>NC_140740.1:80349166-80997500 GCF_050655825.1 Lonchura striata | reverse complement strand
ACCACATACATGACAAAATAATGTTAAAACAGACAACTTAGTATTATTTTATATAAGCAAATCAGTAACAGATACCTCAGAGAACTGAATAACAACGGCATTTTAAATTTATAAAATCATTTATGTTCCAGAGGGTCTCAGAACACTTGGGGAGCATTTTGTTTATTACAGGAGCTCCAAGGAAACCTCACATACCCTTCATAATTAGCAATAAAGAAAAGAGATCATAAGAAATTTCTGTGCATTTTGTAAATATTGGTATATTTGATTCTAAATAGCTTTAGTTGCACAGCTGTAAATTTAGTAAATTCATCTTAGTCATGAAATACATAATGAGTAAAACCACTTAATTAGTATATCTCCCTCAGAAATTATTTACTTAATGAGATGTAATTGCAGTGAATGCTGTTTAATTGGGACCCAATTAGCATATGTTCCATACCATGGTACTTATTCATTACCAAGGACATTCTGTGGTGGTTAACCAGGTGTTCTAATCACTGCAAAATTCTAACTTTCCACCAGCTGATAACACAAGTTGCCAAAAGAGACAGTTTATGTGAACAGAATGTGATTTCTGTTCTTGCATTTCTATTCAATTATAGTATTTTCTGTCAGCTTTTTCCCTAATTCTAAAATCAGAGACTTAAAAACTGAATGCTAGGAAGGATTTGTAATTTCTTCCACTTGGGCAAACACTCTAAATTCCTACAGGCAATTACAGAACTTATTCACACAGTCATAAAAATTGCACATGCAAATGGAACATGGGTCCCAAGTCTTCACAGATGATTATTCTCAAAATATCTTATAACCATGAAAGCCACTTAATTAGGACTCCAGGATATCTAATTAGATTTCCCGATTACCAAAATAAAAATGTACCCCAAACCAGCTGTAAATCTGAAGGAAGAAAAAGAAAAAATAATTGGCATGCATGTTCCTTACCCTCTCTGTGCTTGCAGCTGGTCTGTGATGAGCTGGCAGCTCAGCAGTGCCACTGTTCACTTAGAGGACTGGCAAGAGACAAAGTGATGGGGTCACCAGTTCACCCAGTAAGTGGACAGAGGTGAACCAGGCAAACAAAATCCTGAACTAAAAGGGCACTCACTGACAGCTGGAGGTAACATGTTTTCTCATTAACTACTAGTAGTTTAAAGACACACTGTCTCCAAAATGCATTCTGAATTCACATTTATTCGTTTATAGACAGAATTTTAGCCAAATTATGTTTCTACTAGTGGAATAAACATTCAAGAAACTGCACTGCAGGTACTACTGAGATGAACTCACTTGCCCATTCTCTTTGTTGCACTACATGGTGATCTCAAAATAGTTTTCCAAAAGCTAAATGGAGCTGTCAGAGCTCAAATGATCCTTATCTAGCACTGGGACCCATATAGCTGTGTCTGTGCCATGCAACCACAGCACTACAAGCATTGGGACCTCTCAAGGCAAAATCTTCACTCACATTGTCATGGCACTGGAATTCAGTAGGTGTCTGGGACATCAGTGCTCCAACCAGGCTGCTCTGAGAAGCACTGAGGTGTGTACAGACCACTGTTCATTATTGAACAGTGACAACAAATAAGAAGCATGGAAAACCTTGACCTACAAAATCTAACTTCACCAAGCTACATCATTTGACAGGGAGCATCAAGGGCTAAGGTTTGCATATTGCCTGATAGACCCCACAGAGGGCTACTTCACATCTGGAGCAGGCAGTACATCTGTGAGCACACAGAAACAGAGCCACCCCCATTGCCCTCATCTCACAAAGCTCTTCTTTTACTGTTCAAAAATAAGGATAATATGTCCATGGGATGTCAGCGTCATACTTTCATGCTCCTCAGACCACCCTATCCACGTCATGAACAAACACATGAAGTTCACACACACGACGTATTCTGCTTGCAGTTTCACTTGGTGCTTGTCCATCTCCATCATCCAAGGTCCACAGGCAGTACTACTGAGTATGCAGGCAGCCACTCTCATTGAGACAACTTCTTGGGGCCAGGGGTCAGCTTGCCCTGTACCATCTAGATGAAAACAAGTAGAGAGGGAGGAAAAAAGACACAGGCTTGGCACTGCCTGCCCTTGCATTGAGAATGTCTCTCTATCATCCACTTCTTAATCATCACCATATGACAGGAAAAGGGACAAATTTCCTAATCTATTTGCAGCTGAAGCACAAGTCCCCCATTCTTGTCCAGGAACATCTTTAAAGTGCTCACATAGCAGTCAAGTGAGACTTCTGTAACAAATATGTCTGTAGGAAGGAGACAAAAGTTCCCTTTATCCTCAGAATAATTTGAATAATGCTCTCTCCTGGATCAGAATGTTCTGATTGCACATGGTGATTGCTCACTGTATCTAGGACAGGCCTTGTCACAGAGGGAATTATGCACTTCACTCATAAAACAGAAGCCACAATATACTTAATTGGTATAAAGCTATGATATTACAAAGTGCAATAGTAAATGTGACAGTGGTTTAATGGCAAGGAATACTTGACTATTTACTGTATAGAAAACAGTCAGACAAAACTCTCAGTGAGAGCTCAGAGACTTACATGTGAGAAAAGACCACACCAGCAGTTACTGCCTTTATATTTAAATATTTCAAAAAGCCAGATCTTACACAACTTCAGCCCTAACACAAATGAAAACTGAACATTCACTCATTATGCTAAAAGCACTCCTGTGCCCATTGGAGTTGTTCTGTGCCATCCAGGAAGAACAACTGCCTGGACAGAGAGCCTTCAGATTATTGCTTTAGGGCCCAAACTGGATTATATACTAAGACTGGAGACACTCTTTTCTTCCCATAGTGATTTCTGCATGATGGCAGGACTCTAGAGTGTCTTCTTTGTTCAAAATCCCTGAAAATGGGAAAATAAAATTTAATCCTGTCATGCAAATTAAGAGCAAAATATTCTTCTGATGTGTTTCACTTTTATATGTGTGTCCTGGTTCAGGGCAAATTTGGGGAAAGACCCCCCAAAAGGGTTCTTTCAGGAAAGCAGATTCAATCGGGCTCTCCCCCCAACCAGTTCGGGAAAGATACCTCTTTGGAGAAAAGTGGAAAAAACCTGTTTGTTAAACTAGCAAACTTAGACAATATTAAACAACAAAACTTCTTGCCACTCCAAGAGAGACAATCTCAGAAAAAATCCCTCAGGTCGCAGCTGGGCTCACTCAGTCTCTGCTCAGTCCCTCCGGCGCTGAAAATGCCACGGCCGAGGCCCGGCCCGC
Source organism: Lonchura striata (assembly GCF_050655825.1). Taxonomy (NCBI): domain Eukaryota; kingdom Metazoa; phylum Chordata; class Aves; order Passeriformes; family Estrildidae; genus Lonchura; species Lonchura striata. The sequence goes on along the minus strand of NC_140740.1, from coordinate 80,994,246 downwards.
TGGGCCACAGGTGCTGCTGCTGCTGCTCTCCTGGTGTGCAGTCCAGAGCAGGTCCAGAGAAAGGGAAAAAAACCACAGTCCAGGGAACTTTGCCTCAGCTAGCTAAACTAACTAGACTAAGAAAAAAAACCCCAAAGGAGAGCTCCGTCTCGTTGTCCGTCTGTACGCAGACCACTCAGTCCAGGAGCAGGAATGTGGAGGAGTGAGTGCAGTTCTTGAAAACAGACTCCGTGCTTCTTCCCCCCACTCCTTCCCTCCTGGAACAAGTCTTAAAGGTGTAGAACTTATTATTTAACATGAACAGGGCAGACAATTTGGGATAAAGGCATCATACACTCAACCCAGGACAATGTGTTTTGCCTCTTGATAAGGTGCTCTGGGAGCCAATAGAAACTGGCACAAAGGACTTTTTTCTTATAGTTCCAGTGCAGTAGTCTTGAGCCATCTTTCCCAGGCATGTCAGGTTCAGCTGATGTCCAAACAAGCACTTCTTCTGTGGGAGCACTGGGGTAGGTTCCCACATCTCCCCGTTCTTGCTACAACATGCTGGTAAATTTATGGTGTAAATCAGCCTGGCCCACACAGAGAGGCCAAAAGCAGTCAGTTTGGATTGAAGCAAGTATTAGACATACTCTTCCAAGGTCCCTGAGGTTAGATATTACCTATTTACCTATTAATGTGCAAGGTGCCATAGGGTGCAATTGGAGTAACATTCAGGGTATGGGTATAAATAAGGTGCATGCTACTGAGCTGGCCCTTTGGGATGACCTCACAGATAAGCACGAATATAGATGTTAAAACTGCAAATCGAAAGATTTTCAGCATCCCTTAAGCCTTGAAGTCCTTAACAACCACAATACCAAACAGACCTTACAGGTACTTTATTTTCAGGCAACCTAAATTATGTGTGTTAAGTAGATAGCTTTTACTAGCAGCTGATAACATTGAACAGGTGAAAAACATTATGTAAAAGCCCATCAAAGTACAGAAAAGGCATAGTAAACATGTATTTGAATGGCTACCATTGTTCTCTGTCTTTTATGCAGTTTTAAGTACCCACAGCAGTCACACAAAGTACTAATGGCTTTGGCTCTTTTATAGCCTGACATTCATGCCTCTGGGATCTTCAGAGTGACTCTACCTTCCCTTCTCCAGTGATATCCTCCACAGAAATTACTTTGGGTATCCTTTCTGATTTGACTATGCCACAAAAAGTGTGTCAAAAATCCCAGACTGGGAAAAATTTCAGAAGTGTTTATATTTATGGACTGGCAGCTTTTCAAGAGTGCCTAGGAGCACTATTTCTGGAGAATGAGAAAAAAAACTCCCCACAAAATAAGGATAAAGAGAACAAGTGTATTATACAACTCCCATAATCTCATCCTACTTTGCTGTCTGCTTGCTTATCAGCAGCAAGTTTGCCAAGCAAGGAAAGTGCACATTAAGAAAATTTTTCTCAAGTAACAACCTGTTTCAAGTTTCAGCTCTCATAGGCAAGGAAACTGGCAGCTACTGGTATTAACAGAGTAAAAGACATACAGCCATTTTCAGTTTAGATATACTAGCAGTCCACAGGATAGCAGTAGGACTGACAAAGTTTTACAAAGAAAAAAAAACCCTCTCCATTGATTTAGTACAAATCTCCCAATATCATTTGCTTTAATAAGACTGTAGCAGTACATCTGAAGAAATACATTTTCTATCTATGACTTTCCTGAAGAGAAAGTAACATAAAGCACTTGAAACAGCAGAAATATTGGAGAATTTTGTGTTAAGTGAGGAAGATTTTGATAGCTCCACAATGTGTTAAGTAAAATCCTGAGCACAATGCTGGGTTTCTCTGCCATGAATTTTTCCATTCTTCTTGCAGAAATACTGATGCTTACAGAATTGCCAGCCTTCTTAGCATTTGACATGCATGATTGAATCTCCTGACAGAAGGCAAGGTGCTAGAACAAAAATACTATAAATGCTTACTCACTGAGTATCAGAAAACATTGAGATTACACTTTGCAATATTGCAGAAGTCCTTTTAAAACTGTTTATCATGAATTCAGGAAGATGTACTGTGTGTTTGAGGAGTAATTAATGGGAGTTTATCCTTCAAAGCTATGATGTGGATTTGGGTTTCTAATGAAATTAAAAGTAGACAGAATTTTGCCTCATTTGTGTCTAAGAACTCAGCTGTGTGAATCTGATGTGTTACAGTGAGCTCATGGGCACTCTGTGCCCCCTTCCCCAAGACCCTGTGACTCTGATCAAGATATCCCTGGACTCCTCCTTCCTGCCCCAACGGGGTTGGTGGAGAGCCAGGGAAGCCCACCCTGTCCAAAGTCCATATAGACCCCTGATATTTCCTGTTCGTTCTCTTTTGCCCTGCTCTCCCCATGGACATCACAGAATAAAGAGAGCTGCACCAACATATATCGGGGTAAGAGCCTCTTTTGGAAATCTTTGCCTTCTCCTGATATTCCTCCCCTCACAGCCTCAGATCTCTGGGCTAGCCTGATAATTCAGGGGGCTGTACGAAGGGGGGGAACGTCACTGATGTGCTCTGGATTACATTCTATCTTTAAATTCAAAACAGTTCTGTATTTAAGGCATAACAAAGGCTTAGTAAAAGAAGACTTTAATATACTGTATTCTTACTAAAATAGCATGACAGACAAGGAAAATTTAAAAAAACAACCTGAGCTACTGCACTTATATTATTCCAATTACTGTTTTCTTCTCAATGTGTAGAAAAACAGTTCTAGCTAGAAGCCTCCAAAACCAAGAGAGTTGTGTAAACCGGGTCTACATGACACCAAGCATAGACAACAGTGAGTGAAAACCACACTGGCTTCAGAGGCCAGTACAAGATAGCTGCTGTAGTACATTTTATTCCACAAGATTCAAGAGCCACTAGCTTGGGCACAGTGCCATGGTAACACATGAATAGGAACAAGGTTTTACATGCAAGACTTTACATGCTTTCAGGAACAAGGCACTATACCCAAACAGTGCTGTGCTGCACTCTGTGATCCTCATGCACATTTGAAATCTTTATACCTTTATACACAACAAAGAAGATTGTCCCTAAGAGGGAAAAAAAAAAAAAAAAAAAAAAAAAGTAGGTTCCAGACCATTCATTGGATGTTTTTATTAGAAAATACTGTGTTGGAATAGATGGAACAGTGTTTCACAAAGCTGCAAATGTACATTACCCTGAGGAAAAGATGCCCTCATTTTCCAGCTCTATCCAAGATTTTTTTCTCTTGTGGATTCAGTAAAGAAACTGTTGCAAAGAAAAGACAAATCATTTTGGGAGATAAGATGCACTTAAAATTTAAAGTGAGCAGGAGGGGCAGTCAAGTACCTGCTGAGCCATCTGAGTTGAAAGATAAAAGCCAGTACTCACCTAGGCTTTCTTCACAAAGCAGCACTGATCCCTCAGCATGCTCATTCTTAAATAAAACCTCGTAGCAACAAGGATCTCAGCATCCAACAGAAATGGAAGCAATATCAAGCAGAGGGAGTTCTAACAAGGAGCCATGAATCTCTGAATTTTTGTTAGAGAGGCATTAGGAAATGGAGGCTTGCTTATATAGAAGGTGTATGAAGTAACATTCTCTTGTGCCTTCTGTGCTGTATCTGTGGCAAGTAAGACACTGATGTAAGCACAATTTGTTCTTTATGACTCTGTAGCTTGCTGTCTTTAGAGTTCAAGGAAAGTAAATAAGTGTTACATATATATGTTCATCTACATGCCTATGTACAACCTATATTTATAAACCTATATTTATGATACAGTTTTGTTTCATTATTCATTCACACTGTTACCAGCAAATGGGCTGATTACTCTCCCATTCTTCTTCTGGTTAATGTTTAACACAATCCTACAGAATAAGCATTGTGTGGTTCCATAGGCTGGTGGTTTCTGATGAATGAGCAATGTATTAACCCACCAGGTGGGCAAACAGTTCTTCATATGGCAAGAACACAACATGCCCTAGAGCCAAGACAGGAATTTGAACCCTATTTGGGTTTGAATCTAACCCTTTACAGAACTGAGATTCATCTCTGCTGAGAGCAGAGTGGGAGTTTTCAGTATCTCCACATAGCCACTTTGATTGCTGCAGAGGTAAATTCTCAGCTTGCTTTCATGAGACCAGATTCCAGTGGAAGACTGGGTGATTTCAAGAACAAAGGATGCCAACCAATCAGTACCTCAGCTGGTCAATAAGGCTGCTGCATAGGCTTAAAAAAAATGCAGACTAAAATACCATAGGAAATTTATACTCAAATTACTTCTTCCCATGGACACGTATATTTGAAAGCAGCCTATCTGAAATGACCCAGTTTGTAACATTACATCACCATGGTCCTGCTGGAACACAGGCCTTGTGGCAAAGAAGGCTAATGGAATCCTGGGCTGCATGAAGAGAAGAGCTGCCAGCAGGTTGTGGGACAGGTAATCCTGACCCTCCATTCAGCACCAGTGAAGCCATATTTGGGAGTCCTGTGCCACCTGTGGGATTATTAGTACAAAAGAGACATGGATCTACAGGACAGTGCAGTAAACAGTCACTAAGGTGATGAAAAGACTGGAATATCTCTCCTTTGAAGAGAGACTGAGAGACAGAGGTTGTTCAGGCGGTAGAAGAAAAGGCTCAGTGAAATCTCCTGATATTGTACACACTCTTGAAAGGAGGGCATGAACAAGACATAGCCTCTTTCCAGTGGTTCCCCATGACAGAACCAGAGGCAACATGGCCAAACTGAAAAACTGGAGGTTCCATTTGAGCAGTGGGAAATGCTTTTTTACTGGGAAGGCGACTGGGCTCTGGCAAAGATTGCCCAGTGTCGTGATGGAATCTCCTTGAGAGATGTGGCCTTGGGCAGCATCCTCTAGGTCTCCTTACTGCAACAGGGAACTTGAACCAGATGACCTCCTGAGGTTCCTTCCAACCACAGCCCCACCATGATTTTGTATTTTGTTGAGGGAAAGTAGCAAAAGTAACCACATGAGAAGTTTCAGTTGAGGAAAAAATCAGAAGTAAATCTTAGGATCGTTAAAAATAGCATCACACTTGTCAGAGTTCTCAGTATGCTGGCTGGAAAGAAGCATAAAATTGCAATAATATTTTACCAGAAAGGGCAATATGTATTGAGATAAATTTTTATCAAGTTCTATTTTTTGTAGTATGAGAAAAAGTAGAAGTAGTACATGGCATATAGGTAAGTAGAAAAGACTGCTTCCTCAGCACTATTTATCATGCTGTTCTGTATGTTCTGTACCATGTTTCTAAATTAATTCACAAACTGTATATAGGTAAGGTCATACAATGTCTAATGAACCTATCAAGACCACTTAGACCCAAACCAAAAAGGATTCCTGAAAAAAATAGATACAGGACCTGTACTTCTTCATTTGACATTGCCACATGCTTCTGAACACTAGTTCTCTTAATACAATAGCTATCTTGATATCTTTTTTGGTGGCTAAGAAAACCTTCAGGACCAATAATTTCAATTAAATTCAAGTTAATTCAAATTAATAAGAACCTCAGGATATGCAAAAGACAAAATACCCATAAGTCGGTGCTTGTTATTGCAAAACATATAAAAAAGGTCTGTTGTCAACAATCTCATGACAATGTTATTACCTACTAGCCTATAAGAGACAGGAATTTAACCAAAATGTAAGCGATATGAAGGAAACTGCAATTTGTTATTTCCTTTCTAATAATTCAGTATTCTCAAATATCTTTCCTGACAGTCTGTATGCACCATATTGCCTTATACCACAAAAATGATAAATTAACAAAGTCAACCTCTGACTTTTTGACCTGTCTCTTAGGATAAGCACTTAGTCTTCTTTGGACAATAAGGTCATAATTCAATTGGAGTCTTCAAACATTTTCTACAATTCAAACACAAGTGAAATTATGATGCCAAGAGGTTAAATTCCAGCTCTGTTTAGAAAAGTCTGGATATCTCCAAAACAGCATCTGTTAAAATATTATAAGATACATAAATTACAGCACTGCCAGAAAGGATTCACAAAAGAAAATCAGGAAACTGTAAAGATGAAGTATGAAAAATGGAAAAAGAAGATAAGGAAGTAAACACCAACAGATTAAAAAAAAAAAAAAAAAAAAAGAGAGATAGAGAGAGAGAAGAGATTTATGAAGTAATGGGGTGACATTAGTAAGGAAAAACAGAATTAGGGCCACTTTCACTGTGCATTAGCTAATTCCTAATCTAATGTCTCAAAGAAGGCTGATACTGGAGTGAGACTCAGGCTCTGCAAACTACTCAAATAGTTCTCCTGCATACTGTACTCACATTTGGTCTGAGAGATGCAGGACTGCAGTCCATAATCTAAATTTGCATCAAGTTCCAAAAGGTATTCTGCCTGACTTTCACAATCAGTCTCACATAGTGCATAGTACCTGTTCAGTATTAGTGATTTAGGAAGAAAACTGTCTTTCACCAATGAACAAAAGATTTCCATTCTTCTGTTTAGGTCAGTGCTGGAGACAAAACAGTTCACTGGTTGACTGCATTACAACTAAGGATAGAGTCTGTTGTAAAACACACCGGTCAAATACAAAGCTATGCCTATTTTTCACCTGTGTTATGTAAATTTTCAGAGGCACTCAAGTCCTCATCTTGACTTACAGGAAGGAGAAGATTCAATGAGACCACAAACATTTGTGCATGGGCCTGTACAAGTACAACACAAAAAAAATGTACAGCACAAAAAAAAAAAAAAATCTAACTGTATTTGATAGCAAACAGAGGATTTTTGAGTGAAATCCAGAGGCTGAGAGCTCTGGAAGCACATCCCCAAATGCACTCCCAGTCACTCAAAAAGTCCAGGCAGTCCACACCTGCTACAGCTTAGAAACTCTTAGACATGCCTGTGCTGATTTCCATCAGCATATATCCTTGAGGAAAAAGAAGTCCTAAAAGCAGCCATGAAGCCCCAAGACAGGACAATTCAGGGCATTTCATAGCATAAACTATCTTGAATAGTTTCGTTTTTTATAGTTTATATATATATAAACTATCAATGAATATTCTTAACGCAGACAAGACACTAATGCAGGAAAAAATAAAGTGAACCTTCATGAATATGTGAAAATTAATGATTTCATATAAATTTCATATTGTTTGTCATAGCACATGTGGTATAGACAAGTCATAATCAAAACTAAAAAAATACCACAGAGTTTTCTCTTAAACACCCTGCAGAAATTCTGTACCATTTGGGCACTGTACTGGTGTTCCTTACTTAATACCACAATACTTTTTTTCTGGAAAATATTTAAAGTCCAAATCCTCAAAAACACACCAAAACCAGTCACTGCACTTAGTAGGATGCTAATACAGGAAATAATTGTCTATGACTGGCAGAATATCAGTTTCTTCTAAGTCCCAGGTAGCACTTTTTTTTCAGTAAGGGTTTTAAGACCAATTAATCTCTCAATTAAAATATTTCAGACATGAGCATTTCACAGTCTTTAACAGCAGGAATCTAGTAAACCTTCAGTAAACTTGTAAAGTTTTATACATAATATAAGAAAGCATACACAGAGACAAAGGAGAACTATGATATTAAATAGTCTGATGTTTCTGGAAGTAAATTAAATGTCTAAATTTACTTAGAAGCTTAAAAGACATACAATCTACTATTCCTTAGCAGCCATGATAAAATTTTAGTCACAAAATTTCATTATGCTCATTCATACACAGTGATTTGGGTTAAAATTTTCAGTCTCAGTCTTCTACTGCACAGACAGGTGAACACAATTACTGTAATGGGAAGAGAATTCATATTATAATAACTAGAGATGGAAACACCTAAAACACAGAGGTATGGGGTTTGAACAGGGAAACATGGATGCTTGAATAAATCAAGTTTACTAAGCTGTAAACCAATGAGCAGCACTTATAGCAAGAAGCACGCCCTTTTGCTCTGTGTCAGTGCTACCACAGCAGCAGTCTCTGCTTTGCCTATATGATTATTCTGCAAAGAACTAATTTTGTCATATTTTCATAGTGCCTTTAGAAACTGAAGAACTGGCAGCTCTTTGGTGTTCAATCTTTGTGTGCTGTCCTGGCTTCCATTTCATTCATTCATTCACATACAGAATTAAAACATGTTGTGTTGCTTATGTTAGTCAACAGTCACATATTTTTACTAGATTTCTTCTACAAACCACAAGCTCTCCTCCTTCTCTTTCTTCAGAAGGATTCATATTCCCAGCATGTACTTCTGAGTGCATGCCACAGACGTTTCCTTCTGCTGATTTGAGGACAGTGGAATGTCAGTATTTGTGTGGTCTCCTTGCCAATGCAGTCTTCTTGCAATCTCTGGGTGGTCAACTCAGTGCCAGATTTCTCACCTGTGGTGAAAATACTGATGTGCTCCAGGGAAACAGACAGCACAGTAAGTCATATAAAGGATGCCACTGGGAACAATTTTTCTAAAAATTGAGATCCCATAAAATACTTTTTCTTAATACACAAATTTCCTAGGCACACCTCCAAGATGATTTTCCACTGCTTTTCTAAGTACCTTTTTTCCACTTACGAACAGCAGCAACACCAAAATTAATTTTCTGCCCCAGAGACATACCCAGTACAGTTGCATTTCCCTCACAGTGGAGGACTTAAAAAATCCCCAAACTGTAGTGTTGCCTGGCCTCAGCAAATGGGTCAGTGGGCTATGGTCTCCCCCTGCCGGGCCCAGCCAGAGATAATTTTTAGCACAGCTGCTGAGCTGGTTTTCCTTGTGAATACATTCTTCTCCTCCAGTTGTGTTTACTTCTCTTTAAACCTGAGATAATTGAACAATAGTACCACCTTTATCTTATATCAAGTTCCCAGAACCCAAAAGGCATATTTGGGCAGTGTTGAGTTTCAGTGGTCACAGATTCCTTATGCAGTTTGCTATAGTAAGCAAAGCCCTTCAGTGGTCTTTATAGTGCTTAAGACAAATATGATTTTTAAGGCTCTTACACTATGGAGAAGCAGCATATGTGCTCCTAGTTTCATGGTGAGATATGCAGAAAGCCCTCACACCATGGCCAATGAAGTACCCCAGATAAAATTTTCCTAGCACTGGAATAAGCTGGTTTACTGCGTTGTGGAAATCTGGCAGTCTGAAGGTTGTGGGGACACCAGCAGTAAAGTGCAGCACAAGAAAACTTATAACTTGTAGGGGATGACTAGGACAGAGGACATTTCAACAGCCTGGATGTATACAAGTCCATGGGAACTGACAGCAATCACCAAGTGGTGCTCAGGGAACTGGACAATGTCACTCCCTCAGTCATCACAGCAATTAGAAAGGATGTTCTTAAACACTGAAAGAAGGAAAGCTATTATCATTCCTATTTACAAGAAGAGGAAGAAGGAGGATTTGGAGAACTACATGCTGATCTGCTTTGCTGTTTCTTCTGGGAAGATAATGGACTAGACAGTCCAAACATATAAAGGACAAGAAGTTTATTTGGAGCAGTAAGCATGGATTAATGAAGGTGATCATTAGTGAACAGCCTGATAGCCTTCTATGATGAGATGAGCAGCCTGGTGCATGGAGAGAGAGGAGAATGAGAAAGGTTGCTTTATCTTAACTTTAACAGAGCATTCCACAGTGTCACACATCACATCTTCCCAGACAAACTGATGAAATACAGACTAAATAAGTGGCAAACAAGTGGATTGAAAACTGACAGACTGACAGGCTCAGAGAGCTGTGATAATTGTCATGAAAAGCAGCTGAAGGTCAGCTGTCCACAGTGTACTCAAGGCATTGATTCTGGAACTAATACTGCTTAAAATCATCATTAATGATGGGCTGAATGCACTCTCAGAGAATTTTCAGATTACAGAAAACTACAAGAAATAATTAATATTCCTGAGTGCTACCATCCAGAGGGACATTACAAGCTGGAGAAAAGGGTAAACCTCATGAAATGCAGCAAAGGGAAATTTAAGGTCCTGTCCCTGAAAATAAATAACTGAAGACACAGTATGTGCTGGGTTCTGGCCAGCTGGCCAGTAGCTTTGTGAAGAAGGATTTCAGTCCTAGAGAACAAGCTGAAAATTAGTAATACAGTACATCTTTAGGGCAAAGATGGGCAGTAATTTCCCGGCTGCACTAGGAAAAGCTTTGCCAGCAGGTCAAGCAAATTGTCCCTCCTCCTTTCACAGAGCTAGTAAGATACTTTTGTAGTTCTGGGTGGAGATCTGGGCCCTCCACTCCAAGAGACATGGAAATACTAGAGAGAGTCCACTGCAGGACCACAAAAACCTCAAAAGCCTGGCGTTATTTTCACAGAATGCCAGGCTGAAGGAGATGGGTCTTCTATAGCATGGTGAAGACAGAGCTCAGAAAGATCTTGTGCATTTGTAAAAATACTTGATTGAAGGATCTAAGGATGATAAAGCCAAAATCGTCTAAGCAGTGTCCTGTGACAGGATGAGGAGCAATGAGAACAATCCAAAACACAGGAAATTCCAAATAGGTGTAACAAACCCTCCTTTTTTATTATCGAGGTGATGAAACGCTGTCACAGGTTGCACAGAGATGATGTGTAATCTCCATTATTGATGATATTCCATACTCAGCTAGAGATGGCTGGGGTAACCTGCCTCAGTTGGCCTTTTCCTCATGCTGGAGGGTTGTCATAGACAATTTCCAAAATCAGTGACTCTGCATTTTACTGTTTTACACTTCATCCCTCTATAAAGGATAAGACTCACAGCATGCTCAAATCACATGGCAGGGAAAAAAGTAGGGAGCTGAGGAGAAAGAAAGTGGCAGGATAGATCCTGCATTACCAAACCCTTACACAAAATAGTGTCAGGCTGGAAACCCACTATAAGCAAAGTTTCAGCTAGACCAGAATTTCTCTACCTTTTTCTAAGTCTAGTTTCAAAGGGACATGGTAAACAAATATGAAAATACACTATTTTTAACCAGTTTAATAGTTCAAAGTTATTTTCATGTGTGAACAAATATTTTCTTTCACACTGCACAATGGATCCTGATTATCTCCTTTCCTTATGGTTACAAAGTCACTTTTATCACTGAAAATAGGTGTGAAAGTGTATCAAAAAGGGATTTTTTCATGTATCTTTGGACCATATATACCTTTGGACAGGGAAGTCTGTCCAAGCAGGACTTTTTACACATTCTTCTCAGTAAAAGCAAAACCCTTTCCCTTTCAAAAGCAAAATCCTTTTACAGAATAATGCAAGAATGCGGAGATTATAATTAGTCCAAAAACTTTAAAAAAATATCTGGTGCATATTTTTCAACATTTCTGCAGGTCCAAAATTATGGTCAGCTTTCCCTTAGATTAGATTCTACTTGAGACCTTCCTTGTAGTTTTATGCCTTATTCAGTACAGGGCTAAAAACCATGAAAAAACTAAATTGAAAAGAGTATTTGTCAAGGATTGGTGGTCAGCATGGAAGAGACAGGATGCATTTCTGTATTTCTGAATTGTTCTGAAAACATGAAAAGAGAGATCTGCCCTCCAGCTGAGAGGAAATATTAAGAAGCTCAGAAAATAATTTCTTGTCAATGTTAGGTAAGATGAAGAGATATTTCTAGGGTCATGCAGACTTGAGGAATTAAAGGCAGTGCATGCTGATACGAGACAGGCAGAAACAGTACATGGATTTTTTTAGCAGACAAGAGCCAGATCTAGCATTGTTTTTTCTCTATTTTTCTGTTTCGGAATGACAGTATATTTCTTAGTGACCCTCCATGAATTGTAAGTGACACCCATTTCAAGTTATGCTGTAGGTATAATTTTCTTAAATTATCATGTTTTAAGAGTTCCTCACTGTCTTGAGCTTTTTACACACAGAAGCAATTCTACTCTATATGTGCACAGAATTACACAACACATGAACAGTCACAGGATAGTGCCTAAGCTGGTAGAAGGCTTCCTATGACATCTTGAGTTGGATGTCTCCCTGCAGCTCTGCACGTGTTTTATTATGGGAAAAAAACTACTAAATTAAGAAGCATTTTTCTGGAACAATCTACATTTTATAAAACAAAATTTAAGTATGGTTTTGTACTTGACTCATTATCAGCACTCAGTCTGGTTAGGAATACAGTGAAGGACTAAGCTTTTCTGTTGTTAAGAGTAACTTGAAAATACATATATATACATATATATATATGTATATATATGTATTTTCAAGTTAATCATATATATAATTATACACAATTATTTACTGGAAAAGATTATTGAGACAGAGCTGATAAAATAAATGTATTTTGGAGAAACAAAGTATTCAAGACATAACCAACATCCCAGTAGAGCACAGCTCTTCAAAATAGATTGATCTTTACACAAATTCACCTCAAGTGCCAAAAGCAATATTCACCTTTACTTTACCTCTAACATATTTCTGTATCCCACGATGAAGCCGTAATTCCTCTGTGGCATGAACTTCAAATCTCTACTTAATGCACCAGGAGAAAGTTCTGCAAAAACTACTCCCACAACTGACATTTAAGCTACAGGTTAAACGTAAATCTGTTCCCACTTCTCTAGATTGTGTGTAAGCATGGAATTATTTAATCTCTTCTCACATTTGTTGTTTTACTAAGCCTACCACACACCAACTATTACATTACACACAAAATCTTCTTATGCCATATTCATAATGCACCAAATAATACAATTCAACATATCTGTTTATGCAACAGTTGATCCATACGAGAGACTTATTCCTATCTACTTCCCCATAAATGTCTAGGACTCTCCCTAGACTCGGAGATAATAACTGTGATCCCAAAGTGCTGCCACAGGCTTTAGCTGCAGTCCTGAAGGACTCTGTTACCTTAGATACTCACTCTGCAGATCACAACTCCTGTCTAAAGCAGTGTTGGAGGAGTGCATGGCTGACTGCTTTTCTATTCTCTTTTACATCTTTGGAGGCAGCTGCTTGCCTAACTGACTTGTCTAACAGAAATTTCCATACACTTCCAATTACAGAGAATTATGTAGGAAGAACAAGCAGATGAGGACCTCTATAGATACATAAGAGCAACCAGACATTCACAAACCCTGGTCCTCATGGGAAACTTCCAACACCCCAATAGCTGGTGGAGGGAAAATACATCAGGGCATAAGTAAAACAGGAAGTCCATGGAATGCACTGATGATAATTTCCATCTCCAAGTGATCGAGGAGCCAACAAGGAGAGATGCTATGCTGGACCTTGTTCCCACCAACAAGGAGGGGCTGTTGGGGTATGTGAAGCCCAAATACAGCCTTGGCTGCAGTGACCATTTACCTGTGGAATTCAAGATACTTAGGGCAGCAAGGAGGGCACACAGCAAGTTCACTACCCTTGAGCTCAGTATCTTGGTTTGGAAAGACAGGTGTCTGCTAAGGAAGGCAGGAGCCTTCCCTGAAATGAAAAAAATGTAAGCCTCTTCCCTCCAAATTGTTATAAATTTGAAATTAAGGGGGCTCTCAGGCAAAGATATGGGAGCAGGAATAACAGTTCTTTATTAGGGAAAAAAATAAAATTAAAAAATAAAATAAAATAAAATAAACAATGAAGTGAACCAAAACAACACTGACAGAGTCAGAATAAAACCTGATACCATGCTGGACAGGGTTTTCGTAGCAGTCCAATTGGGAATTATGGCTGCAGTCCTCCTGGAGCAGCAGGTGTGGTTCTGTTAGACCAGTGATCCTGTAGAAAAGGGTGTAATCTTCCTGCAGTGGAAGAGGCAGCTGTTCCTCTAGGAAATCCAGTACAGGAAAAGCTGTGCTGGTGTTCCAGAAATGCAAGATTTTATCCAGGTAGGAATGCTTGGCTCCTCCCTCTGGGCAGAGCATCTCCCAGTGGTGTGTTACAGTTCTTACCACACACACAGTGACATTCAATAGACCATTATCAGCAGATGTCTCCCCTGAGAGAGGTTTGGTTGTGGAAGAGATAAAGAAAACTGCTCACTTAATGGAAGACAACTGCCACACAGATGGGAAATCTAACACATCTTGCTTCTCAGTCCGAGACACTCTGGAAAGCAGATGTTGGCCTATTCAGGGATCTGCTTGGTAGGCTACCATGGGATAATCCTCTTCTCCTAGAAAGAAGAGACGCATAAGAAAGCCAGTTAATATTCAAGGACTACCTCCTCCAAGTTCAAGAGTAATGAATCCAAAAACTCTGTGCGGCCTGGATAGATGAACAAGATCCTGGATGATCTCAAATGCAAAAAGGAAGGACACAGAGGGTTGAAGCAAGGATAGGTACAACCCCAGGATTAGTTAAATATGGCCACAGACATCAAAGGCAACAAGAAAACCTTCTACAGAGATATCCATGATAAAAGGAAGATCAGGGCAAATGGTCTTCTTTCCTCTCCAGAGGAAAATGGGAGACCCAGTTTTCCAGGATTTGGATAACACTGCATTATTCAAAGAGTATTTTTCCTCAGTACTGGCAAGTACTCTGTGGCATGATCCATGAAAGGTAGGGAAGGTGATGTTGATAATAAAGTCTCATCTGGCTGTTCAAAGACACCAGTCTAGGTGAGAGAGAAGTCTTGCACTTTTATTATATCGTCATCTTTACTCTGGCAAGAAGTCCTCTATTTAGTCTCAAACATGCTTGTTAACAAGCCCTTACATTTACACAAGCTTGCAATTGCTGCAAAAAACTCCAGTACAGAGTAAGAGGTCAAATATGATAGGTGCACTTTGCCCAGACAAAGCAAGGTAGGAGAGAAAGAAAGACATAAAAGAGAGAAAGAGAAGAAAGAAGTTTACCAATCTGTAGTTCCACATTGATACTGCTGCATGGATAGTATGGATCTGGGATAGCTAGACAAAAAGAAAAAGAGGAAACAGGGCTGCAGGCAGGATCAAATTTTTAGAGTTAGCGTGTTGTATGCCTCTTATGCAAACTAAAATTTTTGTGCCAGCTTGTTCACCCATGAGCATCCAGATCTCTAGTATGTGAGTGTAGGATGGGCATCTCTAGGTGGAAAGAAAAGTTCACTTAGAACAGGGCTATCCCACCTCCACAGGATCTTTCTTCCAATCACAACTTTTCTTTCACAACAGTCGGAATGTCTGAGATGTGCCTGGTCCTCACATCTAGCCACAGCAAGCTGCAGGAAGCAAAGGTGGGACTGGGCAAATGAAGAGAGCAGATCTGATTCAAAACCTTATTTAAGAGATCTGAAGGTGCAAAAGTCCTTGGCACTTGATAAGAAGAATTCATAAATCCTGATGGAACTGCCTGAAGAAGGGACTAAGCCACCATAATAATATTTGTGAAGTAGTGACAGTCTAGTGAGGATATCACCAACAGGAAAAGAAGCAGCATAAACTCCCATTTTTCAAAAGGGAACAAAAAGACCCACATAACTACACGCCAGCCAGGCTCACCGAGTCTGGCTCTCTCTGGCCACGGGACGGAGGCTGGCCGGCTGGCTGTCCCGCTGGTGGCCGCAGGGCAGACACGCGAGCGGCCGCCCCGAGTCTGTGCCGAGACTGCCGCGGGTGGCGGTGATTGCTGCGGCGTGGGGAGCACAGCAGAGGCACAGAGCACGAGGAAACCGAGGCACAGCAATGAGGGAAGGACACTTGTCCGAGTCTCCAAAGACTTCATCCTGAAGGAGGGCGGAGCAAGTGACACATCTGACCCTGAAGGGGCTACTTTTAAAGGGGAGGGGGAACACAGGGAGGACACAACCTTTGAGCAATAGGAGGGCATTAGGGGAGGGCTGCAGGGTAAGGGCTCCCCAACAGAAGCCAACACGGGGTGAGAGCAGAACTCACAATCCAATTCTGCTTTGAGGAAAGGATGAAAGACAGGGAACACTCCAGAACCAAAGGAGTGTGCTGTCTTTGAGAGACAGGGGTAAGACAAGGGAACAAGGCAGCTATACAGGTGGATTGACACACATTTTGGTGGGGAAAACTGTGGTAAATAACTCAGGACTGAACCAAATGGGGTACATAGAAGGAGCCAAATGGGGTACATAGAACAAACCAATACAAACTTATAACAAGGAATGTTAAAACATACTACAGAAGAACAAAATGTAAAATAATAGACTATCACAGCTCACTTCTGCGCCAAGTGCATGCAGTGGTCATAAGTGACTGGTTCTGCTGGGATGGAAACCAACCACCAAATCCTTGCTGAATTCAGCAGGGGCAGCAGCAGTACCTGCATCTGATGCCTAGCTCTGGGGCTGGGCTGGACAAAGGACACGCAGAGCACACAGCCCCTGAAGGATGTGACTTTGGAAACAACCACCTACCACTGTCTCCTCTTGTTTTGCTCTAATATCACATCAGCCTGAGGCACCAGGTAGCCCTCAATGCCACCTGGGACTGCAGATGACAGGCCCTGGCCTCCGGGACCAAACACAGGGAGGGAGTCACTCTCCAGATGGAGCTTGCAGATGGAAAAGGCTGCCGTGAGCAGGCACCTCAAAGAGCAGACAAATGAGGCCCTCCCGCACTTCAGCTGTGCCACGCAGCTACACAGGCCTGGGTAGACACCGCAGAGCACAGGGACAACAGAAAGCACAGAAAGAGGGACAAACCCAGTCAAGCACAGAGACTTTTCATGATTGCTGAGCCCCACACAACCCCAAGCGTGCCATCACCCACCAGTCCTTTTCTGTTGACAAAGAGCAGGTCCGGCGGGTGCCTTGCCCTGCCGGCCAGGGTCCTGCCAGGCCATTTCCTCTCTGCTCTCCTGTGCTGCCAGCAGACATGCCTGCCTTCTTCATTCCACTTGCAGAGCCTCGGACCTATGAGCCATGGCCAGGCGGGAGGCAGGAGCAGTCACAGAGGAGAGGTGCCAGCTGCACCGAGCAGGAACCAAAAGCCTCCATGTGCACAGCTGAAAGCCTCTCTCTCCACAGGGTGTTTTGGCTCCTCTGCTCTTCACTGGGAAGTGCAATTGCCCTTTCTTCCTCATCCAGAAGTCCACAGCTGGGCAAAAGCTAGCCAATGGGCAGCATTCCAAAGGCAGTGTAGGTTGGAGCTGGTAAAGGAGGGAGACGGTTGCCAAATCCAAACCACACTAGAATGCCACACTTAAGAGGGACTTTCCATCTTTAAGAAAGAATGGCCAATTCAGAAGTGAACATAGAGCCTTATTCCATGGCTGACAAGGAAGGGAATTGTCCAACAGGCTTGAGGGGGTGTAGGACTTTTATTGTGACTCCAGCTCCAAGCTGCCTTTGGTGAAAGCAATCCTGAAGTGGTGCTGGTCATCTCTTCTGCTTTCTCGATTGCTTTGCTGCAAGTTTCCTTTGTTTACATTGGAAAAGCCTTTGGAGTGGCAATTTAGATGGCGGGGGCCGATGTGATCTGTAGAAGGAATAACAGAAGTACAGCCATAGAAACAACTGCAGTATGAAACCAGCCCCACAGCCAATCAATTTCTCTGAAGTATTTTCTCATTTCCAATGACAGGTGGCAAGGCAGGAGTCTAAGGGAATCTAGGAAGCCAACAATTCTGCTCAGTTTGGCCAGGCTAGCACACACACCTTCTCTGCATCACCGGCTAGGTCGCAGCTTCCTGCTGCTCCCAAAACAATCCCTGCTTTTGTCATCACTGTAGAGGGAAGCTCAGGCAAAGCCCACCCACGCCCAGCTGCCCTCAAAGGCAAAAGGAACACCTCAAGTGCTCCCTGCCTGCATCCAAGCACCACAGTGGCTTCTGTAGAGAGTCCAATATTTCTCTCCCAGCACCAAATCAAGGAGGAACACGTGCTACAGTAGCTCTTGCCGAGGTACACACACTGTAATCCACTGCTGGATCGGACAAAGAATGCACAGGACATACTCAGCAGCTTCAGGCACCTCCTCAGCAGCCTGACAGCCAGCCCTCTCCCCCAGCTCTAGCCTGGCTCTGCAGGGCACTTCCCGTGGGACCTCCCTCCTTCTGAGAGGAAGCTCTGCGTTTCCCATTCTCTTTGGGCCTGCAACACCATTCCTGCCTTCCTCAAACCTGCACTCTGCTAGCCTCTCACCAGACTGCTCCCTGCAGACACAAAGGTCTCTCCAGCACTGTTTACCAAGGGCCACCTAAGAGACAGTGCCCCCCAGACAGACAGAGTCCGGAGAAACAGTGCCCATATGGAGCACAGAGGAGTCCAAAATGACACACCAACTCTCTTTTCACAGCCTTTGCCTTTTGACTGGCTTTCCTTCATAACTTTGCTTCTACAGCTTGCATGGTGGCAACTTCCTGCTTCATCTCCAGCAGCCTGTTCTCCTGCTCCGTCTGTACCTCTGCCAGAAAGGTACAGAAGGAGCAGCTGTGTTCCAGCAGCTGCTCTGCCTCCAAACCCTGCCCTTCCAAGTCATGATGAGGGGAGGAAGACACTTCCACATGAAGTGCCAGCCAAACTTCCCAAATAATCAGTGGAAGCTTCATGCCGTGCACAACCCCGCACCTAAAAGGGCACAGCAGTAGTGACTTTGTGCCCTACAGCAATGCTGTCCTAAGCAGAAATTCAAAAGCAGGATCAGCAGGTGGGAGAAAAGGAGATGCCACCTTCCTTTCCTGCTCCCATGGCTGCCCGTTTCCTAGCCCCTCTCCCCTCAGGATTTCTACCTGTTCTCAGAGGTTCATTGCCCCAAGTGCTGAAGTGGTCCTTGCCATCTCCTTTGCTTCCTGCATGATTTTGCCGCAGGGATGACAGCAATCAGGCTGTCAGAAGAGGCTTAAGAGAGGCTCCGCTGACTGGAGAAATGGATGCTGCCCAAAGAGAAAAAGAAACAAACCAAAACAAATTAAAAGAGAGAGAGGAAAAAGGAACCATTCTTTTCCAAACTCGGTTCCTAACAGGGTCAAGCTGGATTCCTCTAGCACCCTGAAATACACAAACATAGGACTGAGGGCACCATCAGCACGTGTGCCTTCATGTCCAGGATGCTGCTAGCACAGGCAAACATGGCCCGGAACTGGGCTAGTCCATTCTTCAAGGTCTCATCACTTGCTGGGATTTTTGTCCTGACAGCACTGTGGGATTGCTGCTTGCAGTCCAAAGGGTTTGTTCCTTTCAGGAAACTCAATATAAGTATTCCAGCTCTTCATTTCTACAGACATGGGCTATTTGAGTGTCCAAAAGAGATGTGGGGCATATGACATTTGTCAGGAGACTCCCAAGACATCTAAAAAATATTGATCCCACATGTTGCGCTCAGGACCACTGGGCACGCAGGTTTTCAGCAGCAAGCCAGGAGCAAGGACACAAAGCAGCAGGGCTCAGATCTGCTCAGCTCCAGCATGCAGGGAGAGTAGGCTCTGCCGTGGCATGCCCCCTCCACCTCCTGTGCTGCCTGGCATCTTCCTTCTCAGCAGGAACAGCCAAGGAAGTGGCCAGGTCACCAGCTCCTCATTGGCCACAAAACCGGACGGCAAAGCCGCAGCGATTCTCATCTACTCCACCGGGCCAGGCAGCACATGGGGCTGGCACAACTCCTGCTCAGCTGTCCCTGTTTGGCTGGCAGGAACTAGAGGCAGAAACCTCTAAGAGTGGGGCAGGAGGGACAAGCTGAGTGCCCTCGGATGCTGACAGGGAACTCCCCCACAGCCCCCGGCTTCCCGAAGACCAACCCAGAAGCGCTGGGCAGGGACAGCTTTCGTCGTGTTCTTCAAGGTCCCGTCCTTGGCATTGCAATACTTCAGTTCCTTTTGCTACCAGGTAAGCCTGAATACACCACCCAAGAGCAAAAGAGGGCCACAGAAATGACCAGAAGGTTGGAGCTCTCCTCTGAGGAACGGCTGTGAGAGTAGTGCTGGTTTAGCCTGGAGAAGAGCAAGTGCCAAGGAGACCTTTCAATATTTGTAGGGGCTTCTAAGAAAGATGGGGACATATCTTTTAGTAGGGCCAATTGTTAGGGGACAAGGGTGAATGGTTTAAGCTAAAAGACACTCCATTCAGATTGGCTCTAAGGAAGAAACTGTTCACGAGGAGAGTGCTGAAACACTGGCACAGGCTGCTCAGAGAGCTGGGAGGAGCCCCAAGCCCAGCAACCTTCAAGGTCAGCTTGGATGGGACTCTGAGCAACCTCATCCACTCAAAGATGTCCTTGCCAGTGCCTGCGGTTTTGGACTAGATGACATTCACTGGTCCCTTCTAGCCACAAACAGTCTTGGATCCTACTTGGCTTTCATTGGAAAAGCACCCAGAGTGGAGATTACTAGATGCAGGGGGAGGCCCATCTGAAGCCCTGGAGTTTGCCCAAGGTACACACCCTGACAGGGAACAGCTGCTTGGGCTGCAGCCGCTTTGCCTTGTACCTGCAGAAGTTCCTCGGCAGAGCCTCGCCTGTCCACATCCATCTGCAAGCAGCAACCCAGAAATTCACGCAAGCCAGAGGGCAGCCTGAACTTGTGCAGATCTGGTACCCCTTGCTTGCCTATCAGGTAGTTAGCCTGAAGCAAAAGGAAACATGAGACTTGATGTGAATCTTGCATATCCTTCAGTGCTCACCTAGAGCCCATCTTTTAAGCTCCAGTCTGCAGAGTCAACTTCTTGCCTAGCAGAGCTTTAGAGATGAGCCTTTCTCTCCCAAAGGAAAAAAGGCTCCAGTGCAGCCCCAGCTATTCCAAGCTGCAACAGGTCTTCCCTTGACAGCTGATGCGAGCCACAGGGATGTTTTTAGAAAGAGGGCCTTGGTGGAAGCACTACAAGCTGTGGGCATGGGATTTTGTCTAATGGACACGGAGCAGAAGGACGCCGCTCTCTGAGCGTATTTGCACCTTACCGTGTCACTCTTTTCCCGAATATAAGGAGCCTCTCCTGTGGCCATTTCTATTCCCACGATGCCAAGGGACCAGGTGTCCACTTTGGGGCCGTAGGGCTCTCTTCTCACCACCTCGGGTGCCATCCAGCAAGTGGTGCCGACCATCGACCTCCGTTTACTCTGCTCAGGGCTGAGCAGACCACAGAGGCCAAAATCAGCTGAGGAGAAAAACAAATACTGCTTCAGGTAGGAAACCAAGGAAAAGGCTTCCTCAGGACGCCTACGTCTCAGAATGCAGTGCTGAATTGAGCTGCAAAAGCAGCTGGGCTCTCTTTCCTCAGGGCTGCAGCCAAGGACGTGGGCAATTGTCCACTTAGTAACCCCCACGATTCCCACCGTGGCCTTTTCTCACCCACCGGAACTTTTACACTGAAATTCTCTCCCTTTGGAAGGAACGCACACACAAACCAAAGTTACTCTTGCTACCCTGTTGCTCTCTAGCCCACTCAGCACCTTACAGCTGCGCCCTGGGCTTGCAGAGTGCTCCCTGCCCTCTCCCCGGCGCCACTGCTGGGCACCCGCAGCCGCTCCAAAGCAGCCCCACAGCGCCTGCCCGGAGCGCTGCGCCTGACCAAGAATACCCACCCAGCTTGACGGAGCCATCCCGGCCCAGCAGGATGTTTGCACTTTTGATGTCTCTGTGGATCACCTGGTTGGCATGCAGGAAAGCCAGGCCTTGCAGGCACTGGGAGAGAAAAAAGAAACAGGAGGCCAGAAGTGAGTCTGCTCTGATTTCACCACACACAAAAGGAGTCTGCTCCTGAAGATTCACAGATCTCAAAGGAGCAGTGAGCGCTGGGCAAGAGGAAGAGCTTGCTGCTGCCACACTAGGAGAGCAGGATCTTTCCAAGGGAGGGCATATCAGCACTTGAGGGAGACACATCAGTCACTGCTCCGGACTGTCCCCGGCAAAGCCAGTCAGAGCGATCCCTCCTGCAGTGGATGCGCTCTCCCCGTCCGCAGGACAAACAATGGTTTTCCAAAAGAGGAAAAGTCCCTGCCTTGGCTACCAAGGGGATCACTGTCAGATGGGAGATGCGAGGACAAGGGACAGCCCACTTGGAAGTAGCTCATGTGTCAGTTTTCAGTAGCAAGCACCATGGTGGGTGCCATGCCATCCTTTGAAGTTGAGACCGGTAACAGACCAGTCTCTCTTTGGCTCTGCCACTGGTTTAAAACTTGGACACCAGCACCTTTGTGCTTCCAGGCAAAGAAGGTATTGCAGAAAGGCAAAGGCTTGGAGAGGCAAAGTGCAGAACAGAAAATGACAATGAAAATGAGACAGAGAGTTCAGTAATGGGATAGAAGAGTACAGAAGAGACTGGAGTAAGAGCAGGGACACTGGCAGGCAGTTCATTCCAGATGCTCTTTCTTCTCCGCAGCATAAGAGCAACACAGAAAGAAAGCTCTGAACATGGAATCACTCACTTTGCAGCGCTTTCAAAGGACCAGTCTGTCTAAGCCATCCCAAGCACAAGCAGCACCCCTTACCTCCCGACACACTGTTGCGATGTGTCCTACAGCCATCCTTTCCCTGCTGATCACATCGGCCAAGGAGCCTCCATCCATAAACTCCAACACCATCAGGACAACCTCATTGACAAGGTAGCTGCAAGAGAAAAGACAACGCGTGGAGCTGAATGTGCACAGCTAAATTGCTGCATGGAAGAAAAGACTACAGCTGAGTTTTGTGTCCAGGTCACTGGTAAGTGAGGAGGGAATCAAGTGAAGACACTCTCCACCTAGGCTATCCAGTGCTTGCCATCTGTGCCGTCTAAATGAGGAAGGCACATCCGTGGAAAAGGAGACGGTTTAGGTGGCAAGCAGGGGAAAGCAGCAGTTTTGTGACGGCAGAGATTCATCTGGAAGCGGACACATCCCAGCAGCTGCTTCATCTTCTTCGTACACAAATTGTACCATTAACTGCAGCAGCAAGGAGGCACAGTATGCACAGCTTTTACTCAGGGCAGGTGGGTGTGCAGCATTGCCAACGCCCTTTGGAAAACCTTGCAGAAAGGACAGTCACAAACAGGAAAAAAATTTCAAACCTGACAAATTATGTCTCTCCTAGCCTAGTCTTTTGGCATGCAAGGCAATGGAAAACAGTGCAAACAGTGCAAGGGAAATAATTTCTTTCATGCTTTCTCAGCACTTCTCCTCCGACACTTGGAAAAAATCACGCCCAAAACGGGAGAACAACATGCAGCGAGTGAACATACATGCTGCTGGCTTAGTAAGAGAGACACGTTTCTGAGATCAATCTGCAGGCTATTTCTGCCAGGAAGCATTTGTGGGGACAAAATGCAATCTCCTCCCATGCCTCCTACAGGAGTAGACTGATGTGAATTGAAAGATCCATGTTCTGCCAGAATACTGACCTTTCTAGGTAGGTGACAATATTGGGGCTCCTATATTCATTCATGACCAGGATTTCCTTCAACACACCCTCGCAGCCCTGGTGCTGGAGATTAAGTACCTTTATGGCCACCTACAATGACATGGAAAGCCATTAGGAGCAGACATTATGAGCGCCTCTTCCTCCGTGCATTCATGGTCCTGGATGCCTTGTCACCTGGGTGGAAATGGACACTAAACCATCGACCACAAAGTGCTAACAGAACTCTATGCACCTGCACACTCCTCCAACACACTTTGTTTATCACTACTATTACCATTGACACGTGTTTTGCAAGGCCAAAGTAATTTTGCTCCATTGAAGATAAATTGAAAGCACTGGAAGGACGTTAGCATTTCTAGGGGCTTTGACCAGCCTTTCAGAGATGGCTGCCATTCTTGATTGTGTGCCAAAGTAAACACACACATACACACATGACAGCAAATATGTTGCCCAAAAAAGAGCTCGAAGGCGACTCAAAGGAAAATTACAATCCTAGCACATCCTAACTTCTTCCGTTTGGGTTTTGCAACTCTGAAGAACAACCTCGAACACGGTTTATACTGTGGAATTATTGTAATTGGTAATTATTTAGTGGGTTTAAAAAGGAATACCCCTTCTGTGGTTCACTGTGGATGCACCCCAGGTCATAAGCAGGGCTTAGGGCTTTTGGACGCCTCCTCGACCTCCCTCCAAGTGCACCTCCTGAGCGCAGCACTGCAGGTAGACAAGGAACTACCAGGAAGATGGAGTTGTATTTGCTGAGAGCCAAAAAGAAGAACTCAGGACTCTGAACTTATAGCCCCACAAAACAGCAGGACTCTCCAAGACACTTCCATGTCTGTTCAGTACAAATGGCATCTCTGTAGTGGAATGTCTCTGACACAGGATCAACACAACGTTGTATCAGTTAAGGCTCTTCATCAATTTCTTCCCACTGATCTGTGTGTGTGCCTGTGTGTGTGTCAACTGGGTTCCCTAGGACTGAAAGGCAAAACTGTGCTCCGGTAAAGATCTCTCCTTCTTGAGGTCCTGCATTATATTTTCAAGCTGAACCACGTGGTGGAAAACAATGGGAAATCCTTTCTGTGTCGGAACCTGGGGCTTAAGAGGAACTGGGCCGCAATGACAGCTCTTGCCATCAGCTAATCTATGAATATTTATCCAGTAAGTCCAAGCCAGCGCATCCTTCTCTGAAAGACACCACCGTCATCCTTGCATTCACTCAGGTAGGGAGGAAGGACAAAGTCTGTCCAAAATGCATTTTGCAGCCCACCTCTGGACAGGTTGCTCCTGCGGGACAGCCTTTGCAGCAAAGTCAGGCAGCCCAAAGCTTTGGCCAAAGATCACATCACAAGGGAAAGCACTCAAGGGCTGCCAAATCTGCATGGGCCCTTGGCACTTACCGCTCGTCCTGTGGCAGCATCGAAGGCCTTGTAAATGCTTCCAAACCCCCTAGAAACAGAAGAGTGGCAAGAACAGAGAAGTTGTTCAGTGCTGAGAAGCAAAAGGCAGCCCAGGCAGGAGCTCTCTGCTGCCTGCAGTGTCTCTAAAACACCAGGGGCTGTCCACTCTGCGGCCAATGGCCCAGCAGCCCAGCAACCCTCTGCCAAGCCTTTCTTATCTTCCTGACCACTGAGTCGTGTTTTCAGCAAAACAGTGGAAAGCAATGCTACTGAGAGCTGCTATCTGACAGCTGTCAGGTGGGAAGCTGCTCTCTCAGCTTTCTCTTCCTTCATGAGTGTGGCCAAATTACTTTGAATCATACAAAACCATATCTCCTGCAGAAAATAGGCAAACTGGTGCCACATGTTTGAGGGCTTGCAGGAGGGCTTCCAGGTCCTGCTGCTTCAGGCAGGCAAGACATTGCCAGCATCCAGTTATCTTTCATGATGCCTTCCACTGCCTCAGTACTGACACAGGGACAATCTGAAGCCAGGCTCTGAAGATGCTTGCAGCTTGCCTGACTTCCCACGTCAGACCGCACCACCAAAATACCTGGCCCATGGCTCTGTAGAAGTTAGCGTGGCTGCACTCACCCACTGCCAATGAGTTCCCATCCAGTGTACTTCTTCTCTGGATCTTCCACACTCACCACACGCCCTGAAAGAAACCAAATGCAAGGAGCAAACTTCAAAACAGAGACCCTGACTTCCAGGAGATCTGAAAGCCAGCTGCACTCTCTGGGGCTCTGAGCAATTTATGGTCGCTTGGCTAACAATAGCATCAACAAGAACAACAGCAGCAGCAGCCCCAGCAAGACAGGCAGCTCCGTAGCATGCCTGGCCTGCACAGAGTGTGCTTCTCCACACTCCTTTGGAGGGCTGCCTTGAGGGGAAACTAAGCCCATGGGAAAACCATCAGAGCAGTCAGAGAGCAGAAAAGAACAGGCCCCAAGGCAAGGGGATGTCATCTACAAATAGGAAGGAGGGCTGAAAAATCAGGACACTTCATTTTCCTGGGAAGAAACACTCTCTTGTGAGATTCAGCAAAAGGTTTCCTACTTCCAAAGTTTCAATGCACCCTGGGATCTGGATGAACTTTTAACAGCTGCTTTTTTGCAGAGCAGAAAGAATATTGCAAAGTCAATTCCAGGAGAGAAGGGCACCTTCTCTACCTCTCAGCATGGCTTAAAGAATGCCTTGACCATTTTAGAGAACACCAGCTCATGCTATAACCAAGAACAATGGCTCTAAGAATTAGGACTCTCCTCATTTATCAGCAGGAAAAGTTTTGGAGATGACTTTGCCCGTTCCCCATGCAGTGAACAACTACAAGTGCTTGTCTTCAGCCTGGGCTGCAGCAGTCACTAGCACGGGGCTCAGCCCCTTGAACACCACCCACGTGCCCCATCTCCCCAGACGGGTGCAGCCAGACGGGTGACAAGGACAGCGCTGCTCCTCAGGCGCTGCCGTGACACAGACACCTGCACAAATGAGATGCTGATCCTTCCACGAGCCCAGGCAAAGCTGCAGCAACGGGACGGCAGCTGAAACCCCACAGCTAAGGAAGGCTCCAGCCCCTGCACTCACACCAGCTGTTGGTGGCAGGGCACGTATGACAAAATGCTTGGCAAAGCCCACAAATGGCCACTGAGAGCCACTCTGAAGAAGCTAGAGCCACATCAAGCCCTGTTACAAGCTGTTGGCCCCACTCAAGACAGAACATGATTGTCTTTGGCCTCAGAAACCACGGAGGACTAGATCAATCCACCTTTTGTCTGAGGGCAGCTGATGGCAGACACAAAGTAAACTGGGCTCTGTTTCGTACCTTGGTGGTTATTCTCTGACAGCACTGCACTGGCAGCTGTTACCAGCTGCAAGGAGCAACTCCGTTGTGCTGCAGAATCAGCAAGGCCTTGCTGTGCTTTCCTGGAGTATGAGCTGTGCAGGGATTGAGGCCAATGCTTAGTGTTCCTGGGGTATTTACCAGCTGGGCATTAGCAGTGGCAACATGCCTGGAACCAGAGGAACATGAAGCAGAGGGGCTGCAGGCTTCCTCCTGAGAACTGCCTGCAGGGCACCTCTGTCTGACTGTGCCCCATAGATGTGTCTCTTTGATGCATCTTCCAAAGCATACAACTAAAATATCAAACAGGAATTGTAAAAAGAGTATCTTGTTTTTCTTCTGTTGGGTCACTTTCAAAAGAGCTCTTCCTCTCTGATTACTTGAGACAGTTCTAATGATACAACTTCTTCATTTTTGGGGCGTACTGAAAAGATCTCCTCCTCTCTAATTTGTGCTGTCACCTGCCATTCTTTTCAAGGAGGTCAGGCTAACCAAACTGTAGCATTCTTATCAAAACCAGCTGTAGAAGGAATAGTAGTACTAAAGTCATAAAAACAACACCAGCATTAAACCAGCCCCACAGCCGATCAATTTCTCTGAAGTATTTTCACATTTCCAATGACTGGTGAGAAGTCAGGAGTCTAAAGGGAATCTAGGAAGCCAACTCTTCTGCTCAGTTTGGCCAGGCTAGCACACACACCTCTGCATCACTGGCTAGGTCCCAGCTTCCTGCTGCTCCCAAAACAATCCCTGCTTTTGTCTTCACTGTAAAGGGAGGCTCAGGCAAAGCCCACTCATGCCCAGCTGCCCTCAAAGGCAAAAGGAACGCCTCAAGTGCTCCCTGCCTGCATCCAAGCACCACAGTGGCTTCTGTAGAGAGTCCAATATTTCTCTCCTAGCACCAAATCAAGGAGGAACACGTGCTGCAGCTCTTGCTGAGGCACACACACTGTAATACACTGCTCGATGGCACAAGAAATCCCCAGGACGTACTCAGCAGATGCAGGGAATGCTCCTCTCTCTCCTGGCTTGAGCGTGGAGAACTGCTCATCCTTGGGTTTTCAGGCTCTGGAGAGGAGGCTTCTTCCCAGGATGCTGCTGCAGCCACAGGTTGGATGGCAGCTCCTGCATTCATCTGGGACAAGAAATTTGCTTGTGTCAGAAAGGTGCCTGGCAGAGATGCTCCAGACAGAGCATTTCAAAGGTAAGCCCTTAGGAACAGCACTGGGGTTAGGCTGCAAGCTAAGCTGTCAACTCTTGCACCTCCAGTCCAAGCCAAAGAAGCAGTCCGAGACTACAGCTTCTCACAGTCAGCCATAGTGGAGACTGCGAAAGGGAAAGAACAACTTTACACTTCACCCCATTCTCAGGACTGCATTCACCACGGACAGGGACAACTTGCCCAGAATCTGCGTGGGTCACCACGCTCGCCTGAACAGAGCCCTCCAAAAACAAAGCCAGCACCAAGAGGCCAGCAGAAATACATTCCCAGCATTGCTGGCCCACCGGCCAAAGCACTAGCCCTGCTGCCCAGGGCAGCAGCTGACATTCAGCAACCCACTAAGTGTCCTTCTGAGCAGCTGCCACGGAGAGCACAGAGCATGGCGGTCAGAGACATTGCTCCCATCCACCGGCTGCTCTGCAGGGGAAAGGCAGCAAGGGCAGAGACCTCTTGTTGCATGACTGCAGTGCTTCCTCCTCCTTCACTCACCCGCTTTCGTGCAGCCAGCCTGTACTGCAGCAGGGCCTTGCGCATCCTTTCCACTTCTTCTTTGTGCCTCTTCTCCATTGCCTCCATCTTCCTCTGAGCTTCCCGCAACTCTGCCTTCAGCTTCTCCTGGATATTCCATCAAGAGGAATCGTACTGGCATCTGCAATCTTGTTCAGGTTTCCTCTTTTGAACTCCCACAAGCACTTGTGTTCAGCCACTTCCTCCTGCATCTCTACCCAGCTCTAAGCCTTCCATCCTAGCTCTTCTTCCTGCTGCTCAGCGCTGGAGCCTGCCAGGCTTCCAGTGCTCCCAGTGCCTGCAATGGTCCTTGCCTCCCCTTTCCTCACATCTCCAGTACATGACCCCACCACTGCCCTTCCCTCTGCTACCTGGCTAGTCAGGCTCACCTGTCCATTCTCCCGCTCCTTATTCAGCTCCTGCCTCAGCTGCTCTAGCTGCTGCTGGCTTTCTTTTACATCTCCCAGCAGCCGGTGCACCTTATCATCTAGAGCAGCCTTCTGGCACTGGAGCTGCACAGAAACAAAGAGAAGATGGCTTTAAACGTCCCACACACCACTTGTGGGGCAACCAAGATTGATGTGCTCATGCTTTCCAAAAGCACTTTCTTCTCCTTCCTGTATTTACCAAGGGTCAGCTAAGAGGCAATCCCAGCCAGACACACAGTGTCCAGAGAAGCAGTGCCCATAAGGAGCCCCGAGGAGTCCCAAACAACACACAAACTCTCTCTTCACACTCTGTGCCTCTTGACTGTCTCTGGTTCTTTTCCCATCCAGGCTGCATGATGGCAATTTACTGCTTCATCTCAAGCAGCCTTTTCTCCTGTCCCCTCTGTACCTCTGCCACCAAGTTTATCCATTGCTCCAGCTTCTCCTGTGCCTTCAAACTCTGTTCTTCCAGCTGTCTCTCCTGATGAGTGGAAGAGACACATCCAGATGAAGTCCCACCAATGCTCCCCAAAGGAAACAACAGAAGCTTCATCCTTTCAACAACCCCCCCGCCCGAAGAGGGCACACTAGTGGCTTTGTGCCCTCCAGCACGTGGGAGGAGGGCCAACATGTGTAAGGAAAGGAGAGGTCACCTTCCTTCCCTGCTCTGATGGCTGCCTATTTTCTGGGCCCCCTCTCTTCAGGATTTCTGCCTGTTCTCAAGGGCTTTGTCCTCAAATTCCCCTGCCCTTTGGTCAAGGAAAAGTTGCAGATGGACTGCAGGATGAGGACAGCACCAGCACCTCGATGAGCCAGTCACAAGACAGGCCACCAGCTGAAGCACCAGCACCAGGAGGCCTGTTGCAACTGCTTCAGGCTCCAAGGGAAGACCTCTGTCCACTGCGGAAGGACAGAAAGCAAGGAACCCACTTGCTGGCACTGCAGCTGGCAGCAAGGTCAGCAGCAGTCTGCTGCATGGCACGAGGCTGTGGGGAAAATGCTGCCCCTTCGCTGCCATGCTTTGGGTGCTGACCACCCAGCCTCCTGGGGAACTTGCCTTATGCCCATGCTGAACCTGTGCCTGCATATACTGTCCCAGCACTGTCCTCTGGGTCTTCACAGGCCTTCAAGTAGGAGCTCTTGAACCCCTCTGCTGCCTGACCAAGCAATGTGTAGCCTACAGCAGATGCTTGAGAACATGGCCCATACTCAGGCTGCTCTTCTGCTAAGCCAGCCCTCCAAACTCGCTGGAAAACTTCAGAGATGTACTGTTTCTTACCAGTTTGTGCACAATCTCCCTTCTCTTCGCTTCCTCAGCAGACTGCCAGAGTCTCAGAGCCTTGCTGCACTGCTCTTCTGTGCAGCGGAGCTGTTGAGCCATGTCTTCACATTGCTGCTTGCTGAGAGATCTTACAGCCAGCAGCTCACGACGAAGGCCCCTCACATCCTCTGCAAAGGTGACACACGGCAACAGTCAGAGACTGCACAAGCAGAGGAATCTGCTGACCTTAAGCCCTTTCAGTTTCAGGCAAGGAGGAACCTGCCCTCAGCTCCTTCCCTCCTCACAAGCCCTGCAGACAGAGCTGCCTGTGCAGCGACTGCACTGGGCAGGGTGATCAGCAGAACAAAGCGCACGAGGCTCTCACCCACTATCAGCTCCTTGGCCTGCGTGGCCGTGCGCACTTGGGCTTCCAGGCGGCTCCTGGCCGTCTCCAGCTCCGATACGTGCTGCTGGGCCTCCAGCAGGCTGCTTTGCAGGCTCTCCTTCTCTGACCTGCAAGTTGTGAAGATGGAGAGCAATTGTTCCTGGCACACAGGGGCAGTTTCTCCGGTGAGGCACATCTTAAGATGTGCCTTAGGGTCCCTATGCCTTAGGCTGCCAAACAGCTTGCATGGAAGCTCAGATAAAGCAGGACAATGTTACCACTTAAAATAGCAGAGCAGGCCCCTCCAGGTGACTGGGCAGCCTTTCCTCATGACCTAGGCCAGCACAAAAAGCCCAGCTGACTTTGAGCTCAGTGGACAAAGCTCCAATTGCTGTTGCCTGATTTATCACACACGGGTGGCTGTGACCACAAAGTCTCTGCAAATGAGCAAAAGGCCAGCCACTGCTCACAGCCCTCAGCTCATCAGCAATTCCAGGTCACTCTCCAGAGGCACACAACAGTGTTCTGCTGGTTGACCTGTCAATGTTTCATGCCATTCCTCATGTGCATAGAGGTACTTGGCTTGCCAGGCACTCTCTAAGGAAAAGGGACTCAAGAAATTCACCAAACGATATAGTGAAACCTCCAGCTTCTAGCAGCATGAGTAGGAATCCAGAACTAGATTTTTATCTGGACAAGAACTGTGTAGAAAAAGGAGAGACACACAGGTATCCTGCCGGTTAAATCATTGGAAGATCATGAACAAGAACACTTGCTACCTTTATTTGTGGCTAACTAAGCTGTTGGAAAGGATGGATAAATATAATTGCCTGGCAAAAGATTTACGATAGTACAGCCAAGATGAAAACAATCCCCGCTACTGGCTGGACAATACCCTTACCTACAAAGAAGTCTAAAAGTCAAATGGACTGTTCCATCTCAACCCCCAGGGTTCATCCCACACCTGCAACCCTCCCCTGAAACATCAAGTGTCTGTAACCCCATTGGCCCAAGTCTTGTTCCAGCCCACCTTGAAGCCCCCTGAGAAGGGGTCTCCGAGGGGCCAGACGCTCTCTTGGATCTTCCCCCCGTCTTAGAACTCCCAGCCTCTCCTAGAGCATCCTCTATACCCCTTGTCTCTCCCCTCCCCATCCTCTCAAACCTTGACACGTGCTGCGTCTGGTAGCTCCAAGCAAGACCTTTCTCCATCCCTAATAAAACTCATCTTCTAAGAGCAGCCTTCACAGATCTCTCGTCTCCATTCATCAAAGCCATCCTGGAGCCCAGCCATCCCCACACTAAGCCAGCAGTGCCCAGATGATTTGGCACTCTTGAAAAAAAGGAAGACGCACCAGCCAAAGGGACCTTGACAGGTTACAGAAGTGGGCGGGCAAGTGGGCAAGTATCAGTGCTCAGCAAGGATCCCTAGAGACTGTTGAGAAGTCGCAAGACCTTTCCCTGATGCTGCTGCTGCTGTTGCTGTTACTATTAAGCTATTCAAGGTCCTGCATCCACAAGAGTGAGCTCTGCAGGGTTGCATGATTTGCAGCATGACCCTCCATCTTCAGCTGAAGGGTCAGCACCCTACTCACAACATTCCCATGTAAGATCCTTGAATTCTGAAATCCCACGTCAAACTATTTAGCAAGGCAAAACTGATGTTCAGATTTTGCAACAAAGGAGGAAGCAAAACCAGAGGGAAACTTCCGATTTCAGGAAACATCTGCACGGTTTTCACAGGTACTCAAGTCAGTGCCATGTTGGTTTACTTTGCACTTGTTGCACAACTGTGCAAGAGGTCCCAAGCAGGTGCCCAAAAGAGCTTGGAGAGCTTGAGTTGGCAGAAAAATAACATTCAGATCAGAGTATCGTTTTCTTTTTTCTCATGTCTCTTTTCCTCCCCGTCTGAGAAACATCAGGAGAGCACACAGGAGGCGGTAAATCCTGACTGGTGGTAATGCTCACCACCTTTGCAATTACCTTCAATAATGTCCCACCCTGGCTCTCCTCCCTGCCTTTACCTGGCTTCTGCCAGCTGCTCTGAAATGCCTCGTAGGTCCCGCTCCGTGGCTCTCACTCGGGCTTCCAGGGCAGCGTTCTCTCTCACCAGCACCGCCTTCTCTCTGCACACCTGCGACAGTGCCTTTCCTTGGAGAGAGAACTCCTGGAGCAGCTTCTCCAGGCCATTCTGGGCTGGCCGCTGCGGGCGGCAAACCTGCAAGTGGGGGGCAGCATTTTTCCAGTGGAACAACAACAACAACACCAAGAACACAGGCTCGGCCTTAGCTTGCTGCCAGAAGCAGCATTCACGGTGGTCTGGCTAGGACAAATCCCTCTCCCACAAGTGCTGCCTCGGAGTCAAGTGAGCGTACCTTTGGTGCCACCAGAGGAACCGCTTCCTGCAGGAGATCCCTCTGAGGCTGCGATTCCTCCGCGCTCTGTGCCGCCACTTCAAACGCCCTCTCTAGTGAGGAGTGGTGCTTTCTCTCAGATGCAGCCAACTCCTTCCATCTGCAACAAGGGGACAGACAAACAAGCCTTTAAGTGCAACACAGTCTCCTTGCAAAACCAGCGTTACATACCACACCCCACATAAGGCAGTCTCAGGGCCTTCCAACAGCCCTCTACTTCCACCTCAAGAGATGGCTGCAATTCCCTGCCTAGACCCTCATCTCTCTTTGTCATTCGTGCAGGTGAAAGAGTCGCCACTGAGGAGGTCAAACAAGCTTCCACAAGCCACAGAACACTTCCAGAAAGCTCAGGTACTCTCAGTGCAACAGCTTCCTGCTAGGCCCAAGGCGCCTTTCTGATACAGTGGGCACCGGACTTGCAAAAGATTTTCCTTGCCTCAGACACACTTGGTTAGTCTAAATGAGCAGTCCCACAAGTGCTCCTGCTTTCACTAGCAAAACAAGCAAAGAGCCTGCAAGTCATAGCTTGGGGAGGAGGTGGGTACAATTTTCCAGTTCAATAACCAAAGGATCCCAAGATGGTTTAGGCTGGCAGAGACCCCAGGAAGCCTCTAGCCCAGTCTTCACCTCCAAGCAATTGGGGTCAGCATTTGCTCAAGGCTCTATCCAGCTGGGGCTTCCAAATTCCAAGGGTGGAATCTGCACGTGCTCTCTGAGGCACTTGTTCTGCTGCATGAGTGCCTTTGCAGGTCAGTGCTTTGCTGTCCTGAAGCCCAGCCTGAACCTCCTTTGCTTTTACTCTGGTCTAGTTCAGAATGCTTTTTGTTAAGGTTTGAGAAGTGAGTCCCAGGAGGCAGATTTGCTCTAGGTCGGTCGGCAGCCAGACCTGCCCTGGGCTGCCTTCTCCCGTCGGTGCTGTGAAAGTGAAATGGTGAAAAGCCAAATTTGTTCTTTGGCCCAGGACCTCCTAAAGCCCAGCAGCGCCCAGCCCTGCTCAGAGAACGTGAGAAAGCTTAACACGCACCTCAGCTCCCGGGCGCCGCGCACTCGATCCGTGCACTGCTGCCGCTCCGCCTTTCCTGCCTGGAACGAGGAGTCCTGACTGGCGAGAACCTCTCCCAGTGGGGCCTGCAAGGAATGGGCAGGGAAAAAGCACAAACCAGCAATGAGGAGCAGGGAAGTTGGCTCCTGACAGTTGGCAGGAGCAGCAAGCAGAGACACAGCTCAACTGAAGGCAAAATCTTTTGTATGGGGCCGTTTGGGTGGTGTTTAGGTGGTGTTTATGTCCCAACTAACTCTTGAGTTGCTCTGGAAATGTCTGAGGAGAAGCAGGGAACACTTCCCTGCTCAGCTCTGGTCAACTGGCTTCCCCTCAGGATTTCAGGCCTTTCAGGGCAGCCAGTAGGAACTGCATTCCAGCCCTTCAGAGACAGACCTTGTCTCTGCCATGCACAGCTGCTCAGAACCCTTCTCAACAAACTTGGGTCATGTCAAAGTTAAGGGTGTAGCTGAAGCAGTGACTGCAGCTACTTAGATAGGCCATGGAGAGGGGTAGGTCCCTGCAGGCAACAGTGGCTCCTCCATAGCCCACAGGGCTCTGAACAGCGCCTTGGCACCTTCTCCCTCTGCTGCCAGCAGGGAGCCTGCACAGACTCTGCACAAAGGGGCTGACTTTCGCACCAGGAGCACTCAAAGACATTTTGCTACCGCTTACCTCACAGCAAGGGAAGTTCAGAGTCCCTGTGACAGGGCCAGGGAAATGATGCCTGCATATGAAAGTTCAGATCCCATTTCCCACGGGTCAGTGGCTGGGCTGCAGAGCTAGGTCACGGCAGGACTCCAGCCCACATCAGCCATCTTCAGCCACGAAGGGCAAGTGCTGCTTGCTCAGAAACTTGCAGCTCTGCACTGCACCAAAGCTTTGCACTCAACCAACCAAAACTGCCACTTCTTGCTGCAGGATGCTCAGGCCCTGGACATGCAGGTTTGTTGTCCTTTGACAGGATACCTCCCCTTTAGCCTCCACAGGAAGAGAGCGAGCCAGAGGAGGCTCTGCTGCTGCTGCTGTGCTCTGCAGACAGGCAGCAGTGTGAGAGACAGGGAGTAACCTGTCATTTAGACCCTTATTGCTCCCCAATTCTATCCTCAGCTCTCCTAAGCAGAAATCATGAATTTGGAGACAAATGGGATGCTCAGTCATTACAACTCAGTACAAGCGCACTAAAGGGACTAATGTTTGGATGGGATTGCCTATGCTTCTGAAGGAGCTATTTCAGCCTGCCTACAATCAGCATGCAGCCTCCTGTCTGCAGAGCTTGACTTTCATTTGTGAAAACCTCTTCAATGGAAAAGCAGGAAACGGATGGACTCCTTTTGGTAGTGTTTGTGCACACATTGACTTTGTGGACTTTCTTTCAGCCTGCCAGGCTGGCGCTCTACTGCAACAGGCCAAGGCCACAGCTTACTCCACAATCCTCAGACACCAGGAATGCCAAGGGTGCCCGTCCCACTCACCGAAGCGTGCACTTGACTCCTTCCCCCTCTGAGGCGACCTGTCGGGAACAAGGGAAAATGAACCAGGTGCTGTTAGAAATCTGTCTGTGCTGAGGAGCCCCACAGAGCAAGTCCAGCCAAGCAAAGAGCATTTTCCTTTCACAACACCCCTCCGGGAGCAACACTTCTTTAGCACAGCAAGACAGACTGCAGGCCAATACCCTAGGCTCTGTCTACCGTTTGCTCGGCTTTGCCACTAAGGAACCAGAAACTTGACCGAGAAGATGCAAATTGTTCCTTAGAAGTCACTGCCTGCATTGGAGCTGGTTGTCCAGCCTGCAGCTAAAGCAGCCTTTTTCTCCTCTCTTTCCTGGACTTGCTTTTTCCTTTTGTCAATTGCACGCAGCAGGTCCCATGCGGTTGCTGTGCACAATTCCCCACAAAAGCTCCCACCAAAGCCCTCTTGGCGCTCGCAGTTCTGTTGGGACACAGCACAGGCCCAGCTCCGGGCTTCAGGAGCACGCTCCAGCTGCTCGGCACTTTGCCCTTCAGCGCAAAGCCAATCCCTCTTGTAGCACACACTGTGGGTGCACTTAGACAGGCACATCCTTAAAGGATGCAATGCAGAACAAAAGATGCTTTTCCTCAGTTCTGGAGAGAACCAAACAGTTTTTAGAAGGTCACCTGCAAATCTCGCCCCGTCTGCATTTTGGAAGTTCCCACACCCTGCTAGGCAAGAGACACCCTCTTTTTAGGTGAAGCTGTTGACAGGAGCTTCACCCAACAGATGCCACCTTTATGCCATTTTTCTTTCAATGTGCTGCCCCAAGGAAAAACTTGGATTTACCAGTCAAACGACGAAAAGCTTTCCGAGAAGCCACCAATGAAAAGGCGCTGCTGACTGCTCTACGGACTCGCTCCATCCTTGGAGCAGTGCTGCTCAAGTCCGTAGGCCAGGGGAACAAAAGAAAGGAAACAAATCCCCCCGTGCACAAGTCCCCAGACTGTGCAAGGAAAAAAGGGGAGAAACAGGACACTTGCACAACTCCACCAACTGTGCAAGAAACTACAGCCACAAAAGGACACCCGCTGTAATCTGAGAACAGCACAGCTGAGGTGATCCTCCTGCAATGAGCGCGCCAAGAGCTGCTCTGGACGCTGAGGCCTTGCGGGCACCAGGAAAAGCTCCTGCTGACAGCGCTGTGACGTGGCAGCCCTCTGCTGACATCACAATAGCAGCCGTTCCCGCTTGCTCTGTGCATTCATGCATAGCAACCAAACCTTCTCTGCCGCTGACAGAAAAGAAAAGCCCGCACAGATCTCCTCTGCCCCAAAGCAGCACAAAAGCCCCCTGCAGTCCATAACCTACAGCTCAAAGGAACCAAGAGCAACACAAAACAGGCACCAAGCCCATACACCCTGTACACCAAGCTGAACACGGAGAGACAACCAGGATGGGAGGAAACCAAAGGCAACGTGCCCTTTTGGCCAGCACTGCTTCTAACTAAAGACAAATTTAAATGTGCTTTTAAATCCTGTGGATGAAATCGTGCTTGGCTAATTTTGCTAATATCCCGGAGAGTTCCCTAAACTGGAATGCCTGTCATTCCTGCCCATTTACTGCATGGCTAACATCAACCAGCACATTGTAGGGCTTGCTGAAGGAAGAATGACACCTAAGTGGGGAGAAAAAGCCAAGAAACCAACCTGCTGCACACACAGCACACTGCTGCTGCACAATCACAGCACCTCCAAGAAGCCTTTGGGGCCTGTGACTCACTTCTGGCAGCTTCCTTGGCAGGGCACACATCTGAGAGTCACAGAGATCTGACACTAATGGACGCACCGAAAGAAGGAAAAGGAAATCAAATCCCAGTGTGGGGCAACATAGAAGCTGCTGTGGGGAGGAAATCAGTGCAGCAAAATGGGCAAGTCCCACCTAAAAGGGAGGAGACCATGAGGCAGAGAGCAAAGAGCTCAGCCGCTGGGCACACCTTAGGAAGGCAGGCTCAGGAAAAAGGAGCAACCACAAGACTTCAAAAGTTCAGAAGCTTACTTTCAGGCTGCATATTGTCCTGATGAAAATTCCCTCTGTGTGTCAGACTGAAGTCAGGACAGTTCTCAAGAAATGTCTGATTAGATGACAAATGCCTTTGGAGCTACAGACACCACATTTGTGCCTTACTAGTGTCCTAATCCCAAAGCTTTAAAATGTTGCTGAGTGACCCTAATTTCCTCAGGGCTACAGATAAGGCAATAGTTTCAAACACGCACTTCCTACAAAACAGTCTGCATAGCTATGCATACCATTTTCTGCCCACTATTCACAAAACACTGCTGTGTTCTCAAAGGAAAGCAGCAGATAGCTCTAGCAGCCTGCCCCCGCCCCAAGAGTTTCCAACCAATTTTTTCCTCTACTTTCTAAATCCTACGTCTTAACAAAAGTCGTTTCTGCCAGCAGAGTGAACTGGAGACTGAGCATTCATTCACGTGCAACAGCGCGGGCTGGTGTTGCAGCCTGAGAGCTGGAACACAGGAGCTTGGGCAACTGAGCTTTGGGATGCAACAGCAGCCAGAGAATGAGGCTGGGGGTGACTGCCTGGGGAGCAAAGTGGCCCAGCAATGGCATTGCACACAAGCTGTGGAGGAGGCACTATCAGCATGACAGCCCTAATAATGCCACACAAACCCTCATCGTTTTACACGTTTATTGGACGCTGGTTGCTCTGCATGTATGTCCATGCTGCCACCTTGATAACCTTTAGGAAGCAGTCAGAGCTAGCAGGATTCAGCCAGCATCAGGAGCTGATGCAGCCCAAGAAACTGCTGATTTACGGAGGCTTTTGGCTTCCAAGGTGAAGCCAAGGCCAGCCCTGCTGCTGCTGCTGCTGCTCTGCCAGAGAGCCCCGGCTGGGCAGGGATGGCACCACTGTACCACGGGCTGTTTCTTCTTCCAGAGCTGGGCGCTGCTTTTGAGCCAGCAATGACAGCTGGTGGGAGAACAAATGGGCCTTTTCCTGTGCCAGCACTTAGGGATGCACTAGGGCCACCTTCAGGGAAGATTTTCGGTCCCTACAAAGCAAAGCCGAAGGACACAGTTGGAAAACGCTTCCTTTACAGCCATGTTCGCTCTTGGAAAAGAAGAGACTGAGTGACAGGACGAGCTTGCTGGGATTTTCCCCCTGAGAGCAGCCTGGGAATGCTGCTTGCTGTCACAGATGCCTCCCAGGAAACTCCACACACTCACTCAGCTTCCTCCTTTCTAACACATGGTCCCAGTTAACTGCCAAGAGGATGAGCAGTGTAAGCCAGTCTTCAGAAAATGCCAATCCCGTGAAGAAATACTGATTCCAGCGGGATTTAGGCCCAAGTGTTGTTCTCAAGAGCACTGAAGTTCAGGTTTCAGCAGCAAGACAAGAGCAGGCAGCTTGGCAGGCCTCCATCACCTCCAGCACTCACCGGCCTTGCAAATTCCTCTGCTTCCTGTAGCCACTGGCTGAACTTCTGTTCTTGACTCCTGTTCCCCATGAGACTGGCACCTGAGGCACTGAGGCACCTCAGGAGGAAGTCTAGAACCAAATGACAGAGGAGAATTCCATTGAAACTGCTAATTGGATCGTTTGCCCTGTTTGCTGCTAGCAACTCTCCACAGCAGATATGGAATTTGCATTTCAGTGAGCTATACAGCCCAGAAACGAAAACACTAGGCTCACGAAAACCAGGATCAATTTACTCAGCTCTTGCAGGCCAGAAATGAGAGTGCAGCAAAGGACTGAAAAATGGACTACTACTATGCAGCATGTGTCCACCGTGGGCATGACAGAGATTTCAAACCCAGATCTATGGAGGATATAAATATAAATATATAAAGTCTCATCTGGCTGTTCAAAGACATCAGCCTAAGTGATAGAGAACTCTTGCACTTTTATTATATCGTCATCTTTACTCTGGCAAGAAGTCCTCTATTTAGTCTCACTCATGGTGGTTAACAAGCCCTTACATTTACACAAGGTTACAATTGCTGCAAAAACCTCCATGTCCTCATTTAACACAGAAAAAGAACTTTCTCGGAAGGAGGAGGTCCATTTGGATATTGACCAATCGAAGGTGGACACACCTCTGAGAGCACAGAGGGGTTAAAAGCAGAATTCCCAGGAGAACTCACTCTCTTTGGTTCTGGTCGGCGTGCAGTGCAGCCTCTCCCCCGCCCGGCCATGGCTGGGTGGGGAGGGGAAGGCCCATGGCCTGACTGAGGTAGACCCAAGGGTGGAGGGACTGGAACTGAGCTGGCACCCTGCAGATGGAAGGGTGGAGAAATCTGGGATGTCTCCATTCCCCCCAGAGTCGAGAGAGAAAGAGAGAAAGAGAGAGAAAGAGGCAAGAGCGGCAGCTTGTCAGCAGTTCACCGCGGGGAAGGAGAAGAGCGGGGGGGCCACAAGGTGCCCAGCTGCCTGTGGGAGCCAGAGTATGGGCATCGAGCCATCCTTGGCAGTTGGAACTTTTAACCTTCCTGAAAAATAAAAGCTTTGTAAAATTTTTCCCCTCCTCAGTTTGAGAGACAGGAAAGAGAGACAGCTTAGACCCTGGGATGTTAGAAATTCTAAATGGGAGGGGATGATAGAGTAGCTTTTGGCTAGACTTTCTCCTTAATACCCATAGACTGAACCAATTTTCTCCTCCAAGAGAGACTGTATTTTAAGAGGATGCCAGTGAGCCAAAGAGACCTACTTCAGCTAGGAAAAGACAGAAGTAGAGCGAACAGAAGAAAGTTAGGAGGTTTGTAGTAGTGCCCCCTGTCCTTGAAGAAGAAGAAGAGAAGAAGATCTCTGCTCTTAAGCCCTCGACCCCAGAGGAAAATGGTGGGGGGGACTGTGGTCCCAAAAATTAAAAAACTAAACTCTTGTTTTTTCCCCTCTTGGCAGGGCATCCTTAAAAAGAAAAATCCTAAAAGCAGTCTGTCCATCCATGCATTCATGATAAGAGCACTGTGCATGGAAAGGAAAAGGGTCACCATGGCAAACTTCTCCAGGAGGTGCCATGTGTGACATAGAAACACATGATGTGGCAGCTGTGTTTCTCAGGGGGTCTGTGGCACAAAAGAGACTCCTCTCTCCCTCAATAGACTAAGTATCGATTGCCTAGAGGGTGGAAACCTGATTGGGGTCCAGATTGTGTCTCACTGTAGTTTGTTAGAGTTAAGTAGTAGGAGGAAGAATGCTTTGCAAGGTTTTCCTTTTAATTTTTGTGTCTAGTTTTTTTTCTTTCTTTTTTTCTTTTATAATAATAGCTTAATAAAGCTTTTTTCTGTTATTAAGCTTAAGCCTGCTTTGCTCTGTTCTCAATTTCATTTCACAGCATTCAGTTGAAAAATTGCATTTTCATAGGGACACTGGCATTGTGCCAGTGTCAAACCATAACGCTCCAATACAGAGTAAGCGGTCAAATATGGTAGGTGCACTTTGCCCAGACAAAGCAAGGTAGGAGAGAAAGAAAGACATAAAAGAGAAGAAAGAGAAGAAAGAAGTTTACCAATCTGTGGTTCCACATTGATACTACTGCACGGATAGTATGGATCTGGGATAGCTAGACAAAAAGAAAAAGAGGAAACAGGGCTGCAGGCAGGATCAAATTTTTAGTTAGCGTGTTGTATGCCTCTTATGCAAACTAAAATTTTTGTGCCAGTTTGTTCACCCATGAGCATCCAGATCTCTAGTATGTGAGTGTAGGATGGGCATCTCTAGGTGGAAAGAAAAGTTCACTTAGAACAGGGCTATCCCACCTCCACAGGATCTTTCTTCCAATCACAACTTTTCTTTCACAACAGTTGGAATGTCTGAGATGTGCCTGGTCCTCACATCTAGTCACAGCAAGCTGCAGGAAGCAAAGGTGGGACTGGGCAAATGAAGAGAGCAGATCTGATTCAAAACCTTATTTAAGAGGTCTGAAGATGCAAAAGTCCTTGGCACTTGATAAGAAGAATTCATAAATCCTGATGGAACTGCCAGAAGAAGGGACTAAGCCACCATAATAATATTTGTGAAGTAGTGACAGTCTAGTGAGGATATCACCAACAGGAAAAGAAGCAGCATAAACTCCCATTTTTCAAAAGGGAACAAAAAGACCCACATAACTACACGCCAGCCAGGCTCACCGAGTCTGGCTCTCTCTGGCCACGGGACGGAGGCTGGCCGGCTGGCTGTCCCGCTGGTGGCCGCAGGGCAGACACGCGAGCGGCCGCCCCGAGTCTGTGCCGAGACTGCCGCGGGTGGCGGTGATTGCTGCGGCGTGGGGAGCACAGCAGAGGCACAGAGCACGAGGAAACCGAGGCACAGCAATGAGGGAAGGACACTTGTCCAAGTCTCCAAAGACTTCATCCTGAAGGAGGGCAGAGCAAGTGACACATCTGACCCTGAAGGGGCTACTTTTACAGGGGAGGGGGAACACAGGGAGGACACAACCTTTGAGCAATAGGAGGGCATTAGGGGAGGGCTGCAGGGTAAGGGCTCCCCAACAGAAGCCAACACGGGGTGAGAGCAGAACTCACAATCCAATTCTGCTTTGAGGAAAGGATGAAAGACAGGGAACACTCCAGAACCAAAGGAGTGTGCTGTCTTTGAGAGACAGGGGTAAGACAAGGGAACAAGGCAGATATACAGGTGGATTGACACACATTTTGGTGGGGAAAACTGTGGTAAACAACTCAGGACTGAACCAAATGGGGTACATAGAACGAACCAATACAAACTTATAACAAGGAATGCTAAAACATACTACAGAAGAACAAAATGTAAAATAATAGACTATCACAGCTCACTTCTGCACCAAGTGCATGCAGTGGTCATAAGTGACTGGTTCTGCTGGGATGGAAACCAACCACCAAATCCTTGCTGAATTCAGCAGGGGCAGCAGCAGTACCTGCATCTGATGCCCAGCTCTCGGGCTGGGCTGGACAAAGGACACGCAGGGCACACAGCCCCTGAAGGATGTGACTTTGGAAACAACCACCTACCACTGTCTCCTCTTGTTTTGCTCTAGGATCACACCAGCCTGAGGCACCGGGTAGCCCTCAATGCCACCTGGGACTGCAGATGACAGGCCCTGGCC
Organism: Lonchura striata; assembly: GCF_050655825.1. Taxonomy (NCBI): domain Eukaryota; kingdom Metazoa; phylum Chordata; class Aves; order Passeriformes; family Estrildidae; genus Lonchura; species Lonchura striata. Next base: position 80,951,924 of record NC_140740.1, on the reverse strand, counting down.
TCCGGGACCAAACACAGGGAGGCAGTCACTCTCCTGAGGGAGCTTGCAGATTGAATCAGATGTCTGGTCATCAGTCTCTATTTAGATTCTTCATCAATTTTAGAGTAACTTGAGGGCTGAGCATTATTCCTTCCCAGGGCCATATTTCTGATGCATGCTGGTATCCCCACATATACAGCAATTCAACACATTGAACTCATGGCTAATTCTTCCTACCACATCTAAAAACAAATCCTTTCCATTCGTTAATGTCGTTTCTACTCCTGGTTTAATCACCCCTTTCATCTCTTTCTCTTTTTTTAAGTCCAGTCCTTTAAAGACCTTATTCCCTGGTTTCTTATCAGTGCATAACCATTTCTCCCTTGTAGGGAATTCCCCCACTAGTTTCTGTTTATGGGTCCCTTCATTTTCAAATAGCCAATAGGCTTTTCCATCTTCTACACAGGTTTGTAATTGTGGCAAGTCAACACACTCAGGGTTACGATTACTGTGGAATCTGAGAACTGTGCTCCGTGCATTCCCGGTATAGATAGCATGATAGCACTTATCACAGGAATTTGGTGAGCTCTCCTGGAGATTCACAGTCACTATTGCTATCAGCACCCACAGGGGTCCAGTACAGGTTACTCTCTTGACTCTCATGGTCCTTGGTAAGCTTCAGAGGGTAAGAGCACTGTCACCTGATCTGGGCTTGCCCCCTGTGCTTACATTCTTACCGGTATCCTCGTCTTACCCCACTCTTTCCCTGTGTTGACTTGTTATTTGTTTCCCGTTTTAGGGTCAGATCACTACTGTGGTGGGAGAATGCTCTATCTTATGGAGACTCCTTGTCACAGATTGCATAATGAGAAGTATCAGAAATTGCAATTAGTTTCTATTAATGTTTTATCAAAAACTGTCAATACATATCCTAGTAGTAAGACTTTAATAAGAAATATTACAATAAATATTTAAATAGCTCTTTATCCTAACTTTAACACTAATACTGGATTGAATAGGATATTAAATAACAGGTTTATAAATAATATCTTTAAAACACAGTTCATAGATTAGAGCGTTAGAACAACATTTTATAAAAACAAGAGGTGTGACTCAGCATTACTGGAATCTTCCATTGTCTGTTCTGTGGGAGCAGAAACTGGACCTTTGACCCTAGTGACATGGGTCCACCCTTTTTCTTGAGTTCTTATTGCAGTTTTGGTAGTTAATAAAACTTGGTATGGGCCTTCCCATCTGGGGGTTAATGGCTCTTCTTTCCAGGATCTAATGAATACCCAATCTCCTGGTTGATATTTATGGATTTTAAAATCAATGGGACTACTTTGGGGGAGATATCCATTCCTTCTTAACTCTTCTAATGTTTTTACAGTTGTGTTTAGGTACATTTTCACACCTTTTTCTCCTTCTTCATACGTCCCCATACAATGTCAGGTAGTCAAAAATGGGTGTCCAAACATCATTTTGTAAGGGGAAATACCCATATCAGATCTAGGCTTTGTTCTCATTCTCATCAGGGCTAATGGGAGGCATTTTACCCAATTCATTTCTGTTTCATCTAATAACTTGGTAAGTATAATTTTCAGGGTCTGGTTAGTTCGCTCTACCCTTCCTGAGCTTTGGAGCCTTCAAGTAGTATGCAACTTCCAAGTCATACCAAGTGTTTCAATTACATTTTGTAAAATTCTAGCAGTAAAATGAGGCCCTCTGTCTGAATCGATTGTATTCACTACACCATAATGTGGGATAATTTGATCTAGCAGAATTTTACTTACAGTTCCTGCCGTTGCTTTTAGTGTTGGAAAAGCCTCTATCCAATGGGTAAGGTGATCGATAATAACTAATAAATATTTAAACTTCTGTACTTGAGGAAATTCAGTGAAGTCAATTGTGTGTTCTGAAAAGGTCTTTTAGCTAATTCTCTTCCCCCTACAGGTACTTCCTTCATTATTTTGTTATTTATTTTCTGACAAGTCATACAATCCTTTGTTATAGCTTTTGCTATCCCAAATACCCCAATGCATATTTATGTTCTTAAAAAGTGATCACACAGTGCTTGAGTTCCCCAATGTGTAGAGACATGCAGAATTCCTAGGATTTTATGAGATAGGTTTCTGTTCAATACTTGCCTCCCATCAGGCATTATCCATTTCCCCAATTCATCCCTTACACCCCCTTGCTTTTGCAACTCTTCTTGCTCTTGTTCTGTGAATATTGGAATCTCTTCCCCATCCATTTCTTTTAGGTTTTCTAGTCCAAATATCCACTCTTCTTTTCCTCAAGCTGCCTCTTTGGCTGTCTGATCTGCTAAATTGTTTCCTTGTATTTCTATTGATGTCCCCCTTTGATGTCCTTTAACATGTACTACTGCAACTTCTAATGGATCTTTTAGTGCTTTTAGTGTTTCTTTTATCAATTCTTCATGAATTAACATTTTCCCTTTAGAGTTTATAAACCCTTTCTTCCCAAATCTTACTGAATGTGTGTACATAAGCATACTTGGAATCAGTAGAGATAGTTCCTTTATTGTATTTCAACCAAATTAAACCTCTTAATAGGGCAAACAATTCACAGCACTCAGCTGACCATTTAGTTGGTCATTTTCCTTTTTCTATTACTTTCCTAGTTTTCCCATCTGTAACTGCATAACCGGACACCCTTTTCCCTTCTACAATTAGAGAAGAGCCACCTATAAATAACACTTCCCCTTCTAATAAAGGCAATTCTTGTAGATCTTCTCTTGCTTTAGTCTACAGATCAATTAGCTCTTCACAACAATGTTCAAGGTGGCCTTCTGATTTCCCATATAAAAACTGTGCAGGATTTGGCACTTTTGTAGTTGTGGGTTCTATGTTATCAGTATTAGTTAGTACTATTTCACATTTCAGTAATCGACTGTCCGTCATCCATTGACTAGCTTTTTTGCTCAATATTTATTTTATAGCATGGGGGGTACGGACCTTAATTCTACCTCCAAAGGTTAGTTTATAGCTTTCCTCAATTAGAGTCACAGTAGCGGCCACCGACCGTAGGCAGGTGGGCCAGCCTCTCACCACAGGGTCCAACAATTTGGACATATAAGCAGCTGGTTTCCTTTCTCCACATCCCTCCTGCACTAATGCACCAAAAGCAATTCCTTCATCTACATTTACAAACTGTTCAAAAGGTTTTGCCAAATTGGGCAAACTTAAAACTGGAGCTTTCATCAGTCTTTCCTTTAACTCTCTCAATTCCCCTTCATTTTCTTCAGTCCATTCAAAGTACTGGTCTCAATCAATTTATCATATAAAAATTTAACTAACTTGGTGTGTCCATCTATCCAGGATTTACAGGATCCAACTTAACCCACTAGTTTTCTTACATCCTTTTTTGTCTTTGGGGAGGGCAAGGATAGGATTCCCTCCATTCTACTCATTGCCAATTTCCTATAACCTTTCCCAATTCATTGTCCTAAATATCTTACTTCTTGCTCTACAAATTGAAGCTTTCTTCTTGACACTTTTAATCTCTTTTCTATGGTAGTTCTATGGTAGTTTCTCCTACTATTTCCTTTTGCTCCCCCAAAATTAATAGCTCATTCACATATTGTAAAATCTGGGTATTCTGTTTTGCCTCAAATTGCTCTAATTATTCTTCTAATGCTTGTCCAAACAAATTTAGGGATTCAACAAACCCTTGGGGCAATCGTCCATTGATATCGTTGTTTTCTCCCTGTGTTCTCAACATACCATTCAAAAGCAAACCACCCCCTACTCTCCTCTGCTAATGGGCACGCCCAAAATGCATCTTTAAGATCTATCCCACTAAACCAGGAATGTTCTAGTGCTATTTTATTCAACATGTGTAAGGGTCAGGCACTACTGGATATCTGGCTACAGTTTGCTTATTGACTTCTCTTAGATCCTGTACTAATCGGTATGTTCCATCTGGCTTTTTAACTGGTTGTTCTAGGGTGATGTTATGGTGTTTGTGTCTCCTATCGTGTGTTCTGTTTCTGTTTGATATTATGTTCTGTGCTTTCAAAACTGACTCTGAAAGTGAAGGTTTGTTTTGCCTTGTTATCAGCCAGTTCACCTCCGCCCATGCTCTGCTGTCTAGAAGAGGCTGGTGCTGGCTGCCTTGCTTTTGCTTGCTTGCTTGGCTTGCTTCTGCTTTTGCCTTTGCTTCCTAGTTAGTTTAGCTAAGAGTCCAATTCTTTCCCTGGACTCTTTCTTTTCCTTTCCTTTTCCTGAATACCATCCAACCTGCTCCGGACTGGGACCTGGAAACACCGAGGAACACCGAGAGCCTGCGCTCTGTGATCTGCAGCAGCCATCCCCAGTGCCAGAGAGCAATCCCCAGCACCCAGACCCGAGTGACCACTCCCAGGAAAGACTTTCTGGATTTGTTCATCTCTTCAGAGTGCTGAAAGTGTTTTGTTGTCATCTGGTGTTAATTTTTTTTTGGTGCTGGGGAGTGCTTTGTTTGTTAAAGAAACAGGTTCTTTTCCACTTCTCTCAGAGAAAATTTTTTCCCGAACCAGGTGGGTGGGGAGGGGCCGTGGGGGTTTGTTTTCTGGGGGCTCCTTCCAGAGGGTTTTCCCCAAATTTGCCCTAAACTAGGACACTGGTAAAATTGGTGTATTATGGGGTGACATAGATGGCTCTAATATCCCATCTGGAATCAAACCTTTTATTATGGGTGTTAATCCCTGTTTTCCTTCAGCTGAGATGGAGTATTGAGGGACTCAAAAGGTTGTAATGTTTGGGTTTCATTTTTATCTTTATTGGTGGTATATCTAATAAACCTCGACCACCTTCTTCTGCCCATACCTGGGAATCTATTTCTTTCTCATCTTCGGTATTTAATCTCAGAATTGTTGCTGCCATCTTCCCTTCTTTCGGAACTATCCCTATCCCTAACTTTATTTGTAAATCACAGCTGAGTAAATTACATTTCAAATTAAGCATAAACAGTAAATCAACACATCCTTCCCTTGAATTTCCCCTTAATATTACTTGTTTAATTACAGGTACTTCAAATGGACTATTGCTTGCCCCTCTTACTTTACAAGTTGTTCTACTAAGTTCACGATCTTCTGGTATCTTGAAAACACATGACCTATCAGCTCCTGTATCTACTAAAAATTCAAATTCTTCTCTGAGGCCCTACCTCTAAATTTATCAAGGGCTCCACTTTTAAATCCTTTACTGCCCTCAGAGAATAGTGCCCCCGAGGTCCCTAATCTTCTCCTTCTTCAACTCCTCTCTCAGCTTCGCTGTATAATTTCTGGTCCCCCTGGGCCGGGACTCCGATCCCCCCACCGAAAAGGAGGACACTCCCCTAACCGGTGGCTCCCTGTCATCGCTCTCCCCTTAGGAGTATTTTCTACCACCGACGCTGGGCTCCTCCTTCCATGTAGGAAGGACCTTTCCAGGCACTGGGTGTCCGGGAACCCACGGGAGTCACCTTTAATGGCTTTGGACGGATTTCCCAGACCCACCCCTGGGAAGCTCTGGGCACTCAGCCCTCCGTGGCCCTGTTAGGGGTATCCCCTCACTCCGAGGCGTTCCCTGGGTGCTCTCGGGATCTAATCCCTCAATCCAGCCCACCCCGGAGGTCTTGGCCATGGCTGAGCCCCGAGGGTACCACACTCAGTCCTCTGCCTTCTCGCTTCCTTCCTTTCCGGCCGGGACCCTCGCGGGAGTCCGAAACACGGTACTAGGAAGTTCACTGTCGCTCCGGGAGTCAGGACTGCCGGCCCCGTCTCACTCACACCACACTCTCCCACCATTCGGGGCGTACCCTTGCGTACCCTCCGTCCCTCTCGCACATTCACCCAGGTGCCGCTCGCCCAGGTGCTGCGAGGACCTCTCCCGCTGCCTGGAAGGCGATTCGGACTTGTTGAGGCTTCCAGCCGTTCCTGGGGATCCAGACAGCAGCCCCTCTGCGGATCCGAGCTAGTCCTCAGTAATCCGGGATGCTGAAATCTGCCGGGTGCACCTCCCAAATCAAAGTCCTACTCTGGACCCACCTCTGGGTGTGGCTCTCCCAGGCGAGCCCCCGGTGTTATGGACAGGCTTACAACAAAAACTTTAAAGTAACAAAACATGAGGCCAATTAATTTTTAAAAAATAAGCCTCTTCATTACAACTAAACAGCTGGAAGCAAAAGCCTCCGGCTAGTCTGGAGACTGTTGCAACAACTTAGTAAGGGTAACCGTGAGACATTTCCAAGGATACCCGCTCCAAGAGCCGGGTGTCACACCCCCCAGGCCTTTTAAAGTCTCTCGTCTCTCCTGATTGGGGCGCTCAGGATCCGCGCTGTGATTGGTCCATTCCTCCGTTGCTGATTGGCCCATACGTTGGTGCAGTCTTGGCCAATCATTCTGAGGTTCTCGCCTCCTATTGGTCGGTCTCTCCTCCAATCTTGATCCGAGCTGTGGCTGTGTTCCACGGTGCAATCCTTCTGGAAGCTTCTCTGACCCTCCACAGAGACTGGCATCTCCTCCCCGCTTCCACTGCCCCTTTCGGCATGCACAACAGCATTGAGCTCCAATAGAACTGATCAGCTTATTGCACCCACAGCATCCAAACCGGCACCACACAGTTAGCTACATTTATAATCACAACTTGTTACTTGTATCAACAACATCCATCCTTACACATGCATTGTTATGAACATTCCAAAAACAATTTCTAACTTGTACTAACAACATTTAACATCATATATACCATGAAAAATACATTCCCAAAAAGTTTAAATTTTATTATTTTACTATTTACAACAAGCAGTGTAAGCCATTCCTCAGCAAATGCCAATCCCTGGAAGAAATGCTGATTCCAGCGGGATTTAGGCCCAAGTGTTGTTCTCAAGAGCACTGAAGTTCAGGTTTCAGCAGCAAGACAAGAGCAGGCAGCTTGGCAGGCCTCCACCACCTCCAGCACTCACCTGCCTTGCAAATTCCTCTGCTTCCTGTAGCCATTGGCTGAACTTCTGTTCTTGACAAGCAGCCTTCTCCTGTTCCCCGTGAGACTGGCACCTGAGGCACTGAGGCACCTCAGGAGGAAGTCCAGAACAAAATGACAGAGGAGAATTCCACAGAACGTGCACTTTGGATCGTTTGCCCTGTTTGCTGAGGCACCAGGTAGCCCTCAATGCCAATGACAGGCCCAAGCCTCCAGGACCAAACACAGGGAGGGAGTCACTCTCCAGATGGAGCTTGCAGATGGAAAAGGCTGCCGTGAGCAGGCACCTCAAAGAGCAGACAAATGAGGCCCTCCTGCACTTCAGCTGTGCCACGCAGCTACACAGGCCTGGGTAGACACCGCAGAGCACAGGGATAACAGAAAGCACAGAAAGAGGGACAAACCCAGTCAAGCACAGAGACTTTTCATGATTGCTGAGCCCCACACAACCCCAAGCGTGCCATCACCCACCAGTCCTTTTCTGTTGACAAAGAGCAGGTCCGGCGGGTGCCTTGCCCTGCTGGCCAGGGTCCTGCCAGGCCATTTCCTCTCTGCTCTCCTGTGCTGCCAGCAGACGTGCCTGCCTTCTTCATTCCACTTGCAGAGCCTCGGACCTATGAGCCATGGCCAGGCGGGAGGCAGGAGCAGTCACAGAGGAGAGGTGCCAGCTGCACCGAGCAGGAACCAAAAGCCTCCATGTGCACAGCTGAAAGCCTCTCTCTCCACAGGGTGTTTTGGCTGCCCTGCTCTTCACTGGGAAGTGCAATTGCCCTTTCTTCCTCATCCAGAAGTCCACAGCTGGGCAAAAGCTAGCCAATGGGCAGCATTCCAAAGGCAGTGTAGGTTGGAGCTGGTAAAGGAGGGAGACAGTTGCCAAATCCAAACCACACTAGAATGCCACACTTAAGAGGGACTTTCCATCTTTAAGAAAGAATGGCCAATTCAGAAGTGAACATAGAGCCTTATTCCATGGCTGACAAGGAAGGGAATTGTCCAACAGGCTTGAGGGGGTGTAGGACTTTTATTGTGACTCCAGCTCCAAGCTGCCTTTGGTGAAAGCAATCCTGAAGTGGTCCTGGTCATCTCTTCTGCTTTCTCGATTGCTTTGCTGCAAGTTTCCTTTGTTTACATTGGAAAAGCCTTTGGAGTGGTGATTTAGATGGCGGGGGCCGATATGATCTGTAGAAGGAATAACAGAAGTACAGCCATAGAAACAACTGCAGTATGAAACCAGCCCCACAGCCAATCAATTTCTCTGAAGTATTTTCTCATTTCCAATGACTGGTGGCAAGGCAGGTGTCTAAAGGGAATCTAGGAAGACAACTCTTCTGCTCAGTTTGGCCAGGCTAGCACACACACCTTCTCTGCATCACCGGCTAGGTCGCAGCTTCCTGCTGCTCCCAAAACAATCCCTGCTTCTGTCATCACTGTAGAGGGAAGCTCAGGCAAAGCCCACCCACGCCCAGCTGCCCTCAAAGGCAAAAGGAACACCTCAAGTGCTCCCTGCCTGCATCCAAGCACCACAGTGGCTTCTGTAGAGAGTCCAATATTTCTCTCCCAGCACCAAATCAAGGAGGAACACGTGCTACAGCTCTTGCCGAGGCACACACACTGTAATCCACTGCTGGATCAGACAAAGAATGCACAGGACGTACTCAGCAGCTTCAGGCACCTCCTCAGCAGCCTGACAGCCAGCCCTCTCCCCCAGCTCTAGCCTGGCTCTGCAGGGCACTTCCCGTGGGACCTCCCTCCTTCTGAGAGGAAGCTCTGCGTTTCCCATTCTCTTTGGGCCTGCAACGCCATTCCTGCCTTCCTCAAACCTGCACTCTGCTAGCCTCTCACCAGACTGCTCCCTGCAGACACAAAGGTCTCTCCAGCACTGTTTACCAAGGGCCACCTAAGAGACAGTGCCCCCCAGACAGACAGAGTCCAGAGAAACAGTGCCCATATGGAGCACAGAGGAGTCCAAAATGACACACCAACTCTCTTCTCACAGCCTTTGCCTTTTGACTGGCTTTCCTTCATAACTTTGCTTCTACAGCTTGCATGGTGGCAACTTTCTGCTTCATCTCCAGCAGCCTGTTCTCCTGCTTCTTCTGTACCTCTGCCAGAAAGGTACAGAAGGAGCAGCTGTGTGCCAGCAGCTGCTGTGCCTCCAAACCCTGCCCTTCCAAGTCCTGGTGAGGGGAGGAAGACACTTCCACATGAAGTGCCAGCCAAGCTTCCCAAATAATCAGTGGAAGCTTCATGCCGTGCACAACCCCGCACCTGAAAAGGGCACAGCAGTAGTGACTTTGTACCCTACAGGAATGCTGTCCTAAGCAGAAATTAAAAAGCAGGACCAGCAGGTGGGAGAAAAGGAGATGCCACCTTCCTTTCCTGCTCCCATGGCTACCCGTTTCCTAGCCCCTCTCCCCTCAGGATTTCTACCTGTTCTCAGATGTTCATTGCCCCAAGTGCTGAAGTGGTCCTTGCCATCTCCTTTGCTTCCTGCATGATTTTGCCGCAGGGATGACAGCAATCAGGCTGTCAGAAGAGGCTTAAGAGAGGCTCCGCTGACTGGAGAAATGGATGCTGCCCAAAGAGAAAAAGAAATAAACCAAACCAAATTAAAAGAGACAGAGGAAAAAGGAACCATTCTTTTCCAAACTCTGTTCCTAACAGGGTCAAGCAGGATTCCCCCAGCACCCTGAAATACACAAACATAGGACTGAGGGCACCATCAGCATGTGTGCCTTCATGTCCAGGATGCTGCTAGCACAGGCAAACATGGCCCGGAACTGGGCTAGTCCATTCTTCAAGGTCTCATCACTTGCTGGGATTTTTGTCCTGACAGCACTGTGGGATTGCTGCTTGCTGTCCAAAGGTTTTGTTCCTTTCAGGAAACTCAACAGCTGTATTCCAGCTCTTCATTTCTACAGACGTGGGCTATATGAGTGTCCAAAAGAGATGTGGGACATAAGACATTCGTCAGGAGACTCCCAAGAGTTCTAAAAAATATTGATCCCACGTGTTGCGCTCAGGACTACTGGGCATGCAGGTTTTCAGCAGCAAGCTAGGAGCAAGGACACAAAGCAGCAGGGCTCAGATCTGCTCAGCTCCAGCATGCAGGAAGAGTAGGCTCTGCCGTGGCATGCCCCCTCCACCTCCTGTGCTGCCTGGCATCTTCCTTCTCAGCAGGAACAGCCAAGGAAGTGGCCAGGTCACCAGCTCCTCATCGGCCACAAAACCGGGCGGCAAAGCCGCAGCAATTCTCATCTACTCCACCGGGCCAGGCAGCACATGGGGCTGGCACAACTCCTGCTCAGCTGTCCCTGTTTGGCTGGCAGGAACTAGGGGCAGAAACCTCTAAGAGTGGGGCAGGAGGGACAAGATGAGTGCCCTCAGATGCTCACAGGGAACTCCCCCACAGCCCCCGGCTTCCCGCAGACCAACCCAGAAGCGCTGGGCAAGGACAGCTTTTGTTGTGTTCTTCAAGGCCCCGTCCCTGGCATTGCAATACTTCAGTTCCTTTTGCTACCAGGTAAGCCTGAATACACCACCCAAGAGCAAAAGAGGGCCACAGAAATGACCAGAAGGAGGGAGCTCTCCTCTGAGGAACGGCTGTGAGAGTAGTGCTGGTTTAGCCTGGAGAAGAGCAAGTGCCAAGGAGACCTTTCAATATTTGTAGGGGCTTCTAAGAAAGATGGGGACATATCTTTTAGTAGGGCCAATTGTAAGGGGACAAGGCTGAATGGTTTAAGCTAAAAGACACTCCATTCAGATTGGCTCTAAGGAAGAAACTGTTCACGAGGAGAGTGCTGAAACACTGGCACAGGCTGCTCAGAGAGCTGGGAGGAGCCCCAAGCCCAGCAACCTTCAAGGTCAGCTTGGATGGGACTCTGGGCAACCTCATCCACTTCAAGATGTCCTTGCCAGTGCCTGCGGTTTTGGACTAGATGACATTCACTGGTCCCTTCTAGCCACAAACAGTCTTGGATCCTACTTGGCTTTCATTGGAAAAGCACCCAGAGTGGAGATTACTAGATGGGGGGGAGGCCCATCTGAAGCCCTGGAGTTTGCCCAAGGTACACACCCTGACAGGGAACAGCTGCTTGGGCTGCAGCCGCTTTGCCTTGTACCTGCAGAAGTTCCTCGGCCGAGCCTCGCCTGTCCACATCCATCTGCAAGCAGCAACCCAGAAATTCACGCAAGCCAGAGGGCAGCCTGAACTTGTGCAGATCTGGTACCCCTTGCTTGCCTATCAGGTAGTTAGCCTGAAGCAAAAGGAAACATGAGACTCCATCTGATTCTTGCATATCCTTCAGTGCTCACCTAGAGCCCATCTTTTAAGCTCCAGTCTGCAGAGTCAACTTCTTGCCTAGCAGAGCTTTAGAGATGAGCCTTTCTCTCCCAAAGGAAAAAAGGCTCCAGTGCAGCCCCAGCTATTCCAAGCTGCAACAGGTCTTCCCTTGACAGCTGATGCGAGCCCCAGGGATGTTTTTAGAAAGAGGGCCTTGGTGGAAGCACTACCAACTCTGGGCATGGGATTTTGTCTAATGGACACGCAGCAGAAGGACGCCGCTCTCTGAGCGTATTTGCACCTTACCGTGTCACTCTTTTCCCGAATATAAGGAGCCTCTCCTGTGGCCATTTCTATTCCCACGATGCCAAGGGACCAGGTGTCCACTTTGGGGCCGTAGGGCTCTCCTCTCACCACCTCGGGTGCCATCCAGCAAGTGGTGCCGACCATCGACCTCCGTTTACTCTGCTCAGGGCTGAGCAGACCACAGAGGCCAAAATCAGCTGAGGAGAAAAACAAATACTGCTTCAGGTAGGAAAGCAAGGAAAAGGCTTCCTCAGGACGCCTATGTCTCAGAATGCAGTGCTGAATTGAGCTGCAAAAGCAGCTGGGCTCTCTTTCCTCAGGGCTGCAGCCAAGGACGTGGGCATTTCTCCACTTAGTAACACCCCACGATTCCCACCGTGGCCTTTTCTCACCCACCGGAACTTTTACACTGAAACTCTCTCCCTTTGGAAGGAACGCACACACAAACCAAAGTTACTCCTGCTACCTTGTTGCTCTCTAGCCCACTCAGCACCTTACAGCTGCGCCCTGGGCTTGCAGAGTGCTCCCTGCCCTCTCCCCGGCGCCACTGCTGGGCACCCGCAGCCGCTCCAAAGCAGCCCCACAGCGCCTGCCCGGAGCGCTGCGCCTGACCAAGAATACCCACCCAGCTTGACGGAGCCATCCCGGCCCAGCAGGATGTTTGCACTTTTGATGTCTCTGTGGATCACCTGGTTGGCATGCAGGAAAGCCAAGCCTTGCAGGCACTGGGAGAGAAAAAAGGAACAGGAGGCCAGAAGTGAGTCTGCTCTGATTTCACCACACACAAAAGGGTCTGCTCCTGAAGATTCACAGATCTCAAAGGAGCAGTGAGCGCTGGGCAAGAGGAAGAGCTCGCTGCTGCCACACTAGGAGAGCAGGATCTTTCCAAGGGAGGGCATATCAGCGCTTGAGGGAGACACATCAGTCACTGCTCCGGACTGTCCCTCGCAAAGCCAGTGAGAGCGATCCCTGCTGCAGTGGATGCGCTCTCCCCGTCCGCAGGACAAACAATGGTTTTCCAAAAGAGGAAAAGTCTCTGCCTTGGCTACCAAGGGGATCACTGTCAGGTGGGAGATTGGAGGACAAGGGACAACCCACTTGGAAGTAGCTCATGTGTCAGTTTTCAGTAGCAAGCACCATGGTGGGTGCCATGCCATCCTTTGAAGTTGAGACCGGTGACAGACCAGTCTCTCTTTGGCTCTGCCACTGGTTTAAAACTTGGACACCAGCACCTTTGTGCTTCCAGGCAAAGAAGGTATTGCAGAAAGGCAAAGGCTTGGAGAGGCATGCCGCGCTCCCCAGCCCCAAATGCCCTCTGATATTACGCTCAACCCCGGCTAGCTCGGCACCTGGGGTGAGGACGAGCAATGAGGCACCTCTCGCTACACCCTAGCGGGGTTTGAGAGGTGTCCCCGTGGGTCCTGAATCAGCAGCGGCTACCCTAAGACGGCAAGGAAAAGCCGGAACCAGCTTGGGTTAAATCTTCTTTAATCTAGGGCCAAACGTGGCCAACGTGAAGAAGACACACAACTGAGAACCTCCCCAAGCTGGAACCCCGAGTGGGGTTCGGGGCAGGCAATTATAGGATTCGGGAGGGGAATGGGAGTGGAAACCAGGGAGGGAAAACCAATGGGAGATGGGGAAGGGAGTGGCTCCACGGTGGGGTGATTCCGCCTGGTCCAATGGGAAGGGGACATGGGAGTGGCCCCAGGCCCTCGTCCAATCACTCGGTGCCCAGTGGAGAAGTTTCTGGACAGAGGGGAAGGAACACCGGGTGATGGACAAGGTACCTGGGAGGGGTAAGGGGAATGACACAGCACTTTCTAGGTGGATTGACAGGTGCTGGTCAAGGCGGGAAAGGAGGACCAGGCGGGAAAACAGAACAAAAGGATGTACCAATATAGCACATAGGGGGAAACAGGGACAAACCATTGGGGAAATACAAAATTGGAAAACCGTACATAAAATAAATAAAAACGCACCACCACATCTCCCCCTTTTGTGTTTAAAAAGAAAAAGAAGGGGAGGGAGGTAAACATAAGTCCTTAAACTGGGGAGACAGAGTCCTTGGCATCCTCGTCAAACCAGACATCGTTTGGGTCTTCTTTTGGCTGCTCACTGATGTTGAGTGGCTGGAGCTCACCGGGGTCGGCTACTGCGGCGTGGTTGATCTGGATGTTGTTGCTGAGGGCCTTCAGCAACAGCCGCTTGACCACCCTGAAGCCCACGGCGAAGGCGATGAGCCCCAGCAGCAGCACGATGCCCGTCTGAATCAGGGAACGGATCCACCCAGCGAGGCCCCATCCTTCGAAGAGGGAGTCCAGCCATCTGGCGGACTCCTTTTGAATGTGGTGAATCATCTCCTGCATTCGCGAGATGGAAACCCGGACGTCCTCAGCCCTTGAACTCGATTTCACACAGCACACGCCAGCGAACTCCAAAGGCTGAGGGACGATCCACGAATGCAGGAGATGTGGGGCGATGGAGAGGCCCAGAAGGACGAGGCACATTGATGGTGACATGCTGGGTGGACTGGTGGTGGTGAGTGCAGTTCTGAAAGATAAACTGAAACGACAATTAATACTTAAAATTGATTGGGAGGTCCATCCTCCAAAGAAAGAGGGATTCCGTGGAGCCTAGGAAGGGGAAGGGAAGGTCATAACAAAACGGTTCGGGGCCGGGGGAAAGGGACCTCCTCCGCCTGCGGAGGGCTGCGTGCCCCACCTGAGGACTTGACGGTCTTTTGTCTGAGGCTTTGGGGACATAAGGCCGGACGAACTTGGAAGGGACCCATCTCAGGCCTGAGGGCGCGGATACGCAAGCGTATCCCCGTCCCCAGGTGACTAAGTCATAGGGTCCCTCCTGCCGCCAGGTCTCCGGATCTTTGATGAGAACTGGCGGCCTCTCCCTGACCTTGCTCTGCTCTGATGCCCCGAAGTGTCTCACGATGGGGGGATTGAGACACTCAAATGAACAATTCAAAAAGTTCAAAGTAAACAGGGCACGCGCCAGCTGGACCTGGGGGGACTCATGCTTGGATGCTGAAAGTTGTTGTTTCAGCATCCGTTTGATGTTTTGGTGAGTCCTTTCCACCACTGCTTGACCTGAGGGGGAATAGGCGATGCCGGTCTTGTGTTCTATTCCCCATTGCTGCAGGAAGCTGGCAAATTCCCTGGAGGTATACCCGGGGGCGTTGTCGGTTTTAATTAATTTGGGGACGCCCAGCATGGAGAAGGCTTGGACTAGATGTTTCTGGACATCCTTTGCCTTCTCCCCGGTGTGGGCAGAGGCGAAAACTGCCCCAGAGAAGGTGTCTACAGAGACATGGACGTACTTCTGCTTCCCGAAGGAAGGGACATGAGTAACGTCCATTTGCCACACCTCACAGGACTGGAGTCCCCTGGGATTAGCCCCTGCGCTCACCGATGGTAAGGGGAGCGACTTACAGGATGGGCAGGTCGCCACGATGGCCTTGGCCTGGTCCCGGTAAGGTGGAATTCCCGGACCAGACCAGGCGCATTCTGATGGTGGAACTGGTGGCTGATCTTAGCTTGCTGGAACTTCTCCGGGAGTGGCGCCAGCTGCACGGGGGCAGCCGCAAGGGCATCGGCACGCCGATTACCCTCGGCCAAGAACCCCGGCAGGTCAGTGTGGGACCTTATGTGCATTACATAGAAAGGTTGCTCTCGGTGGGAGATTAGCCTAACCAGCTTTGAGAGCAACTCATTGAGGGCCTCGTTGGTAACACCTTGCAGGATTGCATCCTGTGCCCTAGATACTACACCCGCTACGTACGCCGAATCTGTGACCAAATTGAAGGGTTCAGAGAACCTCTCAAAAGCCCTGACGACTGCGGCCAACTCAGCTAGCTGTGGGGATCCCTCCACCACAGCGACATCAGACTCCCACCGCTGAGTCTGAGGATCCTTCCAAGTCACCACTGACTTATGGGACCCTCCGGACGCGTCAGTAAAAACTGTCAGAGCCTTTAGGGGTTTTTTGCTCTGAATCCGTGTTACTTTTAACTCAAATTGGACGTCCGAATCGAAAATTTTGTGGGCCGGTCTCAAAACAGAAATTTCGCCCGTGTAGCTATCCAGAGCAAACTGTAGAGATTCATTTTCTCGCAGCAGGTGTTCCAACATGGCCTTGGTGAATTGGCCCGATTCCAATTTTAAAGGTATGTAAATGCACTTAAAGTCCTCACCTGCCAACTCCCGGATCCGCATCCGCGCTTTGCGGATCAGTTCCGCCACCAGTTCTTGTGGCTTTGTCAGCCTTTTGGACCTGGTGTGGCTCAGGAACACCCACTCTATGATCAAGAGGGGGTCCCTTTTGCCTTGGTCCGTGCCCTTTCCCAGGGTCTCCATCCATTGAAAGATGATGCCGTGGAGGTGTGGCAGTCTGCCCATGATGATGAATTTGAAGGGCAGGCCCGGATCGCACCTGTGGGCCTGCCTGGCAGACATGGCCTCCTGGACCCTCTCTAAAGCAGCTTTGGCCTCTGGGGTGAGCTCCCTGGGAGAACTAGGCTCGTCCCCCCCTTTCAATAAATTGAAAAGAGGGGCTAGGTCCTCGTTGGAAATACCTAACCAGGGTCTCACCCAATTCAAAGACCCACACAGCTGCTGGACATCTGCTAGGTTCCGAATCGTATTCTTGATTGCCAATTTTTGCGGAACAATGGTCCGCTTACTGATTTCCAAACCCAGGTATTTCCAGGGTGGCATCTTTTGAATTTTGTCCTTGCGCAGCTCGAACCCTGCAGCAACCAACGCACTGGTTGTCAGTTCAAGCGCGTGGGTAAGCAGATCGTCATTGGGGGCACAAATCAAAATGTCATCCATGTAGTGGTGGATGATCACGCCAGTTGTGGCTGCACGCACAGGGGACAGCAATGAAGAAACGTACCATTGGCAAATACTTGGGCTGTTTTTCATGCCCTGAGGAAGTACTTTCCAATGGTACCTCTTCATTGGGGCTTCTCGGTTGATGGAGGGAACCGAGAAGGCAAACCGCGGCGCGTCATCAGGATGTAGGGGAATTTGGAAAAAGCAATTTTTTATGTCGATTATGGCCAGATTCCAATTTTGTGGTAACATCGCCGGGGACGGCATCCCAGGTTGGGGACAGCCCATATCTTCGATAACTGCGTTGATGGCGCGGAGGTCGTGAAGAAGCCGCCACTCGTCTTTGCCCGGTTTTTTGAGGACAAAGACGGGGGAATTCCAAGGAGATGTAGTTTCTTGGATATTCCCTTTGGCTAACTGCTCCTCCACGAGCTCCCGGAGCGCTTTTAATTTTTGTTTATTGAGCGGCCATTGCTCCACCCACACCGGAGTATCTGTCAGCCAATTCAGTTTTTGGGTGGGACGCTCCTCAATGGTCGCTGCCCGAAAAACCTGGGGGGTCGGTATGTCAATCGTGACCCCCCATTGGGCCATGAGGTCTCTCCCCCACAAGGGCTCCGTATAATCTAAAACGAATGGGCGTAGGTATGCCGATTGCCCATTCGGCCCCTCAATTTTGATGATGTTTTTAGACTGTTTTGCCAATTGTGTGCCTCCTACTCCTGAAATTTTTCCCGCTACGTTTTGCAACTCCCAACGCGACGGCCAATCCCGCTCGGGAATGACCGTGACGTCTGCCCCCGTGTCCAGGAGTCCATTAATGTGCTTGAACTCCTGGCCCTTCCACATGTAACAACCCAGCTTTGGCCTTTCCTTCCCGATGACCTGGGCCCGGCACACCTGATAATCCTGTTTGGCAGACTTGCGCCACAAATCCTCAGGGTGCACCGGTGGCCCAGATATAGGGATGGCTTGGGCGATGATTTGGCCCTTGGGAAGGAAAGCCGGTGGGTGGGAGCAGTGCAGCCACAAAACCACCTGGTTCGGATCCCTTGATGTTACACAGGGAGCGATGGTAATGTCTAAAGGCGTGTATTTTGTGTCCCCAAGGACGATGTACTTACTACGGATGTTCTTCCAGGTCCCCGGGTCGTCAGCGTTGACAGTGACGAAATGCCAATGATCGTCTCGCAGATGCAGAGCGTCGGTCAGGGCCAACCTATATGGGGAGAAATTAGAGGTGGTGTTAAGTATTGGCTTGGGCTGGGTTGGGTCTCGACCCAGCCAAGCAGTGGAGATGAACTCCACGTCTTCCCTCATATAGGTTGGTTCGTTCGTCCGGTGTTTGGTCCTGTCCTGTAAAGAAAGGTCCTCAGGTGGGGTGCGTAAGTTGGTGTTGTCCCTCCCCTCTTCCGTTGTTAATTTCCCCACCTCACTTTTGTCTGAGCGCAGGGAGGGACTGCGCTCACAGATCAGTTTTTTGGTCTAGCCCCCAAATTGGGGGTAGACCTCCCCTGGTGTTGTCTGTAACGTAAAAACTCCTCTCTCAGAGGACACTGGTTGGCCCAGTGTCCCCCCTGCCCGCAGAGGTGGCACTTTTCTGTCTGCGGGGGTCCTCTTGGGGATGCTCCTGGCGGACGACGGTTGGCCGATGGTGTGGCCGGCGGCGTCGGGGCGGCGGCGAAGGACACCCTCCTTGATGGTGGTTGAGGGGTCCTCCGCGGATCCTCTGCAGGGACCGTGACCTTCCACGCACAGACCTGCAGCATCGCCTGCAGGGTGGGCTCAGGTTCGAGAGGGAGGCTGAGGATCGCTTGCCGACAGGGCTCATTCGCGTTCTGCTTGGCCACTGTGGCAAGCATCCCCTCCCTCAGGCGCTCGTCGGGAACCTGAGCCTCCATTGCCCTGTGCAGGCGGTCCACGAAGGTCACGAATGGCTCAATGGGTCCCTGCTTAATAGATAAGAAATCAATGGCCGCCCCGTGTGATCGCAAGGTGACCAGCGCTTTTTCCGCCGCCCTCGCACTGACCTGCAGTGCGGCCCGTGGGATTTTCTCGGCCTGTTTGCCCCCCTCCTTCCAATCCCCCTCCCCGCACAGGTGGTCGAGGGATATCACTGCCCCATCCCCATCCCGGGAGGTCTCTGCAGAGGCCCAGAGGTCAGGGAGAACATCCCTGATCTCCCGCTTCCATTCCGACTCCCATATCAGGAACTCACCATGTGAGATGAGACATGATATGAGCGTCCGAATGTCTGCGGGGACATATTCGGCCGCAGAAAAGGTTGCTTTCAGCAACCCCCGAAAATATTCGCTTTCGCGGCCAAATTCCCTCTGAGCCTTGCACAGCTCCTTGATCACATGCTGTGGGATGGGGGACCACTGCGCGAGGGGCCCGGCCCCCTGCCGCGGTGTGTAAACAACCGGCGCGGCAGCGAAGGCCGGAAGGGTTGGAGAGGGTTCCGGGTTCCCACGCCTCCCCCTTCCGGAACCGATACCGTGGGAACCGGAAGTTGAAGCGTGGGAACCAGGGGGCGGGGCGGAAGGGGCGTGGCCAGGAGCGGGGGGAGTGGCAGTATGGGAACTCCCCTCCCTGGAGGCGGAGTCAGGGGGCGGGGCAAACCCCGCGTCATCAGGGGTGTGGTCGGGGTAGGGTGGAGGAGGGACATGGGCGGGGAGGTCTGGGGAAGGGGCGGAACTTCGGGAGGCGGGAAGAAAAGGGTTGCGAGAGGGGGGAGCACAAGTGGCGGGAAAAGCCGCGCGGCCTCCGCCATCTTGTGCCCGGGAGACTGAGGGAGAAGGGCGGCCATTTTGTGGCAGCCCAGGGAGAGTGGCTGAGGGAGAGGTTTCGGGTTTGGGGGATAACTTGGAACGAACAAACCCTCTACGGGACGGGGCTGTACATTTGAGGGAAGCAGGGGAACGGGAAGAGGCAGAGACGGCGCCTGTCTCGCCAGGAGGGGATTTAGGGACAGAGGGAGAGGAAAGAGGTTTAGGAGCACTAAACCCACCCGCTGAACTGGGGAATGATTTGTCAGTTGGCTGTGGCAGGTTTCCATAGTTATTTTTAACAATATCGCGAATTTGAAGCGTCAATAAAGTGAATTTTGCGAGAGAGAGATCCGACTTACGCAGAATCTCTCTCCCGACTTGGTCCCAAAAGGGGACCTGATACAATTTGGCTGCCGAAACGTCGGGAAAAGCCTGCGACAACCATCGGACAAATTTTTTAACTTCATTTTTCTTAATTTTCACCCCACCCACTAAAAGGATGCCCACAACTTGGGTGTAGAGGCTTTTCTGGGGCACCGAGAGCTTAGCACCCATAGCTCGTTGTTGATTGGTGCCCCAAGAGGTAAGCTCTGAAAATCACAAAGGAACGAAGAAGACTACCGCTCCCCGCTCTGTCCCCACCCTCGACGCACTCCCGCCCGGGAAGGGAGGCAAACCCGGTGAGGGCTAGGGGAGAGCCGGACCGTCCCTACACCGACTACACGGTGAGGGCCCACCAGGGGAGGGTAGAAACGAAAAAGCAGAACTTACCAGTCCGCCGAGGTGGAGACCGACGCCGCTGGTGCCTCCGGCGCTACCGGCTCCGCCCCCTGGGAGCGCAGCTCTCTAAAACGGAGCGCGCTCTAACCAGGGGCAGTTGACGGCCACGAGGGGTAATTCCAGAGGTCTGGGGGACCTCAAACTCCTCTGCCACGGGGTCCTGGCTGCGATTCCAGGGCCCCACGTTGGGCGCCAACTTGCCGCGCTCCCCAGCCCCAAATGCCCTCTGATGTTACGCTCAACCCCGGCTAGCTCGGCACCTGGGGTGAGGACGAGCAATGAGGCACCTCTCGCTGCGCCCTGATGGGGTTTGAGAGGTGTCCCCGTGGGTCCTGAATCAGCAGCGGCTACCCTAAGACGGCAAGGAAAAGCCGGAACCAGCTTGGGTTAAATCTTCTTTAATCTAGGGCCAAACGTGGCCAACGTGAAGAAGACACACAACTGAGAACCTCCCCAAGCTGGAACCCCGAGTGGGGTTCGGGGCAGGCAATTATAGGATTCGGGAGGGGAATGGGAGTGGAAACCAGGGAGGGAAAACCAATGGGAGATGGGGAAGGGAGTGGCTCCACGGTGGGGTGATTCCGCCTGGTCCAATGGGAAGGGGACATGGGAGTGGCCCCAGGCCCTCGTCCAATCACTCGGTGCCCAGTGGAGAAGTTTCTGGACAGAGGGCAAGGAACACCGGGTGATGGACAAGGTACCTGGGAGGGGTAAGGGGAATGACACAGCACTTTCTAGGTGGATTGACAGGTGCTGGTCAAGGCGGGAAAGGAGGACCAGGCGGGAAAACAGAACAAAAGGATGTACCAATATAGCACATAGGGGGAAACAGGGACAAACCATTGGGGAAATACAAAATTGGAAAACCGTACATAAAATAAATAAAAACGCACCACCACAGAGGCAAAGTGCTGAACAGAAAATGACAATGAAAACAAGACAGAGAGTTCAGTAATGGGATAGAAGTGTACAGAAGAGACTGGAGTAAGAGCAGGGACACTGGCAGGCAGTCCAGTCCAGATGCTCTTTCTTCTCCGCAGCATAAGAGCAACACAGAAAGAAAGTTCTTAACATGCAATCACTCACTTTGCAGCGCTTTCAAAGGACCAGTCTGTCCAAGCCATCCCAAGCACAAGCAGCACCCCTTACCTCCCGACACACGGTTGCGATGTGTCCTACAGCCATCCTTTCCCTGCTGATCACATCGGCCAAGGAGCCTCCATCCATAAACTCCAACACCATCAGGACAAACTCATTGACAAGGTAGCTGCAAGACAAAAGCAACCGCGTGGAGCTGAATGTGCACAGCTAAATTGCCGCATGGAAGAAAAGACTACAGCTGAGTTTTGTGTCCAGGTCACTGGTAAGTGAGGAGTGAATCAAGGGAAGACACTCTCCACCTAGGCTATCCAGTGCTTGCCATCTGTGCCGTCTAAATGAGGAAGGCACATCCGTGGAAAAGGAGACGGTTTAGGTGGCAAGCAGGGGAAAGCAGCAGTTTTGTGACGGCAGAGATTCATCTGGAAGCGGACACATCCCAGCAGCTGCTTCATCTTCTTCATAAACAAATTGTACCATTAACTCCAGCAGCAAGGAGGCACAGTATGCACAGCTTTTACTCAGGGCAGGTGGGTGTGCAGCATTGCCAACGCCCTTTGGAAAACCTTGCAGAAAGGACAGTCACAAACAGGAAAAACAATTTCAAACCTGACAAATTATGTCTCTCCTAGCCTAGTCTTTTGGCATGCAAGGCAATGGAAAACAGTGCAAACAGTGCAAGGGAAATAATTTCTGTCATGCTTTCTCAGCACTTCTCCTCCGACACTTGGAAAAAATCACGCCCAAAACAGCAGAACAACATGCAGCGAGTGAACATACATGCTGCTGGCTTAGTAAGAGAGACACGTGTCTGAGATCAATCTGCAGGCTATTTCTGCCAGGAAGCATTTGTGGGGACAAAATGCAATCTCCTCCCATGCCTCCTACAGGAGTAGACTGATGTGAATTGAAAGATCCATGTTCTGCCAGAATACTGACATTTCTAGGTAGGTGACAATATTGGGGCTCCTATATTCATTCATGACCAGGATTTCCTTCAACACATCCTCGCAGCCCTGGTGCTGGAGATTAAGTACCTTTATGGCCACCTACAATGACAGGGAAAGCCATTAGGAGCAGACATTACCAGCGCCTCTTCCTCCGTGCATTCACGGGCCTGGATGCCTTGTCACCTGGGTGGAAATGGACACTAAACCATCAACCACAAAGTGCTAACGGCACTCTTTGCACCTGCACACTCCTCCAACACACTTTGTTTATCACTACTATTACCATTGACACGTGTTTTGCAAGGCCAAAGTAATTTTGCTCCAGTGAAGATAAATTGAAAGCACTGGAAGGACGTTAGCATTTCTAGGGGCTTTGACCAGCCTTTCAGAGATGGCTGCCATTCTTGATTGTGTGCCAAAGTAAACACACACATACATGCATGACAGCGAATATGTTGTCCAAAAAACAGCTCCAAGGCGACTCAAAGGAAAATTACAATCCTAGCACATCCTAACTTCTTCCGTTTGGGTTTTGCAACTCTGAAGAACAACCTCGAACACGGTTTATACTGTGTAATTATTGTAATTTGTAATTATTTAGTGGGTTTAAAAAGGAATAACCCTTCTGTGGTGCACTGTGGATGCACCCCAGGTCATAAGCAGGGCTTAGGGCTTTTGGACGCCTCCTCGACCTCCCTCCAAGTGCGCTTTCTGAGCGCAGCACTGCGGGTGGACAAGGAACTACCAGGAAGATGGAGTTGTATTTGCTGAGAGCCAAAAAGGAGAACTCAGGACTCTGAACTTATAGCCCCACAAAACAGCAGGACTCTCCAAGAAACTTCCATGTCTGTTCAGTACAAATGGCATCTCTGTAGTGGAATGTCTCTGACACAGGATCAACACAACCTTGTATCAATTAAGGCTCTTCATCAGTTTCTTCCCACTGATCTGTGTGTGTGTGTGTGTGTGTGTGAACTGGGTTCCCTAGGACTGAAAGGCAAAACTGTGCTCCGGTAAAGATCTCTCCTTCTTGAGGTCCTGCATTATATTTTCAAGCTGAACCACGTGGTGGAAAACAATGGGAAATCCTTTCTGTGTCTGACCCTGGGCTTAAGAGGAACTGGGCCGCAATGACAGCTCTTGCCATCAGCTAATCTATGAATATTTATCCAGTAAGTCCAAGCCAGCGCATCCTTCTCTGAAAGACACCACCGCCATTCTTGCATTCACTCAGGTAGGGAGGAAGGACAAAGTCTGTCCAAAATGCATTTTGCAGCCCACCTCTGGACAGGTTGCTCCTGCGGGACAGCCTTTGCAGCAAAGTCACGGAGCCCAAAGCTTTGGCCAAAGATCACATCACAAGGGAAAGCACTCAAGGGCTGCCAAATCTGCATGGGCCCTTGGCACTTACCGCTCGTCCTGTGGCAGCGTCGAAGGCCTTGTAAATGCTTCCAAACCCCCTAGAAACAGAAGAGTGGCAAGAACAGAGAAGTTGTTCAGTGCTGAGAAGCAAAAGGCAGCCCAGGCAGGAGCTCTCTGCTGCCTGCAGTGTCTCTAAAACACCAGGGTCTGTCCACTCTTCAGCCAATGGCCCAGCAGCCCAGCAACCCTCTGCCAAGCCTTTCTTATCTTCCTGACCACTGAATCTTGTTTTCAGCAAAACAGTGGAAAGCAATGCTACGGAGAGCTGCTATTCTGACAGCTGTCAGGTGGGAAGCTGCTCTCTCAGCTTTCTCTTCCTTCATGAGTGTGGCCAAATTACTTTGAATCATAGAAAACCATATCTCCTGCAGAAAATAGGCAAACTGGTGCCACATGTTTGAGGGCTTGCAGAAGGGCTTCTAGGTCCTGCTGCTTCAGGCAGGCAAGACATTGCCAGCATCCAGTTATCTTTCATGATGCCTTCTACTGCCTCAGCACTCACACAGGGACAATCTGAAGCCAGGCTCTGAAGATGCTTGCAGCTTGCCTGACTTCCCACGTCAGACCGCACCACCAAAATACCTGGCCCATGGCTCTGTAGAAGTTAGCGTGGCTGCACTCACCCACTGCCAATGAGTTCCCATCCAGTGTACTTCTTCTCTGGATCTTCCACACTCACCACACGCCCTGAAAGAAACCAAATGCAAGGAGCAAACTTCAAAACAGAGACCCTGACTTCCAGGAGATCTGAAAGCCAGCTCCACTCTCTGGGGCTCTGAGCAATTTTTGGTCACTTGGCTAACAATAGCATCAACAAGAACAACAGCAGCAGCAGCCCCAGCAAGACAGGCAGCTCCGTAGCACGCCTGGCCTGCACAGAGTCTGCTTCTCCACGCTCCTTTGGAGGGCTGCCTTGAGGGGAAACTAAGCCCATGGGAAAACCATCAGAGCAGACAGAGAGCAGAAAAGAACAGGCCCCAAGGCAAGGGGATGTCATCTACAAACAGGAAGGAGGGCTGAAAAATCAGGACACTTCATTTTCCTGGGAAGAAACACTCTCTTGTGAGATTCAGCAAAAGGTTTCATACTTGCAAAGTTTCAATGCACCCTAGGATCTGGATGAACTTTTAACAGCTGCTTTTTGCAGAGCAGAAAGAATATTGCAAAGCCAATTCCAGGAGAGAAGGGCACCTTCTCTACCTCTCAGCACGGCCTAAAGAATGCCTTGACCATTTTAGAGAACAGCAGCTCATGCTATAACCAAGAACAATGGCTCTAAGAATTAGGACTCTCCTCATTTATCAGCAGGATAAGTTTTGGAGATGACTTTGCCCGTTCCCCATGCAGTGAACAACTACAAGTGCTTGTCTTCAGCCTGGGCTGCAGCAGTCACTAGCACGGGGCTCAGCCCCTTGAACACCCCCCACGTGCCCCATCTCCCCAGACGGGCGCAGCCACACGGGTGACAAGGACAGCGCTGCTCCTCAGGCGCTGCCGTGACACAGACACCTGCACAAATGAGATGCTGATCCTTCCACGAGCCCAGGCAAAGCTGCAGCAACGGGACGGCAGCTGAAACCCCACAGCTAAGGAAGGCTCCAGCCCCTGCACTCACACCAGCTGTCGGTGGCAGGGCACGTATGACAAAATGCTTGGCAAAGCCCACAAATGGCCACTGAGAGCCACTCGGAAGAAGCTAGAGCCACATCAAGCCCTGTTAGAAGCTGTTGGCCCCACTCAAGACAGAACATGATTGTCTTTGGCCTCAGAAACCACGGAGGACTACATCAATCCACCTTTTGTCTGAGGGCAGCTGATGGCAGACACAAAGTAAGCTGGGCTCTGTTTTGTACCTTGGTGGTTATTCTCTGACAGCACTGCACTGGCAGCTGTTACCAGCTGCAAGGAGCAACTCCGTTGTGCTGCAGAATCAGCAAGGCCTTGCTGTGCTTTCCTAGAGTACGAGCTGTGCAGGGATTGAGGCCAATGCTTAGTGTTCCTGGGGTATTTACCAGCTGGGCATTAGCAGTGACAACATGCCTGGAACCAGAGGAACATGCAGCAGAGGGGCTGCAGGCTTCCTCCTGAGAATTGCCTGCAGGGCACTTCTATCTGACTGTGCCCCATAGATGTGTCTCTGATGCATCTTCCAAAGCATACAACTAAAATATCAGACAGGAATTGTAAAAAGAGTATCTTGTTTTTCTTCTGTTGGGTCACTTTCAAAAGAGCTCTTCCTCTCTGATTACTTGAGATAGTTCTAAGAATACAATTTCTTCATTTTTGGGGCGTACTGAAAAGATCTCTTCCTCTCTAATTTGTGCTGTCACCTGCCATTCTTTTCAAGGAGGTCAGGCTAACCAAACTGTAGCATTCTTATCAAAACCAGCTGTAGAAGGAATAGTAGTACTAAAGTCATAAAAACAACACCAGCATTAAACCAGCCCCACAGCCAACTAATTTCTCTGAAGTATTTTCTCATTTGCAATGACTGGTGGCAAGGCAGGAGTCTAAAGGGAATCTAGGAAGTCAACTCTTCTGCTCAGTTTGGCCAGGCTAGCACACACACCTCTGCATCACTGGCTAGGTTGCAGCTTCCTGCTGCTCCCAAAACAATTCCTGCTTTTGTCTTTACTGTAGAGGGAAGCTCCGGCAAAGCCCACCCACGCCCAGCTGCCCTCAAAGGCAAAAGGAACACCTCAAGTGCTCCCTGCCTGCATCCAAGCACCACAGTGGCTTCTGTAGAGAGTCCAATATTTCTCTCCCAGCACCAAATCAAGGAGGAACACGTGCTGCAGCTCTTGCTGAGGCACACACACTGTAATACACTGCTCGATGGCACAAGAAATCCCCAGGACGTACTCAGCAGATGCAGGGAATGCTCCTCTCTCTCCTGGCTTGAGCCGGTAGAACTGCTCATCCTCGGGTTTTCAGGCTCTGGAGAGGAGGCTTCTTCCCAGGATGCTGCTGCAGCCACAGCTTGGATGGCAGCTCCTGCATTCATCTGGGACAAGAAATTTGCTTGTGTCGGAAAGGTGCCTGGCAGAGATGCTCCAGAAAGAGCATTTCAAAGGCAAGTCCTTAGGAACAGCACTGGGGTTAGGCTGCAAGCTAAGCTGTCAACTCTTGCACCTCCAGTCCAAGCCAAAGAAGCAGTCTGAGACTACAGCTTCTCACAGTCAGCCGTAGTGGAGACTGCAAAAGGGAAAGAACAACTTTACACTTCACCCCGTTCTCAGGACTGCATTCACCATGGACAGGGACAACTTGCCCAGAATCTGCGTGGGTCACCACGCTCGCCTGAACAGAGCCCTCCAAAAACAAAGCCAGCACCAAGAGGCCAGCAGAAATACATTCCCAGCATTGCTGGCCCACCGGCCAAAGCACTAGCCCTGCTGGCCAGGGCAGCAGCTGACATTCAGCAACCCACTAAGTGTCCTTCTGAGCAGCTGCCACGGAGAGCACAGAGCATGGCGGTCAGAGACATTGCTCCCATCCACCGGCTGCTCTGCAGGGGAAAGGCAGCAAGGGCAGAGACCTCTTGTTGCATGACTGCAGTGCTTCCTCCTCCTTCACTCACCCGCTTTCGTGCAGCCAGCCTGTACTGCAGCAGGGCCTTGCGCATCCTTTCCACTTCTTCTTTGTGCCTCTTCTCCATTGCCTCCATCTTCCTCTGAGCTTTCCGCAACTCTGCCTGCAGCTTCTCCTGGATATTCCATCAAGAGGAATCTTACTGGCATCTGCAATCTTGTTCAGGTTTCCTCTTTTGAACTCCCACAAGCACTTGTGTTCAGCCACTTCCTCCTGCATCTCTACCCAGCTCTAAGCCTTCCATCCTAGCTCTTCTTCCTGCTGCTCAGCGCTGGAGCCTGCCAGGCTTCCAGTGCTCCCAGTGCCTGCAATGGTCCTTGCCTCCCCTTTCCTCACGTCTCCAGTTCATGACCCCACCACTGCCCTTCCCTCTGCTACCTGGCTAGTCAGGCTCACCTGTCCATTCTCCCGCTCCTTATTCAGCTCCTGCCTCAGCTGCTCTAGCTGCTGCTGGCTTTCGTTTACATCTCCCAGCAGCCGGTGCACCTTATCATCTAGAGCAGCCTTCTGGCACTGGAGCTGCACAGAAACAAAGAGAAGATGGCTTTAAACGTCCCACACACCACTTGTGGGGCAACCAAGATTGATGTGCTCATGCTTTCCAAAAGCACTTTCTTCTCCTTCCTGTATTTACCAAGGGCCAGCTAAGAGGCAATCCCAGCCAGACACACAGTCTCCAGAGAAGCAGTGCCTATAAGGAGCCCGGAGGAGTCCCAAACAACACACAAACTCTCTTTTCACACTCTGTGCCTCTTGACTGTCCCTGGTTCTTTTCCCATCCAGGCTGCATGATGGCAATTTACTGCTTCATCTCAAGCAGCCTTTTCTCTTGTCCCCTCTGTACCTCTGCCACCAAGTTTATCCATTGCTCCAGCTTCTCCTGCGCCTTCAAACTCTGTTCTTCCAGCTGTCTCTCCTGATGAATGGAAGAGACAAATCCAGATGAAGTCCCACCAATGCTCCCCAAAGGAAACAACAAAAGCTTCATCCTTTCAACAACCCCCGCGCCCAAAGAGGGCACACTAGTGGCTTTGTGCCCGCCAGCACGTGGGAGGAGGGCCAACATGTGTAAGGAAAGGAGAGGTCACCTTCCTTCCCTGCTCTGAAGGCTGCCTGTTTTCTGGGCCCCCTCTCTTCAGGATTTCTGCCTGTTCTCAAGGGCTTTGTCCTCAAATTTCCCTGTCCTTTGGTCAAGGAAAAGCTGCAGATGGACTGCAGGATGAGGACAACACCAGCACCTCGATGAGCCAGTCACAAGACAGGCCACCAGCTGAAGCACCAGCACCAGGAGGCCTGTTGCAACTGCTTCAGGCTCCAAGGGAAGACCTCTGTCCACTGCGGAAGGACAGAAAGCAAGAAACCCACTTGCTGGCACTGCAGCTGGCAGCAAGGTCAGCAGCAGTCTGCTGCATGGCACGAGGCTGTAGGGAAAATGCTGCCCCTTCGCTGCCGTGCTTTGGGTGCTGACCACCCAGCCTCCTGGGGAACTTGCCTTATGCCCATGCTGAACCTGTGCCTGCATATACTGTCCCAGCACTGTCCTCTGGGTCTTCACAGGCCTTCAAGTAGGAGCTCTTGAACCCCTCTGCTGCCTGGCCCAGCCATGTGTAGCCTACAGCAGATGCTTGAGACCATGGCCCATACTCAGGCTGCTCTTCTGCTAAGCCTGCCCTCCAAACTCGCTGGAAAACTTCAGAGATGTACTGTTTCTTACCAGTTTGTGCACCATCACCCTTCTATTCGCTTCCTCAGCAGACTGCCAGAGTCTCAGAGCCTTGCTGCACTGCTCTTCTGCGCAGCGGAGCTGTTGAGCCATGTCTTCACATTGCTGCTTGCTGAGAGATCTTACAGCCAGCAGCTCACGACGAAGGCCCCTCACATCCTCTGCAAAGGTGACACACGGCAACAGTCAGAGACTGCACAAGCAGAGGAATCTGCTGACCTTAAGCCCTTTCAGTTTCAGGCAAGGAGGAAC
Source organism: Lonchura striata (assembly GCF_050655825.1). NCBI lineage: Eukaryota > Metazoa > Chordata > Aves > Passeriformes > Estrildidae > Lonchura > Lonchura striata. The sequence goes on along the minus strand of NC_140740.1, from coordinate 80,922,955 downwards.
CTGCCCTCAGCTCCTTCCCTCCTCACAAGCCCTGCAGACAGAGCTGCCTGTGGAGCGACTGCACTGGGCAGGGCGATCAGCAGAACGAAGCGCACGAGGCTCTCACCCACTATCAGCTCCTTGGCCTGCGTGGCCGTGCGCACTTGGGCTTCCAGGCGGCTCCTGGCCGTCTCCAGCTCCGATACGTGCTGCTGAGCCTCCAGCAGGCTGCTTTGCAGGCTCTCCTTCTCTGACCTGCAAGTTGTGAAGATGGAGAGCAATTGTTCCTGGCACACAGGGGCAGTTTCTCCGGTGAGGCACATCTTAAGATGTGCCTTAGGGTCCCTATGCCTTAGGCTGCCAAACAGCTTGCATGGAAGCTCAGATAAAGCAGGACAATGTTACCACTTAAAATAGCAGAGCAGGCCCCTCCAGGTGACTGGGCAGCCTTTCCACATGACCTAGGCCAGAACAAAAAGCCCAGCTGACTTTGAGCTCAGTGGACAAAGCTCAAATTGCTGTTGCCTGACTTATCACACATGGGTGGCTGTGCCCACAAAGTCTCTGCAAATGAGCAAAAGGCCAGCCACTGCTCACAGCCCTCAGCTCATCAGCACTTCCAGGTCACTCTCCAGAGGCACACAACAGTGTTCTGCTGGTTGACCTGTCAATGTTTCATGCCATTCCTCATGTGCATAGAGGTACTTGGCTTGCCAGGCACTCTCTAAGGAAAAGGGACTCAAGAAATTCACCAAACGATATAGTGAAACCTCCAGCTTCTAGCAGCATGAGTAGGAATCCAGAACTAGGTTTTTATCTGGACAAGAACTGTGTAGAAAAAGGAGAGACACACAGGTATCCTGCCAGTTAAATCATTGGAAGGTCATGAACAAGAACACTTGCTACTTTTATTTGTGGCTAACTAAGCTGTTGGAAAGGATGGATAAATATAATTGCCTGGCAAAAGATTTACGATAGTACAGCCAAGATGAAAACAATCCCCGCTACTGGCTGGACAATACCCTTACCTACAAAGAAGTCTAAAAGTCAAATGGACTGTTCCATCGGAACCCCCAGAATGTATGGTTCATCCCACACCTGTAACCCTCCCCTGAAACATCAAGTGTCTGTAACCCCATTGGCCCAAGTCTTATTCCAGCTCACCTTGAAGCCCCCTGAGAAGGGGTCTCCGAGGGGCCAGACGCTCTCTTGAATCTTCCCCCCGTCTTAGAACTCCCAGCCTCTCCTAGAGCATCCTCTCTACCCCTTGTCTCTCCCCTCCCCCATCCTCTCAAACCTTGACATGTGCTGCGTCTGGTAGCACCAAGGAAGACCTTCCTCCATCCCTAATAAACCTCATCTTCTAAGAGCAGCCTTCAGAGATCTCTTGTCTCCATTCATCAAAGCCCTCCTGGAGCCCAGCCATCCCCACACTAAGCCAGCAGTGCCCAGATGATTTGGCACTCTTGAAAAAAAGGAAGAGGCACCAGCCAAAGGGACCTTGACAGGTTACAGAAGGGGGTGGGCAAGTGGGCAAGTATCAGTGCTCAGCAAGTATCCCTAGAGACTGTTCAGAAGTCACAAGACCTTTCCCTGCTGCTGCTGCTGCTCTTGCTGTTACTATTAAGCTACTCTAGGTCCTGCATCCACAAGAGTGAGCTCTGAAGGGTTGCATGATTTGCAGCATGACCCTCCATCTTCAGCTGAAGGGTCAGCACCCTACTCACAACATTCACATGTAAGAGCCTTGAATTCTGAAAAAAAAACACATCAAACTATTTGGCAAGGAAAATCTGATGTTCAGATTTTGCAACAAAGGAGGAAGCAAAACCAGAGGGAAACTTCAGATTTCAGGAAACATCTGCACGGTTTTCACAGGTACTCAAGCCAGTGCCATGTTGGTTTACTTTGCACTTGTTGCACAACTGTGCAAGAGGTCCCAAGCAGGTGCCCAAAAGAGCTTGGAGAGCTTGAGTTGGCAGAAAAATAACATTCAGATCAGAGTATCGTTTTCTTTTTTCTCATGTCTCTTTTCCTCCCCGTCTGAGAAACATCAGGAGAGCACACAGGAGGCGGTAAATCCTGACTGGTGGTAATGCTCACCACCTTTGCAATTACCTTCAATAATGTCCCACCCTGGCTCTCCTCCCTGCCTTTACCTGGCTTCTGCCAGCTGCTCTGAAATGCCTCGTAGGTCCCGCTCCGTGGCTCTCACTCGGGCTTCCAGGGCAGCGTTCTCTCTCACCAGCACCGCCTTCTCTCTGCACACCTGCGACAGTGCCTGCCCTTGGAGAGAGAACTCCTGGAGCAGCTTCTCCAGGCCATTCTGGGCTGGCCGCTGCGGGCGGCAAACCTGCAAGTGGGGAGCAGCATTTTTCCAGTGGAACAACAACAACAACACCAAGAACACAGGCTCAGTCTTAGCTTGCTGCCAGAAGCAGCATTCGCGGTGGTCTGGCTAGGACAAATCCCTCTCCCACAAGTGCTGCCTCGGAGTCAAGTGAGCGTACCTTTGGTGCCACCAGAGGAACCGCTTCCTGCAGGAGATCCCTCTGAGGCTGCGATTCCTCCGCGCTCTGTGCCGCCACTTCAAACGCCCTCTCTAGTGAGGAGTGGCGCTTCCTCTCAGATGCAGCCAACTCCTTCCATCTGCGACAAGGGGACAGACAAACAAGCCTTTAAGTGCAACACAGTCTCCTTGCAAAACCAGCGCTACATACCACACCCCACATAAGGCAGTCTCAGGGCCTTCCAACAGCCCTCTACTTCCACCTCAAGAGATGGCTGCAATTCCCTGCCTAGACCCTCATCTCTCTTTGTCATTCGTGCAGGTGAAAGAGTCGCCACTGAGGAGGTCAAACAAGCTTCCACAAGCCACAGAACACTTCCAGGAAGCTCAGGTACTCTCAGTGCAACAGCTTCCTGCTAGGCCCAAGGCGCCTTTCTGATACAGGTGGCACCGCGCTTGCAAAAGCTTTTCCTTGCCTAAGACACACTTGGTTAGTCTAAATGAGCAGTCCCACAATTGCTCCTGCTTTCACTAGCAAAACAAGCAAAGAGCCTGAAAGTCATAGCTTGGGGAGGAGGTGGGTACAATTTTCCAGTTCAATAACCAAAGGATCCCAAGATGGTTTAGGCTGGCAGAGACCCCAGGAAGCCTCTAGCCCAGTCTTCACCTCCAAGCAATTGGGGTCAGCATCTGGACAGGCTGCTCAAGGCTCTATCCAGCTGGGGCTTCCAAATTCCAAGGGTGGAATCTGCACGTGCTCTCTGAGGCACTTGTTCTGCTGCATGAGTGCCTTTGCAGGTCAGTGCTTTGCTGTCCTGAAGCCCAGCCTGGACCTCCCTTGCTTTTACTCTGGTCTAGTTCAGACTGCTTTTTGTTAAGCTTTGAGAAGTGAGTCCCAGGAGGCAGATTTGCTCTAGGTGGGTCGGCAGCCAGACCTGCCCTGGGCTGCCTTCTCCCGTCAGTGCTGAGCAAGTCAAATGGTGAAAATCCAAATTTGTTCTTTGGCCCAGGACTTCCTAAAGCCCAGCAGCGCCCAGCCCTGCTTAGAGAACGTGAGAAAGCTTAACACGCACCTCAGCTCCCGGGCGCCGCGCACTCGATCCGTGCACTGCTGCCGCTCCACCTTTCCTGCCTGGAACGAGGAGTCCTGACTGGCCAGAACCTCTCCCAGTGGAACCTGCAAGGAATGGGCAGGGAAAAAGCACAAACCAGCAATGAGGAGCAGGGAAGTTGGCTCCTGACAGTTGGCAGAAGCAGCAAGCAGAGACACAGCTCAACTGAAAGCAAAATCTTTTATATGGGGCCGTTTGGGGGGTGTTTAGGTGGTGTTTATGTCCCAACTAACTCTTGAGTTGCTCTGGAAATGTCTGAGGAGAAGCAGGGAACACTTCCCTGCTCAGCTCTGGTCAACTGGCTTCCCCTCAGGATTTCAGGCCTTGGAGAGCAGCCAATAGGAACTGCATTCCAGCCCTTCACAGACAGACCTTGTCTCTGCCATGCACAGCTGCTCAGAACCCTTCTCAACAAACTTGGGTCATGTCAAAGTTAAGGGTGTAGCTGAAGCAGTGACTGCAGCTACTTAGATAGGCCATGGAGAGGGGTAGGTCCCTGCAGGCAACAGTGGCTCCTCCATAGCCCACAGGGCTCTGAACGGCGCCTTGGCACCTTCTCCCTCTGCTGCCAGCAGGGAGCCTGCACAGACTCTGCACAAAGGGGCTGACTTTCACACCAGGAGCACTCAAAGACATTGTGCTACCGCTTACCTCACAGCAAGGGAAGTTCAGAGTCCCTGTGAGAGTGCCAGGGAAATGATGCCTGCATATGAAAGTTCAGATCCCATTTCCCACGGGTCAGTGGCTGGGCTGAACAGCTAGGTCACGGCAGGACTCCAGCCCACATCAGCCATCTTCAGCCACGAAGGGCAAGTGCTGCTTGCTCAGAAACTTGCAGCTCTGCACTGCACCAAAGCTTTGCACTCAACCAACCAAAGCTGCCACTTCTTGCTGCAGGATGCTCAGGCCCTGGACATGCAGGTTTGTTGTCCTTTGACAGGATACCTCCCCTTTAGCCTCCGCAGGAAGAGAGCGAGCCAGAGGAGGCTCTGCTGCTGCTGCTGTGCTCTGCAGACAGGCAGCAGCGTGAGGGACAGGGAGTAACCTGTCATTTAGACCCTTATTGCTCCCCAATTCTATCCTCAGCTCTCCTAAGCAGAAATCATGAATTTGGAGACAAGTGGGATGCTCAGTCATTACAACTCAGTTCAAGCGCACTAATGAGACTAATGTTTGGATGGGATTGCCTATGCTTCTGAAGGAGCTATTTCAGCCTGCCTACAATCAGCATGCAGCCTCCTGTCTGCAGAGCTTGACTTTCTTTTGTGAAAAACTCTTCAATGGAAAAGGAGGAAACGGATGGAATCCTTTTGGTAGCGTTTGTGCACACATTGACTTTGTGGACTTTCTTTCGGCCTGCCAGGCTGGCGCTCTAATGCAGCAGGCCAAGGCCACAGCTTTCTCCAAAATCCTCAGACGCCAGGAATGCCAAGGGTGCCCGTCCCACTCACCGAAGCGTGCACTTGACTCCTTCCCCCTCTGAGGCGACCTGTCGGGAACAAGGGAAAATGAACCAGGTGCTGTTAGAAATCTGCCTGTGCTGAGGAGTCCCACAGAGCAAGTCCAGCCAAGCAAAGAGCATTTTCCTTTCACAACATCCTTCCGGGAGCAACACTTCTTTAGCACAGCAAGACAGACTGCAGGCCAATACCCTAGGCTGTGTCTACCTTTTGCTTGGCTTTGCCACTAAGGAACCAGAAACTTGACTGAGAAGATGCAAATTGTTCTTTAGAAGTCACTGCCTGCATTGGAGCTTGTTGTCTAGCCTGCAGCTAAAGCAGCCTTTTTCTCCTCTCTTTCCTGGACTTGCTTTTTGCTTTTGTCAATTGCACGCAGCAGGTCCCACGCGGTTGCTGTGCACAATTCCCCACAAAAGCTCCCACCAAAGCCCTCTTGGCGCTCGCAGTTCTGTTGGGACACAGCCCAGGCCCAGCTCTGGGCTTCAGGAGCACGCTCCAGCTGCTCGGCACTTTGCCCTTCAGCGCAAAGCCAATCCCTCTTGTAGCACACACTGTGGGTGCACTTAGACAGGCACATCCTTAAAGGATGCAATGCAGAACAAAAGATGCTTTTCCTCAGTTCTGGAGAGAACCGAACAGTTTTTAGAAGGACGCCTGCAAATCTCGCCCCATCTGCATTTTGGAAGTTCCCACACCCTGCTAGGCAAGAGACACCCCCTTTTTAGGTGAAGCTGTTGACAGGAGCTTCACCCAACAGATGGCATCTTTATGCCATTTTTCTTTCAATGTGCTGCCCCAAGGAAAAACTTGGATTTACCAGTCAAACGACGAAAAGCTTTCCGAGAAGCCACCAATGAAAAGGCGCTGCTGACTGCTCTACGGACTCGCTCCATCCTTGGAGCAGTGCTGCTCAAGTCCGTAGGCCAGGGGAACAAAACAAAGGAAACAATCCCCCTTGTGCACAAGTCCCCTGACTGTGCAAGGAAAAAAGGGGAGAAACAGGACACTTGCACAACTCCACCAACTGTGCAAGAAACTACAGCCACAAAAGGACACCCGCTGTAATCTGGGAACAGCACAGCTGAGGTGATCCTCCTGCAATGAGCGCGCCAAGAGCTGCTCTGGACGCTGAGGCCTTGCGGGCACCAGGAAAAGCTCCTGCTGACAGCGCTGTGACGTGGCAGCCCTCTGCTGACATCACAATAGCAGCCGTTCCCGCTTGCTCTGTGCATTCATGCATAGCAACCAAACCTTCTCTGCAGCTGACAGAAAAGAAAAGCCTGCACAGATCTCCTCTGCCCCAAAGCAGCACAAAAGCCCCCTGCAGTCCATAACCCACAGCTCAAAGGAACCAAGAGCAACACAAAACAGGCACCAAGCCCATACACCCTGTACACCAAGCTGAACACGGAGAGACAACCAGGATGGGAGGAAACCAAAGGCAACGTGCCCTTTTGGCCAGCACTGCTTCTAACTAAAGACAAATTTAAATGTGCTTTTAAATCCTGTGGATGAAATCGTGCTTGGCTAATGTTGCTAATATCCCGGAGAGTTCCCTAAACTGGAATGCCTGTCATTCCTGCCCATTTACTGCATGGCTAACATCAACCAGCACATTGTAGGGCTTGCTGAAGGAAGAATGACACCTAAGTGGGGAGAAAAAGCCAAGTAACCAACCTGCTGCACACACAGCACACTGCTGCTGCACAATCACAGCACCTCCAAGAAGCCTTTGGGGCCTGTGACTCACTTCTGGCAGCTTCCTTGGCAGGGCACACATCTGAGAGTCACAGAGATCTGACACTAATGGACGCACCGAAAGAAGGAAAAGGAAATCAAATCCCAGTGTGGGGCAACATAGAAGCTGCTGTGGGGAGGAAATCAGTGCAGCAAAATGGGCAAGTCCCACCTAAAAGGGAGGAGACCATGAGGCAGAGAGCAAAGAGCTCAGCCGCTGGGCACACCTTAGGAAGGCAGGCTCAGGAAAAAGGAGCAACCACAAGCCTTCGAAAGTTCAGAAGCTTACTTTCAGGCTGCATATTGTCCTGATGAAAATTCCCTCTGTGTGTCAGACTGAAAGTCAGGACAGTTCTCAAGAAATGTCTGATTAGATGACAAATGCCTTTGGAGCTACAGACACCACATTTGTGCCTTACTAGTGTCCTAATCCCAAAGCTTTAAAATGTTGCTGAGTGACCCTAATTTCCTCAGGGCTACAGATCAGGCAATAGTTTCAAACACGCACTGCCTACAAAACAGTCTGCATAGCTATGCATACCATTTTCTGCCCACTATTCACAAAACACTGCTGTGTTCTCAAAGGAAAGCAGCAGATAGCTCTAGCAGCCTGCCCCCGCCCCAAGAGTTTCCAACCAATTTTTTCCTCTACTTTCTACATCCTACATCATAGCAAAAGTCGTTTCTGCCAGCAGAGTGAACTGGAGACTGAGCATTCGTTCACGTGCAACAGCGCGGGCTGGTGTTGCAGCCTGAGAGCTGGAACACAGGAGCTTGGGCAACTGAGCTTTGGGATGCAACAGCAGCCAGAGAATGAGGCTGGGGGTGACTGCCTGGGGAGCAAAGTGGCCCAGCAATGGCATTGCACACAAGCTGTGGAGGAGGCACTATCAGCATGACAGCCCTAATAATGCCACACAAACCCTCATCGTTTTACATATTTATTGGACGCTGGTTGCTCTGCATGTATGTCCATGCTGCCGCCTTGATAACCTTTAGGAAGCAGTCAGAGCTAGCAGGATTCAGCCAGCATCAGGAGCTGATGCAGCCCAAGAAACTGCTGATTTACGGAGGCTTTTGGCTTCCAAGGTGAAGCCAAGGCCAGCCCTGCTGCTGCTGCTGCTGCTCTGCCAGAGAGCCCCGGCTGGGCAGGGATGGCACCACTGTACCACGGGCTGTTTCTTCTTCCAGAGCTGGGCGCTGCTTTTGAGCCAGCAATGACAGCTGGTGGGAGAACAAATGGGCCTTTTCCTGTGCCAGCACTTAGGGATGCACTAGGGCCACCTTCAGGGAAGATTTTCGGCCCCTACAAAGCAAAGCAGAAGGACACAGTTGGAAAACGCTTCCTTTACAGCCATGTTCGCTCTTGGAAAAGAAGGGACCGAGTGATAGGACGAGCTTGCTGGGATTTTCCCCCTGAGAGCAGCCTGGGAATGCTGCTTGCTGTCACAGGTGCCTCCCAGGAAACTCCACACACTCACTTAGCTTCCTCCTTTCTAACACATGGTCCCAGTTAACTGCCAAGAGGATGAGCAGTGAAAGCCATTCTTCAGAAAATGCCAATCCCTTGAAGAAATGCTGATTCCAGCGGGATTTAGGCCCAAGTGTTGCTCTCAAGAGCACTGAAGTTCAGGTTTCTGCAGCAAGACAAGAGCAGGGAGCTTGGCAGGCCTCCATCACCTCCAGCACTCACCAGCCTTGCAAATTCCTCTGCTTCCTGTAGCCACTGGCTGAACTTCTGTTCTTGACTCCTGTTCCCCATGAGACTGGCACCTGAGGCACTGAGGCACCTCAGGAGGAAGTCTAGAACCAAATGACAGAGGAGAATTCCATTGAAACTGCTAATTGGATCGTTTGCCCTGTTTGCTGCTAGCAACTCTCCTCAGCAGACATGGAATTTGCATTTCAGTGAGCTATACAGCCCAGAAACGAAAACACTAGGCTCATGAAAACCAGGATCAATTTACTCAGCTCTTGCAGGCCAGAAATGAGAGTGCAGCAAAGGACTGAAAAATGGACTACTACTATGCAGCATGTGTCCACCGTGGGCATGACAGAGATTTCAAACCCAGATCTATGGAGGATATAAATATAAATATATAAAGTCTCATCTGGCTGTTCAAAGACATCAGCCTAAGTGATAGAGAACTCTTGCACTTTTATTATATCGTCATCTTTACTCTGGCAAGAAGTCCTCTATTTAGTCTCACCCATGGTGGTTAACAAGCCCTTACATTTACACAAGGTTACAATTGCTGCAAAAAACTCCATGTCCTCATTTAACACAGAAAAAGAACTTTTTCGGAAGGAGGAGGTCCATTTGGATATTGACCAATTGAAAGTGGACACACCTCTGAGAGCACAGAGGGGTTAAAAGCAGAATTCCCAGGAGAACTCACTCTCTTTGGTTCTGGTCGGCGTGCGGTGCAGCCTCTCCCCCGCCCGGCCGTGGCTGGGTGGGGAGGGGAAGGCCCATGGCCTGACTGAGGTAGACCCAAGGGTGGAGGGACTGGAACTGAGCTGGCACCCTGCAGATGGAAGGGTGGAGAAATCTGGGATGTCTCCATTCCCCCCAGAGTCGAGAGAGAAAGAGAGAAAGAGAGAGAAAGAGGCAAGAGCGGCAGCTTGTCAGCTGTTTACCGTGGGGAAGGAGAAGAGCGGGGGGGCCACAAGGTGCCCAGCTGCCTGTGGGAGCCAGAGTATGGGCATCAAGCCATCCTTGGCAGTTGGAACTTTTAACCTTCCTGAAAAATAAAAGCTTTGTAAAATTTTTCCTCTCCTCAGTTTGAGAGACAGGAAAGAGAGACAGCTTAGACCCTGGGATGTTAGAAATTCTAAATGGGAGGGGATGATAGAGTAGCTTTTGGCTAGACTTTCTCCTTAATACCCATAGACTGAACCAATTTTCTCCTCCAAGAGAGACTGTATTTTAAGAGGATGCCAGTGAGCCAAAGAGACCTACTTCAGCTAGGAAAAGACAGAAGTAGAGCGAACAGAAGAAAGTTAGGAGGTTTGTAGTAGTGCCCCCTGTCCTTGAAGAAGAAGAAGAGAAGAAGATCTCTGCTCTTAAGCCCTCGACCCCAGAGGAAAATGGTGGGGGGGACTGTGGTCCCAAAAATTAAAAAACTAAACTCTTGTTTTTTCCCCTCTTGGCAGGGCATCCTTAAAAAGAAAAATCCTAAAAGCAGTCTGTCCATCCATGCATTCATGATAAGAGCACTGTGCATGGAAAGGAAAAGGGTCACCATGGCAAACTTCTCCAGGAGGTGCCATGTGTGACATAGAAACACATGATGTGGCAGCTGTGTTTCTCAGGGGGTCTGTGGCACAAAAGAGACTCCTCTCTCCCTCAATAGACTAAATATCGATTGCCTAGAGGGTGGAAACCTGATTGGGGTCCAGATTGTGTCTCACTGTAGTTTGTTAGAGTTAAGTAGTAGGAGGAAGAATGCTTTGCAAGGTTTTCCTTTTAATTTTTGTGTCTAGTTTTTTTTCTTTCTTTTTTTCTTTTATAATAATAGCGTAATAAAGCTTTTTTCTGTTATTAAGCTTAAGCCTGCTTTGCTCTGTTCTCAATTTCATTTCACAGCATTCAGTTGAAAAATTGCATTTTCATAGGGACACTGGCATTGTGCCAGTGTCAAACCATAACACTCCAATACAGAGTAAGCGGTCAAATATTGTAGGTGCACTTTGCCCAGACAAAGCAAGGTAGGAGAGAAAGAAAGACATAAAAGAGAAGAAAGAGAAGAAAGAAGTTTACCAATCTGTGGTTCCACATTGATACTGCTGCACGGATAGTATGCATCTGGGATAGCTAGACAAAAAGAAAAAGAGGAAACAGGGCTGCAGGCAGGATCAAATTTTTAGAGTTAGCATGTTGTATGCCTCTTATGCAAACTAAAATTTTTGTGCCAGTTTGTTCACCCATGAGCATCCAGATCTCTAGTATGTGAGTGTAGGATGGGCATCTCTAGGTGGAAAGAAAAGTTCACTTAGAACAGGGCTATCCCACCTCCACAGGATCTTTCTTCCAATCACAACTTTTCTTTCACAACAGTCGGAATGTCTGAGATGTGCCTGGTCCTCACATCTAGCCACAGCAAGCTGCAGGAAGCAAAGGTGGGACTGGGCAAATGAAGAGAGCAGATCTGATTCAAAACCTTATTTAAGAGGTCTGAAGATGCAAAAGTCCTTGGCACTTGATAAGAAGAATTCATAAATCCTGATGGAACTGCCAGAAGAAGGGACTAAGCCACCATAATAATATTTGTGAAGTAGTGACAGTCTAGTGAGGATATCACCAACAGGAAAAGAAGCAGCATAAACTCCCATTTTTCAAAAGGGAACAAAAAGACCCACATAACTACACGCCAGCCAGGCTCACCGAGTCTGGCTCTCTCTGGCCACGGGACGGAGGCTGGCCGGCTGGCTGTCCCGCTGGTGGCCGCAGGGCAGACACGCGAGCGGCCGCCCCGAGTCTGTGCCGAGACTGCCGCGGGTGGCGGTGATTGCTGCGGCGTGGGGAGCACAGCAGAGGCACAGAGCACGAGGAAACCGAGGCACAGCAATGAGGGAAGGACACTTGTCCGAGTCTCCAAAGACTTCATCCTGAAGGAGGGCAGAGCAAGTGACACATCTGACCCTGAAGGGGCTACTTTTAAAGGGGAGGGGGAACACAGGGAGGACACAACCTTTGAGCAATAGGAGGGCATTAGGGGAGGGCTGCAGGGTAAGGGCTCCCCAACAGAAGCCAACACGGGGTGAGAGCAGAACTCACAATCCAATTCTGCTTTGAGGAAAGGATGAAAGACAGGGAACACTCCAGAACCAAAGGAGTGTGCTGTCTTTGAGAGACAGGGGTAAGACAAGGGAACAAGGCAGGTATACAGGTGGATTGACACACATTTTGATGGGGAAAACTGTGGTAAACAACTCAGGACTGAACCAAATGGGGTACATAGAACGAACCAATACAAACTTATAACAAGGAATGCTAAAACATACTACAGAAGAACAAAATGTAAAATAATAGACTATCACAGCTCACTTCTGCACCAAGTGCATGAAGTGGTCATAAGTGACTGGTTCTGCTGGGATGGAAACCAACCACCAAATCCTTGCTGAATTCAGCAGGGGCAGCAGCAGTACCTGCATCTGATGCCTAGCTCTGGGGCTGGGCTGGACAAAGGACACACAGGGCACACAGCCCCTGAAGGATGTGACTTTGGAAACAACCACCTACCACTGTCTCCTGTTGTTTTGCTCTAATATCACACCAGCCTGAGGCACCAGGTAGCCCTTAATGCCACCTGGGACTGCAAATGACAGGCCCTGAACTCCGGGACCAAACACAGGGAGGGAGTCACTCTCCAGATGGAGCTTGCAGATGGAAAAGGCTGCCGTGAGCAGGCACCTCAAAGAGCAGACAAATGAGGCCCTCCTGCACTTCAGCTGTGCCACGCAGCTACACAGGCCTGGGTAGACACCGCAGAGCACAGGGACAACACAAAGCACAGAAAGAGGGACAAACCCAGTCAAGCACAGAGACTTTTCATGATTGCTGAGCCCCACACAACCCCAAGCGTGCCATCACCCACCAGTCCTTTTCTGTTGACAAAGAGCAGGTCCGGTGGGTGCCTTGCCCTGCTGGCCAGGGTCCTGCCAGGCCATTTCCTCTCTGCTCTCCTGTGCTGCCAGCAGACGTGCCTGCCTTCTTCATTCCACTTGCAGAGCCTCGGACCTATGAGCCATGGCCAGGCGGGAGGCAGGAGCAGTCACAGAGGAGAGGTGCCAGCTGCACCGAGCAGGAACCAAAAGCCTCCATGTGCACAGCTGAAAGCCTCTCTCTCCACAGGGTGTTTTGGCTGCCCTGCTCTTCACTGGGAAGTGCAATTGCCCTTTCTTCCTCATCCAGAAGTCCACAGCTGGGCAAAAGCTAGCCAATGGGCAGCATTCCAAAGGCAGTGTAGGTTGGAGCTGGTAAAGGAGGGAGACAGTTGCCAAATCCAAACCACACTAGAATGCCACACTTAAGAGGGACTTTCCATCTTTAAGAAAGAATGGCCAATTCAGAAGTGAACATAGGAGCCTTATTCCATGGCTGACAAGGAAGGGAATTGTCCAACAGGCTTGAGGGGGTGTAGGACTTTTATTGTGACTCCAGCTCCAAGCTGCCTTTGGTGAAAGCAATCCTGAAGTGGTCCTGGTCATCTCTTCTGCTTTCTCGATTGCTTTGCTGCAAGTTTCCTTTGTTTACATTGGAAAAGCCTTTGGAGTGGCGATTTAGATGGCGGGGGCCGATGTGATCTGTAGAAGGAATAACAGAAGTACAGCCATAGAAACAACTGCAGTATGAAACCAGCCCCACAGCCAATCAATTTCTCTGAAGTATTTTCTCATTTCCAATGACAGGTGGCAAGGTAGGAGTCCAAAGGGAATCTAGGAAGCCAACTCTTCTGCTCAGTTTGGCCAGGCTAGCACACACACCTTCTCTGCATCACCGGCTAGGTCGCAGCTTCCTGCTGCTCCCAAAACAATCCCTGCTTTTGTCATCACTGTAGAGGGAAGCTCAGGCAAAGCCCACCCACGCCCAGCTGCCCTCAAAGGCAAAAGGAACACCTCAAGTGCTCCCTGCCTGCATCCAAGCACCACAGTGGCTTCTGTAGAGAGTCCAGTATTTCTCTCCCAGCACCAAATCAAGGAGGAACACGTGCTGCAGCTCTTGCCGAGGCACACACACTGTAATCCACTGCTGGATCGGACAAAGAATGAACAGGACGTACTCAGCAGCTTCAGGCACCTCCTCAGCAGCCTGACAGCCAGCCCTCTCCCCCAGCTCTAGCCTGGCTCTGCAGGGCACTTCCCGTGGGACCTCCCTCCTTCTGAGAGGAAGCTCTGCGTTTCCCATTCTCTTTGGGCCTGCAACGCCATTCCTGCCTTCCTCAAACCTGCACTCTGCTAGCCTCTCACCAGACTGCTCCCTGCAGACACAAAGGTCTCTCCAGCACTGTTTACCAAGGGCCACCTAAGAGACAGTGCCCCCCAGACAGACAGAGTCCGGAGAAACAGTGCCCATATGGAGCACAGGGGAGTCCAAAATGACACACCAACTCTCTTTTCACAGCCTTTGCCTTTTGACTGGCTTTCCTTCATAACTTTGCTTCTACAGCTTGCATGGTGGCAACTTCCTGCTTCATCTCCAGCAGCCTGTTCTCCTGCTCCTTCTGTACCTCCACCAGAAAGGTACAGAAGGAACAGCTGTGTGCCAGCAGCTGCTGTACCTCCAAACCCTGCCCTTCCAAGTCATGGTGAGGGGAGGAAGACACTTCCACATGAAGTGCCAGCCAAGCTTCCCAAATAATCAGTGGAAGCTTCATGCCGTGCACAACCCTGCACCTGAAAAGGGCACAGCAGTATGACTTTGTGCCCTACAGCAATGCCGTCCTAAGCAGAAATTCAAAAGCAGGATCAGCAGGTAGGAGAAAAGGAGATGCCATCTTCCTTTCCTGCTCCCATGGCTGCCCGTTTCCTAGCCCCTCTCCCCTCAGGATTTCTACCTGTTCTCAGAGGTTCATTGCCCCAAGTACTGAAGTGGTCCTTGCCATCTCCTTTGCTTCCTGCATGATTTTGCTGCAGGGATGACAGCAATCAGGCTGTCAGAAGAGGCTTAAGAGAGGCTCCGCTGACTGAAGAAATGGATGCTGCCCAAAGGGAAAAAGAAATAAACCAAACCAAATTAAAAGAGACAGAGGAAAAAGGAACCATTCTTTTCCAAACTCTGTTCCTAACAGGGTCAAGCTGGATTCCTCTAGCACCCTGAAATACACAAACATAGGACTGAGGGCACCATCAGCACGTGTGCCTTCATGTCCAGGATGCTGCTAGCACAGGCAAACATGGCCCAGAACTGGGCTAGTCCATTCTACAAGGTCTCATCACTTGCTGGGATTTTTGTCCTGACAGCACTGTGGGATTGCTGCTTGCAGTCCAAAGGGTTTGTTCCTTTCAGGAAACTCAACAGATGTATTCCAGCTCTTCTTTTCTACAGACATGGGCTATTTAAGTGTCCAAAAGAGATGTGGGGCATATGACATTCGTCAGGAGACTCCCAAGAGCTCTAAAAGATATTGATCCCACATGCGCTCAGGACCACTGGGCACGCAGGTTTTCAGCAGCAAGCCAGGAGCAAGGACACAAAGCAGCAGGGCTCAGATCTGCTCAGCTCCAGCATGCAGGAAGAGTAGGCTCTGCTGTGTCATGCCCCCTCCACCTCCTGTGCTGCCTGGCATCTTCCTTCTCAGCAGGAACAGCCAAGGAAGTGGCCAGGTCACCAGCTCCTCATCGGCCACAAAACCGGGCGGCAAAGCCGCAGCGATTCTCATCTACTCCACCGGGCCAGGCAGCACATGGGGCTGGTACAACTCCTGCTCAGCTGTCCCTGTTTGGCTGGCAGGAACTAGAGGCAGAAACCTCTAAGAGTAGGGCAGGAGGGACAAGATGAGTGCCCTCTGATGCTCACAGGGAACTCCCCCACAGCCCCCGGCTTCCCGCAGACCAATCCAGAAGCGCTGGGCAGGGACGGCTTTCGTCGTGTTCTTCAAGGTCCCGTCCCTGGCATTGCAATACTTCAGTTCCTTTTGCTACCAGGTAAGCCTGAATACACCACCCAAGAGCAAAAAAGGGCCACAGAAATGACCAGAAGGAGGGAGCTCTCCCCTGAGGAACGGCTGTGAGAGTTGTGCTGGTTTAGTCTGGAGAAGAGCAAGCGCCAAGGAGACCTTTCAATATTTGTAGGGGCTTCTAAGAAAGATGGGGACATATCTTTTAGTAGGGCCAATTGTAAGGGGACAAGGGTGAATGGTTTAAGCTAAAAGACACTCCATTCAGATTGGCTCTAAGGAAGAAACTGTTCACGAGGAGAGTGCTGAAACACTGGCACAGGCTGCTCAGAGAGCTGGGAGGAGCCCCAAGCCCAGCAACCTTCAAGGTCAGCTTGGATGGGACTCTGAGCAACCTCATGCACTCAAAGATGTCCTTGCCAGTGCCTGCGGTTTTGGACTAGATGACATTCGCTGGTCCCTTCTAGCCACAAACAGTCTTGGATCCTACTTGGCTTTCATTGGAAAAGCACCCGGAGTGGAGATTACTAGATGGGGGGGAGGCCCATCTGAAGCCCTGGAGTTTGCCCAAGGTACACACCCTGACAGGGAACAGCTGCTTGGGCTGCAGCCGCTTTGCCTTGTACCTGCAGAAGTTCCTCGGCAGAGCCTCGCCTGTCCACATCCATCTGCAAGCAGCGACCCAGAAATTCACGCAAGCCAGAGGGCAGCCTGAACTTGTGCAGATCTGGTACCCCTTGCTTGCCTATCAGGTAGTTAGCCTGAAGCAAAAGGAAACATGAGACTCCATCTGATTCTTGCATATCCTTCAGTGCTCACCTAGAGCCCATCTTTTAAGCTCCAGTCTGCAGAGTCAACTTCTTGCCTAGCAGAGCTTTAGAGATGAGCCTTTCTCTCCCAAAGGAAAAAAGGCTCCAGTGCAGCCCCAGCTATTCCAAGCTGCAACAGGTCTTCCCTTGACAGCTGATGCGAACCCCAGGGATGTTTTTAGAAAGAGGGCCTTGGTGGAAGCACTACAAGCTGTGGGCATGGGATTTTGTCTAATGGACACGCAGCAGAAGGACGCCGTTCTCTGAGCGTATTTGCACCTTACCGTGTCACTCTTTTCCCGAATATAAGGAGCCTCTCCTGTGGCCATTTCTATTCCCACGATGCCAAGGGACCAGGTGTCCACTTTGGGGCCATAGGGCTCTCTTCTCACCACCTCGGGTGCCATCCAGCAAGTGGTGCCGACCATCGACCTCCGTTTACTCTGCTCAGGGCTGAGCAGACCACAGAGGCCAAAATCAGCTGAGGAGAAAAACAAATACTGCTTCAGGTAGGAAACCAAGGAAAAGGCTTCCTCAGGACACCTACGTCTCAGAATGCAGTGCTGAAACAAGCTGCAAAAGCAGCTGGGCTCTCTTTCCTCAGGGCTGCAGCCAAGGACGTGGGAAATTGTCCACTTAGTAACCCCCCACGATTCCCACTGTGGCCTTTTCTCACCCTCCGGAACTTTTACACTGAAACTCCCTCCCTTTGGAAGGAACGCACACACAAACCAAAGTTACTCCTGCTACCCTGTTGCTCTCTAGCCCACTCAGCACCTTACAGCTGCGCCCTGGGCTTGCAGAGTGCTCCCTGCCCTCTCCCCGGCGCCACTGCTGGGCACCCGCAGCCGCTCCAAAGCAGCCCCACAGCGCCTGCCCGGAGCGCTGCGCCTGACCAAGAATACCCACCCAGCTTGACGGAGCCATCCCGGCCCAGCAGGATGTTTGCACTTTTGATGTCTCTGTGGATCACCTGGTTGGCATGCAGGAAAGCCAGGCCTTGCAGGCACTGGGAGAGAAAAAAGGAACAGGAGGCCAGAAGTGAGTCAGCTCTGATTTCGCCACACACAAAAGGAGTCTGCTCCTGAAGATTCACAGATCTCAAAGGAGCAGTGAGCACTGGGCAAGAGGAAGAGCTTGCTGCTGCCACACTAGGAGAGCAGGATCTTTCCAAGGGAGGGCATATCAGTGCTTGAGGGAGACACATCAGTCACTGCTCCGGACTGTCCCTCGCAAAGCCAGTCAGAGCGATCCCTGCTGCAGTGGATGCGCTCTCCCCATCCGCAGGACAAAGAATGGTTTTCCAAAAGAGGAAAACTCCCTGCCTTGGCTACCAAGGGGATCACTGTCAGGTGGGAGATTGGAGGACAAGGGACAACCCACATGGAAGTAGCTCATGTGTCAGTTTTCAGTAGCAAGCACCATGGTGGGTGCCATGCCATCCTTTGAAATTGAGACCGGTGACAGACCAGTCTCTCTTTGGCTCTGCCACTGGTTTAAAACTTGGACACCAGCATCTTTGTGCTTCAAGGCAAAGAAGGTATTGCAGAAAGGCAAAGGCTTGGAGAGGCAAAGTGCAGAACAGAAAATGACAATGAAAATGAGACAGAGAGTTCAGTAATGGGATAGAAGAGTACAGAAGAGACTGGAGTAAGAGCAGGGACACTGGCAGGCAGTTCAGTCCAGATGCTCTTTCTTCTCTGCAGCATAAGAGCAACACAGAAAGAAAGCTCTGAACATGGAATCACTCACTTTGCAGCGCTTTCAAAGGACCAGTCTGTCCAAGCCATCCCAAGCACAAGCAGCACCCCTTACCTCCCGACACACGGTTGCGATGTGTCCTACAGCCATCCTTTCCCTGCTGATCACATCAGCCAAGGAGCCTCCATCCATAAACTCCAACACCATCAGGACAACCTCATTGACAAGGTAGCTGCAAGACAAAAGCAACCGCGTGGAGCTGAATGTGCACAGCTAAATTGCCGCATGGAATAAAAGACTACAGCTGAGTTTTGTGTCCAGGTCACTGGTAAGTGAGGAGTGAATCAAGTGAAGACACTCTCCACCTAGGCTATCCAGTGCTTGCCATCTGTGCCGTCTAAATGAGGAAGGCACATCCGTGGAAAAGGAGACGGTTTAGGTGGCAAGCAGGGGAAAGCAGCAGTTTTGTGACGGCAGAGATTCATCTGGAAGCGGACACATCCCAGCAGCTGCTTCATCTTCTTCGTACACAAATTGTACCATTAACTCCAGCAGCAAGGAGGCACAGTATACACAGCTTTTACTCAGGGCAGGTGGGTGTGCAGCATTGCCAACGCCCTTTGGAAAACCTTGCAGAAAGGACAGTCACAAACAGGAAAAACAATTTCAAACCTGACAAATTATGTCTCTCCTAGCCCAACCTTTTGGCATGCAAGGCAATGGAAAACAGTGCAAACAGTGCAAGGGAAATAATTTCTGTCATGCTTTCTCAGCACTTCTCCTCCGACACTTGGAAAAAATCACGCCCAAAACGGCAGAACAACATGCAGCGAGTGAACATACATGCTGCTGGCTTAGTAAGAGAGACACGTGTCTGAGATCAATCTGCAGGCTATTTCTGCCAGGAAGCATTTGTGGGGACAAAATGCAATCTCCTCCCATGCCTCCTACAGGAGTAGACTGATGTGAATTGAAAGATCCATGTTCTGCCAGAATACTGACCTTTCTAGGTAGGTGACAATATTGGGGCTCCTATATTCATTCATGACCAGGATTTCCTTCACCACATCCTCGCAGCCCTGGTGCTGGAGATTAAGTACCTTTATGGCCACCTACAATGACATGGAAAGCCATTAGGAGCAGACATTACCAGCGCCTCTTCCTCCGTGCATTCACGGGCCTGGATGCCTTGTCACCTGGGTGGAAATGGACACTAAACCATCGACCACAAAGTGCTAACAGCACTCTTTGCACCTGCACACTCCTCCAACACACTTTGTTTATCACTACTATTACCATTGACACGTGTTTTGCAAGGCCAAAGTAATTTTACTCCAGTGAAGAAAAACTGAAAGCACTGGAAGGACGTTAGCATTTCTAGGGGCTTTGACCAGCCTTTCAGAGATGGCTGCCATTCTTGATTGTGTGCCAAAGTAAACACACACATACATGCATGACAGCGAATATGTTGTCCAAAAATGAGCTCCAAGGTGACTCAAAGGAAAATTACAATCCTAGCACATCCTAACTTCTTCCGTTTGGGTTTTGCAACTCTGAAGAACAACCTCAAACACGGTTTATACTGTGTAATTATTGTAATTGGTAATTAGTTAGTGGGTTTAAAAAGGAATAACCCTTCTGTGGTGCACTGTGGATGCACCCCAGGTCATAAGCAGGGCTTAGGGCTTTTGGACTCCTCCTCGACCTCCCTCCAAGTGCCCCTCCTGAGCGCAGCACTGCGGGTGGACAAGGAACTACAAGGAAGATGGAGTTGTATTTGCTGAGAGCCAAAAAGGAGAACTCAGGACTCTGAACTTATAGCCCCACAAAACAGCAGGACTCTCCAAGACACTTCCATGTCTGTTCAGTACAAATGGCATCCCTGTAGTGGAATGTCTCTGACACAGGATCAACACAACGTTGTATCAATTAAGGCTCTTCATCAATTTCTTCCCACTGATCTGTGTGTGTGCCTGTGTGTGTGTGTGAACTGGGTTCCCTAGGACTGAAAGGCAAAACTGTGCTCCGGTAAAGATCTCTCCTTCTTGAGGTCCTGCATTATATTTTCAAGCTGAACCACGTGGTGGAAAACAATGGGAAATCCTTTCTGTGTCTGACCCTGGGCTTAAGAGGAACTGGGCCGCAATGACAGCTCTTGCCATCAGCTAATCTATGAATATTTATCCAGTAAGTCCAAGCCAGCGCATTCTTCTCTGAAGGACACCATCGCCATCCTTGCATTCACTCAGGTAGGGAGGAAGGACAAAGTCTGCCCAAAATGCATTTTGCAGCCCACCTCTGGACAGGTTGCTCCTGCGGGACAGCCATTGCAGCAAAGTCACGCAGCCCAAAGCTTTGGCCAAAGATCACATCACAAGGGAAAGCACTCAAGGGCTGCCAAATCTGCATGGGCCCTTGGCACTTACCGCTTGTCCTGTGGCAGCCTTGAAGGCCTTGTAAATGCTTCCAAACCCCCTAGAAACAGAAGAGTGGCAAGAACAGAGAAGTTGTTCAGTGCTGAGAAGCAAAAGGCAGCCCAGGCAGGAGCTCTCTGCTGCCTGCAGTGTCTCTAAAACACCAGGGGCTGTCCACTCTTCGGCCAATGGCCCAGCAGCCCAGCAACCCTCTGCCAAGCCTTTCTTATCTTCCTGACCACTGAGTCTTGTTTTCAGCAAAACAGTGGAAAGCAATGCTACGGAGAGCTGCTATTCTGACAGCTGTCAGGTGGGAAGCTGCTCTCTCAGCTTTCTCTTCCTTCATGAGTGTGGCCAAATTACTTTGAATCATACAAAACCATATCTCCTGCAGAAAATAGGCAAACTGGTGCCACATGTTTGAGGGCTTGCAGGAGGGCTTCCAGGTCCTGCTGCTTCAGGCAGGCAAGACATTGCCAGCATCCAGTTATCTTTCATGATGCCTTCTACTGCCTCAGCACTCACACAGGGACAATCTGAAGCCAGGCTCTGAAGATGCTTGCAGCTTGCCTGACTTCCCACGTCAGACCGCACCACCAAAATACCTGGCCCATGGCTCTGTAGAACTTAGCGTGGCTGCACTCACCCACTGCCAATGAGTTCCCATCCAGTGTACTTCTTCTCTGGATCTTCCACACTCACCACACGCCCTGAAAGAAACCAAATGCAAGGAGCCAACTTCAAAACAGAGACCCTGACTTCCAGGAGATCTGAAAGCCAGCTCCACTCTCTGGGGCTCTGAGCAATTTATGGTCGCTTGGCTAACAATAGCATCAACAAGAACAACAGCAGCAGCAGCCCCAGCAAGACAGGCAGCTCCGTAGCATGCCTGGCCTGCACAGAGTCTGCTTCTTCACGCTCCTTTGGAGGGCTGCCTTGAGGGGAAACTAAGCCCATGGGAAAACCATCAGAGCAGACAGAGAGCAGAAAAGAACAGGCCCCAAGGCAAGGGGATGTCATCTACAAACAGGAAGGAGGGCTGAAAAATCAGGACACTTCATTTTCCTGGGAAGAAACACTCTCTTGTGAGATTCAACACAAGGTTTCATACTTGCAAAGTTTCAATGCACCCTGGGATCTGGAGGAACTTTTAACAGCTGCTTTTTGCAGAGCAGAAAGAATATTGCAAAGCCAATTCCAGGAGAGAAGGGCACCTCCTCTACCTCTCAGCACGGCCTAAAGAATGCCTTGACCATTTTAGAGAACAGCAGCTCATGCTATAACCAAGAACAATGGCTCTAAGAATTAGGACTCTCCTCATTTATCAGCAAGATAAGATTTGGAGATGACTTTGCCCGTTCCCCATGCAGTGAACAACTACAAGTGCTTGTCTTCAGCCTGGGCTGCAGCAGTCACTAGCACGGGGCTCAGCCCCTTGAACACCCCCCACGTGCCCCATCTCCCCAGACAGGCGCAGCCAGACGGGTGACAAGGACAGCGCTGCTCCTCAGGCGCTGCCGTGACACAGACACCTGCACAAATGAGATGCTGATCCTTCCACGAGCCCAGGCAAAGCTGCAGCAACGGGACGGCAGCTGAAACCCCACAGCCAAGGAAGGCTCCAGCCCCTGCACTCACACCAGCTGTCGCTGGCAGGGCACGTATGACAAAATGCTTGGCAAAGCCCACAAATGGCCACTGAGAGCCACTCGGAAGAAGCTAGAGCCACATCAAGCCCTGTTAGAAGCTGTTAGTCCCACTCAAGACAGAACATGATTGTCTTTGGCCTCAGAAACCACAGAGGACTACATCAATCCACCTTTTGTCTGAGGGCAGCTGATGGCAGACACAAAGTAAACTGGGCTCTCTTTTGTACCTTGGTGGGTATTCTCTGACAGCACTGCACTGGCAGCTGTTACCAGCTGCAAGGAGCAACTCCGTTGTGCTGCAGAATCAGCAAGGCCTTGCTGTGCTTTCCTAGAGTACGATCTGTGCAGGGATTGAGGCCAATGCTTAGTGTTCCTGGGGTATTTACCAGCTGGGCATTAGCAGTGGCAACATGCCTGGAACCAGAGGAACATGGAGCAGAGGGGCTGCAGGCTTCCTCCTGAGAATTGCCTGCAGGGCACTTCTATCTGACTGTGCCCCATAGATGTGTCTCTTTGATGCATCTTCCGAAGCATACAACTAAAATATCAAACAGGAATTGTAAAAAGAGTATCTTGTTTTTCTTCTGTTGGGGCACTTTCAAAAGAGCTCTTCCTCTCTGATTACTTGAGATAGTTCTAAGAATACAATTTCTTCATTTTTGGGGCGTACTGAAAAGATCTTCTCCTCTCTAATTTGTGCTGTCACCTGCCATTCTTTTCAAGGAGGTCAGGCTAACCAAACTGTAGCATTCTTATCAAAACCAGCTGTAGAAGGAATAGTAGTACTAAAGTCATAAAAACAACACCAGCATTAAACCAGCCCCACAGCCAACTAATTTCTCTGAAGTATTTTCTCATTTGCAATGACTAGTGGCAAGGCAGGAGTCTAAAGGGAATCTAGGAAGTCAACTCTTCTGCTCAGTTTGGCCAGGCTAGCACACACACCTCTGCATCACTGGCTAGGTTGCAGCTTCCTGCTGCTCCCCAAACAATTCCTGCTTTTGTCTTTACTGTAGAGGGAAGCTCCGGCAAAGCCCACCCACGCCCAGCTGCCCTCAAAGGCAAAAGGAATGCCTCAAGTGCTCCCTGCCTGCATCCAAGCACCACAGTGGCTTCTGTACAGAGTCCAGTATTTCTCTCCCAGCACCAAATCAAGGAGGAACACGTGCTGCAGCTCTTGCCGAGGCACACACACTGTAATACACTGCTCGATGGCACAAGAAATCCCCAGGACGTACTCAGCAGATGCAGGGAATGCTCCTCTCTCTCCTGGCTTGAGCGGGGAGAACTGCTGATCCTCGGGTTTTCAGGCTCTGGAGAGGAGGCTTCTTCCCAGGATGCTGCTGCAGCCACAGCTTGGATGGCAGCTCCTGCATTCATCTGGGACAAGAAATTTGCTTGTGTCAGAAAGGTGCCTGGCAGAGATGCTCCAGACAGAGCATTTCAAAGGCAAGCCCTTAGGAACAGCACTGGGGTTAGGCTGCAAGCTAAGCTGTCAACTCTTGCACCTCCAGTCCAAGCCAAAGAAGCAGTCTGAGACTACAGCTTCTCACAGTCAGCCGTAGTGGAGACTGCAAAAGGGAAAGAACAACTTTACACTTCACCCCGTTCTCAGGACTGCATTCACCATGGACAGGGACAACTTGCCCAGAATCTGCGTGGGTCACCACGTTTGCATGAACAGACCCCTCCAAAAACAAAGCCAGCACCAAGAGGCCAACAGAAATACATTCCCAGCATTGCTGGCCCACCGGCCAAAGCACTAGCTCTGCTGGCCAGGGCAGCAGCTGACATTCAGCAACCCACTAAGTGTCCTTCTGAGCAGCTGCCACGGAGAGCACAGAGCATGGCGGTCAGAGACATTGCTCCCATCCACCGGCTGCTCTGCAGGGGAAAGGCAGCAAGGGCAGAGACCTCTTGTTGCATGACTGCAGTGCTTCCTCCTCCTTCACTCACCCGCTTTCGTGCAGCCAGCCTGCACTGCAGCAGGGCCTTGCGCATCCTTTCCACTTCTTCTTTGTGCCTCTTCTCCATTGCCTCCATCTTCCTCTGAGCTTCCCGCAACTCTGCCTGCAGCTTCTCCTGGATATTCCATCAAGAGGAATCTTACTGGCATCTGCAATCTTGTTCAGGTTTCCTCTTTTGAACTCCCACAAGCACTTGTGTTCAGCCACTTCCTCCTGCATCTCTACCCAGCTCTAAGCCTTCCATCCTAGCTCTTCTTCCTGCTGCTCAGTGCTGGAGCCTGCCAGGCTTCCAGTGCTCCCAGTGCCTGCAATGGTCCTTGCCTCCCCTTTCCTCACATCTCCAGTTCATGACCCCACCACTGCCCTTCCCTCTGCTACCTGGCTAGTCGGGCTCACCTGTCCATTCTCCCGCTCCTTATTCAGCTCCTGCCTCAGATGCTCTAGCTGCTGCTGGCTTTCTTTTACATCTCCCAGCAGCCGGTGTACCTTATCATCTAGAGCAGCCTTCTGGCACTGGAGCTGCACAGAAACAAAGAGAAGATGGCTTTAAACGTCCCACACACCACTTGTGGGGCAACCAAGATTGATGTGCTCATGCTTTCCAAAAACACTTTCTTCTCCTTCCTGTATTTACCAAGGGCCAGCTAAGAGGCAATCCCAGCCAGACACACAGTCTCCAGAGAAGCAGTGCCTATAAGGAGCCCAGAGGAGTCCCAAACAACACACAAACTCTCTTTTCACACTCTGTGCCTCTTGACTGTCTCTGGTTCTTTTCCCATCCAGGCTGCATGATGGCAATTTACTGCTTCATCTCAAGCAGCCTTTTCTCCTGTCCCCTCTGTACCTCTGCCACCAAGTTTATCCATTGCTCCAGCTTCTCCTGTGCCTTCAAATTCTCTTCTTCCAGCTGTCTCTCCTGATGAGTGGAAGAGACACATCCAGATGAAGTCCCACCAATGCTCCCCAAAAGGAATAACAGAAGCTTCATCCCTCCAACAACCCCCGTGCCCGAAGAGGGCACACTAGTGGCTTTGTGCCCTCCAGCACGTGGGAGGAGGGCCAACATGTGTAAGGAAAGGAGAGGTCACCTTCCTTCCCTGCTCTGATGGCTGCCTGTTTTCTGGGCCCCCTCTCTTCAGGATTTCTGCCTGTTCTCAAGGGCTTTGTCCTCAAATTCCCCTGCCCTTTGGTCAAGGAAATGCTGCAGATGGACTGCAGGATGAGGACAACACCAGCAGCTCGATGAGCCAGTCACAAGACAGGCCACCAGCTGAAGCACCAGCACCAGGAGGCCTGTTGCAACTGCTTCAGGCTCCAAGGGAAGACCTCTGTCCACTGTGGAAGGACAGAAAGCAAGGAACCCACTTGCTGGGACTGCAGCTGGCAGCAAGGTCAGCAGCAGTCTGCTGCATGGCACGAGGCTGTGGGGAAAATGCTGCCCCTTCGCTGCCGTGCTTTGGGTGCTGACCACCCAGCCTCCTGGGGAACTTGCCTTATGCCCATGCTGAACCTGTGCCTGCATATACTGTCCCAGTACTGTCCTCTGGGTCTTCACAGGCCTTCAAGTAGGAGCTCTTGAACCCCTCTGCTGCCTGGCCCAGCAATGTGTAGCCTACAGCAGATGCTTGAGACCATGGCCCATACTCAGGCTGCTCTTCTGCTAAGCCAGCCCTCCAAACTCGCTGGAAAACTTCAGAGATGTACTGTTTCTTACCAGTTTGTGCACAATCTGCCTTCTCTTCGCTTCCTCAGCAGACTGCCAGAGTCTCAGAGCCTTGCTGCACTGCTCTTCTGCGCAGCGGAGCTGTTGAGCCATGTCTTCACATTGCTGCTTGCTGAGAGATCTTACAGCCAGCAGCTCACAACGAAGGCCCCTCACATCCTCTGCAAAGGTGACACACGGCAACAGTCAGAGACTGCACAAGCAGAGGAATCTGCTGACCTTAAGCCCTTTCAGTTTCAGGCAAGGAGGAACCTGCCCTCAGCTCCTTCCCTCCTCACAAGCCCTGCAGACAGAGCTGCCTGTGCAGCGACTGCACTGGGCAGGGCGATCAGCAGAACGAAGCGCACGAGGCTCTCACCCACTATCAGCTCCTTGGCCTGCGTGGCCGTGCGCACTTGGGCTTCCAGGCGGCTCCTGGCCGTCTCCAGCTCCGATACGTGCTGCTGAGCCTCCAGCAGGCTGCTTTGCAGGCTCTCCTTCTCTGACCTGCAAGTTGTGAAGATGGAGAGCAATTGTTCCTGGCACACAGGGGCAGTTTCTCCGGTGAGGCACATCTTAAGATGTGCCTTAAGGTCCCTATACCTTAGGCTGCCAAACAGCTTGCATGGAAGCTCAGATAAAGCAGGACAATTTTGCCACTTAAAATAGCAGAGCAGGCCCCTCCAGGTGACTGGGCAGCCTTTCCTCATGACCTAGGCCAGCACAGAAAGCCCAGCTGACTTTGAGCTCAGTGGACAAAGCTCCAATTGCTGTTGCCTGACTTATCACGCACGGGTGGCTGTGACCACAAAGTCTCTGCAAATGAGCAAAAGGCCAGCCACTGCTCACAGCCCTCAGCTCATCAGCACTTCCAGGTCACTCTCCAGAGGCACACAACAGTGTTCTGCTGGTTGACCTGTCAATGTTTCATGCCATTCCTCATGTGCATAGAGGTACTTGGCTTGCCAGGCACTCTCTAAGGAAAAGGGACTCAAGAAATTCACCAAACGATATAGTGAAACCTCCAGCTTCTAGCAGCATGAGTAGGAATTCAGAACTAGGTTTTTATCTGGACAAGAACTGTGTAGAAAAAGGAGAGACACACAGGTATCCTGCCAGTTAAATCATTGGAAGATCATGAACAAGAACACTTGCTACCTTTATTTGTGGCTAACTAAGCTGTTGGAAAGGATGGAGAAATATAATTGCCTGGCAAAAGATTTACGATAGTACAGCCAAGATGAAAACAATCCCCGCTACTGGCTGGACAATACCCTTACCTACAAAGAAGTCTAAAAGTCAAATGGACTGTTCCATCTGAACCCCCAGAATGTGTGGTTCATCCCACACCTGCAACCCTCCCCTGAAACATCAAGTGCCTGTAACCCCTTTGGCCCAAGTCTTGTTCCAGCCCACCTTGAAGCCCCCTGAGAAGGGGTCTCCGAGGGGCCAGACGCTCTCTTGGATCTTCCCCCCATCTTAGAACTCCCTGCCTCTCCTAGAGCATCCTCTCTACCCCTTGTCTCTCCCCTCCCCCATCCTCTCAAACCTTGACATGTGCTGCGTCTGGTAGCACCAAGGAAGACCTTCCTCCATCCCTAATATACCTCATCTTCTAAGAGCAGCCTTCAGAGATCTCTTGTCTCCATTCATCAAAGCCATCCTGGAGCCCAGCCATCCCCACACTAAGCCAGCAGTGCCCAGATGATTTGGCACTCTTGAAAAAAAGGAAGAGGCACCAGCCAAAGGGACCTTGACAGGTTACAGAAGTGGGTGGGCAAGTGGGCAAGTATCAGTGCTCAGCAAGGATCCCTAGAGACTGTTGAGAAGTCACAAGACCTTTCCCTGCTGCTGCTGCTGCTCTTGCTGTTACTATTAAGCTACTCTAGGTCCTGCATCCTACTCCACAAGAGTGAGCTCTGAAAGACTGCATGATTTGCAGCATGACCCTCCATCTTCAGCTGAAGGGTCAGCACCCTACTCACAACATTCCCATGTAAGATCCTTGAATTCTGAAAAAAAACACGTCAAACTATTTGGCAAGGAAAATCTGATGTTCAGATTTTGCAACAAAGGAGGAAGCAAAGCCAGAGGGAAACTTCCGATTTCAGGAAACATCTGCACGGTTTTCACAGGTACTCAAGTCAGTGCCATGTTGGTTTACTTTGCACTTGTTGCACACTGTGCAAGAGGTCCCAAGCAGGTGCCCAAAAGAGCTTGGAGAGCTTGAGTTGGCAGAAAAATAACATTCAGATCAGAGTATCGTTTTCTTTTTTCTCATGTCTCTTTTCCTCCCCATCTGAGAAACATCAGGAGAGCACACAGGAGGCGGTAAATCCTGACTGGTGGTAATGCTCACCACCTTTGCAATTACCTTCAATAATGTCCCACCCTGGCTCTCCTCCCTGCCTTTACCTGGCTTCTGCCAGCTGCTCTGAAATGCCTCGTAGATCCTGCTCCGTGGCTCTCACTCGGGCTTCCAGGGCAGCGTTCTCTCTCACCAGCACCGCCTTCTCTCTGCACACCTGTGACAGTGCCTGCCCTTGGAGAGAGAACTCCTGGAGCAGCTTCTCCAGGCCATTCTGGGCTGGCCGCTGCGGGCGGCAAACCTGCAAGTGGGGGGCAGCATTTTTCCAGTGGAACAACAACAACAACACCAAGAACACAGGCTCAGTCTTAGCTTGCTGCCCGGAGCAGCATTCGGGGCGGTCTGGCTAGGACAAATCCCTCTCCCACAAGTGCTGCCTCGGAGTCAAGTGAGCGTACCTTTGGTGCCACCAGAGGAACCGCTTCCTGCAGGAGATTCCTCTGAGGCTGCGATTCCTCCGCGCTATGTGTCGCCACTTCAAACGCCCTCTCTAGTGAGGAGTGGCGCTTTCTCTCAGATGCAGCCAACTCCTTCCATCTGCAACAAGGGGACACACAAACAAGCCTTTAAGTGCAACACAGTCTCCTTGCAAAACCAGCGTTACATACCACACCCCACATAAGGCAGTCTCAGGGCCTTCCAACAGCCCTCTACTTCCACCTCAAGAGATGGCTGCAATTCCCTGCCTAGACCCTCATCTCTCTTTGTCATTCGTGCAGGTGAAAGAGTCGCCACTGAGGAGGTCAAACAAGCTTCCACAAGCCACAGAACACTTCCAGAAAGCTCAGGTACTCTCAGTGCAACAGCTTCCTGCTAGGCCCAAGGTGCCTTTCTGATACAGTGGGCACCGGACTTGCAAAAGATTTTCCTTGCCTAAGACACGCTTGGTTAGTCTAAATGAGCAGTCCCACAAGTGCTCCTGCTTTCACTAGCAAAACAAGCAAAGAGCCTGCAAGTCATAGCTTGGGGAGGAGGTGGGTACAATTTTCCAGTTCAGTAACCAAACGATCCCAAGATGGTTTAGGCTGGCAGAGATCCCAGGAAGCCTCTAGCCCAGTCTTCACCTCCAAGCAATTGGGGTCAGCATCTGGACAGGCTGCTCAAGGCTCTATCCAGCTGGGGCTTCCAAATTTCAAGGGTGGAATCTGCACATGCTCTCTGAGGCTCTTGTTCTGCTGCATGAGTGCCTTTGCAGGTCAGTGCTTTGCTGTCCTGAAGCCCAGCCTGAACCTCCCTTGCTTTTACTCTGGTCTAGTTCAGAATGCTTTTTGTTAAGGTTTGAGAAGTGAGTCCCAGGAGGCAGATTTGCTCTAGGTGGGTTGGCAGCCAGACCTGCCCTGGGCTGCCTTCTCCCGTCAGTGCTGAGCAAGTCAAATGGTGAAAATCCAAATTTGTTCCTTGGCCCAGGACCTCCTAAAGCCCAGCAGCACCCAGCCCTGCTCAGAGAACGTGAGAAAGCTTAACACACACCTCAGCTCCCGGGCGCCGCGCACTCGATCCGTGCACTGCTGCCGCTCCGACTTTCCTGCCTGGAACGAGGAGTCCTGACTGGCGAGAACCTCTCCCAGTGGGGCCTGCAAGGAATGGGCAGGGAAAAAGCACAAACCAGCAATGAGGAGCAGGGAAGTTGGCTCCTGACAGTTGGCAGAAGCAGCAAGCAGAGACACAGCTCAACTGAAAGCAAAATCTTTTGTATGGGGCCGTTTGGGTGGTGTTTAGGTGGTGTTTATGTCCCAACTAACTCTTGAGTTGCTCTGGACATGTCTGAGGAGAAGCAGGGAACACTTCCCTGCTCAGCTCTGGTCAACTGGCTTCCCCTCAGGATTTCAGGCCTTTCAGAGCAGCCAATAGGAACTGCATTCCAGCCCTTCACAGACAGACCTTGTCTTTGCCATGCACAGCTGCTCAGAACCCTTCTCAACAAACTTGGGTCATGTCAAAGTTAAGGGTGTAGCTGAAGCAGTGACTGCAGCTACTTAGACAGGCCATGGAGAGGGGTAGGTCCCTGCAGGCAACAGTGGCTCCTCCATAGCCCACAGGGCTCTGAACGGCGCCTTGGCACCTTCTCCCTCTGCTGCCAGCAGGGAGCCTGCACAGACTCTGCACAAAGGGGCTGACTTTCGCACCAGGAGCACTCAAAGACATTGTGCTACCGCTTACCTCACAGCAAGGGAAGTTCAGAGTCCCTGTGACAGGGCCAGGGAAATGATGCCTGCATATGAAAGTTCAGATCCCATTTCCCACGGGTCAGTGGCTGGGCTGAAGAGCTAGGTCATGGCAGGACTCCAGCCCACATCAGCCATCTTCAGCCACGAAGGGCAAGTGCTGCTTGCTCAGAAACTTGCAGCTCTGCACTGCACCAAAGCTTTGCACTCAACCAACCAAAGCTGCCACTTCTTGCTGCAGGATGCTCAGGCCCTGGACATGCAGGTTTGTTGTCCTTTGACAGGATACCTCCCCTTTAGGCTCCGCAGGAAGAGAGCGAGCCAGAGGAGGCTCTGCTGCTGCTGCTGCGCTCTGCAGACAGGCAGCAGCGTGAGGGACAGGGAGTAACCTGTCATTTAGACCCTTATTGCTCCCCAATTCTATCCTCAGCTCACCTAAGCAGAAAACATGAATTTGGAGACAAGTGGGATGCTCAGTCATTACAACTCAGTTCAAGCGCACTAATGAGAATAATGTTTGGATGGGATTGCCTAGGCTTCTGAAGGAGCTATTTCAGCCTGCCTACAATCAGCATGCAGCCTCCTGTCTGCAGAGCTTGACTTTCTTTTGTGAAAACCTCTTCGATGGAAAAGGAGGAAACGGATGGAATCCTTTTGGTAGTGTTTGTGCACACATTGACTTTGTGGACTTTCTTTCGGCCTGCCAGGCTGGCGCTCTACTGCAACAGGCCAAGGCCACAGCTTACTCCACAATCCTCAGACACCAGGAATGCCAAGGCTGCCCGTCCCACTCACCGAAGCGTGCACTTGACTCCTTCCCCCTCTGAGGCGACCTGTCGGGAACAAGGGAAAATGAACCAGGTGCTCTTAGAAATCTGTCTGTGCTGAGGAGTCCCACAGAGCAAGTCCAGCCAAGCAAAGAGCATTTTCCTTTCACAACACCCCTCCGGGAGCAACACTTCTTTAGCACAGCAAGCCAGACTGCAGGCCAATACCCTAGGCTGTGTCTACCTTTTGCTCAGCTTTGCCACTAAGGAACCAGAAACTTGACCGAGAAGATGCAAATTGTTCCTTAGAAGTCACTGCCTGCATTGGAGCTGGTTGTCCAGCCTGCAGCTAAAGCAGCCTTTTTCTCCTCTCTTTCCTGAACTTGCTTTTTCCTTTTGTCAATTGCACGCAGCAGGTCCCACGCGGTTGCTGTGCACAATTCCCCACAAAAGCTCCCACCAAAGCCCTCTTGGCGCTCGCAGTTCTGTTGGGACACAGCCCAGGCCCAGCTCCGGGCTTCAGGAGCACGCTCCAGCTGCTCGGCACTTTGCCCTTCAGCGCAAAGCCAATCCCTCTTGTAGCACACACTGTGGGTGCACTTAGACAGGCACATCCTTAAAGGATGCAATGCAGAACAAAAGATGCTTTTCCTCAGTTCTGGAGAGAACCAAACAGTTTTTAGAAGGACGCCTGCAAATCTCGCCCCATCTGCATTTTGGAAGTTCCCACACCCTGCTAGGCAAGAGACACCCCCTTCTTAGGTGAAGCTGTTGACAGGAGCTTCACCCAACACATGGCATCTTTATGCCATTTTTCTTTCAATGTGCTGCCCCAAGGAAAAACTTGGATTTACCAGTCAAACGACGAAAAGCTTTCCGAGAAGCCACCAATGAAAAGGCGCTGCTGACTGCTCTACGGACTCGCTCCATCCTTGGAGCAGTGCTGCTCAAGTCCGTAGGCCAGGGGAACAAAACAAAGGAAACAAACCCCCTCGTGCACAAGTCCCCAGACTGTGCAAGGAGAAAAGGGGAGAAACAGGACACTTGCACAACTCCACCAACTGTGCAAGAAACTACAGCCACACAAGGACACCCGCTGTAATCTGAGAACAGCACAGCTGAGGTGATCCTCCTGCAATGAGCGCACCAAGAGCTGCTCTGGACGCTGAGGCCTTGCGGGCACCAGGAAAAGCTCCTGCTGACAGCGCTGTGACGTGGCAGCCCTCTGCTGACATCACAATAGCAGCCGTTCCCGCTTGCTCTGTGCATTCATGCATAGCAACCAAACCTTCTCTGCAGCTGACAGAAAAGAAAAGCCTGCACAGATCTCCTCTGCCCCAAAGCAGCACAAAAGCCCCCTGCAGTCCATAACCCACAGCTCAAAGGAACCAAGAGCAACACAAAACAGGCACCGATCCCATACAGCCTGTACACCAAGCTGAACACGGAGAGACAACCAGGATGTAAGGAAACCAAAGGCAATGTGCCCTTTTGGCCAGCACTGCTTCTCACTAAAGACAAATTTAAATGTGCTTTTAAATCCTGTGGATGAAATCGTGCTTGGCTAATTTTGCTAATATCCCAGAGAGTTCCCTAAACTGGAATGCCTGTCATTCCTGCCCATTTACTGCATGGCTAACATCAACACATTGTAGGGCTTGCTGAAGGAAGAATGACACCTAAGTGGGGAGAAAAAGCCAAGTAACCAACCTGCTGCACACACAGCACACTGCTGCTGCACAATCACAGCACCTCCAAGAAGCCTTTGGGGCCTGTGACTCACTTCTGGCAGCTTCCTTGGCAGGGCACACATCTGAGAGTCACAGAGATCTGACACTAATGGACGCACCGAAAGAAGGAAAAGGAAATCAAATCCCAGTGTGGGGCAACATAGAAGCTGCTGTGGGGAGGAAATCAGTGCAGCAAAATGGGCAAGTCCCACCTAAAAGGGAGGAGACCATGAGGCAGAGAGCAAAGAGCTCAGCCGCTGGGCACACCTTAGGAAGGCAGGCTCAGGAAAAAGCAGCAACCACAAGCCTTCGAAAGTTCAGAAGCTTACTTTCAGGCTGCATTTTGTCCTGATGAAAATTCCCTCTGTGTGTCAGACTGAAAGTCAGGACAGTTCTCAAGAAATGTCTGACTAGATGACAAATGCTTTTGGAGCTACAGACACCACATTTGTGCCTTACTAGTGTCCTAATCCCAAAGCTCTAAAATGTTGCTGAGTGACCCTAATTTCCTCAGGGCTACAGATCAGGCAATAGATTCAAACACGCACTTCCTACAAAACAGTCTGCATAGCTATGCATACCATTTTCTGCCCACTATTCACAAAACACTGCTGTGTCCTCAAAGGAAGGCAGCAGATAGCTCTAGCAGCCTGCCCCCACCCCAAGAGTTTCCAACCAATTTTTTCCTCTACTTTCTACATCCTACGTCTTAGCAAAAGTCGTTTCTGCCAGCAGAGTGAACTGGAGACTGAGCATTCGTTCACGTGCAACAGCGCGGGCTGGTGTTGCAGCCTGAGAGCTGGAACACAGGAGCTTGGGCAACTGAGCTTTGGGATGCAACAGCAGCCAGAGAATGAGGCTGGGGGTGACTGCTTGGGGAGCAAAGTGGCCCAGCAATGGCATTGCACACAAGCTGTGGAGGAGGCACTATCAGCATGACAGCCCTAATAATGCCACACAAACTCTCCTAGTTTTACACGTTTATTGGACGCTGGTTGCTCTGCATGTATGTCCATGCTGCCACCTTGATAACCTTTAGGAAGCAGTCAGAGCTAGCAGGATTCAGCCAGCATCAGGAGCTGATGCAGCCCAAGAAACTGCTGATTTACAGAGGCTTTTGGCTTCCAAGGTGAAGCCAAGGCCAGCCCTGCTGCTGCTGCTGCTCTGCCAGAGAGCCCCAGCTGGGCAGGGATGGCACCACTGTACCACGGGCTGTTTCTTCTTCCAGAGCTGGGCGCTGCTTTTGAGCCAGCAATGACAGCTGGTGGGAGAACAAATGGGCCTTTTCCTGTGCCAGCACTTAGGGATGCACTAGGGCCACCTTCAGGGAAGATTTTCGGCCCCTACAAAGCAAAGCAGAAGGACACAGTTGGAAAACACTTCCTTTACAGCCATGTTCGCTCTTGGAAAAGAAGAGACTGAGTGACAGGACGAGCTTGCTGGGATTTTCCCCCTGAGAGCAGCCTGGGAATGCTGCTTGCTGTCACAGGTGCCTCCCAGGAAACTCCACACACTCACTCAGCTTCCTCCTTTCTAACACATGGCCCCGGACTGCCAAGAGGATGAGCAGTGTAAGCCATTCCTCAGCAAATGCCAATCCCTGGAAGAAAAGCTGATTCCAGCGGGATTTATGCCCAAGTGTTGTTCTCAAGAGCACTGAAGTTCAGGTTTCAGCAGCAAGACAAGAGCAGGCAGCTTGGCAGGCCTCCACCACCTCCAGCACTCACCTGCCTTGCAAATTCCTCTGCTTCCTGTAGCCACTGGCTGAACTCCTGTTCTTGACCTGCAGCCTTCTCCTGTTCCCCGTGAGACTGGCACCTGAGGCACTGAGGCACCTCAGGAGGAAGTCTAGAACCAAATGACAGAGGAGAATTCCATTGAAACTGCTAATTGGATCGTTTGCCCTGTTTGCTGCTAGCAACTCTCCACAGCAGACATGGAATTTGCATTTCAGTGAGCTATACAGCCCAGAAACGAAAACACTAGGCTCACGAAAACCAGGATCAATTTACTCAGCTCTTGCAGGCCAGAAATGAGAGTGCAGCAATTGACTGAAAAATGGACTACTACTATGCAGCATGTGTTCACCGTGGGCATGACAGAGATTTCAAACCCAGATCTATGGAGGATATAAATATAAATATATAAAGCCTCATCTGGCTGTTCAAAGACATCAGCCTAAGTGATAGAGAACTCTTGCACTTTTATTATATCGTCATCTTTACTCTGGCAAGAAGTCCTCTATTTAGTCTCACTCATGGTGGTTAACAAGCCCTTACATTTACACAAGCTTACAATTGCTGCAAAAAAATCCATGTCCTCATTTAACACAGAAAAAGAACTTTTTCGGAAGGAGGAGGTCCATTTGGATATTGACCAGTCAAAGGTGGACACACCTCTGAGAGCACAGAGGGGTTAAAAGCAGAATTCCCAGGAGAACTCACTCTCTTTGGTTCTGGTCGGAGTGCAGTGCAGCCTCTCCCCCGCCCGGCCGTGGCTGGGTGGGGAGGGGAAGGCCCATGGCCTGACTGAGGTAGGCCCAAGGGTGGAGGGACTGGAACCAGGCTGGCACCCTGCAGATGGAAGGGTGGAGAAATCTGGGATGTCTTCATTCCCCCCAGAGTCGAGAGAGAAAGAGAGAAAGAGAGAGAAAGAGGCAAGAGCGGCAGCTTGTCAGCTGTTTACCGTGGGGAAGGAGAAGAGCGGGGGGGCCACAAGGTGCCCAGCTGCCTGTGGGAGCCAGAGTATGGGCATCGAGCCATCCTTGGCAGTTGGAACTTTTAACCTTCCTGAAAAATAAAAGCTTTGTAAAATTTTTCCCCTCCTCAGTTTGAGAGACAGGAAAGAGAGACAGCTTAGACCCTGGGATGTTAGAAATTCTAAATGGGAGGGGATGATAGAGTAGCTTTTGGCTAGACTTTCTCCTTAATACCCATAGACTGAACCAATTATCTCCTCCAAGAGAGACTGTATTTTAAGAGGATGCCAGTGAGCCAAAGAGACCTATTTGAGCTAGGAAAAGACAGAAATAGAGCGAACAGAAGAAAGTTAGGAGGTTTGTAGTAGTGCCCCCTGTCCTCAAAGAAGAAGAAGAGAAGAAGATCTCTGCTCTTAAGCCCTCGACCCCAGAGGAAAATGGTGGGGGGGACTGTGGTCCCAAAAATTAAAAAACTAAACTCTTGTTTTTTCCCCTCTTGGCAGGGCATCCTTAAAAAGAAAAATCCTAAAAGCAGTCTGTCCATCCATGCATTCATGGTAAGAGCACTGTGCATGGAAAGGAAAAGGGTCACCATGGGAAACTTCTCCAGGAGGTGCCATGTGTGACATAGAAACACATGATGTGGCTGTTGTGTTTCTCAGGGGGTCTTGTGGCACAAAAGAGACTCCTCTCTCCCTCAATAGACTAAGTATCGATTGCCTAGAGGGTGGAAACCTGATTGGGGTCCAGATTGTGTCTCACTGTAGTTTGTTAGAGTTAAGTAGTAGGAGGAAGAATGCTTTGCAAGGTTTTCCTTTTAATTTTTGTGTCTAGTTTTTTTTCTTTCTTTTTTTCTTTTATAATTATAGCTTAATAAAGCTTTTTTCTGTTATTAAGCTTAAGCCTGCTTTGCTCTGTTCTCAATTTCATTTCACAGCATTCAGTTGAAAAATTGCATTTTCATAGGGACACTGCCATTGTGCCAGTGTCAAACCATAACACTCCAATACAGAGTAAGCGGTCAAATATTGTAGGTGCACTTTGCCCAGACAAAGCAAGGTAGGAGAGAAAGAAAGACATAAAAGAGAAGAAAGAGAAGAAAGAAGTTTACCAATCTGTGGTTCCACATTGATACTACTGCACGGATAGTATGGATCTGGGATAGCTAGACAAAAAGAAAAAGAGGAAACAGGGCTGCAGGCAGGATCAAATTTTTAGAGTTAGCGTGTTGTATGCCTCTTATGCAAACTAAAATTTTTGTGCCAGTTTGTTTACCCATGAGCATCCAGATCTCTAGTATGTGAGTGTAGGATGGGCATCTCTAGGTGGAAAGAAAAGTTCACTTAGAACAGGGCTATCCCACCTCCACAGGATCTTTCTTCCAATCACAACTTTTCTTTCACAACAGTCGGAATGTCTGAGATGTGCCTGGTCCTCACATCTAGCCACAGCAAGCTGCAGGAAGCAAAGGTGGGACTGGGCAAATGAAGAGAGCAGATCTGATTTAAAACCTTATTTAAGAGGTCTGAAGATGCAAAAGTCCTTGGCACTTGATAAGAAGAATTCATAAATCCTGATGGAACTGCCTGAAGAAGGGACTAAGCCACCATAATAATATTTGTGAAGTAGTGACAGTCTGGTGAGGATATCACCAACACGAAAAGAAGCAGCATAAACTCCCATTTTTCAAAAGGGAACAAAAAGACCCAGATAACTACACGCCAGCCAGGCTCACCGAGTCTGGCTCTCTCTGCCACGGGACGGAGGCTGGCCGGCTGGCTGTCCCGCTGGTGGCCGCAGGGCAGACACGCGAGCGGCCGCCCCGAGTCTGTGCCGAGACTGCCGCGGGTGGCGGTGATTGCTGCGGCGTGGGGAGCACAGCAGAGGCACAGAGCACGAGGAAACCGAGGCACAGCAATGAGGGAAGGACACTTGTCCGAGTCTCCAAAGACTTCATCCTGAAGGAGGGCAGAGCAAGTGACACATCTGACCCTGAAGGGGCTACTTTTAAAGGGGAGGGGGAACACAGGGAGGACACAACCTTTGAGCAATAGGAGGGCATT
Organism: Lonchura striata; assembly: GCF_050655825.1. NCBI lineage: Eukaryota > Metazoa > Chordata > Aves > Passeriformes > Estrildidae > Lonchura > Lonchura striata. Next base: position 80,885,504 of record NC_140740.1, on the reverse strand, counting down.
AGGGGAGGGCTGCAGGGTAAGGGCTCCCCAACAGAAGCCAACACGGGGTGAGAGCAGAACTCACAATCCAATTCTGCTTTGAGGAAAGGATGAAAGACAGGGAACACTCCAGAACCAAAGGAGTGTGCTGTCTTTGAGAGACAGGGGTAAGACAAGGGAACAAGGCAGGTATACAGGTGGATTGACACACATTTTGGTGGGGAAAACTGTGGTAAACAACTCAGGACTGAACCAAATGGGGTACATAGAACGAACCAATACAAACTTATAACAAGGAATGCTAAAACATACTACAGAAGAACAAAATGTAAAATAATAGACTATCACAGCTCACTTCTGCACCAAGTGCATGCAGTGGTCATAAGTGACTGGTTCTGCTGGGATGGAAACCAACCACCAAATCCTTGTTGAATTCAGCAGGGGCAGCAGCAGTACCTGCATCTGATGCCTAGCTCTGGGGCTGGGCTGGACAAAGGACACGCAGGGCACACAGCCCCTGAAGGATGTGACTTTGGAAACAACCACCTACCACTGTCTCCTCTTGTTTTGCTCTAGGATCACACCAGCCTGAGGCACCGGGTAGCCCTCAATGCCACCTGGGACTGCAGATGACAGGCCCTGGCCTCCGGGACCAAACACAGGGAGGGAGTCACTCTCCAGAGGGAGCTTGCAGATTGAATCAGATGTCTGGTCATCAGTCTCTATTTAGATTCTTCATCAATTTTAGAGTAACTTGAGGGCTGAGCATTATTCCTTCCCAGGGCCATATTTCTGATGCATGCTGGTATCCCTACATATACAGCAATTCAACACGTTGAACTCATGGCTAATTCTTCCTACCACATCTAAAAACAAATCCTTTCCATTCGTTAAAGTTGTTTCTACTCCTGGTTTAATCACCCCTTTCATCTCTTTCTCTTTTTTTAAGTCCAGTCCTTTAAAGACCTTATTCCCTGGTTTCTTATCAGTGCATAACCATTTCTCCCTTGTAGGGAATTCCCCCACTAGTTTCTGTTTATGGGTCCCTTCATTTTCAAATAGCCAATAGGCTTTTCCATCTTCTACACAGGTTTGTAATTGTGGCAAGTCAACACACTCAGGGTTACGGTTACTGTGGAATCTGAGAACTGTGCTCCGTGCATTCCCGGTATAGATAGCATGATAGCACTTATCACAGGAATTTGGTGAGCTCTCCTGGAGATTCACAGTCACTATTGCTATCAGCACCCATAGGGGTCCAGTACAGGTTACTCTCTTGACTCTCATGGTCCTTGGTCAGCTTCAGAGGGTAAGAGCACTGTCACCTGATCTGGGCTTGCCCCCTGTGCTTACATTCTTACCGGTATCCTCGTCTTACCCCATTCTTTCCCTGTGTTGACTTGTTATTTGTTTCCCGTTTTAGGGTCAGATCACTACTGTGGTGGGAGAATGCTCTATCTTATGGAGACTCCTTGTCACAGATTGCATAATGAGAAGTATCAGAAATTGCAATTAGTTTCTATTAATGTTTTATCAAAAACTGTCAATACATATCCTAGTAGTAAGACTTTAATAATAAATATTACAATAAATATTTAAATAGCTCCTTATCCTAACTTTAACACTAATACTGGATTGAATAGGATATCAAATAACAGGTTTATAAATAATATCTTTAAAACACAGTTCATAGATTAGAGCGTTAGAAAAACATTTTATAAAAACAAGAGGTGTGACTTAGCATTACTGGAATCTTCCATTGTCTGTTCTGTGGGAGCAGAAACTGGACCTTTGACCCTAGTGACATGGGTCCACCCTTTTTCTTGAGTTCTTATTGCAGTTTTGATAGTTAATAAAACTTGGTATGGGCCTTCCCATCTGGGGGTTAATGGCTCTTCTTTCCAGGATCTAATGAATACCCAATCTCCTGGTTGATATTTATGGATTTTAAAATCAATGGGACTACTTTGGGGGAGATATCCATTCCTTCTTAACTCTTCTAATGTTTTTACAGTTGTGTTTAGGTACATTTTCACACCTTTTTCTCCTTCTTCATACGTCCCCATACAATGTCAGGTAGTCAAAAATGGGTGTCCAAACATCATTTTGTAAGGGGAAATACCCATATCAGATCTAGGCTTTGTTCTCATTCTCATCAGGGCTAATGGGAGGCATTTTACCCAATTCATCTAATAACTTGGTAAGTATAATTTTCAGGGTCTGGTTAGTTTGCTCTACCCTTCCTGAGCTTTGGAGCCTTCAAGTAGTATGCAACTTCCAAGTCATACCGAGTGTTTCAATTACATTTTGTAAAATTCTAGCAGTAAAATGAGGCCCTCTGTCTGAATCTATTGTATTCACTACACCATAATGTGGGATAATTTGCTCTAGCAGAATTTTACTTACAGTTCCTGCCCTTGCTTTTAGTGTTGGAAAAGCCTCTATCCAATGGGTAAGGTGATTGATAATAACTAATAAATATTTAAACTTCTGTACTTGAGGAAATTCAGTGAAGTCAATTGTGTGTTCTGAAAAGGTCTTTTAGCTAATTCTCTTCCCCCTACAGGTACTTTCTTCATTATTTTGTTATTTATTTTCTGACAAGTCATACAATCCTTTGTTATAGCTTTTGCTATCCCAAATACCCCAATGCATATTTATGTTCTTAAAAAGTGATCACACAGTGCTTGAGTTCCCCAATGTGTAGAGGCATGCAGAATTCCTAGGATTTTATGAGATAGGTTTCTGTTCAATACTTGCCTCCCATCAGGCATTATCCATTTCCCCAATTCATCCCTTACACCCCCTTGCTTTTGCAACTCTTCTTGTTCTTGTTCTGTGAATATTGGAATCTCTTCCCCATCCATTTCTTTTAGGTTTTCTAGTCCAAATATCCACTCTTCTTTTCCTCAAGCTGCCTCTTTGGCTGTCTGATCTGCTAAATTGTTTCCTTGTATTTCTATTGATGTCCCCCTTTGATGTCCTTTAACATGTACTACTGCAACTTCTAATGGATCTTTTAGTGCTTTTAGTGTTTCTTTTATCAATTCTTCATGAATTAACATTTTACCTTTAGAGTTTATAAACCCTTTCTTCCCAAATCTTACTGAATGTGTGTACATAAGCATACTTGGAATCAGTAGAGATAGTTCCTTTATTGTATTTCAACCAAATTAAACCTCTTAATAGGGCAAACAATTCACAGCACTCAGCTGACCATTTAGTTGGTCATTTTCCTTTTTCTATTACTTTCCTAGTTTTCCCATCTATAACTGCATAACCGGACACCCTTTTCCCTTCTACAATTCGAGAAGAGCCACCTATAAATAACACTTCCCCTTCTAATAAAGGCAATTCTTGTAGATCTTCTCTTGCTTTAGTCTACAGATCAATTAGCTCTTCACAACAATGTTCAAGGTGGCCTTCTGATTTCCCATATAAAAACTGTGCAGGATTTGGCACTTTTGTAGTTGTGGATTCTATGTTATCAGTATTAATTAGTACTATTTCACATTTCAGTAATCGACTGTCCGTCATCCATTGACTAGCTTTTTTGCTCAATATTTATTTTATAGCATGGGGGGTATGGACCTTAATTCTACCTCCAAAGGTTACTTTATAGCTTTCCTCAATTAGAGTCACAGTAGCGGCCACCGACCGTAGGCAGGTGGGCCAGCCTCTCACCACAGGGTCCAACAATTTGGACATATAAGCAGCTGGTTTCCTTTCTCCACATCCCTCCTGCACTAATGCACCAAAAGCAATTCCTTCATCTACATTTACAAACTGTTCAAAAGGTTTTGCCAAATTGGGCAAACTTAAAACTGGAGCTTTCATCAGTCTTTCCTTTAACTCTCTCAATTCCCCTTCATTTTCTTCAATCCATTCAAAGTACTGGTCTCAATCAATTTATCATATAAAAATTTAACTAACGTGGTGTGTCCATCTATCCAGGATTTACAGGATCCAACTAAACCCACTAGTTTTCTTACATCCCTTTTTGTCTTTGGGGAGGGCAAGGATAGGATTCCCTCCATTCTACTCATTGCCAATTTCCTATAACCTTTCCCAATTCATTGTCCTAAATATCTTACTTCTTGCTCTACAAATTGAAGCTTTCTTCTTGACACTTTTAATCCCTTTTCTATGGTAGTTCTATGGTAGTTTCTCCTACTATTTCCTTTTGCTCCCCCAAAATTAATAGCTCATTCACATATTGTAAAATCTGGGTATTCTGTTTTGCCTCAAATTGCTCTAATTATTCTTCTAATGCTTGTCCAAACAAATTTGGGGATTCAACAAACCCTTGGGGCAATCGTCCATTGATATTGTTGTTTTCTCCCTGTGTTCTCAACATACCATTCAAAAGCAAACCACCCCCTGCTCTCCTCTGCTAATGGGCACGCCCAAAATGCATCTTTAAGATCTATCCCACTAAACCAGGAATGTTCTGGTGCTATTTTATTCAACATGTGTGAGGGTCAGGCACTACTGGATATCTGGCTACAGTTTGCTTATTGACTTCTCTTAGATCCTGTACTAATCGGTATGTTCCATCTGGCTTTTTAACTGGTTGTTCTAGGGTGACGTTATGGTGTTTGTGTCTCCTATCGTGTGTTCTGTGTATGTTTGATATTATGTTCTGTGCTTTCAAAACTGACTCTGAAAGTGAAGGTTTGTTTTGCCTTGTTATCGCCAGTTCACCTCCGCCCATGGTCTGCTGTCTAGAAGAGGCTGGTGCTGGCTGCCTTGCTTTTGCTTGCTTGCTTGGCTTGCTTCTGCTTTTGCCTTTGCTTCCTAGTTAGTTTAGCTAAGCAGTCCAATTCTTTCCCTGGACTCTTTCTTTTCCTTTCCTTTTCCTGAATACCATCCAACCTGCTCCGGACTGGGACCTGGAAACACGGAGGAACACCGAGAGCCTGCGCTCTGTGATCTGCAGCAGCCATCCCCAGTGCCAGAGAGCAATCCCCAGCACCCAGACCCGAGTGACCACTCCCAGGAAAGACTTTCTGGATTTGTTCATCTCTTCAGAGTGCTGAAAGTGTTTTGTTGTCATCTGGTGTTAATTTTTTTTGGTGCTTGGGAGTGCTTTGTTTGTTAAAGAAACAGGTTCTTTTCCACTTCTCTCAGAGAAAATTTTTTCCCGAACCAGGTGGGTGGGGAGGGTCCGTGGGGGTTTGTTTTCTGGGGGCTCCTTCCAGAGGGTTTTCCCCAAATTTGCCCTAAACTAGGACACTGGTAAAATTGGTGTATTATGGGGTGACATACATGGCTCTAATATCCCATCCGGAATCAAACCTTTTCTTATGGGTGTTAATCCCTGTTTTCCTTCAGCTGAGATGGAGTATTGAGGGACTCAAAAGGTTGTAATTTTTGGGTTTCATTTTTATCTTTATTGGTGGTGTATCTAATAAACCTCGACCACCTTCCTCTGCCCATACCTGGGAATCTATTTCTTTCTCATCTTCGGTATTTAATCTCAGAATTGTTGCTGCCATCTTCCCTTCTTTCGGAACTATCCCTATCCCTAACTTTATTTGTAAATCACAGCTGAGTAAATTACATTTCAAATTAAGCATAAACAGTAAATCAACACATCCTTCCCTTGAATTTCCCCTTAATATTATTTGTTTAATTACAGGTACTTCAAATGGACTATTGCTTGCCCCTCTTACTTTACAAGTTGTTCTACTAAGTTCACGATCTTCTGGTATCTTGAAAACACATGACCTATCAGCTCCTGTATCTACTAAAAATTCAAATTCTTCTCTGAGGCCCTACCTCTAAATTTATCAAGGGCTCCACTTTTAAATCCTTTACTGCCCTCAGAGAATAGTGCCCCTGACGTCCCTAATCTTCTCCTTCTTCAACTCCTATCTCAGCTTCGCTGTATAATTTCTGGTCCCCCTGGGCCGGGACTCCGATCCCCCCACCGAAAAGGAGGACACTCCCCTAACCGGTGGCTCCCTGTCATCGCTCTCCCGTTAGGAGTATTTTCTACCACCGATGCTGGGCTCCTCCTTCCATGTAGGAAGGACCTTTCCAGGCACTGGGTGTCCGGGAACCCACGGGACTCACCTTTAATGGCTTTGGACGGATTTCCCAGACCCACCCCTGGGAAGCTCTGGGCACTCAGCCCTCCGTGGCCCTGTTAGGGGTATCCCCTCACTCCGAGGCGTTCCCTGGGTGCTCTCGGGATCTAATCCCTCAATCCAGCCCACCCCGGGGGTCTTGGCCATGGCTGAGCCCCGAGGGTACCACACTCAGTCCTCTGCCCTCTCGCTTCCTTCCTTTCCGGCCGGGCCCCTCGCGGGAGTCCAAAACGCGGTACTAGGAAGTTCACTGTCGCTCCGGGAGTCAGGACTGCCGGCCCCGTCTCACTCACACCACACTCTCCCACCATTCGGGGCGTACCCTTGCGTACCCTCCGTCCCTCTCGCACATTCACCCAGGTGCCGCTCGCCCAGGTGCTGCGAGGACCTCTCCCGCTGCCTGGAAGGCGATTCGGACTTGTTGAGGCTTCCAGCCGTTCCTGGGGATCCAGACAGCAGCCCCTCTGCGGATCCGAGGTAGTCCTCAGTAATCCGGGATGCTGAAATCTGCCGGGTGCACCTCCCAAATCAAAGTCCTACTCTGGACCCACCTCTGGGTGTGGCTCTCCCAGGCGAGCCCCCGGTGTTATGGACAGGCTTACAACAAAAACTTTAAAGTAACAAAACATGAGGCCAATTAATTTTTAAAAAATAAGCCTCTTCATTACAACTGAACAACTGGAAGCAAAAGCCTCCGGCTAGTCTGGAGACTGTTGCAACAACTTAGTAAGGGTAACCGTGAGACATTTCCAAGGATACCCGCTCCAAGACCCGGGTGTCACACCCCCCAGGCCTTTTAAAGTCTCTCGTCTCTCCTGATTGGGCGCTCAGGATCCGTGCTGTGATTGGTCCATTCCTCCGTTCCTGATTGGCCCATACGTTGGTGCAGTCTTGGCCAATCATTCTGAGGTTCTCGCCTCCTATTGGTCGGTCTCTCCTCCAATCTTGATCCGAGCTGTGGCTGTGTTCCACGGTGCAATCCTTCTGGAAGCTTCTCTGACCCTCCACAGAGACTGGCATCTCCTCCCCGCTTCCACTGCCCTTTTCGGCATGCACAACAGCATTGAGCTCCAATAGAACTGATCAGCTTATTGCACCCACAGCATCCAAACCGGCACCACACACTGTTAGCTACATTTATAATCACAACTTGTTACTTGTATCAACAACATCCATCCTTACACATCCATTGTTATGAACATTCCAAAAACAATTTCTTACTTGTACTAACAATATTTAACATCGTAAATACCATGCAAACTACATTCCCAAAAAGTTTAAATTTTATTCTTTTACTATTTACAACAAGCAGTGTAAGCCATTCCTCAGCAAATGCCAATCCCTGGAAGAAATGCTGATTCCAGCGGGATTTAGGCCCAAGTGTTGTTCTCAAGAGCACTGAAGTTCAGGTTTCAGCAGCAAGACAAGAGCAGGCAGCTTGGCAGGCCTCCACCTTCTCCAGCACTCACCTGCCCTGCAAATTCCTCTGCTTCCTGTAGCCATTGGCTGAACTCCTGTTCTTGACCTGCAGCCTTCTCCTGTTCCCTGTGAGACTGGCACCTGGGGCACTGAGGCACCTCAGGAGGAAGTCCAGAACAAAATGACAGAGGAGAATTCCACAGAACGTGCACTTTGGATCGTTTGCCCTGTTTGCTGAGGCACCAGGTAGCCCTCAATGCCAATGACAGGCCCAAGCCTCCAGGACCAAACACAGGGAGGGAGTCACTCTCCAGATGGAGCTTGCAGATGGAAAAGGCTGCCGTGAGCAGGCACCTCAAAGAGCAGACAAATGAGGCCCTCCTGCACTTCAGCTGTGCCACGCAGCTACACAGGCCTGGGTAGACACCGCAGAGCACAGGGACAACAGAAAGCACAGAAAGAGGGACAAACCCAGTCAAGCACAGAGACTTTTCATGATTGCTGAGCCCCACACAACCCCAAGCGTGCCATCACCCACCAGTCCTTTTCTGTTGACAAAGAGCAGGTCCGGCGGGTGCCTTGCCCTGCTGGCCAGGGTCCTGCCAGGCCATTTCCTCTCTGCTCTCCTGTGCTGCCAGCAGACGTGCCTGCCTTCTTCATTCCACTTGCAGAGCCTCGGACCTATGAGCCATGGCCAGGCGGGAGGCAGGAGCAGTCACAGAGGAGAGGTGCCAGCTGCACAGAGCAGGAACCAAAAGCCTCCATGTGCACAGCTGAAAGCCTCTCTCTCCACAGGGTGTTTTGGCTGCCCTGCTCTTCACTGGGAAGTGCAATTGCCTTTTCTTCCTCATCCAGAAGACCACAGCTGGGCAAAAGCTAGCCAATGGGCAGCATTCCAAAGGCAGTGTAGGTTGGAGCTGGTAAAGGAGGGAGACGGTTGCCAAATCCAAACCACACTAGAATGCCACACTTAAGAGGGACTTTCCATCTTTAAGAAAGAATGGCCAATTCAGAAGTGAACATAGAGCCTTATTCCATGGCTGACAAGGAAGGGAATTGTCCAACAGGCTTGAGGGTGTGTAGGACTTTTATTGTGACTCCAGCTCCAAGCTGCCTTTGGTGAAAGCAATCCTGAAGTGGTCCTGGTCATCTCTTCTGCTTTCTCGATTGCTTTGCTGCAAGTTTCCTTTCTTTACATTGGAAAAGCCTTTGGAGTGGGAATTTAGATGGCGGGGGCCGATGTGATCTGTAGAAGGAATAACAGAAGTACACCCATAGAAACAACTGCAGTATGAAACCACCCCACAGCCAATCAATTTCTCTGAAGTATTTTCTCATTTCCAATGACTGGTGGCAAGGCAGGAGTCTAAAGGGAATCTAGGAAGCCAACTCTTCTGCTCAGTTTGGCCAGGCTAGCACACACACCTTCTCTGCATCACCAGCTAGGTCGCAGCTTCCTGCTGCTCCCAAAACAATCCCTGCTTTTGTCTTCACTGTAAAGGGAGGCTCAGGCAAAGCCCACGCACGCCCAGCTGCCCTCAAAGGCAAAAGGAACACCTCAAGTGCTCCCTGCCTGCATCCAAGCACCACAGTGGCTTCTGTAGAGAGTCCAATATTTCTCTCCCAGCACCAAATCAAGGAGGAACACGTGCTACAGCTCTTGACGAGGCACACACACTGTAATCCACTGCTGGATCGGACAAAGAACGCACAGGACGTACTCAGCAGCTTCAGGCACCTCCTCAGCAGCCTGACAGCCAGCCCTCTCCCACAGCTCTAGCCTGGCTCTGCAGGGCACTTCCCGTGGGACCTCCCTCCTTCTGAGAGGAAGCTCTGCGTTTCCCATTCTCTTTGGGCCTGCAACGCCATTCCTGCCTTCCTCAAACCTGCACTCTGCTAGCCTCTCACCAGACTGCTCCCTGCAGACACAAAGGTCTCTCCAGCACTGTTTACCAAGGGCCACCTAAGAGACTGTGCCCCCCAGACAGACAGAGTCCAGAGAAACAGTGCCCATATGGAGCACAGAGGAGTCCAAAATGACACACCAACTCTCTTTTCACAGCCTTTGCCTTTTGACTGGCTTTCCTTAATAAATTTGCTTCTACAGCTTGCATGGAAGGTACAGAAGGAGCAGCTGTGTGCCAGCAGCTGCTCTGCCTCCAAATGCTGCCCTTCCAAGTCCTGGTGAGGGGAGGAAGACACTTCCACATGAAGTGCCAGCCAAGCTTCCCAAATAATCAGTGGAAGCTTCATGCCGTGCACAACCCCGCACCTGAAAAGGGCACAGCAGTAGTGACTCTGTACCCTACAGGAATGCTGTCCTAAGCAGCAATTCAAAAGCAGGATCAGCAGGTGGGAGAAAAGGAGATGCCACCTTCCTTTCCTGCTCCCATGGCTGCCCGTTTCCTAGCCCCTCTCCCCTCAGGATTTCTACCTGTTCTCAGAGGTTCATTGCCCCAAGTGCTGAAGTGGTCCTTGCCATCTCCTTTGCTTCCTGCATGATTTTGCCGCAGGGATGACAGCAATCAGGCTGTCAGAAGAGGCTTAAGAGAGGCTCCGCTGACTGAAGAAATGGATGCTGCCCAAAGGGAAAAAGAAACAAACCAAACCAAATTAAAAGAGAGAGAGGAAAAAGGAAGCAATCTTTTCCAAACTCTGTTCCTAACAGCGTCAAGCTGGATTCCTCTATCACCCTGAAATACACAAACATAGGACTGAGGGCACCATCAGCACGTGTGCCTTCATGTCCAGGATGCTGCTAGCACAGGCAAACATGGCCCGGAACTGGGCTAGTCCATTCTTCAAGGTCTCATCACTTGCTGGGATTTTTGTCCTGACAGCACTGTGGGATTGCTGCTTGATGTCCAAAGGGTTTGTTCCTTTTAGGAAACTCAACAGATGTATTCCAGCTCTTCTTTTCTACAGACATGGGCTATTTGAGTGTCCAAAAGAGATGTGGGACATATGACATTCTCATGAGACTCCCAAGAGCTCTAAAAAATATTGATCCCACATGTTGCGCTCAGGACCACTGGGCACGCAGGTTTTCAGCAGCAAGCCAGGAGCAAGGACACAAAGCAGCAGGGCTCAGATCTGCTCAGCTCCAGCATGCAGGAAGAGTAGGCTCTGCCGTGGCATGCCCCCTCCACCTCCTGTGCTGCCTGGCATCTTCCTTCTCAGCAGGAACAGCCAAGGAAGTGGCCAGGTCACCAGCTCCTCATCGGCCACAAAACCGGGCAGCAAAGCCGCAGCGATTCTCATCTACTCCACCGGGCCAGGCAGCACATGGAGCTGGCACAACTCCTGCTCAGCTGTCCCTGTTTGGCTGGCAGGAACTAGAGGCAGAAACCTCTAAGAGTGGGGCAGGAGGGACAAGCTGAGTGCCCTCAGATGCTCACAGGGAACTCCCCCACAGCCCCCGGCTTCCCGCAGACCAACCCAGAAGCGCTGGGCAGGGACGGCTTTCGTCGTGTTCTTAAAGCCCCTGTCCCTGGCATTGCAATACTTCAGTTCCTTTTGCTACCAGGTAAGCCTGAATACACCACCCAAGAGCAAAAGAGGGCCACAGAAATGACCAGAAGGAGGGAGCTCTCCTCTGAGGAACGGCTGCGAGAGTTGTGCTGGTTATCCTGGAGAAGAGCAAGCCCCAAGGAGACCTTTCAATATTTGTAGGGGCTTCTAAGAAAGATGGGGACATATCTTTTAGTAGGGCCAATTGTAAGGGGACAAGGGTGAATGGTTTAAGCTAAAAGACACTCCATTCAGATTGGCTCTAAGGAAGAAACTGTTCACGAGGAGAGTGCTGAAACACTGGCACAGGCTGCTCAGAGAGCTGGGAGGAGCCCCAAGCCCAGCAACCTTCAAGGTCAGCTTGGATGGGACTCTGAGCAACCTCATCCACTTCAAGATGTCCTTGCCAGTGCCTGCGGTTTTGGACTAGATGACATTCACTGGTCCCTTCTAGCCACAAACAGTCTTGGATCCTACTTGGCTTTCATTGGAAAAGCACCCGGAGTGGAGATTACTAGATGGGGGGGAGGCCCATCTGAAGCCCTGGAGTTTGCCCAAGGTACACACCCTGACAGGGAACAGCTGCTTGGGCTGCAGCCACTTTGCCTTGTACCTGCAGAAGTTCCTCGGCAGAGCCTCGCCTGTCCACATCCATCTGCAAGCAGCAACCCAGAAATTCACGCAAGCCAGAGGGCAGCCTGAATTTGTGCAGATCTGGTACCCCTTGCTTGCCTATCAGGTAGTTAGCCTGAAGCAAAAGGAAACATGAGACTCGATGTGATTCTTGCATATCCTTCAGTGCTCACCTAGAGCCCATCTTTTAAGCTCCAGTCTGCAGAGTCAACTTCTTGCCTAGCAGAGCTTTAGAGATGAGCCTTTCTCTCCCAAAGGAAAAAAGGCTCCAGTGCAGCCCCAGCTATTCCAAGCTGCAACAGGTCTTCCCTTGACAGCTGATGCGAGCCCCAGGGATGTTTTCAGAAAGAGGGCCTTGGTGGAAGTACTACCAGCTCTGGGCATGGGATTTTGTCTAATGGACATGCAGCAGAAGGACGCCGCTCTCTGAGCGTATTTGCACCTTACCGTGTCACTCTTTTCCCGAATATAAGGAGCCTCTCCTGTGGCCATTTCTATTCCCACGATGCCAAGGGACCAGGTGTCCACTTTGGGGCCGTAGGGCTCTCTTCTCACCACCTCGGGTGCCATCCAGCAAGTGGTGCCGACCATCGACCTCCGTTTACTCTGCTCAGGGCTGAGCAGACCACAGAGGCCAAAATCAGCTGAGGAGAAAAACAAATACTGCTTCAGGTAGGAAACCAAGGAAAAGGCTTCCTCAGGACACCTACGTCTCAGAATGCAGTGCTGAATCGAGCTGCAAAAGCAGCTGGGCTCTCTTTCCTCAGGGCTGCAGCCAAGGACGTGGGCAATTGTCCACTTAGTAACCCCCACGATTCCCACCGTGGCCTTTTCTCACCCACCGGAACTTTTACACTGAAACTCCCTCCCTTTGGAAGGAACGCACACACAAACCAAAGTTACTCCTGCTACCCTGTTGCTCTCTAGCCCACTCTGCACCTTACAGCTGCGCCCTGGGCTTGCAGAGTGCTCCCTGCCCTCTCCCCGGCGCCACTGCTGGGCACCCGCAGCCGCTCCAAAGCAGCCCCACAGCGCCTGCCCGGAGCGCTGCGCCTGACCAAGAATACCCACCCAGCTTGACGGAGCCATCCCGGCCCAGCAGGATGTTTGCACTTTTGATGTCTCTGTGGATCACCTGGTTGGCATGCAGGAAAGCCAGGCCTTGCAGGCACTGGGAGAGAAAAAAGGAACAGGAGGCCAGAAGTGAGTCTGCTCTGATTTCGCCACACACAAAAGGAGTCTGCTCCTGAAGATTCACAGATCTCAAAGGAGCAGTGAGCACTGGGCAAGAGGAAGAGCTTGCTGCTGCCACACTAGGAGAGCAGGATCTTTCCAAGGGAGGGCATATCAGCGCTTGAGGGAGACACATCAGTCACTGCTCCGGACTGTCCCTCGCAAAGCCAGTAAGAGCGATCCCTGCTGCAGTGGATGCGCTCTCCCCGTCCACAGGACAAACAATGGTTTTCCAAAAGAGGAAAAGTCCCTGCCTTGGCTACCAAGGGGATCACTGTCAGGTGGGAGATTGGAGGACAAGGGACAGCCCACTTGGAAGTCGCTCATGTGTCAGTTTTCAGTAGCAAGCACCACGGTGGGTGCCATGCCATCCTTTGAAGTTGAGACCGGTAACAGACCAGTCTCTCTGTGGCTCTGCCACTGGTTTAAAACTTGGACACCAGCACCTTTGTGCTTTCAGGCAAAGAAGGTATTGCAGAAAGGCAAAGGCTTGGAGAGGCAAAGTGTAGAACAGAAAATGACAATGAAAACGAGACAGAGAGTTCAGTAATGGGATAGAAGAGTACAGAAGAGACTGGAGTAAGAGCAGGGACACTGGCAGGCAGTCCAGTCCAGATGCTCTTTCTTCTCCGCAGCATAAGAGCAACACAGAAAGAAAGCTCTGAACATGGAATCACTCACTTTGCAGCGCTTTCAAAGGACCAGTCTGTCCAAGCCATCCCAAGCACAAGCAGCACCCCTTACCTCCCGACACACGGTTGCGATGTGTCCTACAGCCATCCTTTCCCTGCTGATCACATCGGCCAAGGAGCCTCCATCCATAAACTCCAACACCATCAGGACAACCTCATTGACAAGGTAGCTGCAAGACAAAAGCAACCGCATGGAGCTGAATGTGCACAGCTAAATTGCCACATGGAAGAAAAGACTACAGCTGAGTTTTGTGTCCAGGTCACTGGTAAGTGAGGAGGGAATCAAGTGAAGACACTCTCCACCTAGGCTATCCAGTGCTTGCCATCTGTGCCGTCTAAATGAGGAAGGCACATCCGTGGAAAAGGAGACGGTTTAGGTGGCAAGCAGGGGAAAGCAGCAGTTTTGTGACGGCAGAGATTCATCTGGAAGCGGACACATCCCAGCAGCTGCTTCATCTTCTTCATAAACAAATTGTACCATTAACTCCAGCAGCAAGGAGGCACAGTATGCACAGCTTTTACTCAGGGCAGGTGGGTGTGCAGCATTGCCAACGCCCTTTGGAAAACCTTGCAGAAAGGACAGTCACAAACAGGAAAAACAATTTCAAACCTGACAAATTATGTCTCTCCTAGCCTAGTCTTTTGGCATGCAAGGCAATGGAAAACAGTGCAAACAGTGCAAGGGAAATAATTTCTGTCATGCTTCCTCAGCACTTCTCCTCCGACACTTGGAAAAAATCACGCCCAAAACGGCAGAACAACATGCAGCGAGTGAACATACATGCTGCTGGCTTAGTAAGAGAGACACGTGTCTGAGATCAATCTGCAGGCTATTTCTGCCAGGAAGCATTTGTGGGGACAAAATGCAATCTCCTCCCATGCCTCGCACAGGAGTAGACTGATGTGAATTGAAAGATCCATGTTCTGCCAGAATACTGACCTTTCTAGGTAGGTGACAATATTGGGGCTCCTATATTCATTCATGACCAGGATTTCCTTCACCACATCCTCGCAGCCCTGGTGCTGGAGATTAAGTACCTTTATGGCCACCTACAATGACATGGAAAGCCATTAGGAGCAGACATTACCAGCGCCTCTTCCTCCGTGCATTCACGGGCCTGGATGCCTTGTCACCTGTGTGGAAATGGACACTAAACCATCAACCACAAAGTGCTAAGAGGACTCTTTGCACCTGCACACTCCTCCAACACACTTTGTTTATCACTACTATTACCATTGACACGTGTTTTGCAAGCCCAAAGTAATTTTGCTCCAGTGAAGATAAATTGAAAGCACTGGAAGGACGTTAGCATTTCTAGGGGCTTTGACCAGCCTTTCAGAGATGGCTGCCATTCTTGATTGTGTGCCAAAGTAAACACACACATACATACATGACAGCAAATATGTTGTCCAAAAAAGAGCTCCAAGGCGACTCAAAGGAAAATTACAATCCTAGCACATCCTAACTTCTTCCGTTTGGGTTTTGCAACTCTGAAGAACAACCTCAAACACGGTTTATACTGTGTAATTATTGTAATTGGTAATTAGTTAGTGGGTTTAAAAAGGAATAACCCTTCTGTGGTGCACTGTGGATGCACCCCAGGTCATAAGCAGGGCTTAGGGCTTTTGGACACCTCCTCGACCTCCCTCCAAGTGCACTTCCTGAGCGCAGCACTGCGGGTGGACAAGGAACTACCAGGAAGATGGAGTTGTATTTGCTGAGAGCCAAAAAGGAGAACTCAGGACTCTGAACTTATAGCCCCACAAAACAGCAGGACTCTCCAAGACACTTCCATGTCTGTTCAGTACAAATGGCATCTCTGTAGTGGAATGTCTCTGACACAGGATCAACACAACGTTGTATCAGTTAAGGCTCTTCATCAATTTCTTCCCACTGATCTGTGCGTGTGCGTGTGTGTGTGTCAGCTGGGTTCCCTAGGACTGAAAGGCAAAACTGTGCTCCGGTAAAGATCTCTCCTTCTTGAGGTCCTGCATTATATTTTCAAGCTGAACCACGTGGTGGAAAACAATGGGAAATCCTTTCTGTGTCTGACCCTGGGCTTAAGAGGAACTGGGCCGCAATGACAGCTCTTGCCATCAGCTAATCTATGAATATTTATCCAGTAAGTCCAAGCCAGCGCATCCTTCTCTGAAAGACACCACTGCCATCCTTGCATTCACTCAGGTAGGGAGGAAGGACAAAGTCTGTCCAAAATGCATTTTGCAGCCCACCTCTGGACAGGTTGCTCCTGCGGGACAGCCTTTGCAGCAAAGTCAGGCAGCCCAAAGCTTTGGCCAAAGATCACATCACAAGGGAAAGCACTCAAGGGCTGCCAAATCTGCATGGGCTGTTGGCACTTACCGCTCATCCTGTGGCAGCGTTGAAAGCCTTGTAAATGCTTCCAAACCCCCTAGAAACAGAAGAGTGGCAAGAACAGAGAAGTTGTTCAATGCTGAGAAGCAAAAGGCAGCCCAGGCAGGAGCTCTCTGCTGCCTGCAGTGTCTCTAAAACACCAGGGGCTATCCACTCTGCGGCCAATGGCCCAGCAGCCCAGCAACCCTCTGCCAAGGCTTTCTTATCTTCCTGACCACTGAGTCTTGTTTTCAGCAAAACAGTGGAAAGCAATGCTACGGAGAGCTGCTATTCTGACAGGTGGGAAGCTGCTCTCTCAGCTTTCTCTTCCTTCATGATTGTGGCCAAATTACTTTGAATCATAGAAAACCATATCTCCTGCAGAAAATAGGCAAACTGGTGCCACATGTTTGAGGGCTTGCAGGAGGGCTTCTAGGTCCTGCTGCTTCAGGCAGGCAAGACATTGCCAGCATCCAGTTATCTTTCATGATGCCTTCTACTGCCTCAGCACTCACACAGGGACAATCTGAAGCCAGGCTCTGAAGATGCTTGCAGCTTGCCTGACTTCCCACGTCAGACCGCACCACCAAAATACCTGGCCCATGGCTCTGTAGAACTTAGCGTGGCTGCACTCACCCACTGCCAATGAGTTCCCATCCAGTGTACTTCTTCTCTGGATCTTCCACACTCACCACACGCCCTGAAAGAAACCAAATGCAAGGAGCCAACTTCAAAACAGAGACCCTGACTTCCAGGAGATCTGAAAGCCAGCTCCACTCTCTGGGGCTCTGAGCAATTTATGGTCGCTTGGCTAACAATAGCATCAACAAGAACAACAGCAGCAGCAGCCCCAGCAAGACAGGCAGCTCCGTAGCACGCCTGGCCTGCACAGAGTCTGCTTCTCCACGCTCCTTTGGAGGGCTGCCTTGAGGGGAAACTAAGCCCATGGGAAAACCATCAGAGCAGACAGCAGAAAAGAACAGGCCCCAAGGCAAGGGGATGTCATCTACAAATAGGAAGGAGGGCTGAAAAATCAGGACACTTCATTTTCCTGGGAAGAAACACTCTCTTGTGAGATTCAGCAAAAGGTTTCCTACTTCCAAAGTTTCAGTGCACCCTGGGATCTGGATGAACTTTTAACAGCTGCTTTTTGCAGAGCAGAAAGAATATTGCAAAGTCAATTCCAGGAGAGAAGGGCACCTTCTCTACCTCTCAGCATGGCTTAAAGAATGCCTTGACCATTTTAGAGAACAGCAGCTCATGCTATAACCAAGAATAATGGCTTTAAGAATTAGGACTCTCCTCATTTATCAGCAGGATAAGTTTTGGAGTTGACTTTGCCCGTTCCCCATGCAGTGAACAACTACAAGTGCTTGTCTTCAGCCTGGGCTGCAGCAGTCACTAGCACGGGGCTCAGCCCCTTGAACACCACCCACGTGCCCCATCTCCCCAGACGGGCGCAGCCAGACGGGTGACAAGGACAGCGCTGCTCCTCAGGCGCTGCCGTGACACAGACACCTGCACAAATGAGATGCTGATCCTTCCACGAGCCCAGGCAAAGCTGCAGCTACGGGACGGCAGCTGAAACCCCACAGCTAAGGAAGGCTCCAGCCCCTGCACTCACACCAGCTGTCGCTGGCAGGGCACGTATGACAAAATGCTTGGCAAAGCCCACAAATGGCCACTGAGAGCCACTCTGAAGAAGCTAGAGCCACATCAAGCCCTGTTACAAACTGTTGGCCCCACTCAAGACAGAACATGATTGTCTTTGGCCTCAGAAACCACGGAGGACTACATCAATCCACCTTTTGTCTGAGGGCAGCTGATGGCAGACACAAAGTAAACTGGGCTCTGTTTTGTACCTTGGTGGTTATTCTCTGACAGCACTGCACTGGCAGCTGTTACCAGCTGCAAGGAGCAACTCCGTTGTGCTGCAGAATCAGCAAGGCCTTGCTGTGCTTTCCTAGAGTACGAGCTGTGCAGGGATTGAGGCCAATGCTTAGTGTTCCTGGGGTATTTACCAGCTAGGCATTAGCAGTGACAACATGCCTGGAACCAGAGGAACATGAAGCAGAGGGGCTGCAGGCTTCCTCCTGAGAATTGCCTGCAGGGCACTTCTATCTGACTGTGCCCCATAGATGTGTCTCTTTGATGCATCTTCCGAAGCATGCAACTAAAATATCAAACAGGAATTGTAAAAAGAGTATCTTGTTTTTCTTCTCTTGGGTCACTTTCAAAAGAGCTCTTCCTCTCTGATTACTTGAGATAGTACTAAGAATACAATTTCT
Organism: Lonchura striata; assembly: GCF_050655825.1. Taxonomy (NCBI): domain Eukaryota; kingdom Metazoa; phylum Chordata; class Aves; order Passeriformes; family Estrildidae; genus Lonchura; species Lonchura striata. The sequence goes on along the minus strand of NC_140740.1, from coordinate 80,867,305 downwards.
TCATTTTTGGGGCATACTGAAAAGAGCTCTTCCTCTCTAATTTGTGCTGTCACCTGCCATTCTTTTTTCAAGGAGGTCAGGCTAACCAAACTGTAGGATTCTTATCAAAACCAGCTGTAGAAGGAATAGAAGTACTAAAGTCATAAAAACAACACCAGCACTAAACCAGCCCCACAGCCAATTAATTTCTCTGAAGTATTTGGTCATTTCCAATGACTGGTGAGAAGTCAGGAGTCTAAAGGAAATCTAGGAAGACAACTCTTCTGCTCAGTTTGGCCAGGCTAGCACACACACCTCTGCATCACTGGCTAGGTCGCAGCTTCCTGCTGCTCCCAAAACAATCCCTGCTTTTGTCTTCACTGTAGAGGGAGGCTCAGGCAAAGCCCACCCACGCCCAGCTGCCCTCAAAGGCAAAAGGAATGCCTCAAGTGCTCCCTGCCTGCATCCAAGCACCACAGTGGCTTCTGTACAGAGTCCAATATTTCTCTCCCGGCACCAAATCAAGGAGGAACACGTGCTGCAGCTCTTGCTGAGGCACACACACTGTAATACACTGCTCGATGGCACAAGAAATCCCCAGGACGTACTCAGCAGATGCAGGGAATGCAGAGAGAGGACTCTCTCCTGGCTTGAGCGGGGAGAACTGCTCATCCTTGGGTTTTCAGGCTCTGGAGAGGAGGCTTCTTCCCAGGATGCTGCTGCAGCCACAGCTTGGATGGCAGCTCCTGCATTCATCTGGGACAAGAAATTTGCTTGTGTCAGAAAGGTGCCTGGCAGAGATGCTCCAGACAGAGCATTTCAAAGGCAAGTCCTTAGGAACAGCACTGGGGTTAGGCTGCAAGCTAAGCTGTCAACTCTTGCACCTCCAGTCCAAGCCAAGGAAGCAGTCTGAGACTACAGCTTCTCACAGTCAGCCCTAGTGGAGACTGGAAAAGGAAAGAAAAACTTTACACTTCACCCCGTTCTGAGGACTGCATTCACCATGGACAGGGACAACTTGCCCAGAATCTGCGTGGGTCTCCACGCTCGCCTGAACAGACCCCTCCAAAAACAAAGCCAGCACCAAGAGGCCAGCAGAAATACATTCCCAGCATTGCTGGCCCACCGGCCAAAGCACTAGCCCTGCTGCCCAGGGCAGCAGCTGACATTCAGCAACCCACTAAGTGTCCTTCTGAGCAGCTGCCACGGAGAGCACAGAGCATGGCGGTCAGAGACATTGCTCCCATCCACCGGCTGCTCTGCAGGGGAAAGGCAGCAAGGGCAGAGACCTCTTGTTGCATGACTGCAGTGCTTCCTCCTCCTTCACTCACCCGCTTTCGTGCAGCCAGCCTGCACTGCAGCAGGGCCTTGCGCATCCTTTCCACTTCTTCTTTGTGCCTCTTCTCCATTGCCTCCATCTTCCTCTGAGCTTCCCGCAACTCTGCCTGCAGCTTCTCCTGGAAGTTCCATCAAGAGGAATCTTACTGGCATCTGCAATCTTGTTCAGGTTTCCTCTTTTGAACTCCCACAAGCACTTGTGTTCAGCCACTTCCTCCTGCATCTCTACCCAGCTCTAAGCCTTCCATCCTAGCTCTTCTTCCTGCTGCTCAGCGCTGGAGCCTGCCAGGCTTCCAGTGCTTCCAGTGCCTGCAATGGTCCTTGCCTCCCCTTTCCTCACGTCTCCAGTTCATGACCCCACCACTGCCCTTCCCTCTGCTACCTGGCTAGTCAGGCTCACCTGTCCATTCTCCCGCTCCTTATTCAGCTCCTGCCTCAGCTGCTCTAGCTGCTGCTGGCTTTCGTTTACATCTCCCAGCAGCCGGTGCACCTTATCATCTAGAGCAGCCTTCTGGCACTGGAGCTGCACATAAACAAAGAGAAGATGGCTTTAAACGTCCCACACACCACTTGTGGGGCAACCAAGATTGATGTGCTCATGCTTTCCAAAAGTATTTTCTTCTCCTTCCTGTATTTACCAAGGGCCAGCTAAGAGGCAATCCCAGCCAGACACACAGTGTCCAGAGAAGCAGTGCCCATAAGGAGCCCCGAGGAGTCCCAAACAACACACAAACTCTCTCTTCACACTCTGTGCCTCTTGACTGTCTCTGGTTCTTTTCCCATCCAGGCTGCATGATGGCAATTTACTGCTTCATCTCAAGCAGCCTTTTCTCCTGTCCCCTCTGTACCTCTGCCACCAAGTTTATCCATTGCTCCAGCTTCTCCTGTGCCTTCAAACTCTCTTCTTCCAGCTGTCTCTCCTGATGAGTGGAAGAGACACATCCAGATGAAGTCCCACCAATGCTCCCCAAAGGAAACAACAGAAGCTTCATCCTTTCAACAACCCCCGCGCCCAAAGAGGGCACACTAGTGGCTTTGTGCCCTCCAGCACGTGGGAGGAGGGCCAACATGTGTAAGGAAAGGAGAGGTCACCTTCCTTCCCTGCTCTGATGGCTGCCTGTTTTCTGGGCCCCCTCTCTTCAGGATTTCTGCCTGTTCTCAAGGGCTTTGTCCTCAAATTCCCCTGCCCTTTGGTCAAGGAAAAGCTGCAGATGGACTGCAGGATGAGGACAACACCAGCAGCTCGATGAGCCAGTCACAAGACAGGCCACCAGCTGAAGCACCAGCACCAGGAGGCCTGTTGCAACTGCTTCAGGCTCCAAGGGAAGACCTCTGTCCACTGCGGAAGGACAGAAAGCAAGGAACCCACTTGCTGGCACTGCAGCTGGCAGCAAGGTCAGCAGCAGTCTGCTGCATGGCACGAGGCTGTGGGGAAAATGCTGCCCCTTCGCTGCCGTGCTTTGGGTGCTGACCACCCAGCCTCCTGGGGAACTTGCCTTATGCCCATGCTGAACCTGTGCCTGCATATACTGTCCCAGCACTGTCCTCTGGGTCTTCACAGGCCTTCAAGTAGGAGCTCTTGAACCCCTCTGCTGCCTGGCCCAGCCATGTGTAGCCTACAGCAGATGCTTGAGACCATGGCCCATACTCAGGCTGCTCTTCTGCTAAGCCAGCCCTCCAAACTCGCCGGAAAACTTCAGGGATGTACTGTTTCTTACCAGTTTGTGCACAATCTCCCTTCTCTTTGCTTCCTCAGCAGACTGCCAGAGTCTCAGAGCCTTGCTGCACTGCTCTTCTGCGCAGCGGAGCTGTTGAGCCATGTCTTCACATTGCTGCTTGCTGAGAGATCTTACAGCCAGCAGCTCACGACGAAGGCCCCTCACATCCTCTGCAAAGGTGACACACGGCAACAGTCAGAGACTGCACAAGCAGAGGAATCTGCTGACCTTAAGCCCTTTCAGTTTCAGGCAAGGAGGAACCTGCCCTCAGCTCCTTCCCTCCTCACAAGCCCTGCAGACAGAGCTGCCTGTGCAGCGACTGCACTGGGCAGGGCGATCAGCAGAACAAAGCGCACGAGGCTCTCACCCACTATCAGCTCCTTGGCCTGCGTGGCCGTGCGCACTTGGGCTTCCAGGCGGCTCCTGGCCGTCTCCAGCTCCGATACGTGCTGCTGAGCCTCCAGCAGGCTGCTTTGCAGGCTCTCCTTCTCTGACCTGCAAGTTGTGAAGATGGAGAGCAATTGTTCCTGGCACACAGGGGCAGTTTCTCCGGTGAGGCACATCTTAAGATGTGCTTTAGGGTCCCTATGCCTTAGGCTGCCAAACAGCTTGCATGGAAGCTCAGATAAAGCAGGACAATTTTACCACTTAAAATAGCACCCTCCAGGTGACTGGGCAGCCTTTCCTCATGACCTAGGCCAGCACAGAAAGCCCAGCTGACTTTGAGCTCAGTGGACAAAGCTCAAATTGCTGTTGCCTGATTTATCACAGACGGGTGGCTGTGACCACAAAGTCTCTGCAAATGAGCAAAAGGCCAGCCACTGCTCACAGCCCTCAGCTCATCAGCACTTCCAGGTCACTCTCCAGAGGCACACAACAGTGTTCTCCTGGCTGACCTGTCAATGTTTCATGCCATTCCTCATGTGCATAGAGGTACTTGGCTTGCCAGGCACTCTCTGAGGAAAAGGGACTCAAGAAATTCACCAAACGATATAGTGAAACCTCCAGCTTCTAGCAGCATGAGTAGGAATCCAGAACTAGGTTTTTATCTGGACAAGAACTGTGTAGAAAAAGGAGAGACACACAGGTATCCTGCCAGTTAAATCATTGGAAGATCATGAACAAGAACACTTGCTACCTTTATTTGTGGCTAACTAAGCTGTTGGAAAGGATGGATAAATATAATTGCCTGGCAAAAGATTTACGATAGTACAGCCAAGCTGAAAACAATCCCCGCTACTGGCTGGACAATACCCTTACCTACAAAGAAGTCTAAAAGTCAAATGGACTGTTCCATCTCAACCCCCAGAATGTATGGTTCATCCCACACCTGTAACCCTCCCCTGAAACATGAAGTGTCTGTAACCCCTTTGGCCCAAGTCTTTTTCCAGCCCACCTTGAAGCCCCCTGAGAAGGGGTCTCCGAGGGGCCAGACGCTCTCTTGGATCTTCCCCCCATCTTAGAACACCCTGGCTCTCCTAGAACATCCTCTCTACCCCTTGTCTCTCCCCTCCCCCATCCTCTCAAAACTTGACACGTGCTGCGTCTGGTAGCTCCAAGCAAGACCTTTCTCCATCCCTAATAAACCTCATATTCTAAGAGCAGCCTTCAGAGATCTCTCGTCTCCATTCATCAAAGCCATCCTGGAGCCCAGACATCCCCACACTAATCCAGCAGTGCCCAGATGATTTGGCACTCTTGAAAAAAAGGAAGAGGCACCAGCCAAAGGGAACTTGACAGGTTACAGAAGTGGGCGGGCAAGTGGGCAAGTATCAGTGCTCAGCAAGGATCCCTAGAGACTGTTGAGAAGTCACAAGACCTTTCCCTGATGCTGCTGCTGCTCTTGCTGTTACTATTAAGCTACTCTAGGTCCTGCATCCTACTCCACAAGAGTGAGCTCTGAATGATTGCATGATTTGCAGCATGACCCTCCATCTTCAGCTGAAGGGTCAGCACCCTACTCACAACATTCACATGTAAGAGCCTTGAATTCTGAAATCCCACGTCAAACTATTTGGCAAGGAAAATCTGATGTTCAGATTTTGCAACAAAGGAGGAAGCAAAACCAGAGGGAAACTTCCGATTTCAGGAAACATCTGCACGGTTTTCACAGGTACTCAAGTCAGTGCCATGTTGGTTTACTTTGCACTTGTTGCACAACTGTGCAAGAGGTCCCAAGCAGGTGCCCAAAAGAGCTTGGAGAGCTTGAGTTGGCAGAAAAATAACATTCAGATCAGAGTATCGTTTTCTTTTTTCTCATGTCTCTTTTCCTCCCCGTCTGAGAAACATCAGGAGAGCACACAGGAGGCGGTAAATCCTGACTGGTGGTAATGCTCACCACCTTTGCAATTACCTTCAATAATGTCCCACCCTGGCTCTCCTCCCTGCCTTTACCTGGCTTCTGCCAGCTGCTCTGAAATGCCTCGTAGGTCCCGCTCCGTGGCTCTCACTCGGGCTTCCAGGGCAGCGTTCTCTCTCACCAGCACCGCCTTCTCTCTGCACACCTGCGACAGTGCCTGCCCTTGGAGAGAGAACTCCTGCAGCAGCTTCTCCAGGCCATTCTGGGCTGGCCGCTGCGGGCGGCAAACCTGCAAGTGGGGGGCAGCATTTTTCCAGTGGAACAACAACAACAACAACAACAACACAGGCTCGGTCTTAATTTGCTGCCAGAAGCAGCATTCGCGGTGGTCTGGCTAGGACAAATCCCTCTCCCACAAGTGCTGCCTCGGAGTCAAGTGAGCGTACCTTTGGTGCCACCAGAGGAACCGCTTCCTGCAGGAGATCCCTCTGAGGCTGCGATTCCTCCGCGCTCTGTGCCGCCACTTCAAACGCCCTCTCTAGTGAGGAGTGGCGCTTCCTCTCAGATGCAGCCAACTCCTTCCATCTGCGACAAGGGGACACACAAACAAGCCTTTAAGTGCAACACAGTCTCCTTGCAAAACCAGCGCTACATACCATGCCCCACATAAGGCAGTCTCAGGGCCTTCCAACAGCCCTCTACTTCCACCTCAAGAGATGGCTGCAATTCCCTGCCTAGACCCTCATCTCTCTTTGTCATTCGTGCAGGTGAAAGAGTCGCCACTGAGGAGGTCAAACACGCTTCCACAAGCCACAGAACACTTCCAGGAAAGCTCAGGTACTCTCAGTGCAACAGCTTCCTGCTAGGCCCAAGGTACCTTTCTCATACAGGTGGCACCGGACTTGCAAAAGATTTTCCTTGCCTAAGACACGCTTGGTTAGTCTAAATGAGCAGTCCCACAAGTGCTCCTGCTTTCCCTAGCAAAACAAGCAAAGAGCCTGCAAGTCATAGCTTGGGGAGGAGGTGGGTACGATTTTCCAGTTCAATAACCAAAGGATCCCAAGATGGTTTAGGCTGGCAGAGACCCCAGGAAGCCTCTAGCCCAGTCTTCACCTCCAAGCAATTGGGGTCAGCATTTGCTCAAGGCTCTATCCAGCTGGGGCTTCCAAATTCCAAGGGTGGAATCTGCACGTGCTCTCTGAGGCACTTGTTCTGCTGCATGAGTGCCTTTGCAGGTCAGTGCTTTGCTGTCCTGAAGCCCAGCCTGAACCTCCTTTGCTTTTACTCTGGTCTAGTTCAGAATCCTTTTTGTTAAGGTTTGAGAAGTGAGTCCCAGGAGGCAGATTTGCTCTAGGTCGGTCGACAGCCAGACCTGCCCTGGGCTGCCTTCTCCCACCTGTGCTGAGCAAGTCAAATGGTGAAAAGCCAAATTTGTTCTTTGGCCCAGAACCTCCTAAAGCCCAGCAGTGCCCAGCCCTGCTCAGAGAACGTGAGAAAGCTTAACACGCACCTCAGCTCCCGGGCGCTGCGCACTCGATCCTTGCACTGCTGCCGCTCCGCCTTTCCTGCCTGGACCGAGGAGTCCTGACTGGCGAGAACCTCTCCCAGTGGGGCCTGCAAGGAATGGGCAGGGAAAAAGCACAAACCAGCAATGAGGAGCAGGGAAGTTGGCTCCTGACAGTTGGCAGAAGCAGCAAGCAGAGACACAGCTCAACTGAAGGCAAAATCTTTTGTATGGGGCCGTTTGGGTGGTGTTTAGGTGGTGTTTATGTCCCAACTAACTCTTGAGTTGCTCTGGACATGTCTGAGGAGAAGCAGGGAACACTTCCCTGCTCAGCTCTGGTCAACTGGCTTCCCCTCAGGATTTCAGGCCTTGGAGAGCAGCCAATAGGAACTGCATTCCAGCCCTTCACAGACAGACCTTGTCTTTGCCATGCACAGCTGCTCAGAACCCTTCTCAACAAACTTGGGTCATGTCAAAGTTAAGGGTGTAGCTGAAGCAGTGACTGCAGCTACTTAGACAGGCCATGGAGAGGGGTAGGTCCCTGCAGGCAACAGTGGCTCCTCCATAGCCCACAGGGCTCTGAACGGCGCCTTGGCACCTTCTCCCTCTGCTGCCAGCAGGGAGCCTGCACAGACTCTGCACAAAGGGGCTGACTTTCGCACCAGGAGCACTCAAAGACATTGTGCTACCGCTTACCTCACAGCAAGGGAAGTTCAGAGTCCCTGTGAGAGTGCCAGGGAAATGATGCCTGCATATGAAAGTTCAGATCCCATTTCCCACGGGTCAGTGGCTGGGCTGAAGAGCTAGGTCACGGCAGGACTCCAGCCCACATCAGCCATCTTCAGCCACAAAGGGCAAGTGCTGCTTGCTCAGAAACTTGCAGCTCTGCACTGCACCAAAGCTTTGCACTCAACCAACCAAAGCTGCCACTTCTTGCTGCAGGATGCTCAGGCCCTGGACATGCAGGTTTGTTGTCCTTTGACAGGATACCTCCCCTTTAGCCTCCGGAGGAAGAGAGTGAGCCAGAGGAGGCTCTGCTGCTGCTGCTGCGCTCTGCAGACAGGCAGCAGCGTGAGGGACAGGGAGTAACCTGTCATTTAGACCCTTATTGCTCCCCAATTCTATCCTCAGCTCTCCTAAGCAGAAATCATGAATTTGGAGACAAGTGGGATGCTCAGTCATTACAACTCAGTTCAAGCGCACTAATGGGACTAATGTTTGGATGGGATTGCCTATGTTTCTGAAGGAGCTATTTCAGCCTGCCTACAATCAGCATGCAGCCTCCTGTCTGCAGAGCTTGACTTTCTTTTGTGAAAACCTCTTTGATGGAAAAGGAGGAAACAGATGGAATCCTTTTGGTAGTGTTTGTGCACACATTGACTTTGTGGACTTTCTTTCGGCCTGCCAGGCTGGCGCTCTACTGCAACAGGCCAAGGCCACAGCTTTCTCCACAATCCTCAGACGCCAGGAATGCCAAGGGTGCCCGTCCCACTCACCGAAGCGTGCACTTGACTCCTTCCCCCTCTGAGGCGACCTGTCGGGAACAAGGGAAAATGAACCAGGTGCTGTTAGAAATCTGTCTGTGCTGAGGAGTCCCACAGAGCAAGTCCAGCCAAGCAAAGAGCATTTTCCTTTCACAACACCCCTCCGGGAGCAACACTTCTTTAGCACAGCAAGCCAGACTGCAGGCCAATACCCTAGGCTGTGTCTACCTTTTGCTCGGCTTTGCCACTAAGTAACCAGAAACTTGACCGAGAAGATGCAAATTGTTCCTTAGAAGTCACTTCCTGCATTGGAGCTTGTTGTCTAGCCTGCAGCTAAAGCAGCCTTTTTCTCCTCTCTTTCCTGGACTTGCTTTTTCCTTTTGTCAATTGCACGCAGCAGGTCCACGCGGTTGCTGTGCACAATTCCCCACAAAAGCTCCCACCAAAGCCCTCTTGGCGCTCGCAGTTCTGTTGGGACACAGCACAGGCCCAGCTCCGGGCTTCAGGAGCACGCTCCAGCTGCTCGGCACTTTGCCCTTCAGCGCAAAGCCAATCCCTCTTGTAGCACACACTGTGGGTGCACTTAGACAGGCACATCCTTAAAGGATGCAATGCAGAACAAAAGATGCTTTTCCTCAGTTCTGGAGAGAACCAAACAGTTTTTAGAAGGACGCCTGCAAATCTCGCCCCGTCTGCATTTTGGAAGTTCCCACACCCTGCTAGGCAAGAGACACCCTCTTTTTAGGTGAAGCTGTTGACAGGAGCTTCACCCAACAGATGGCATCTTTATGCCATTTTTCTTTCAATGTGCTGCCCCAAGGAAAATCTTGGATTTACCAGTCAAACGACGAAAAGCTTTCCGAGAAGCCACCAATGAAAAGGCGCTGCTGACTGCTCTACGGACTCGCTCCATCCTTGGAGCAGTGCTGCTCAAGTCCGTAGGCCAGGGGAACAAAACAAAGGAAACAAACCCCCTCGTGCACAAGTCCCCAGACTGTGCAAGGAAAAAAGGGGAGAAACAGGACACTTGCACAACTCCACCAACTGTGCAAGAAACTACAGCCACACAAGGACACCCGCTGTAATCTGAGAACAGCACAGCTGGGGTGATCCTCCTGCAATGAGCGCGCCAAGAGCTGCTCTGGACGCTGAGGCCTTGCGGGCACCAGGAAAAGCTCCTGCTGACAGCGCTGTGACGTGGCAGCCCTCTGCTGACATCACAATAGCAGCCGTTCCCGCTTGCTCTGTGCATTCATGCATAGCAACCAAACCTTCTCTGCAGCTGACAGAAAAGAAAAGCCTGCACAGATCTCCTCTGCCCCAAAGCAGCACAAAAGCCCCCTGCAGTCCATAACCCACAGCTCAAAGGAACCAAGAGCAACACAAAACAGGCACCAAGCCCATACACCCTGTACACCAAGCTGAACACGGAGAGACAACCAGGATGGGAGGAAACCAAAGGCAACGTGCCCTTTTGGCCAGCACTGCTTCTCACTAAAGACAAATTTAAATGTGCTTTTAAATCCTGTGGATGAAATCGTGCTTGGCTAATTTTGCTAATATCCCGGAGAGTTCCCTAAACTGGAATGCCTGTCATTCCTGCCCATTTACTGCATGGCTAACATAAACCAGCACATTGTAGGGCTTGCTGAAGGAAGAATGACACCTAAGTGGGGAGAAAAAGCCAAGTAACCAACCTGCTGCACACACAGCACACTGCTGCTGCACAATCACAGCACCTCCAAGAAGCCTTTGGGGCCTGTGACTCACTTCTGGCAGCTTCCTTGGCAGGGCACACATCTGAGAGTCACAGAGATCTGACACTAATGGACGCACCGAAAGAAGGAAAAGGAAATCAAATCCCAGTGTGGGGCAACATAGAAGCTGCTGTGGGGAGGAAATCAGTGCAGCAAAATGGGCAAGTCCCACCTAAAAGGGAGGAGACCATGAGGCAGAGAGCAAAGAGCTCAGCCACTGGGCACACCTTAGGAAGGCAGGCTCAGGAAAAAGGAGCAACCACAAGCCTTCGAAAGTTCAGAAGCTTACTTTCTGGCTGCATTTTGTCCTGATGAAAATTCCCTCTGTGTGTCAGACTGAAAGTCAGGACAGTTCTCAAGAAATGTCTGACTAGATGACAAATGCCTTTGGAGCTACAGACACCACATTTGTGCCTTCCTAGTGTCCTAATCCCAAAGTTTTAAAATGTTGCTGAGTGACCCTAATTTCCTCAGGGCTACAGATCAGGCAATAGTTTCAAACACGCACTGCCTACAAAACAGTCTGCATAGCTATGCATACCATTTTCTGCCCACTATTCACAAAACACTGCTGTGTCCTCAAAGGAAAGCAGCGGAAAGCTCTAGCAGCCTGCCCCCACCCCAAGAGTTTCCAACCAATTTTTTCCTCTACTTTCTACATCCTACGTCTTAGCAAAAGCCGATTCTGCCAGCAGAGTGAACTGGAGACTGAGCATTCGTTCACGTGCAACAGCGCGGGCTGGTGTTGCAGCCTGAGAGCTGGAACACAGGAGCTTGGGCAACTGAGCTTTGGGATGCAACAGCAGCCAGAGAATGAGGCTGGGGGTGACTGCTTGGGGAGCAAAGTGGCCCAGCAATGGCATTGCACACAAGCTGTGGAGGAGGCACTATCAGCATGACAGCCCTAATAATGCCACACAAACCCTCCTAGTTTTACATATTTAGTGGACGCTAGTTGCTCTGCATGTATGTCCATGCTGCCGCCTTGATAACCTTTAGGAAGCAGTCAGAGCTAGCAGGATTCAGCCAGCATCAGGAGCTGATGCAGCCCTGAGAAACTGCTGATTTACGGAGGCTTCTGGCTTTCAAGGTGAAGCCAAGGTGTTATGCTTTGACACTGGCACAATGCCAGTGCCCCCATGAAAATGTGATTCTTCCCTTGAATGCTGTGAAGTGGAATTTAGAATAGAGTAAAGCAGGCCTAAACTTAATAACAGGGGAAAAAAACTTTATTAAACTATTACTAGAAAAGAAAAGAGAAAACTAAAGAGGGGAAAAAAAAAAACACACAAAGATTAAATGAAAACTTTGCGAAGCATTCCTCCCCCCACTACTTAACTCTAACAAACCACAGTGAGACACAATTTGGACCTCAATTAGGTTTCTACTTTCTAAATAATTGATACTCAGTTTATTGAGGGAACAGGAGTCTCTCCGGTGCCACAGACCCCCCCCTAAGAAACACAGCTCCACATCCTGTGTTTCCATGTCACACATGGCACTGCCTGGAGAAAAAGTTTGCCATGGTGAACCTTCTCTTTTTTATGCACAGTGCCTTCACCACTAAATGCATGGATGGACACTGCTTTTAGGATTTTTCTTTTCAAGGATGCCCTGCCAAGAGGGGAGAAAACAACAGTTCAGTTTTTTGTTGTTTGGGACCACAGTCCCGCCCATTTTCCCCTGGGGCTGAGGGCTCAAGAACAGAGATCTTTTTCTCTTCTCTTTCCTTTTTAGGGCAAGGGGGCACTACTATAAACCCCCTAATCTTTTCTCTGTTTACTTCAATTTTGTCTTTTTTCTAGCTGAAGCAGGTCTCTTGACTCACTGGCATCTTCCCAAAACACAGTCCCTCTTGAAGGAGAAGATTGGTTCAGGTTGTGGCTAACACGGAAAAGTCCAGCCAAAAGCCACTCCTTGTCCCCCTCCCCTTTAGAATTCCTCCTTCCAACATCCCAGGGTCTAAGGTGTCCCTCTTCCTCTCTTTCAAACTGAGGAGGGGAAAGGAAAATTTATAAAGCTTTCATTTTTTAAGAAAGTGTTAAAAGTCCGAACTCCCAGGATGGCTCGATGCCCGGACATCCAGCAACTCCCACACAACTGGGCACCTTAGAGCTCCCCCCGCTCCTCCTTCCTCGCGGTGGAAATGCTGACAGAACAAGATCGCCGCCGTCTCTTTCTCTCTCCCCCTCGGGAGAGAAACCAGGGCAAGGGGGAGAATAGAGACATCTTAAATTTCTTCCACCCTTCCATTTGCAGGGGCCAGCCCCGGTTCTAGTCTTTCTACCACTCTTAAGGCCTACCTTTGAGGCCATGGGGGCTTCACCTCCCCCACCCAGCTTGTGGCTGGGCAGGAGAAGTTCACACTGCACGCTGACCAGAACTAGAAAGAGCAAGTTCCCCTGGGAATTCTGCTTTCAACCCCTCTGTGTTCTCAGAAGCGTGTCTACTTTCAATTGGTCAATATCTAAATTGACCTCTTCTTTCCAGAAAAAATTCTCTTTCCGTGTCAAACCACAAAACAAGGCCAGCCCTGCTGCTGCTTCTGCTGCTCTGCCCGAGAGCCCCGGCTGGGCAGGGATGGCACCACTCTGCCACGGGCTGTTTCTTCTTCCAGAGCTGGGCGCTGCTTTTGAGCCAGCAATGACAGCTGGTGGGAGAACAAATGGGCCTTTTCCTGGGCCAGCACTTAGGGATGCACTAGGGCCACCTTCTGGGAAGATTTTCGGCCCCTACAAAGCAAAGCAGAAGGACACAGTTGGAAAACGCTTCCTTTACAGCCAGATTCACTCTTGGAAAAGAAGGGACTGAGTGACAGGACGAGCTTGCTGGGATTTTCCCCGAGAGCAGCCTGGGAATGCTGGTTGCTGTCACAGGTGCCTCCCAGGAAACTCCACACACTCACTCAGTTTCCTCCTTTCTAACACATGGTCCCAGTTAACTGCCAAGAGGATGAGCAGTGAAAGCCATTCCTCAGCAAATGCCAATCCCTGGAAGAAATGCTGATTCCAGCGGGATTTAGGCCCAAGTGCTGTTCTCAAGAGCACTGAAGTTCAGGTTTCAGCAGCAAGACAAGAGCAGGCAGCTTGGCAGGCCTCCACCACCTCCAGCACTCCCCTGCCCTGCAAATTCCTCTGCTTCCTGTAGCCATTGGCTGAACTTCTGTTCTTGACCTGCGGCCTTCTCCTGTTCCCCGTGAGACTGGCACCTGAGGCACTGAGGCACCTCAGGAGGAAGTCCAGAACAAAATGACAGAGGAGAATTCCACAGAACGTGCACTTTGGATCGTTTGCCCTGTTTGCTGAGGCACCAGGTAGCCCTCAATGCCAATAACAGGCCCAAGCCTCCAGGACCAAACACAGGGAGGGAGTCACTCTCCAGATGGAACTTGCAGATGGAAAAGGCTGCCGTGAGCAGGCACCTCAAAGAGCAGACAAATGAGGCCCTCCCGCACTTCAGCTGTGCCACGCAGCTACACAGGCCTGGGTAGACACCGCAGAGCACAGGGACAACAGAAAGCACAGAAAGAGGGACAAACCCAGTCAAGCACAGAGACTTTTCATGATTGCTGAGCCCCACACAACCCCAAGCGTGCCATCACCCACCAGTCCTTTTCTGTTGACAAAGAGCAGGTCCGGCGGGTGCCTTGCCCTGCTGGCCAGGGTCCTGCCAGGCCATTTCCTCTCTGCTCTCCTGTGCTGCCAGCAGACGTGCCTGCCTTCTTCATTCCACTTGCAGAGCCTCGGACCTATGAGCCATGGCCAGGCGGGAGGCAGGAGCAGTCACAGAGGAGAGGTGCCAGCTGCACCGAGCAGGAACCAAAAGCCTCCATGTGCACAGCTGAAAGTCTCTCCCTCCACAGGATGTTTTGGCTGCCCTGCTCTTCACTGGGAAGGGCAATTGCCCTTTCTTCCTCATCCAGAAGTCCACAGCTGGGCAAAAGCTAGCCAATGGGCAGCATTCCAAAGGCAGTGTAGGTTGGAGCTGGTAAAGGAGGGAGACAGTTGCCAAATCCAAACCACACTAGAATGCCACACTTAAGAGGGACTTTCCATCTTTAAGAAAGAATGGCCAATTCAGAAGTGAACATAGAGCCTTATTCCATGGCTGACAAGGAAGGGAATTGTCCAACAGGCTTGAGGGGGTGTAGGACTTTTATTGTGACTCCAGCTCCAAGCTGCCTTTGGTGAAAGCAATCCTGAAGTGGTCCTGGTCATCTCTTCTGCTTTCTCGATGGCTTTGCTGCAAGTTTCCTTTGTTTACATTGGAAAAGCCTTTGGAGTGGCAATTTAGATGGCGGGGGCCGATGTGATCTGTAGAAGGAATAACAGAAGTACAGCCATAGAAACAACTGCAGTATGAAACCAGCCCCACAGCCAATCAATTTCTCTGAAGTATTTTCTCATTTCCAATGACTGGTGGCAAGGCAGGAGTCTAAAGGGAATCTAGGAAGCCAACTCTTCTGCTCAGTTTGGCCAGGCTAGCCCACACACCTTCTCTGCATCACCGGCTAGGTCGCAGCTTCCTGCTGCTCCCAAAACAATCCCTGCTTCTGTCATCACTGTAGAGGGAAGCTCAGGCAAAGCCCACGCACGCCCAGCTGCCCTCAAAGGCAAAAGGAACACCTCAAGTGCTCCCTGCCTGCATCCAAGCACCACAGTGGCTTCTGTAGAGAGTCCAATATTTCTCTCCCAGCACCAAATCAAGGAGGAACACGTGCTACAGCTCTTGCCGAGGCACACACACTGTAATCCACTGCTGGATCGGACAAAGAATGCACAGGACGTACTCAGCAGCTTCAGGCACCTCCTCAGCAGCCTAACAGCCAGCCCTCTCCCACAGCTCTAGCCTGGCTCTGCAGGGCACTTCCCGTGGGACCTCCCTCCTTCTGAGAGGAAGCTCTGCGTTTCCCATTCTCTTTGGGCCTGCAACGCCATTCCTGCCTTCCTCAAACCTGCACTCTGCTAGCCTCTCACCAGACTGCTCCCTGCAGACACAAAGGTCTCTCCAGCACTGTTTACCAAGGGCCACCTAAGAGACAGTGCCCCTCAGACAGACAGAGTCCAGAGAAACAGTGCCCATATGGAGCACAGAGGAGTCCAAAATGACACACCAACTCTCTTTTCACAGCCCTTGCCTTTTGACTGGCTTTCCTTAATAAATTTGCTTCTACAGCTTGCATGGGATGTACAGAAGGAGCAGCTGTGTGCCAGCAGCTGCTCTGCCTCCAAATGCTGCCCTTCCAAGTCCTGGTGAGGGGAGGAAGACACTTCCACATGAAGTGCCAGCCAAGCTTCCCAAATAATCAGTGGAAGCTTCATGCCGTGCACAACCCCGCACCTGAAAAGGGCACAGCAGTAGTGACTTTGTACCCTACAGGAATGCTGTCCTAAGCAGAAATTCAAAAGCAGGATCAGCAGGTGGGAGAAAAGGAGATGCCACCTTCCTTTCCTGCGCCCATGGCTGCCCGTTTCCTAGCCCCTCTCCCCTCAGGATTTCTACCTGTTCTCAGAGGTTCATTGCCCCAAGTGCTGAAGTGGTCCTTGCCATCTCCTTTGCTTCCTGCATGATTTTGCCGCAGGGATGACAGCAATCAGGCTGTCAGAAGAGACTTAAGAGAGGCTCCGCTGACTGAAGAAATGGATGCTGCCCAAAGGGAAAAAGAAAGAAACCAAACCAAATTAAAAGAGACAGAGGAAAAAGGAAGCATTCTTTTCCAAACTCGGTTCCTAACAGCGTCAAGCTGGATTCCTCTAGCACCCTGAAATACACAAACATAGGACTGAGGGCACCATCAGCATGTGTGCCTTCATGTCCAGGATGCTGCTAGCACAGGCAAACATGGCCCGGAACTGGGCTAGTCCATTCTACAAGGTCTCATCACTTGCTGGGATTTTTGTCCTGACAGCAATCCTGTGGGATTGCTGCTTGCTGTCCAAAGGGTTTGTTCCTTTCAGGAAACTCAACAGATGTATTCCAGCTCTTCTTTTCTACAGACATGGGCTATTTGAGTGTCCAAAAGAGATGTGGGGCATATGACATTCTCATGAGACTCCCAAGAGCTCTAAAAAATATTGATGCCACATGTTGCGCTCAGGACCACTGGGCACGCAGGTTTTCAGCAGCAAGCCAGGAGCAAGGACACAAAGCAGCAGGGCTCAGATCTGCTCAGCTCCAGCATGCAGGGAGAGTAGGCTCTGCCGTGGCATGCCGCCCCCCACCTCCTGTGCTGCCTGGCATCTTCCTTCTCAGTAGGGACAGCTAAGGAAGTGGCCAGGTCACCAGCTCCTCATCGGCCACAAAACCGGGCAGCAAAGCCGCAGTGATTCTCATCTCCTTGACCGGGCCAGGCAGCACATGGGGCTGGCACAACTCCTGCTCAGTTGTCCCTGTTTGGCTGGCAGGAACCAGAGGCAGAAACCTCTAAGAGTGGGGCAGGAGGGACAAGATGAGTGCCCTCAGATGCTCACAGGGAACTCCCCCATAGCCCCCGGCTTCCCGCAGACCAATCCAGAAGCGCTGGGCAGGGACGGCTTTCGTCGTGTTCTTCAAGGTTCCGTCCCTGGCATTGCAATACTTCAGTTCCTTTTGCTACCAGGTAAACCTGAATACACCACCCAAGAGCAAAAGAGGGCCACAGAAATGACCAGAAGGAGGGTGCTCTCCTCTGAGGAACGGCTGCGAGAGTAGTGCTGGTTTAGCATGGAGAAGAGCAAGCCACAAGGAGACCTCTCAATATTTGTAGGGGCTTCTAAGAAAGATGGGGACATATCTTTTAGTAGGGCCAATTGTAAGGGGACAAGGGTGAATGGTTTAAGCTAAAAGACACTCCATTCACATTGGCTCTAAGGAAGAAACTGTTCACGAGGAGAGTGCTGAAACACTGGCACAGGCTGCTCAGAAAGCTGGGAGGAGCCCCAAGCCCAGCAACCTTCAAGGTCAGCTTGGATGGGACTCTGAGCAACCTCATCCACTTCAAGATGTCCTTGCCGGTGGCTGGCGTTTTGGACTAGATGACATTCACTGGTCCCTTCTAGCCACAAACAGTCTTGGATCCTACTTGGCTTTCATTGGAAAAGCACCCAGAGTGGAGATTACTAGATGGGGGGGCGGCCCATCTGAAGCCCTGGAGTTTGCCCAAGGTACACACCCTGACAGGGAACAGCTGCTTGGGCTGCAGCCGCTTTGCCTTGTACCTGCAGAAGTTCCTCGGCAGAGCCTCGCCTGTCCACATCCATCTGCAAGCAGCAACCCAGAAATTCACGCAAGCCAGAGGGCAGCCTGAACTTGTGCAGATCTGGTACCCCTTGCTTGCCTATCAGGTAGTTAGCCTGAAGCAAAAGGAAACATGAGACTTGATGTGAATCTTGCATATCCTTCAGTGCTCACCTAGAGTCCATCTTTTAAGCTCCAGTCTGCAGAGTCAACTTCTTGCCTAGCAGAGCTTTAGAGATGAGCCTTTCTCTCCCAAAGGAAAAAAGGCTCCAGTGCAGCCCCAGCTATTCCAAGCTGCAACAGGTCTTCCCTTGACAGCTGATGCGAGCCACAGGGATGTTTTTAGAAAGAGGGCCTTGGTGGAACCACTACAAGCTGTGGGCATGGGATTTTGTCTAATGGACACGGAGCAGAAGGACGCCGCTCTCTGAGCGTATTTGCACCTTACCGTGTCACTCTTTTCCCGAATATAAGGAGCCTCTCCTGTGGCCATTTCTATTCCCACGATGCCAAGGGACCAGGTGTCCACTTTGGGGCCGTAGGGCTCTCTTCTCACCACCTCGGGTGCCATCCAGCAAGTGGTGCCGACCATCGACCTCCGTTTACTCTGCTCAGGGCTGAGCAGACCACAGAGGCCAAAATCAGCTGAGGAGAAAAACAAATACTGCTTCAGGTAGGAAACCAAGGAAAAGGCTTCCTCAGGACGCCTACGTCTCAGAATGCAGTGCTGAATTGAGCTGCAAAAGCAGCTGGGCTCTCTTTCCTCAGGGCTGCAGCCAAGGACGTGGGCAATTGTCCACTTAGTAACCCCCACGATTCCCACCGTGGCCTTTTCTCACCCACCGCAACTTTTACACTGAAACTCCCTCCCTTTGGAAGGAACGCACACACAAACCAAAGTTACTCCTGCTACCCTGTTGCTCTCTAGCCCACTCAGCACCTTACAGCTGCGCCCTGGGCTTGCAGAGTGCTCCCTGCCCTCTCCCCGGCGCCACTGCTGGGCACCCGCAGCCGCTCCAAAGCAGCCCCACAGCGCCTGCCCGGAGCGCTGCGCCTGACCAAGAATACCCACCCAGCTTGACGGAGCCATCCCGGCCCAGCAGGATGTTTGCACTTTTGATGTCTCTGTGGATCACCTGGTTGGCATGCAGGAAAGCCAGGCCTTGCAGGCACTGGGAGAGAAAAAAGAAACAGGAGGCCAGAAGTGAGTCTGCTCTGATTTCACCACACACAAAAGGAGTCTGCTCCTGAAGATTCACAGATCTCAAAAGAGCAGTGAGGGCTCTCCCCGTCCACAGGACAAAGAATGGTTTTCCAAAAGAGGAAAAATCCCTTCCTTGGCTACCAAGGGGATCACTGTCAGGTGGGAGATGCAAGGACAAGGGACAGCCCACTTGGAAGTAGCTCATGTGTCAGTTTTCAGTAGCAAGCACCATGGTGAGTGCCATGACATCCTTTGAAGTTGAGACCGGTAACAGACCAGTCTCTCTTTGGCTCTGCCACTGGTTTAAAACTTGGACACCAGCACCTTTGTGCTTCCAGGCAAAGAAGGTATTGCAGAAAGGCAAAGGCTTGGAGAGGCAAAGTGCAGAACAGAAAATGACAATGAAAACGAGACAGAGAGTTCAGTAATGGGATAGAAGTGTACAGAAGAGACTGGAGTAAGAGCAGGGACACTGGCAGGCAGTCCAGTCCAGATGCTCTTTCTTCTCCGCAGCATAAGAGCAACACAGAAAAAAGCTCTGAACATGGAATCACTCACTTTGCAGTGCTTTCAAAGGACCAGTCTGTACAAGCCATCCCAAGCACAAGCAGCACCCCTTACCTCCCGACACACTGTTGCGATGTGTCCTACAGCCATCCTTTCCCTGCTGATCACATCGGCCAAGGAGCCTCCATCCATAAACTCCAACACCATCAGGACAACCTCATTGACAAGGTAGCTGCAAGACAAAAGCAACCGCGTGGAGCTGAATGTGCACAGCTAAATTGCCACATGGAAGAAAAGACTACAGCTGAGTTTTGTGTCCAGGTCACTGGTAAGTGAGGAGTGAATCAAGTGAAGACACTCTCCACCTAGGCTATCCAGTGCTTGCCATCTGTGCCATCTAAATGAGGAAGGCACATCCGTGGAAAAGGAGACGGTTTAGGTGGCAAGCAGGGGAAAGCAGCAGTTTTGTGATGGCAGAGATTCATCTGGAAGCGGACACATCCCAGCAGCTGCTTCATCTTCTTCGTACACAAATTGTACCATTAACTGCAGCAGCAAGGAGGCACAGTATGCACAGCTTTTACTCAGGGCAGGTGGGTGTGCAGCATTGCCAACGCCCTTTGGAAAACCTTGCAGAAAGGACAGTCACAAACAGGAAAAAAATTTCAAACCTGACAAATTATGTCTCTCCTAGCCTAGTCTTTTGGCATGCAAGGCAATGGAAAACAGTGCAAACAGTGCAAGGGAAATCATTTCTGTCATGCTTTCTCAGCACTTCTCCTCCGACACTTGGAAAAAATCACACCCAAAACAGCAGAACAACATGCAGCGAGTGAACATACATGCTGCTGGCTTAGTAAGAGAGACACGTGTCTGAGATCAATCTGCAGGCTATTTCTGCCAGGAAGCATTTGTGGGGACAAAATGCAATCTCCTCCTATGCCTCGCACAGGAGTAGACTGATGTGAATTGAAAGATCCATGTTCTGCCAGAATACTGACCTTTCTAGGTAGGTGACAATATTGGGGCTCCTATATTCATTCATGACCAGGATTTCCTTCAACACACCCTCGCAGCCCTGGTGCTGGAGATTAAGTACCTTTATGGCCACCTACAATGACATGGAAAGCCATTAGGAGCAGACATTATGAGCGCCTCTTCCTCCGTGCATTCACGGGCCTAGATGCCTTGTCACCTGGGTGGAAATGGACACTAAACCATCAACCACAAAGTGCTAAGAGGACTCTTTGCACCTGCTCACTCCTCCAACACACTTTGTTTATCACTACTATTACCATTGACACGTGTTTTGCAAGCCCAAAGTAATTTTGCTCCAGTGAAGAAAAACTGAAAGCACTGGAAGGACGTTAGCATTTCTAGGGGCTTTGACCAGCCTTTCAGAGATGGCTGCCATTCTTGATTGTGTGCCAAAGTAAACACACACATACATACATGACAGCGAATATGTTGTCCAAAAAAGAGCTCCAAGGTGACTCAAAGGAAAATTACAATCCTAGCACATCCTAACTTCTTCCGTTTGGGTTTTGCAACTCTGAAGAACAACCTCGAACACGGTTTATACTGTGTAATTATTGTAATTGGTAATTAGTTAGTGGGTTTAAAAAGGAATACCCCTTCTGTGGTGCACTGTGGATGCACCCCAGGTCATAAGCAGGGCTTAGGGCTTTTGGACACCTCCTCGACGTCCGTCCAAGTGCACTTCCTGAGCGCAGCACTGCAGGTAGACAAGGAACTACCAGGAAGATGGAGTTGTATTTGCTGAGAGCCAAAAAAGGACAACTCAAGACTCTGAACTTATAATCCCACAAAACAGCAGGACTCTCCAAGACACTTCCATGTCTGTTCAGTACAAATGGCATCTCTGTAGTGGAATGTCTCTGACACAGGATCAACACAACGTTGTATCAGTTAAGGCTCTTCTTCAATTTCTTCCCACTGATCTGTGCGTGTGCTTGTCTGTGTGTGAACTGGGTTCCCTAGGACTGAAAGGCAAAACTGTGCTCCGGTAAAGATCTCTCCTTCTTGAGGTCCTGCATTATATTTTCAAGCTGAACCACGTGGTGGAAAACAATGGGAAATCCTTTCTGTGTCGGAACCTGGGCTTAAGGGGAACTGGGCCGCAATGACAGCTCTTGCCATCAGCTAATCTATGCATATTTATCCAGTAAGTCCAAGCCAGTGCATCCTTCTCTGAAAGACACCACCACCATCCTTGCATTCACTCAGGTAGGGAGGAAGGACAAAGTCTGTCCAAAATGCATTTTGCAGCCCACCTCTGGACAGGTTGCTCCTGCGGGACAGCCTTTGCAGCAAAGTCAGGCAGCCCAAAGCTTTGGCCAAAGATCACATCACAAGGGAAAGCACTCAAGGGCTGCCAAATCTGCATGGGCCCTTGGCACTTACCGCTCGTCCTGTGGCAGCGTCGAAGGCCTTGTAAATGCTTCCAAACCCCCTAGAAACAGAAGAGTGGCAAGAACAGAGAAGTTGTTCAGTGCTGAGAAGCAAAAGGCAGCCCAGACAGGAGCTCTCTGCTGCCTGCAGTGTCTCTAAAACACCAGGGGCTGTCCACTCTTCGGCCAATAGCCCAACTGCCCATCAACCCTCTGCCAAGCCTTTCTTATCTTCCTAACCACTGAGTCTTGTTTTCAGCAAAACAGTGGAAAGCAATGCTACGGAGAGCTGCTATCTGACATCTGTCAGGTGGGAAGCTGCTCTCTCAGCTTTCTCTTCCTTCATGAGTGTGGCCAAATTACTTTGAATCATACAAAACCATATCTCCTGCAGAAAATAGGCAAACTGGTGCCACATGTTTGAGGGCTTGCAGGAGGGCTTCTAGGTCCTGCTGCTTCAGGCAGGCAAGACATTGCCAGCATCCAGTTATCTTTCATGATGCCTTCTACTGCCTCAGCACTGACACAGGGACAATCTGAAGCCAGGCTCTGAAGATGCTTGCAGCTTGCCTGACTTCCCACGTCAGACCGCACCACCAAAATACCTGGCCCATGGTTCTGTAGAACTTAGCGTGGCTGCACTCACCCACTGCCAATGAGTTCCCATCCAGTGTACTTCTTCTCTGGATCTTCCACACTCACCACACGCCCTGAAAGAAACCAAATGCAAGGAGCCAACTTCAAAACAGAGACCCTGACTTCCAGGAGATCTGAAAGCCAGCTCCACTCTCTGGGGCTCTGAGCAATTTATGGTCGCTTGGCTAACAATAGCATCAACAAGAACAGCAGCAGCAGCAGCCCCAGCAAGACAGGCAGCTCCGTAGCACACCTGGCCTGCACAGAGTCTGCTTCTTCACGCTCCTTTGGAGGGCTGCCTTGAGGGGAAACTAAGCCCATGGGAAAACCATCAGAGCAGACAGAGAGCAGAAAAGAACAGGCCCCAAGGCAAGGGGATGTCATCTACAAACAGGAAGGAGGGCTGAAAAATCAGGACACTTCATTTTCTTGGGAAGAAACACTCTCTTGTGAGATTCAACAAAAGGTTTCATACTTGAAAAGTTTCAATGCACCCTGGGATCTGGATGAACTTTTAACAGCTGCTTTTAGCAGAGCAGAAAGAATATTGCAAAGCCAATTCCAGGAGAGAAGGGCACCTCCTCTACCTCTCAGTACAGCCTAAAGAATGCCTTGACCATTTTAGAGAACAGCAGCTCATGCTATAACCAACAACAATGGCTCTAAGAATTAGGACTCTCCTCATTTATCAGCAGGATAAGTTTTGGAGATGACTTTGCCCGTTCCCCATGCAGTGAACAACTACAAGTGCTTGTCTTCAGCCTGGGCTGCAGCAGTCACTAGCACAGGGCTCAGCCCCTTGAACACCCCCCACGTGCCCCATCTCCCCAGACGGGCGCAGCCAGACGGGTGACAAGGACAGCGCTGCTCCTCAGGCGCTGCCGTGACACAGACACCTGCACAAATGAGATGCTGATCCTTCCACGAGCCCAGGCAAAGCTGCAGCAACGGGACGGCAGCTGAAACCCCACAGCTAAGGAAGGCTCCAGCCCCTGCACTCACACCAGCTGTCGGTGGCAGGGCACGTATGACAAAATGCTTGGCAAAGCCCACAAATGGCCACTGAGAGCCACTCGGAAGAAGCTAGAGCCACATCAAGCCCTGTTAGAAGCTGTTAGTCCCACTCAAGACAGAACATGATTGTCTTTGGCCTCAGAAACCACGGAGGACTACATCAATCCACCTTTTGTCTGAGGGCAGCTGATGGCAGACACAAAGTAAACTGGGCTCTGTTTTGTACCTTGGTGGTTATTCTCTGACAGCACTGCACTGGCAGCTGTTACCAGCTGCAAGGAGCAACTCCGTTGTGCTGCAGAATCAGCAAGGCCTTGCTGTGCTTTCCTAGAGTACGAGCTGTGCAGGGATTGAGGCCAATGCTTAGTGTTCCTGGGGTATTTACCAGCTGGGCATTAGCAGTGGCAACATGCCTGGAACCAGAGGAACATGCAGCAGAGGGGCTGCAGGCTTCCTCCTGAGAATTGCCTGCAGGGCACTTCTATCTGACTGTGCCCCATAGATGTGTCTCTTTGATGCATCTTCCGAAGCATACAACTAAAATATCAAACAGGAATTGTAAAAAGAGTATCTTGTTTTTCTTCTGTTGGGTCACTTTCAAAAGAGCTCTTCCTCTCTGATTACTTGAGACAGTTCGAAGAATACAACTTCTTCATTTTTGGGGTATACTGAAAAGATCTCTTCCTCTCTAATTTGTGCTGTCACCTGCCATTCTTTTCAAGGAGGTCAGGCTAACCAAACTGTAGCATTCTTATCAAAACCAGCTGTAGAAGGAATAGAAGTACTAAAGTCATAAAAACAACACCAGCATTAAACCAGCCCCACAGCCAATCAATTTCTCTGAAGTATTTTCACATTTCCAATGACTGGTGAGAAGTCAGGAGTCTAAAGGAAATCTAGGAAGACAACTCTTCTGCTCAGTTTGGCCAGGCTAGCCCACACACCTCTGCATCACTGGCTAGGTCGCAGCTTCCTGCTGCTCCCAAAACAATCCCTGCTTTTGTCTTCACTGTAAAGGGAGGCTCAGGCAAAGCCCACTCACGCCCAGCTGCCCTCAAAGGCAAAAGGAATGCCTCAAGTGCTCCCTGCCTGCATCCAAGCACCACAGTGGCTTCTGTAGAGAGTCCAATATTTCTCTCCCAGCACCAAATCAAGGAGGAACACGTGCTGCAGCTCTTGCTGAGGCACACACACTGTAATACACTGCTCGATGGCACAAGAAATCCCCAGGACGTACTCAGCAGATGCAGGGAATGCTCCTCTCTCTCCTGGCTTGAGCGGGGAGAACTGCTCATCCTGGGGTTTTCAGGCTCTGGAGAGGAGGCTTCTTCCCAGGATGCTGCTGCAGCCACAGCTTGGATGGCAGCTCCTGCATTCATCTGCGACAAGAAATTTGCTTCTGTCAGAAAGGTGCCTGGCAGAGATGCTCCAGACAGAGCATTTCAAAGGCAAGCCCTTAGGAACAGCACTGGGGTTAGGCTGCAAGCTAAGCTGTCAACTCTTGCACCTCCAGTCCAAGCCAAAGAAGCGGTCTGAGACTACAGCTTCTCACAGTCAGCCGTAGTGGAGACTGCAAAAGGGAAAGAACAACTTTACACTTCACCCCATTCTCAGGACTGCATTCACCATGGACAGGGACAACTTGCCCAGAATCTGCGTGGGTCACCATGCTCGCCTGAACAGACCCCTCCAAAAACAAAGCCAGCACCAAGAGGCCAGCAGAAATACATTCCCAGCATTGCTGGCCCACCGGCCAAAGCACTAGCCCTGCTGCCCAGGGCAGCAGCTGACATTCAGCAACCCACTAAGTGTCCTTCTGAGCAGCTGCCACGGAGAGCACAGAGCATGGCGGTCAGAGACATTGCTCCCATCCACCGGCTGCTCTGCAGGGGAAAGGCAGCAAGGGCAGAGACCTCTTGTTGCATGACTGCTGTGCTTCCTCCTCCTTCACTCACCCGCTTTCGTGCAGCCAGCCTGTACTGCAGCAGGGCCTTGCGCATCCTTTCCACTTCTTCTTTGTGCCTCTTCTCCATTGCCTCCATCTTCCTCTGAGCTTCCCGCAACTCTGCCTGCAGCTTCTCCTGGAAGTTCCATCAAGAGGAATCTTACTGGCATCTGCAATCTTGTTCAGGTTTCCTCTTTTGAACTCCCACAAGCACTTGTGTTCAGCCACTTCCTCCTGCATCTCTACCCAGCTCTAAGCCTTCCATCCTAGCTCTTCTTCCTGCTGCTCAGCGCTGGAGCCTGCCAGGCTTCCAGTGCTCCCAGTGCCTGCAATGGTCCTTGCCTCCCCTTTCCTCACGTCTCCAGTTCATGACCCCACCACTGCCCTTCCCTCTGCTACCTGGCTAGTCAGGCTCACCTGTCCATTCTCCCGCTCCTTATTCAGCTCCTGCCTCAGCTGCTCTAGCTGCTGCTGGCTTTCGTTTACATCTCCCAGCAGCTGGTGCACCTTATCATCTAGAGCAGCCTTCTGGCACTGGAGCTGCACAGAAACAAAGAGAAGATGGCTTTAAACCTCCCACACACCACTTGTGGGGCAACCAAGATTGATGTGCTCATGCTTTCCAAAAGCACTTTCTTCTCCTTCCTGTATTTTCTAAGGGCCAGCTAAGAGGCAATCCCAGCCAGACACACAGTGTCCAGAGAAGCAGTGCCCATAAGGAGCCCAGAGGAGTCCCAAACAACACACAAACTCTCTCTTCACACTCTGTGCCTCTTGACTGTTTCTGGTTCTTTTCCCATCCAGGCTGCATGATTGCAATTTACTGCTTCATCTCAAGCAGCCTTTTCTCCTGTCCCCTCTGTACCTCTGCCACCAAGTTTATCCATTGCTCCAGCTTCTCCTGTGCCTTCAAACTCTCTTCTTCCAGCTGTCTCTCCTGATGAGTGGAAGAGACACATCCAGATGAAGTCCCACCAATGCTCCCCAAAGGAAACAACAGAAGCTTCATCCTTTCAACAACCCCCGTGCCCGAAGAGGGCACACTAGTGGCTTTGTGCCCTCCAGCACGTGGGAGGAGGGCCAACATGTGTAAGGAAAGGAGAGGTCACCTTCCTTCCCTGCTCTGATGGCTGCCTATTTTCTGGGCCCCCTCTCTTCAGGATTTCTGCCTGTTCTCAAGGGCTTTGTCCTCAAATTTCCCTGCCCTTTGGTCAAGGAAATGCTGCAGATGGACTGCAGGATGAGGACAGCACCAGCACCTTGATGAGCCAGTCACAAGACAGGCCACCAGCTGAAGCACCAGCACCAGGAGGCCTGTTGCAACTGCTTCAGGCTCCAAGGGAAGACCTCTGTCCACTGCGGAAGGACAGAAAGCAAGGAACCCACTTGCTGGCACTGCAGCTGGCAGCAAGGTCAGCAGCAGTCTGCTGCATGGCACGAGGCTGTGGGGAAAATGCTGCCCCTTCGCTGCCGTGCTTTGGGTGCTGACCACCCAGCCTCCTGGGGAACTTGCCTTATGCCCATGCTGAACCTGTGCCTGCATATACTGTCCCAGCACTGTCCTCTGGGTCTTCACAGGCCTTCAAGTAGGAGCTCTTGAACCCCTCTGCTGCCTGGCCCAGCCATGTGTAGCCTACAGCAGATGCTTGAGACCATGGCCCATACTCAGGCTGCTCTTCTGCTAAGCCAGCCCACCAAACTCGCTGGAAAACTTCAGAGATGTACTGTTTCTTACCAGTTTGTGCACAATCTGCCTTCTCTTCGCTTCCTCAGCAGACTGCCAGAGTCTCAGAGCCTTGCTGCACTGCTCTTCTGTGCAGCGGAGCTGTTGAGCCATGTCTTCACATTGCTGCTTGCTGAGAGATCTTACAGCCAGCAGCTCACGACGAAGGCCCCTCACATCCTCTGCAAAGGTGACACACGGCAACAGTCAGAGACTGCACAAGCAGAGGAATCTGCTGACCTTAAGCCCTTTCAGTTTCAGGCAAGGAGGAACCTGCCCTCAGCTCCTTCCCTCCTCACAAGCCCTGCAGACAGAGCTGCCTGTGCAGCGACTGCACTGGGCAGGGCGATCAGCAGAACGAAGCGCACGAGGCTCTCACCCACTATCAGCTCCTTGGCCTGCGTGGCCGTGCGCACTTGGGCTTCCAGGCGGCTCCTGGCCGTCTCCAGCTCCGATATGTGCTGCTGAGCCTCCAGCAGGCTGCTTTGCAAGCTCTCCTTCTCTGACCTGCAAGTTGTGAAGATGGAGAGCAATTGTTCCTGGCACACAGGGGCAGTTTCTCCGGTGAGGCACATCTTAAGATGTGCTTTAGGGTCCCTATGCCTTACGCTGCCAAACAGCTTGCATGGAAGCTCAGATAAAGCAGGACAAGGTTACCACTTAAAATAGCAGAGCAGGCCCCTCCAGGTGACTGGGCAGCCTTTCCTCATGACCTAGGCCAGCACAGAAAGCCCAGCTGACTTTGAGCTCAGTGGACAAAGCTCAAATTGCTGTTGCCTGACTTATCACACATGGGTGGCTGTGACCACAAAGTCTCTGCAAATGAGCAAAAGGCCAGCCACTGCTCACAGCCCTCAGCTCATCAGCACTTCCAGGTCACTCTCCAGAGGCACACAACAGTGTTCTGCTGGTTGACCTGTCAATGTTTCATGCCATTCCTCATGTGCATAGAGGTACTTGGCTTGCCAGGCACTCTCTAAGGAAAAGGGACTCAAGAAATTCACCAACCGATATAGTGAAACCTCCAGCTTCTAGCAGCATGAGTAGGAATCCAGAACTAGGTTTTTATCTGGACAAGAACTGTGTAGAAAAAGGAGAGACACACAGCTATCCTGCCAGTTAAATCATTGGAAGATCATGAACAAGAACACTTGCTACCTTTATTTGTGGCTAACTAAGCTGTTGGAAAGGATGGATAAATATAATTGCCTGGCAAAAAATTTACGATAGTACAGCCAAGATGAAAACAATCCCCGCTACTGGCTGGACAATACCCTTACCTACAAAGAAGTCTAAAAGTCAAATGGACTGTTCCATCTGAACCCCCAGAATGTATGGTTCATCCCACACCTGCAACCCTCCCCTGAAACATCAAGTGCCTGTAACACCTTTGGCCCAAGTCTTGTTCCAGCCCACCTTGAAGCCCCCTGAGAAGGGGTCTCCGAGGGGCCAGACGCTCTCTTGGATCTTCCCCCCGTCTTAGAACTCCCAGCCTCTCCTAGAGCATCCTCTCTACCCCTTGTCTCTCCCCTCCCCCATCCTCTCAAAACTTGACACCTGCTGCGTCTGGTAGCTCCAAGCAAGACCTTCCTCCATCCCTAATAAACCTCATCTTCTAAGAGCAGCCTTCAGAGATCTCTCGTCTCCATTCATCAAAGCCCTCCTGGAGCCCAGCCATCCCCACACTAAGCCAGCAGTGCCCAGATGATTTGGCACTCTTGAAAAAAAGGAAGACGCACCAGCCAAAGGGACCTTGACAGGTTACAGAAGTGGGCGGGCAAGTGGGCAAGTATCAGTGCTCAGCAAGGATCCCTAGAGACTGTTGAGAAGTCACAAGACCTTTCCCTGCTGCTGCTGCTCTTGCTGTTACTATTAAGCTACTCTAGGTCCTGCATCCTACTCCACAAGAGTGAGCTCTGAAAGACTGCATGATTTGCAGCATGACCCTCCATCTTCAGCTGAAGGGTCAGCACCCTACTCACAACATTCACATGTAAGAACCTTGAATTCTGAAAAAAAACCACGTCAAACTATTTGGCAAGGAAAATCTGATGTTCAGATTTTGCAACAAAGGAGGAAGAAAAACCAGAGGGAAACTTCCGATTTCAGGAAACATCTGCACGGTTTTCACAGGTACTCAAGTCAGTGCCATGTTGGTTTACTTGGCACTTGTTGCACAACTGTGCAAGAGGTCCCAAGCAGGTGCCCAAAAGAGCTTGGAGAGCTTGAGTTGGCAGAAAAATAACATTCAGATCAGAGTATCGTTTTCTTTTTTCTCATGTCTCTTTTCCTCCCCATCTGAGAAACATCAGGAGAGCACACAGGAGGCGGTAAATCCTGACTGGTGGTAATGCTCACCACCTTTGCAATTACCTTCAATAATGTCCCACCCTGGCTCTCCTCCCTGCCTTTACCTGGCTTCTGCCAGCTGCTCTGAAATGCCTCGTAGGTCCCGCTCCGTGGCTCTCACTCGGGCTTCCAGGGCAGCGTTCTCTCTCACCAGCACCGCCTTCTCTCTGCACACCTGCGACAGTGCCTGCCCTTGGAGAGAGAACTCTTGGAGCAGCTTCTCCAGGCCATTCTGGGCTGGCCACTGCGGGCGGCAAACCTGCAAGTGGGGGGCAGCATTTTTCCAGTGGAACAACAACAACAACAACAACAACACCAAGAACACAAGCTCGGTCTTAGCTTGCTGCCAGGAGCAGCATTCGCAGCGGTCTGGCTAGGACAAATCCCTCTCCCACAAGTGCTGCCTCGGAGTCAAGTGAGCGTACCTTTGGTGCCACCAGAGGAACCGCTTCCTGCAGGAGATCCCTCTGAGGCTGCGATTCCTCCGCGCTCTGTGCCGCCACTTCAAACGCCCTCTCTAGTGAGGAGTGGCGCTTCCTCTCAGATGCAGCTAACTCCTTCCATCTGCGACAAGGGGACACACAAACAAGCCTTTAACTGCAACACAGTCTCCTTGCAAAACCAGCGCTACATACCACGCCCCACATAAGGCAGTCTCAGGGCCTTCCAACAGCCCTCTACTTCCACCTCAAGAGATGGCTGCAATTCCCTGCCTAGACCCGCATCTCTCTTTGTCATTCGTGCAGGTGAAAGAGTCGCCACTGAGGAGGTCAAACAAGCTTCCACAAGCCACAGAACACTTCCAGAAAGCTCAGGTACTCTCAGTGCAACAGCTTCCTGCTAGGCCCAAGGTGCCTTTCTGATACAGTGGGCACCGGACTTGCAAAAGATTTTCTTTGCCTAAGACACGCTTGGTTAGTCTAAATGAGCAGTCCCACAATTGCTCCTGCTTTCACTAGCAAAACAAGCAAAGAGCCTGCAAGTCATAGCTTGGGGAGGAGGTGGGTACAATTTTCCAGTTCAATAACCAAAGGATCCCAAGATGGTTTAGGCTGGCAGAGACCCCAGGAAGCCTCTAGCCCAGTCTTCACCTCCAAGCAATTGGGGTCAGCATCTGGACAGGCTGCTCAAGGCTCTATCCAGCTGGGGCTTCCAAATTCCAAGGGTGGAATCTGCACATGCTCTCTGAGGCACTTGTTCTGCTGCATGAGTGCCTTTGCAGGTCAGTGCTTTGCTGTCCTGAAGCCCAGCCTGAACCTCCCTTGCTTTTACTCTGGTCTAGTTCAGAATGCTTTTTGTTAAGGTTTGAGAAGTGAGTCCCAGGAGGCAGATTTGCTCTAGGTGGGTCGGCAGCCAGACCTGCCCTGGGCTGCCTTCTCCCGTCAGTGCTGAGCAAGTCAAATGGTGAAAAGCCAAATTTGTTCTTTGGCCCAGGACCTCCTAAAGCCCAGCAGCACCCAGCCCTGCTCAGAGAATGTGAGAAAGCTTAACACACACCTCAGCTCCCGGGCGCTGCGCACTCGATCTGTGCAGTGCTGCCGCTCCACCTTTCCTGCCTGGACCGAGGAGTCCTGACTGGCGAGAACCTCTCCCAGTGGGGCCTGCAAGGAATGGGCAGGGAAAAAGCACAAACCAGCAATGAGGAGCAGGGAATTTGGCTCCTGACAGTTGGCAGAAGCAGCAAGCAGAGACACAGCTTAACTGAAAGCAAAATCTTTTGTATGGGGCCGTTTGGGTGGTGTTTAGGTGGTGTTTATGTCCCAACTAACTCTTGAGTTGCTCTGGAAATGTCTGAGGAGAAGCAGGGAACACTTCCCTGCTCAGCTCTGGTCAACTGGCTTCCCCTCAGGATTTCAGGCCTTGGAGAGCAGCCAATAGGAACTGCATTCCAGCCCTTCACAGACAGACCTTGTCTCTGCCATGCACAGCTGCTCAGAACCCTTCTCAACAAACTTGGGTCATGTCAAAGTTAAGGGTGTAGCTGAAGCAGTGACTGCAGCTACTTAGACAGGCCATGGAGAGGGGTAGGTCCCTGCAGGCAACAGTGGCTCCTCCATAGCCCACAGGGCTCTGAACGGCGCCTTGGCACCTTCTCCCTCTGCTGCCAGCAGGGAGCCTGCACAGACTCTGCACAAAGAGGCTGACTTTGGCACCAGGAGCACTCAAAGACATTGTGCTACCGCTTACCTCACAGCAAAGGAAGTTCAGAGTCCCTGTGAGAGTGCCAGGGAAATGATGCCTGCATATGAAAGTTCAGATCCCATTTCCCACGGGTCAGTGGCTGGGCTGAAGAGCTAGGTCACGGCAGGACTCCAGCCCACATCAGCCATCTTCAGCCACGAAGGGCAAGTGCTGCTTGCTCAGAAACTTGCAGCTCTGCACTGCACCAAAGCTTTGCACTCAACCAACCAAAGCTGCCACTTCTTGCTGCAGGATGCTCAGGCCCTGGACATGCAGGTTTGTTGTCCTTTGACAGGACACCTCCCCTTTAGCCTCCGCAGGAAGAGAGCGAGCCAGAGGAGGCTCTGCTGCTGCTGCTGTGCTCTGCAGACAGGCAGCAGCGTGAGGGACAGGGAGTAACCTGTCATTTAGACCCTTATTGCTCCTGAATTCTATCCTCAGCTCTCCTAAGCAGAAATCATGAATTTGGAGACAAGTGGGATGCTCAGTCATTACAACTCAGTTCAAGCGCACTAATGAGACTAATGTTTGGATGGGATTGCCTATGCTTCTGAAGGAGCTATTTCAGCCTGCCTACAATCAGCATGCAGCCTCCTGTCTGCAGAGCTTGACTTTCTTTTGTGAAAACCTCTTCGATGGAAAAGGAGGAAACGGATGGAATCCTTTTGGTAGTGTTTGTGCACGCATTGACTTTGTGGACTTTCTTTCGGCCTGCCAGGCTGGCGCTCTACTGCAGCAGGCCAAGGCCACAGCTTTCTCCACAATCCTCAGACGCCAGGAATGCCAAGGGTGCCCGTCCCACTCACCGAAGCGTGCACTTGACTCCTTCCCCCTCTGAGGCGACCTGTCAGGAACAAGGGAAAATGAACCAGGTGCTGTTAGAAATCTGTTGTGCTGAGGAGTCCCACAGAGCAAGTCCAGCCAAGCAAAGAGCATTTTCCTTTCACAACACCCCTCCGGGAGCAACACTTCTTTAGCACAGCAAGCCAGGCTGCAGGCCAATACCCTAGGCTGTGTCTACCTTTTGCTCGGCTTTGCCACTAAGGAACCAGAAACTTGACCGAGAAGATGCAAATTGTTCCTTAGAAGTCACTTCCTGCATTGGAGCTTGTTGTCTAGCCTGCAGCTAAAGCAGCCTTTTTCTCCTCTCTTTCCTGGACTTGCTTTTTCCTTTTGTCAATTGCACGCAGCAGGTCCCAGGCGGTTGCTGTGCACAATTCCCCACAAAATCTCCCACCAAAGCCCTCTTGGCGCTCGCAGTTCTGTTGGGACACAGCACAGGCCCAGCTCCGGGCTTCAGGAGCACGCTCCAGCTGCTTGGCACTTTGCCCTTCAGCGCAAAGCCAATCCCTCTTGTAGCACACACTGTGGGTGCACTTAGACAGGCACATCCTTAAAGGATGCAATGCAGAACAAAAGATGCTTTTCCTCAGTTCTGGAGAGAACCAAACAGTTTTTAGAAGGACGCCTGCAAATCTCGCCCCGTCTGCATTTTGGAAGTTCCCACGCCCTGCTACGCAAGAGACACCCCCTTCTTAGCTGAAGCTGTTGACAGGAGCTTCACCCAACAGATGGCATCTTTATGCCATTTTTCTTTCAATGTGCTGCCCCAAGGAAAAACTTGGATTTACCAGTCAAACGACGAAAAGCTTTCCGAGAAGCCACCAATGAAAAGGCGCTGCTGACTGCTCTACGGACTCGCTCCATCCTTGGAGCAGTGCTGCTCAAGTCCGTAGGCCAGGGGAACAAAACAAAGGAAACAATCCCCCCCGTGCACAAGTCCCCAGACTGTGTAAGGAGAAAAGGGGAGAAACAGGACACTTGCACAACTCCACCAACTGTGCAAGAAACTACAGCCACAAAAGGACACCCGCTGTAATCTGAGAACAGCACAGCTGAGGTGATCCTCCTGCAATGAGCGCGCCAAGAGCTGCTCTGGACGCTGAGGCCTTGCGGGCACCAGGAAAAGCTCCTGCTGACAGCGCTGTGACGTGGCAGCCCTCTGCTGACATCACAATAGCAGCCGTTCCCGCTTGCTCTGTGCATTCATGCATAGCAACCAAACCTTCTCTGCAGCTGACAGAAGAGAAAAGCCCGCACAGATCTCCTCGGCCCCAAAGCAGCACAAAAGCCCCCTGCAGTCCATAACCCACAGCTCAAAGGAACCAAGAGCAACACAAAACAGGCACCAAGCCCATACAGCCTGTACGCCAAGCTGTACACGGAGAGACAACCAGGATGGGAGGAAACCAAAGGCAACGTGCCCTTTTGGTCAGCACTGCTTCTAACTAAAGACAAATTTAAATGTGCTTTTAAATCCTGTGGATGAAATCGTGCTTGGCTAATTTTGCTAATATCCCAGAGAGTTCCCTAAACTGGAATGCCTGTCGTTCCTGCCCATTTACTGCATGGCTAACATCAACCAGCACATTGTAGGGCTTGCTGAAGGAAGAATGACACCTAAGTGGGGAGAAAAAGCCAAGTAACCAACCTGCTGCACACACAGCACACTGCTGCTGCACAATCACAGCACCTCCAAGAAGCCTTTGGGGCCTGTGACTCACTTCTGGCAGCTTCCTTGGCAGGGCACACATCTGAGAGTCACAGAGATCTGACACTAATGGACGCACCGAAAGAAGGAAAAGGAAATCAAATCCCAGTGTGGGGCAACATAGAAGCTGCTGTGGGGAGGAAATCAGTGCAGCAAAATGGGCAAGTCCCACCTAAAAGGGAGGAGACCATGAGGCAGAGAGCAAAGAGCTCAGCCGCTGGGCACACCTTAGGAAGGCAGGCTCAGGAAAAAGCAGCAACCACAAGCCTTCAAAAGTTCAGAAGCTTACTTTCAGGCTGCATATTGTCCTGATGAAAATTCCCTCTGTGTGTCAGACTGAAAGTCAGGACAGTTCTCAAGAAATGTCTGACTAGATGACAAATGCCTTTGGAGCTACAGACACCACATTTGTGCCTTCCTAGTGTCCTAATCCCAAAGCTCTAAAATGTTGCTGAGTGACCCTAATTTCCTCAGGGCTACAGATCAGGCAATAGTTTCAAATACGCATTGCCTACAAAACAGTCTGCATAGCTATGCATACCATTTTCTGCCCACTATTCACAAAACACTGCTGTGTCCTCAAAGGAAAGCAGCAGATAGCTCTAGCAGCCTGCCCCCACCCCAAGAGTTTCCAACCAATTTTTTCCTCTACTTTCTACATCCTACGTCTTAGCAAAAGCCGATTCTGCCAGCAGAGTGAACTGGAGACTGAGCATTCGTTCACGTGCAACAGCGTGGGCTGGTGTTGCAGCCTGAGAGCTGGAACACAGGAGCTTGGGCAACTGAGCTTTGGGATGCAACAGCAGCCAGGGAATGAGGCTGGGGGTGACTGCTTGGGGAGCAAAGTGGCCCAGCAATGGCATTGCACACAAGCTGTGGAGGAGGCACTATCAGCATGACAGCCCTAATAATGCCACACAAACCCTCCTAGTTTTACATATTTATTGGACGCTGGTTGCTCTGCATGTATGTCCATGCTGCCACCTTGATAACCTTTAGGAAGCAGTCAGAGCTAGCAGGATTCAGCCAGCATCAGGAGCTGATGCAGCCCTGAGAAACTGCTGATTTACGGAGGCTTCTGGCTTTCAAGGTGAAGCCAAGGTGTTATGCTTTGACACTGGCACAATGCCAGTGCCCCCATGAAAATGTGATTCTTCCCTTGAATGCTGTAAAGTGGAATTTAGAATAGAGTAAAGCAGGCCTAAACTTAATAACAGGGGAAAAAAACTTTCTTAAACTATTTCTATAAAAGAAAAGAGAAAACTAAAGAGGGAAAAAAAAAACCACACAAAGATTAAATGAAAACTTTGCGAAGCATTCCTCCCCCCACTACTTAACTCTAACAAACCACAGTGAGACACAATTTGGACCTTAATTAGGTTTCTACTTTCTAAATAATTGATACTCAGTTTATTGAGGGAACAGGAGTCTCTCCGGTGCCACCGACCCCCCCTAAGAAACACAGCTCCACATCCTGTGTTTCCATGTCACACATGGCACTGCCTGGAGAAAAAGTTTGCCATGGTGACCCTTCTCTTTTTTATGCACAGTGCTTTCACCACTAAATGCATGGATGGACACTGCTTTTAGGATTTTTCTTTTCAAGGATGCCCTGCCAAGAGGGGAGAAAACAACAGTTCAGTTTTTTATTGTTTGGGACCACAGTCCCCCCCATTTTCCCCTGGGGCTGAGGGCTCAAGAACAGAGATCTTTTTCTCTTCTCTTTCCTTTTTAGGCCAAGGGGGCACTACTATAAACCCCCTAATCTTTTCTCTGTTTACTTCAATTTTGTCTTTTTTCTAGCTGAAGCAGGTCTCTTGACTCACTGGCATCTTCCCAAAACACAGTCCCTCTTGAAGGAGAAGATTGGTTCAGGTTGTGGCTAACACGGAAAAGTCCAGCCAAAAGTCACTCCTTGTCCCCCTCCCCTCTAGAATTCCTCCTTCAAACATCCCAGGGTCTAAGGTGTCCCTCTTCCTCTCTTTCAAACTGAGGAGGGGAAAGGAAAATTTATAAAGCTTTCATTTTTTAAGAAAGTGTTAAAAGTCCGAACTCCCAGGATGGCTCAATGCCCGGACATCCAGCAACTCCCACACAACTGGGCACCTTAGAGCTCCCCCCGCTCCTCCTTCCTCACGGTGGAAATGCTGACAGAACAAGATCGCCGCCGTCTCTTTCTCTCTCCCCCTCGGGAGAGAAACCGGGGCAAGGGGGGGAATAGAGACATCTTAAATTTCTTCCACCCTTCCATTTGCAGGGGCCAGCCCCGGTTCTAGTCTTTCTACCACTCTTAAGGCCTACCTTTGAGGCCATGGGGGCTTCACCTCCCCCACCCAGCTTGTGGCTGGGCAGGAGAAGTTTACACTGCACGCTGACCAGAACTAGAAAGAGCAAGTTCCCCTGGGAATTATGCTTTCAACCCCTCTGTGTTCTCAGAAGCGTGTCTACTTTCAATTGGTCAATATCTAAATTGACCTCTTCTTTCCAGAAAAAATTCTCTTTCCGTGTCAAACCACAAAACAAGGCCAGCCCTGCTGCTGCTGCTGCTGCTGCTCTGCCAGAGAGCCCCGGCTGGGCAGGGATGGCACCACTGTGCCACGGGCTGTTTCTTCTTCCAGAGCTGGGCGCTGCTTTTGAGCCAGCAATGACAGCTGGTGGGAGAACAAATGGGCCTTTTCCTGTGCCAGCACTTAGGGATGCACTAGGGCCACCTCCAGGGAAGATTTTCGGCCCCTACAAAGCAAAGCAGAAGGACACAGTTGGAAAACGCTTCCTTTACAGCCACATTCGCTCTTGGAAAAGAAGGGACCGAGTGACAGGACGAGCTTGCTGGGATTTTTCCCCTGAGAGCAGCCTGGGAATGCTGGTTGCTGTCACAGGTGCCTCCCAGGAAACTCCACACACTCACTCAGTTTCCTCCTTTCTAACACATGGTCCCGGTTAACTGCCAAGAGGATGAGCAGTGAAAGCCATTCTTCAGAAAATGCCAATCCCTGGAAGAAATGCTGATTCCAGCAGGATTTAGGCCCAAGTGTTGTTCTCAAGAGCACTGAAGTTCAGGTTTCAGCAGCAAGACAAGAGCAGGCAGCTTGGCAGGCCTCCACCACCTCCAGCACTCACCTGCCCTGCAAATTCCTCTGCTTCCTGTAGCCACTGGCTGAACTTCTGTTCTTGACTCCTGTTCCCCGTGAGACTGGCACCTGAGGCACTGAGGCACCTCAGGAGGAAGTCTAGAACCAAATGACAGAGGAGAATTCCATTGAAACTGCTAATTGGATCGTTTGCCCTGTTTGCTGCTAGCAACTCTCCTCAGCAGACATGGAATTTGCATTTCAGTGAGCTATACAGCCCAGAAACGAAAACACTAGGCTCACGAAAACCAGGATCAATTTACTCAGCTCTTGCAGGCCAGAAATGAGACTGCAGCAAAGGACTGAAAAATGGACTACTACTATGCAGCATGTGTCCACCGTGGGCATGACAGAGATTTCAAACCCAGATCTATGGAGGATATAAATATAAATATATAAAGTCTCATCTGGCTGTTCAAAGACATCAGTCTAAGTGATAGAGAACTCTTGCACTTTTATTATATCGTCATCTTTACTCTGGCAAGAAGTCCTCTATTTAGTCTCACTCATGCTGGTTAACAAGCCCTTACATTTACACAAGCTTACAATTGCTGCAAAAAACTCCATGTCCTCATTTAACACAGAAAAAGAACTTTTTCGGAAGGAAGAGGTCCATTTGGATATTGACCAATCGAAGGTGGACACACCTCTGAGAGCACAGAGGGGTTAAAAGCAGAATTCCCAGGAGAACTCACTCTCTTTGGTTCTGGTCGGCGTGCAGTGCAGCCTCTCCCCCGCCCGGCCGTGGCTGGGTGGGGAGGGGAAGGCCCATGGCCTGACTGAGGTAGCCCCAAGGGTGGAGGGACTGGAACTGAGCTGGCACCCTGCAGATGGAAGGGTGGAGAAATCTGGGATGTCTCCATTCCCCCCAGAGTCGAGAGAGAAAGAGAGAAAGAGAGAGAAAGAGGCAAGAGTGGCAGCTTGTCAGCTGTTTACCATGGGGAAGGAGAAGAGCGGGGGGGCCACAAGGTGCCCAGCTGCCTGTGGGAGCCAGAGTATGGGCATCGAGCCATCCTTGGCAGTTGGAACTTTTAACCTTTCCTGAAAAATAAAAGCTTTGTAAAATTTTTCCTCTCCTCAGTTTGAGAGACAGGAAAGAGAGACAGCTTAGACCCTGGGATGTTAGAAATTCTAAATGGGAGGGGATGATAGAGTAGCTTTTGGCTAGACTTTCTCCTTAATACCCATAGACTGAACCAATTTTCTCCTCCAAGAGAGACTGTATTTTAAGAGGATGCCAGTGAGCCAAAGAGACCTACTTCAGCTAGAAAAAGACAGAAGTAGAGCGAACAGAAGAAAGTTAGGAGGTTTGTAGTAGTGCCCCCTGTCCTCAAAGAAGAAGAAGAGAAGAAGATCTCTGCTCTTAAGCCCTCGACCCCAGAGGAAAATGGTGGGGGGGACTGTGGTCCCAAAAATTAAAAAACTAAACTCTTGTTTTTTCCCCTCTTGGCAGGGCATCCTTAAAAAGAAAAATCCTAAAAGCAGTCTGTCCATCCATGCATTCATGATAAGAGCACTGTGCATGGAAAGGAAAAGGGTCACCATGGGAAACTTCTCCAGGAGGTGCCATGTGTGACATAGAAACACATGATGTGGCTGCTGTGTTTCTCAGGGGGTCTGTGGCACAAAAGAGACTCCTCTCTCCCTCAACAGACTAAGTATCGATTGTCTAGAGGGTGGAAACCTGATTGGGGTCCAGATTGTGTCTCACTGTAGTTTGTTAGAGTTAAGTAGTAGGAGGAAGAATGCTTTGCAAGGTTTTCCTTTTAATTTTTGTGTCTAGTTTTTTTTCTTTCTTTTTTTCTTTTATAATAATAGCTTAATAAAGCTTTTTTCTGTTATTAAGCTTAAGCCTGCTTTGCTCTGTTCTCAATTTCATTTCACAGCATTCAGTTGAAAAATTGCATTTTCATAGGGATACTGGCATTGTGCCAGTGTCAAACCATAACACTCCAATACAGAGTAAGCGGTCAAATATTGTAGGTGCACTTTGCCCAGACAAAGCAAGGTAGGAGAG
Source organism: Lonchura striata (assembly GCF_050655825.1). Taxonomy (NCBI): domain Eukaryota; kingdom Metazoa; phylum Chordata; class Aves; order Passeriformes; family Estrildidae; genus Lonchura; species Lonchura striata. The sequence continues at coordinate 80,828,342 of NC_140740.1, read as the reverse complement.
AAAGAAAGACATAAAAGAGAAGAAAGAGAAGAAAGAAGTTTACCAATCTGTGGTTCCACATTGATACTACTGCACGGATAGTATGGATCTGGGATAGCTAGACAAAAAGAAAAAGAGGAAACAGGGCTGCAGGCAGGATCAAATTTTTAGAGTTAGCGTGTTGTATGCCTCTTATGCAAACTAAAATTTTTGTGCCAGTTTGTTTACCCATGAGCATCCAGATCTCTAGTATGTGAGTGTAGGATGGGCATCTCTAGGTGGAAAGAAAAGTTCACTTAGAACAGGGCTATCCCACCTCCACAGGATCTTTCTTCCAATCACAACTTTTCTTTCACAACAGTCAGAATGTCTGAGATGTGCCTGGTCCTCACATCTAGCCACAGCAAGCTGCAGGAAGCAAAGGTGGGACTGGGCAAATGAAGAGAGCAGATCTGATTCAAAACCTTATTTAAGAGGTCTGAAGATGCAAAAGTCCTTGGCACTTGATAAGAAGAATTCATAAATCCTGATGGAACTGCCTGAAGAAGGGACTAAGCCACCATAATAATATTTGTGAAGTAGTGACAGTCTAGTGAGGATATCACCAACAGGAAAAGAAGCAGCATAAACTCCCATTTTTCAAAAGGGAACAAAAAGACCCACATAACTACACGCCAGCCAGGCTCACCGAGTCTGGCTCTCTCTGGCCACGGGACGGAGGCTGGCCGGCTGGCTGTCCCGCTGGTGGCCGCAGGGCAGACACGCGAGCGGCCGCCCCGAGTCTGTGCCGAGACTGCCGCGGGTGGCGGTGATTGCTGCGGCGTGGGGAGCACAGCAGAGGCACAGAGCACGAGGAAACCGAGGCACAGCAATGAGGGAAGGACACTTGCCCGAGTCTCCAAAGACTTCATCCTGAAGGAGGGCAGAGCAAGTGACACATCTGACCCTGAAGGGGCTACTTTTAAAGGGGAGGGGGAACACAGGGAGGACACAACCTTTGAGCAATAGGAGGGCATTAGGGGAGGGCTGCAGGGTAAGGGCTCCCCAACAGAAGCCAACACGGGGTGAGAGCAGAACTCACAATCCAATTCTGCTTTGAGGAAAGGATGAAAGACAGGGAACACTCCAGAACCAAAGGAGTGTGCTGTCTTTGAGAGACAGGGGTAAGACAAGGGAACAAGGCAGGTATACAGGTGGATTGACACACATTTTGGTGGGGAAAACTGTGGTAAACAACTCAGGACTGAACCAAATGGGGTACTGTGGGAACTCAAAATGTCTCTCAGACATTTTTAGAGGTTCCAGGCCTTGGTCAGAAGCATTCTAGACCCTGGCAGACAGCTGAAAAACAACTGTGATTTTGAGTTTGAGCCATGGAATGAATTACCAACGTTGGAGGTGGAACAAGCAATCACAAAAGGTTAGATAGTATAGTATAAGTAGTTACGAAGTAGAGGGGAAATTTTTTTAGTATTGTACAGGGGGGTTTTAGCACATGTACAGGGGGGTTTTCACTTTGTACTGGGGGTCAGAAGTTCTAAGATGGAGGAAAGTGGGCTGAACCCATCCTTCTTCCTTCTTCTTCCTTGCCTCCATGTTCTTGGTGATGTTGGCACTCACAGATTGGTTTAGAGTAGAAAAACACTTGGCAACGTAGGTAGTAGGTATTGGGGAATAATTGTAAACATGTTATACGTAATATATCTTATAAAAGATAGCAGCAACCCTGGGCGGAGGGAGAGACGAAGAAGACAGCAGATAGAGAGGATGTCAGGGTGTGTGTGTGCCTCTACCCAGGCCACTGATCAAATAGCTGCAGTCCAAGAACATAATCTGTTAGATAACTAGCAATAAACTGCCTTTGAGACCGAACAGCTAAGCCTGCGGAGTTTTTCTTTGGAAGCACGGGTTGGAGGAGGAATTTCACCACCACATGTGGCCCCAAAACAAGAACGAACCAATACAAACTTATAACAAGGAATGCTAAAACATACTACAGAAGAACAAAATGTAAAATAATAGACTATCACAGCTCATTTCTGCGCCAAGTGCATGCAGTGGTCATAAGTGACTGGTTCTGCTGGGATGGAAACCAACCACCAAATCCTTGCTGAATTCAGCAGGGGCAGCAGCAGTACCTGCATCTGATGCCTAGCTCTGGGGCTGGGCTGGACAAAGGACACGCAGGGCACACAGCCCCTGAAGGATGTGACTTTGGAAACAACCACCTACCACTGTCTCCTCTTGTTTTGCTCTAGGATCACACCAGCCTGAGGCACCGGGTAGCCCTCAATGCCACCTGGGACTGCAGATGACAGGCCCTGGCCTCCGGGACCAAACACAGGGAGGCAGTCACTCTCCTGAGGGAGCTTGCAGATTGAATCAGAAGTCTGGTTGTCAGTCTCTATTTAGATTCTTCATCAATTTTAGAGTAACTTGAGGGCTGAGCATTATTCCTTCCCAGGGCCATATTTCTGATGCATGCTGGTATCCCCACATATACAGCAATTCAACACGTTGAACTCATGGCTAATTCTTCCTACCACATCTAAAAACAAATCCTTTCCATTCGTTAATGTTGTTTCTAAACCTGATTTAATCACCCCTTTCATCTCTTTCTCTTTTTTTAAGTCCAGTCCTTTAAAGACCTTATTCCCTGGTTTCTTATCAGTGCATAACCATTTCTCCCTTGTAGGGAATTCCCCCACTAGTTTCTGTTTATGGGTCCCTTCATTTTCAAATAGCCAATAGGCTTTTCCATCTTCTACACAGGTTTGTAATTGTGGCAAGTCAACACACTCAGGGTTACGATTACTGTGGAATCTGAGAACTGTGCTCCGTGCATTCCCAGTATAGATAGCATGATAGCACTTATCACAGGAATTTGGTGAGCTCTCCTGGAGATTCACAGTCACTATTGCTATCAGCACCCACAGGGGTCCAGTACAGGTTACTCTCTTGACTCTCATGGTCCTTGGTCAGCTTCAGAGGGTAAGAGCACTGTCACCTGATCTGGGCTTGCCCCCTGTGCTTACATTCTTACCGGTATCCTTGTCTTACCCCACTCTTTCCCTGTGTTGACTTGTTATTTGTTTCCCGTTTTAGGGTCAGATCACTACTATGGTGGGAGAATGCTCTATCTTATGGAGACTCCTTGTCACAGATTGCATAATGAGAAGTATCAGAAATTGCAATTAGTTTCTATTAATGTTTTATCAAAAACTGTCAATACATATCCTAGTAGTAAGACTTTAATAAGAAATATTACAATAAATATTTAAATAGCTCTTTATCCTAACTTTAACACTAATACTGGATTGAATAGGATATTAAATAACAGGTTTATAAATAATATCTTTAAATCACAGTTCATAGATTAGAGCGTTAGAAAAACATTTTATAAAAACAAGAGGTGTGACTTAGCATTACTGGAATCTTCCATTGTCTGTTCTGTGGGAGCAGAAACTGGACCTTTGACCCTAGTGACATGGGTCCACCCTTTTTCTTGAGTTCTTATTGCAGTTTTGGTAGTTAATAAAACTTGGTATGGGCCTTCCCATCTGGGGGCTAATGGCTCTTCTTTCCAGGATCTAATGAATACCCAATCTCCTGGTTGATATTTATGGATTTTAAAATCAATGGGACTACTTTGGGGGAGATATCCATTCCTTCTTAACTCTTCTAATGTTTTTACAGTTGTGTTTAGGTACATTTTCACACCTTTTTCTCCTTCTTCATACGTCCCCATACAATGTCAGGTAGTCAAAAATGGGTGTCCAAACATCATTTTGTAAGGGGAAATACCCATATCAGATCTAGGCTTTGTTCTCATTCTCATCAGGGCTAATGGGAGGCATTTTACCCAATTCATTTCTGTTTCATCTAATAACTTGGTAAGTATAATTTTCAGGGTCTGGTTAGTTCGCTCTACCCTTCCTGAGCTTTGGAGCCTTCAAGTAGTATGCAACTTCCAAGTCATACCGAGTGTTTCAATTACATTTTGTAAAATTCTAGCAGTAAAATGAGGCCCGCTGTCTGAATCGATTGTATTCACTACACCATAATGTGGGATAATTTGCTCTAGCAGAATTTTACTTACAGTTCCTGCCCTTGCTTTTAGTGTTGGAAAAGCCTCTATCCAATGGGTAAGGTGATCGATAATAACTAATAAATATTTAAACTTCTGTACTTGAGGAAATTCAGTGAAGTCAATTGTGTGTTCTGAAAAGGTCTTTTAGCTAATTTTCTTCCCCCTACAGGTACTTCCTTCATTATTTTGTTATTTATTTTCTGACAAGTCATACAATCCTTTGTTATAGCTTTTGCTATCCCAAATACCCCAATGCACATTTATGTTCTTAAAAAGTGATCACACAGTGCTTGAGTTCCCCAATGTGTAGAGGCATGCAGAATTCCTAGGATTTTATGAGATAGGTTTCTATTCAATACTTGCCTCCCATCAGGCATTATCCATTTCCCCAATTCATCCCTTACACCCCCTTGCTTTTGCAACTCTTCTTGCTCTTGTTCTGTGAATATTGGAATCTCTTCCCCATCCATTTCTTTTAGGTTTTCTAGTCCAAATATCCACTCTTCTTTTCCTCAAGCTGCCTCTTTGGCTGTCTGATCTGCTAAATTGTTTCCTTGTATTTCTATTGATGTCCCCCTTTGATGTCCTTTAACATGTACTACTGCAACTTCTAATGGATCTTTTAGTGCTTTTAGTGTTTCTTTTATCAATTCTTCATGAATTAACATTTTACCTTTAGAGTTTATAAACCCTTTCTTCCCAAATCTTACCGAATGTGTGTACATAAGCATACTTGGAATCAGTAGAGATAGTTCCTTTATTGTATTTCAACCAAATTAAACCTCTTAATAGGGCAAACAATTCACAGCACTCAGCTGACCATTTAGTTGGTCATTTTCCTTTTTCTATTACTTTCCTAGTTTTCCCATCTGTAACTGCATAACCGGACACCCTTTTCCCTTCTACAATTTGAGAAGAGCCACCTATAAATAACACTTCCCCTTCTAATAAAGGCAATTCTTGTAGATCTTCTCTTGCTTTAGTCTACAGATCAATTAGCTCTTCACAACAATGTTCAAGGTGGCCTTCTGATTTCCCATATAAAAACTGTGCAGGATTTGGCACTTTTGTAGTTGTGGATTCTATGTTATCAGTATTAGTTAGTACTATTTCACATTTCAGTAATCGACTGTCCGTCATCCATTGACTAGCTTTTTTGCTCAATATTTATTTTATAGCATGGGGGGTATGGACCTTAATTCTACCTCCAAAGGTTAGTTTATAGCTTTCCTCAATTAGAGTCACAGTAGCGGCCACCGACCGTAGGCAGGTGGGCCAGCCTCTCACCACAGGGTCCAACAATTTGGACATATAAGCAGCTGGTTTCCTTTCTCCACATCCCTCCTGCACTAATGCACCAAAAGCAATTCCTTCATCTACATTTACAAACTGTTCAAAAGGTTTTGCCAAACTGGGCAAACTTAAAACTGGAGCTTTCATCAGTCTTTCCTTTAACTCTCTCAATTCCCCTTAATTTTCTTCAGTCCATTCAAAGTACTGGTCTCAATCAATTTATCATATAAAAATTTAACTAACTTGGTGTGTCCATCTATCCAGGATTTACAGGATCCAACTAAACCCACTAGTTTTCTTACATCCCTTTTTGTCTTTGGGGAGGGCAAGGATAGGATTCCCTCCATTCTACTCATTGCCAATTTCCTATAACCTTTCCCAATTCATTGTCCTAAATATCTTACTTCTTGCTCTACAAATTGAAGCTTTCTTCTTGACACTTTTAATCCCTTTTCTATGGTAGTTCTATGGTAGTTTCTCCTACTATTTCCTTTTGCTCCCCCAAAATTAATAGCTCATTCACATATTGTAAAATCTGGGTATTCTGTTTTGCCTCAAATTGCTCTAATTATTCTTCTAATGCTTGTCCAAACAAATTTGGGGATTCAACAAACCCTTGGGGCTATCGTCCATTGATATTGTTGTTTTCTCCCTGTGTTCTCAACATACCATTCAAAAGCAAACCACCCCCTACTCTCCTCTGCTAATGGGCACGCCCAAAATGCATCTTTAAGATCTGTCCCACTAAACCAGGAATGTTCTGGTGCTATTTTATTCAACATGTGTAAGGGTCAGGCACTACTGGATATCTGGCTACAGTTTGCTTATTGACTTCTCTTAGATCCTGTACTAATCGGTATGTTCCATCTGGCTTTTTAACTGGTTGTTCTAGGGTGATGTTATGGTGTTTGTGTCTCCTATCGTGTGTTCTGTTTCTGTTTGATATTATGTTCTGTGCTTTCAAAACTGACTCTGAAAGTGAAGGTTTGTTTTGCCTTGTTATCAGCCAGTTCACCTCCGCCCATGGTCTGCTGTCTAGAAGAGGCTGGTGCTGGCTGCCTTGCTTTTGCTTGCTTGCTTGGCTTGCTTCTGCTTTTGCCTTTGCTTCCTAGTTAGTTTAGCTAAGCAGTCCAATTCTTTCCCTGGACTCTTTCTTTTCCTTTCCTTTTCCTGAATACCATCCAACCTGCTCCGGACTGGGACCTGGAAACACCGAGGAACACCGAGAGCCTGCGCTCTGTGATCTGCAGCAGCCATCCCCAGTGCCAGAGAGCAATCCCCAGCACCCAGACCCGAGTGACCACTCCCAGGAAAGACTTTCTGGATTTGTTCATCTCTTCAGAGTGCTGAAAGTGTTTTGTTGTCATCTGGTGTTAATTTTTTTTGGTGCTGGGGAGTGCTTTGTTTGTTAAAGAAACAGGTTCTTTTCCACTTCTCTCAGAGAAAATTTTTTCCCGAACCAGGTGGGTGGGGAGGGGCCGTGGGGGTTTGTTTTCTGGGGGCTCCTTCCAGAGGGTTTTCCCCAAATTTGCCCTAAACTAGGACACTGGTAAAATTGGTGTATTATGGGGTGACATAGATGGCTCTAATATCCCATCTGGAATCAAACCTTTTATTATGGGTGTTAATCCCTGTTTTCCTTCAGCTGAGATGGAGTATTGAGGGACTCAAAAGGTTGTAATTTTTGGGTTTCATTTTTATCTTTATTGGTGGTATATCTAATAAACCTCGACCACCTTCTTCTGCCCATACCTGGCAATCTATTTCTTTCTCATCTTCGGTATTTAATCTCAGAATTGTTGCTGCCATCTTCCCTTCTTTCGGAACTATCCCTATCCCTAACTTTATTTGTAAATCACAGCTGAGTAAATTACATTTCAAATTAAGCATAAACAGTAAATCAACACATCCTTCCCTTGAATTTCCCCTTAATATTACTTGTTTAATTACAGGTACTTCAAATGGACTATTGCTTGCCCCTCTTACTTTACAAGTTGTTCTACTAAGTTCACGATCTTCTGGTATCTTGAAAACACATGACCTATCAGCTCCTGTATCTACTAAAAATTCAAATTCTTCTCTGAGTCCCTACCTCTAAATTTATCAAGGGCTCCACTTTTAAATCCTTTACTGCCCCCAGAGAATAGTGCCCCTGACGTCCCTAATCTTCTCCTTCTTCAACTCCTATCTCAGCTTCGCTGTATAATTTCTGGTCCCCCTGGGCCGGGACTCCGATCCCCCCACCGAAAAGGAGGACACTCCCCTAACCGGTGGCTCCCTGTCGTCGCTCTCCCGTTAGGAGTATTTTCTACCACCGATGCTGGGCTCCTCCTTCCATGTAGGAAGGACCTTTCCCGGCACTGGGTGTCCGGGAACCCACGGGAGTCACCTTTAATGGCTTTGGACGGATTTCCCAGACCCACCCCTGGGAAGCTCTGGGCACTCAGCCCTCCGTGGCCCTGTTAGGGGTATCCCCTCACTCCGAGGCGTTCCCTGGGTGCTCTCGGGATCTAATCCCTCAATCCAGCCCACCCCGGGGGTCTTGGCCATGGCTGAGCCCCGAGGGTACCACACTCAGTCCTCTGCCCTCTCGCTTCCTTCCTTTCCGGCCGGGCCCCTCGCGGGAGTCCGAAACGCGGTACTAGGAAGTTCACTGTCGCTCCGGGAGTCAGGACTGCCGGCCCCGTCTCACTCACACCACACTCTCCCACCATTCGGGGCGTACCCTTGCGTACCCTCCGTCCCTCTCGCACATTCACCCAGGTGCCGCTCGCCCAGGTGCTGCGAGGACCTCTCCCGCTGCCTGGAAGGCGATTCGGACTTGTTGAGGCTTCCAGCCGTTCCTGGGGATCCAGACAGCAGCCCCTCTGCGGATCCGAGGTAGTCCTCAGTAATCCGGGATGCTGAAATCTGCCGGGTGCACCTCCCAAATCAAAGTCCTACTCTGGACCCACCTCTGGGTGTGGCTCTCCCAGGCGAGCCCCCGGTGTTATGGACAGGCTTACAACAAAAACTTTAAAGTAACAAAAAAATGAGGCCAATTAATTTTAAAAAAATAAGCCTCTTCATTACAACTGAACAACTGGAAGCAAAAGCCTCCGGCTAGTCTGGAGACTGTTGCAACAACTTATTAAGGGTAACCGTGAGACATTTCCAAGGATACCCGCTCCAAGACCCGGGTGTCACACCCCCCAGGCCTTTTAAAGTCTCTCGTCTCTCCTGATTGGGGCGCTCAGGATCCGCGCTGTGATTGGTCCATTCCTCCGTTGCTGATTGGTCCATACGTTGTTGCAGTCTTGGCCAATCATTCTGAGGTTCTCGCCTCCTATTGGTCGGTCTCTCCTCCAATCTTGATCCGAGATGTGGCTGTGTTCCACGGTGCAATCCTTCTGGAAGCTTCTCTGACCCTCCACAGAGACTGGCATCTCCTCCCCGCTTCCACTGCCCTTTTCAGCATGCACAACAGCATTGAGCTCCAATAGAACTGATCAGCTTATTGCACCCACAGCATCCAAACCGGCACCACACACTGTTAGCTACATTTATAATCACAACTTGTTACTTGTATCAACAACATCCATCCTTACACATCCATTGTTATGAACATTCCAAAAACAATTTCTAACTTGTACTAACAACATTTAACATCATATATACCATGAAAAATACATTCCCAAAAAGTTTAAATTTTATTTTTTACTATTTACAACAAGCAGTGAAAGCCATTCCTCAGCAAATGCCAATCCCATGAAGAAATGCTGATTCCAGCGGGATTTAGGCCCAAGTGTTGTTCTCAAGAGCACTGAAGTTCAGGTTTCAGCAGCAAGACAAGAGCAGGCAGCTTGGCAGGCCTCCACCACCTCCAGCACTCACCTGCCTTGCAAATTCCTCTGCTTCCTGTAGCCATTGGCTGAACTTCTGTTCTTGACCTGCAGCCTTCTCCTGTTCCCCGTGAGACTGGCACCTGAGGCACTGAGGCACCTCAGGAGGAAGTCCAGAACAAAATGACAGAGGAGAATTGCACAGAACGTGCACTTTGGATCGTTTGCCCTGTTTGCTGAGGCACTAGGTAGCCCTCAATGCCAATGACAGGCCCAAGCCTCCAGGACCAAACACAGGGAGGGAGTCACTCTCCAGATGGAGCTTGCAGATGGAAAAGGCTGCCGTGAGCAGGCACCTCAAAGAGCAGACAAATGAGGCCCTCCCGCACTTCAGCTGTGCCACGCAGCTACACAGGCCTGGGTAGACACCGCAGAGCACAGGGACAACAGAAAGCACAGAAAGAGGGACAAACCCAGTCAAGCACAGAGACTTTTCATGATTGCTGAGCCCCACACAACCCCAAGCGTGCCATCACCCACCAGTCATTTTCTGTTGACAAAGAGCAGGTCCGGCGGGTGCCTTGCCCTGCTGGCCAGGGTCCTGCCAGGCCATTTCCTCTCTGCTCTCCTGTGCTGCCAGCAGACGTGCCTGCCTTCTTCATTCCACTTGCAGAGCCTCGGACCTATGAGCCATGGCCAGGCGGGAGGCAGGAGCAGTCACAGAGGAGAGGTGCCAGCTGCACCGAGCAGGAACCAAAAGCCTCCATGTGCACAGCTGAAAGCCTCTCTCTCCACAGGGTGTTTTGGCTGCCCTGCTCTTCACTGGGAAGTGCAATTGCCCTTTCTTCCTCATCCAGAAGTCCACAGCAGGGCCAAAGCTAGCCAATGGGCAGCATTCCAAAGGCAGTGTAGGTTGGAGCTGGTAAAGGAGGGAGACGGTTGCCAAATCCAAACCACACTAGAATGCCACACTTAAGAGGGACTTTCCATCTTTAAGAAAGAATGGCCAATTCAGAAGTGAACATAGAGCCTTATTCCATGGCTGACAAGGAAGGGAATTGTCCAACAGGCTTGAGGGGTGTAGGACTTTTATTGTGACTCCAGCTCCAAGCTGCCTTTGGTGAAAGCAATCCTGAAGGGGTGCTGGTCATCTCTTCTGCTTTCTCTATTGCTTTGCTGCAAGTTTCCTTTGTTTACATTGGAAAAGCCTTTGGAGTGGCAATTTAGATGGCGGGGGCCGATGTGATCTGTAGAAGGAATAACAGAAGTACAGCCATAGAAACAACTGCAGTATGAAACCAGCCCCACAGCCAATCAATTTCTCTGAAGTATTTTCTCATTTCCAATGACTGGTGGCAAGGCAGGAGTCTAAGGGAATCTAGGAAGCCAACTCTTCTGCTCAGTTTGGCCAGGCTAGCACACACACCCTCTCTGCATCACCGGCTAGGTCGCAGCTTCCTGCTGCTCCCAAAACAATCCCTGCTTTTGTCATCACTGTAGAGGGAAGCTCAGGCAAAGCCCACGCACGCCCAGCTGCCCTCAAAGGCAAAAGGAACACCTCAAGTGCTCCCTGCCTGCATCCAAGCACCACAGTGGTTTCTGCAGAGAGTCCAATATTTCTCTCCCAGCACCAAATCAAGGAGGAACACGTGCTACAGCTCTTGCCGAGGCACACACACTGTAATCCACTGCTGGATCGGACAAAGAATGCACAGGACGTACTCAGCAGCTTCAGGCACCTCCTCAGCAGCCTGACAGCCAGCCCTCTCCCACAGCTCTAGCCTGGCTCTGCAGGGCACTTCCCGTAGGACCTCCCTCCTTCTGAGAGGAAGCTCTGCGTTTCCCATTCTCTTTGGGCCTGCAACGCCATTCCTGCCTTCCTCAAACCTGCACTCTGCTAGCCTCTCACCAGACTGCTCCCTGCAGACACAAAGGTCTCTCCAGCACTGTTTACCAAGGGCCACCTAAGAGACTGTGCCCCCCAGACAGACAGAGTCCAGAGAAACAGTGCCCATATGGAGCACAGAGGAGTCCAAAATGACACACCAACTCTCTTTTCACAGCCTTTGCCTTTTGACTGGCTTTCCTTAATAAAATTGCTTCTACAGCTTGCATGGAAGGTACAGAAGGAGCAGCTGTGTGCCAGCAGCTGCTGTGCCTCCAGTCCCTGCCCTTCCAAGTCCTGGTGAGGGGAGGAAGACACTTCCACATGAAGTGCCAGCCAAGCTTCCCAAATAATCAGTGGAAGCTTCATGCCGTGCACAACCCCGCACCAGAAAAGGGCACAGCAGTATGACTTTGTGCCCTACAGCAATGCTGTCCTAAGCAGCAATTCAAAAGCAGGATCAGCAGGTGGGAGAAAAGGAGATGCCACCTTCCTTTCCTGCTCCCATGGCTGCCCGTTTCCTAGCCCCTCTCCCCTCAGGATTTCTACCTGTCCTCAGAGGTTCATTGCCCCAAGTGCTGAAGTGGTCCTTGCCATCTCCTTTGCTTCCTGCATGATTTTGCTGCAGGGATGACAGCAATAAGGCTGTCAGAAGAGGCTTAAGAGAGGCTCCGCTGACTGGAGAAATGGATGCTGCCCAAAGAGAAAAAGAAATAAACCAAACCAAATTAAAAGAGAGAGAGGAAAAAGGAACCATTCTTTTCCAGACTTGGTTCCTAACAGGGTCGAGCTGGATTCCTCTAGCACCCTGAAATACACAAACATAGGACTGAGGGCACCATCAGCACATGTGCCTTCATGTCCAGGATGCTGCTAGCACAGGCAAACATGGCCCAGAACTGGGCTAGTCCATTCTTCAAGGTCTCATCACTTGCTGGGATTTTTGTCCTGACAGCACCGTGGGATTGCTGCTTGCTGTCCAAAGGGTTTGTTCCTTTCAGGAAACTCAACAGATGTGTTCCAGCTCTTCATTTCTACCGACGTGAGCTATTTGAGTGTCCAAAAGAGATGTGGGGCATAAGACATTCTCATGAGACTCCCAAGAGATCTAAAAAATATTGATCCCACATGTTGCGCTCAGGACTACTGGGCATGCAGGTTTTCAGCAGCAAGCCAGGAGCAAGGACACAAAGCAGCAGGGCTCAGATCTGCTCAGCTCCAGCATGCAGGAAGAGTAGGCTCTGCCTTGGTACGCCCCCTCCACCTCCTGTGCTGCCTGGCATCTTCCTTCTCAGCAGGAACAGCCAAGGAAGTGGCCAGGTCACCAGCTCCTCATCGGCCACAAAACCGGACAGCAAAGCCGCAGCGATTCTCATCTCCTTGACCGGGCCAGGCAGCACATGGGGCTGGCACAACTCCTGCTCAGCTGTCCCTGTTTGGCTGGCAGGAACTAGAGGCAGAAACCTCTAAGAGTGGGGCAGGAGGGACAAGATGAGTGCCCTCAGATGCTCACAGGGAACTCCCCCACAGCCCCCGGCTTCCCGCAGACCAATCCAGAAGCGATGGGCAGGGACGGCTTTCGTCGTGTTCTTCAAGGCCCCGTCCCTGTCATTGCAATACTTCAGTTCCTTTTGCTACCAGGTAAGCCTGAATACACCGCCCAAGAGCAAAAGAGGGCCACAGAAATGACCAGAAGGTTGGAGCTCTCCTCTGAGGAACGGCTGTGAGAGTAGTGCTGGTTTAGCCTGGAGAAGAGCAAGCCCCAAGGAGACCTTTCAATATTTGTAGGGGCTTCTAAGAAAGATGGGGACATATCTTTTAGTAGGGCCAATTGTAAGGGGACAAGGGTGAATGGTTTAAGCTAAAAGACACTCCATTCAGATTGGCTCTAAGGAAGAAACTGTTCACGAGGAGAGTGCTGAAACACTGGCACAGGCTGCTCAGACAGCTGGGAGGAGCCCCAAGCCCAGCAACCTTCAAGGTCAGCTTGGATGGGACTCTGAGCAACCTCATCCACTTCAAGATGTCCTTGCCGGTGGCTGGCGTTTCAGACTAGATGACATTCGCTGGTCCCTTCTAGCCACAAACAGTCTTGGATCCTACTTGGCTTTCATTGGAAAAGCACCCGGAGTGGAGATTACTAGATGGGGGGGAGGCCCATCTGAAGCCCTGGAGTTTGCCCAAGGTACACACCCTGACAGGGACCAGCTGCTTGGGCTGCAGCCGCTTTGCCTTGTACCTGCAGAAGTTCCTCGGCAGAGCCTCGCCTGTCCACATCCATCTGCAAGCAGCAACCCAGAAATGCACGCAAGCCAGAGGGCAGCCTGAACTTGTGCAGATCTGGTACCCCTTGCTTGCCTATCATGTAGTTAGCCTGAAGCAAAAGGAAACATGAGACTCAATGTGATTCTTGCATATCCTTCAGTGCTCACCTAGAGTCCATCTTTTAAGCTCCAGTCTGCAGAGTCAACTTCTTGCCTAGCAGAGCTTTAGAGATGAGCCTTTCTCTCCCAAAGGAAAAAAGGCTCCAGTGCAGCCCCAGCTATTCCAAGCTGCAACAGGTCTTCCCTTGACAGCTGATGCGAGCCCCAGGGATGTTTTTAGAAAGAGGGCCTTGGTGGAAGCACTACAAGCTGTGGGCATGGGATTTTGTCTAATGGACACGCAGCAGAAGGACGCCGCTCTCTGAGCGTATTTGCACCTTACCGTGTCACTCTTTTCCCGAATATAAGGAGCCTCTCCTGTGGCCATTTCTATTCCCACGATGCCAAGGGACCAGGTGTCCACTTTGGGGCCGTAGGGCTCTCCTCTCACCACCTCGGGTGCCATCCAGCAAGTGGTGCCGACCATCGACCTCCGTTTACTCTGCTCAGGGCTGAGCAGACCACAGAGGCCAAAATCAGCTGAGGAGAAAAACAAATACTGCTTCAGGTAGGAAACCAAGGAAAAGGCTTCCTCAGGACGCCTACGTCTCAGAATGCAGTGCTGAATCGAGCTGCAAAAGCAGCTGGGCTCTCTTTCCTCAGGGCTGCAGCCAAGGACGTGGGCAATTGTCCACTTAGTAACCCCCCACGATTCCCACCGTGGCCTTTTCTCACCCACCGGAACTTTTACACTGAAACTCCCTCCCTTTGGAAGGAACGCACACACAAACCAAAGTTACTCCTGCTACCTTGTTGCTCTCTAGCCCACTCAGCACCTTACAGCTGCGCCCTGGGCTTGCAGAGTGCTCCCTGCCCTCTCCCCGGCGCCACTGCTGGGCACCCGCAGCCGCTCCAAAGCAGCCCCACAGCGCCTGCCCGGAGCGCTGCGCCTGACCAAGAATACCCACCCAGCTTGACGGAGCCATCCCGGCCCAGCAGGATGTTTGCACTTTTGATGTCTCTGTGGATCACCTGGTTGGCATGCAGGAAAGCCAGGCCTTGCAGGCACTGGGAGAGAAAAAAGGAACAGGAGGCCAGAAGTGAGTCTGCTCTGATTTCGCCACGCACAAAAGGAGTCTGCTCCTGGAGATACACAGATCTCAAAGGAGCAGTGAGCGCTGGGCAAGAGGAAGAGCTTGCTGCTGCCACACTAGGAGAGCAGGATCTTTCCAAGGGAGGGCATATCAGCGCTTGAGGGAGACACATCAGTCACTGCTCCGGACTGTCCCCGGCAAAGCCAGTCAGAGCGATCCCTGCTGCAGTGGATGCGCTCTCCCCGTCCGCAGGACAAACAATGGTTTTCCAAAAGAGGAAAAGTCCCTGCCTTGGCTACCAAGGGGATCACTGTCAGGTGGGAGATTGGAGGACAAGGGACAGCCCACTTGGAAGTAGCTCATGTGTCAGTTTTCAGTAGCAAGCACCATGGTGGGTGCCATGCCATCCTTTGAAGTTGAGACCGGTGACAGACCAGTCTCTCTTTGGCTCTGCCACTGGTTTAAAACTTGGACACCAGCACCTTTGTGCTTCCAGGCAAAGAAGGTATTGCAGAAAGGCAAAGGCTTGGAGAGGCAAAGTGCAGAACAGAAAATGACAATGAAAACGAGACAGAGAGTTCAGTAATGGGATAGAAGAGTACAGAAGAAACTGGAGTAAGAGCAGGGACACTGGCAGGCAGTTCAGCCCAGATGCTCTTTCTTCTCCGCAGCATAAGAGCAACACAGAAAGAAAGCTCTGAACATGGAATCACTCACTTTGCAGCGCTTTCAAAGGACCAGTCTGTCCAAGCCATCCCAAGCACAAGCAGCACCCCTTACCTCCCGACACACTGTTGCGATGTGTCCTACAGCCATCCTTTCCCTGCTGATCACATCGGCCAAGGAGCCTCCATCCATAAACTCCAACACCATCAGGACAACCTCATTGACAAGGTAGCTGCAAGACAAAAGACACCGCGTGGAGCTGAATGTGCACAGATAAATTGCCGCATGCAAGAAAAGACTACAGCTGAGTTTTGTGTCCAGGTCACTGGTAAGTGAGGAGGGAATCAAGTGAAGACACTCTCCACCTAGGCTATCCAGTGCTTGCCATCTGTGCCGTCTAAATGAGGAAGGCACATCCGTGGAAAAGGAGACGGTTTAGGTGGCAAGCAGGGGAAAGCAGCAGTTTTGTGACGGCAGAGATTCATCTGGAAGCGGACACATCCCAGCAGCTGCTTCATCTTCTTCGTACACAAATTGTACCATTAACTGCAGCAGCAAGGAGGCACAGTATGCACAGCTTTTACTCAGGGCAGGTGGGTGTGCAGCATTGCCAACGCCCTTTGGAAAACCTTGCAGAAAGGACAGTCACAAACAGGAAAAACAATTTCAAACCTGACAAATTATGTCTCTCCTAGCCTAGTCTTTTGGCATGCAAGGCAATGGAAAACAGTGCAAACAGTGCAAGGGAAATAATTTCTTTCATGCTTTCTCAGCACTTCTCCTCCGACACTTGGAAAAAATCACGCCCAAAACGGCAGAACAACATGCAGCGAGTTAACATACATTCTGCTGGCTTAGTAAGAGGGACACGTTTCTGAGATCAATCTGCAGGCTATTTCTGCCAGGAAGCATTTGTGGGGACAAAATGCAATCTCCTCCCATGCCTCCTACAGGAGTAGACTGATGTGAATTGAAAGATCCATGTTCTGCCAGAATACTGACCTTTCTAGGTAGGTGACAATATTGGGGCTCCTATATTCATTCATGACCAGGATTTCCTTCACCACATCCTCGCAGCCCTGGTGCTGGAGATTAAGTACCTTTATGGCCACCTACAATGACAGGGAAAGCCATTAGGAGCAGACATTACCAGCGCCTCTTCCTCCGTGCATTCACGGGCCTGGATGCCTTGTCACCTGGGTGGAAATGGACACTAAACCATCAACCACAAAGAGCTAACAGCACTCTTTGCACCTGCTCACTCCTCCAACACACTTTGTTTATCACTACTATTACCATTGACACGTGTTTTGCAAGCCCAAAGTAATTTTGCTCCAGTGAAGAAAAACTGAAAGCACTGGAAGGACGTTAGCATTTCTAGGGGCTTTGACCAGCCTTTCAGAGATGGCTGCCATTCTTGATTGTGTGCCAAAGTAAACACACACATACATGCATGACAGCGAATATGTTGTCCAAAAATGAGCTCCAAGGTGACTCAAAGGAAAATTACAATCCTAGCACATCCTAACTTCTTCCGTTTGGGTTTTGCAACTCTGAAGAACAACCTCAAACACGGTTTATACTGTGTAATTATTGTAATTGGTAATTAGTTAGTGGGTTTAAAAAGGAATAACCCTTCTGTGGTGCACTGTGGATGCACCCCAGGTCATAAGCAGGGCTTAGGGCTTTTGGACGCCTCCTCGACCTCCCTCCAAGTGCACTTCCTGAGCGCAGCACTGTGGGTGGACAAGGAACTACCAGGAAGATGGAGTTGTATTTGCTGAGAGCCAAAAAGGAGAACTCAGGACTCTGAACTTATAGCCCCACAAAACAGCAGGACTCTCCAAGACACTTCCATGTCTGTTCAGTACAAATGGCATCTCTGTAGTGGAATGTCTCTGACACAGGATCAACACAACGTTGTATCAGTTAAGGCTCTTCATCAATTTCTTCCCACTGATCTGTGTGTGTGCCTGTGTGTGTGTGAACTGGGTTCCCTAGGACTGAAAGGCAAAACTGTGCTCCGGTAAAGATCTCTCCTTCTTGAGCTCCTGCATTATATTTTCAAGCTGAACCACGTGGTGGAAAACAATGGGAAATCCTTTCTGTGTCGGAACCTGGGGCTTAAGAGGAACTGGGCCGCAATGACAGCTCTTGCCATCAGCTAATCTATGAATATTTATCCAGTAAGTCCAAGCCAGCGCATCCTTCTCTGAAAGACACCACCGTCATCCTTGCATTCACTCAGGTAGGGAGGAAGGACAAAGTCTGTCCAAAATGCATTTTGCAGCCCACCTCTGGACAGGTTGCTCCTGCGGGACAGCCTTTGCAGCAAAGTCAGGCAGCCCAAAGCTTTGGCCAAAGATCACATCACAAGGGAAAGCACTCAAGGGCTGCCAAATCTGCATGGGCCCTTGGCACTTACCGCTCGTCCTGTGGCAGCGTCGAAGGCCTTGTAAATGCTTCCAAACCCCCTAGAAACAGAAGAGTGGCAAGAACAGAGAAGTTGTTCAGTGCTGAGAAGCAAAAGGCAGCCCAGGCAGGAGCTCTCTGCTGCCTGCAGTGTCTCTAAAACACCAGGGGCTGTCCACTCTGCGGCCAATGGCCCAGCAGCCCAGCAACCCTCTGCCAAGCCTTTCTTATCTTCCTGACCACTGAGTCGTGTTTTCAGCAAAACAGTGGAAAGCAATGCTACTGAGAGCTGCTATCTGACAGCTGTCAGGTGGGAAGCTGCTCTCTCAGCTTTCTCTTCCTTCATGAGTGTGGCCAAATTACTTTGAATCATACAAAACCATATCTCCTGCAGAAAATAGGCAAACTGGTGCCACATGTTTGAGGGCTTGCAGGAGGGCTTCCAGGTCCTGCTGCTTCAGGCAGGCAAGACATTGCCAGCATCCAGTTATCTTTCATGATGCCTTCCACTGCCTCAGTACTCACACAGGGACAATCTGAAGCCAGGCTCTGAAGATGCTTGCAGCTTGCCTGACTTCCCACGTCAGACCGCACCACCAAAATACCTGGCCCATGGCTCTGTAGAAGTTAGCGTGGCTGCACTCACCCACTGCCAATGAGTTCCCATCCAGTGTACTTCTTCTCTGGATCTTCCACACTCACCACACGCCCTGAAAGAAACCAAATGCAAGGAGCCAACTTCAAAACAGAGACCCTGACTTCCAGGAGATCTGAAAGCCAGCTGCACTCTCTGGGGCTCTGAGCAATTTATGGTCGCTTGGCTAACAATAGCATCAACAAGAACAACAGCAGCAGCAGCCCCAGCAAGACAGGCAGCTCCGTAGCATGCCTGGCCTGCACAGAGTCTGCTTCTCCACACTCCTTTGGAGGGCTGCCTTGAGGGGAAACTAAGCCCATGGGAAAACCATCAGAGCAGTCAGAGAGCAGAAAAGAACAGGCCCCAAGGCAAGGGGATGTCATCTACAAACAGGAAGGAGGGCTGAAAAATCAGGACACTTCATTTTCCTGGGAAGAAACACTCTCTTGTGAGATTCAGCAAAAGGTTTCCTACTTCCAAAGTTTCAATGCACCCTGGGATCTGGATGAACTTTTAACAGCTGCTTTTTTGCAGAGCAGAAAGAATATTGCAAAGTCAATTCCAGGAGAGAAGGGCACCTTCTCTACCTCTCAGCATGGCTTAAAGAATGCCTTGACCATTTTAGAGAACACCAGCTCATGCTATAACCAAGAACAATGGCTCTAAGAATTAGGACTCTCCTCATTTATCAGCAGGAAAAGTTTTGGAGATGACTTTGCCCGTTCCCCATGCAGTGAACAACTACAAGTGCTTGTCTTCAGCCTGGGCTGCAGCAGTCACTAGCACGGGGCTCAGCCCCTTGAACACCACCCACGTGCCCCATCTCCCCAGATGGGCGCAGCCAGACGGGTGACAAGGACAGCGCTGCTCCTCAGGCGCTGCCGTGACACAGACACCTGCACAAATGAGATGCTGATCCTTCCACGAGCCCAGGCAAAGCTGCAGCAACGGGACGGCAGCTGAAACCCCACAGCTAAGGAAGGCTCCAGCCCCTGCACTCACACCAGCTGTTGGTGGCAGGGCACGTATGACAAAATGCTTGGCAAAGCCCACAAATGGCCACTGAGAGCCACTCTGAAGAAGCTAGAGCCACATCAAGCCCTGTTACAAGCTGTTGTCCCACTCAAGACAGAACATGATTGTCTTTGGCCTCAGAAACCACGGAGGACTAGATCAATCCACCTTTTGTCTGAGGGCAGCTGATGGCAGACACAAAGTAAACTGGGCTCTGTTTCGTACCTTGGTGGTTATTCTCTGACAGCACTGCACTGGCAGCTGTTACCAGCTGCAAGGAGCAACTCCGTTGTGCTGCAGAATCAGCAAGGCCTTGCTGTGCTTTCCTAGAGTACGAGCTGTGCAGGGATTGAGGCCAATGCTTAGTGTTCCTGGGGTATTTACCAGCTGGGCATTAGCAGTGGCAACATGCCTGGAACCAGAGGAACATGAAGCAGAGGGGCTGCAGGCTTCCTCCTGACAATTGCCTGCAGGGCACTTCTATCTGACTGTGCCCCATAGATGTGTCTCTTTGATGCATCTTCCGAAGCATACAACTAAAATATCAAACAGGAATTGTAAAAAGAGTATCTTGTTTTTCTTCTGTTGGGTCACTTTCAAAAGAGCTCTTCCTCTCTGATTACTTGAGATAGTTCTAAGAATACAATTTCTTCATTTTTGGGGCGTACTGAAAAGATCTCCTCCTCTCTAATTTGTGCTGTCACCTGCCATTCTTTTTTCAAGGAGGTCAGGCTAACCAAACTGTAGCATTCTTATCAAAACCAGCTGTAGAAGGAATAGAAGTACTAAAGTCATAAAAACAACACCAGCATTGAACCAGCCCCAGAGCCAATCAATTTCTCTAAAGTATTTTCTCATTTCCAATGACTGGTGAGAAGTCAGGAGTCTAAACGGAATCTAGGAAGACAACTCTTCTGCTCAGTTTGGCCAGGCTAGCACACACACCTCTGCATCACTGGCTAGGTCACAGCTTCCTGCTGCTCCCAAAACAATCCCTGCTTTTGTCTTCACTGTAGATAGAAGCTCAAACCCCACTCACGCCCAGCTGCCCTCAAAGGCAAAAGGAACGCCTCAAGTGCTCCCTGCCTGCATCCAAGCACCACAGTGGCTTCTGTAGAGAGTCCAATATTTCTCTCCCAGCACCAAATCAAGGAGGAACACGTGCTGCAGCTCTTGCTGAGGCGCACACACTGTAATACACTGCTCGATGGCACAAGAAATCCCCAGGACGTACTCAGCAGATGCAGGGAATGCTCCTCTCTCTCCTGGCTTGAGCGGGGAGAACTGCTCATCCTGGGGTTTTCAGGCTCTGGAGAGGAGGCTTCTTCCCAGGATGCTGCTGCAGCCACAGCTTGGATGGCAGATCCTGCATTCATCTGGGACAAGAAATTTGCTTGTGTCAGAAAGGTGCCTGGCAGAGATGCTCCAGACAGAGCATTTCAAAGGCAAGTCCTTAGGAACAGCACTGGGGTTAGGCTGCAAGCTAAGCTGTCAACTCTTGCACCTCCAGTCCAAGCCAAAGAAGCAGTCCGAGACTACAGCTTCTCACAGTCAGCCGTAGTGGAGAATGTGAAAGGGAAAGAACAACTTTACACTTCACCCCGTTCTCAGGACTGCATTCACCATGGACAGGGACAACTTGCCCAGAATCTGCGTGGGTCACCACGCTCGCCTGAACAGAGCCTTCCAAAAACAAAGCCAGCACCAAGAGGCCAGCAGAAATACATTCCCAGCATTGCTGGCCCACCGGCCAAAGCACTAGCCCTGCTGCCCAGGGCAGCAGCTGACATTCAGCAACCCACTAAGTGTCCTTCTGAGCAGCTGCCACGGAGAGCACAGAGCATGGCAGTCAGAGACATTGCTCCCATCCACCGGCTGCTCTGCAGGGGAAAGGCAGCAAGGGCAGAGACCTCTTGTTGCATGACTGCAGTGCTTCCTCCTCCTTCACTCACCCGCTTTCGTGCAGCCAGCCTGTACTGCAGCAGGGCCTTGCGCATCCTTTCCACTTCTTCTTTGTGCCTCTTCTCCATTGCCTCCATCTTCCTCTGAGCTTCCCGCAACTCTGCCTGCAGCTTCTCCTGGAAGTTCCATCGAGAGGAATCTTACTGGCATCTGCAATCTTGTTCAGGTTTCCTCTTTTGAACTCCCACAAGCACTTGTGTTCAGCCACTTCCTCCTGCATCTCTACCCAGCTCTAAGCCTTCCATCCTAGCTCTTCTTCCTGCTGCTCAGCGCTGGAGCCTGCCAGGCTTCCAGTGCTCCCAGTGCCTGCAATGGTCCTTGCCTCCCCTTTCCTCACGTCTCCAGTTCATGACCCCACCACTGCCCTTCCCTCTGCTACCTGGCTGGTCAGGCTCACCTGTCCATTCTCCTGCTCCTTATTCAGCTCCTGCCTCAGATGCTCTAGCTGCTGCTGGCTTTCGTTTACATCTCCCAGCAGCCGGTGCACCTTATCATCTAGAGCAGCCTTCTGGCACTGGAGCTGCACAGAAACAAAGAGAAGATGGCTTTAAACATCCCACACACCACTTGTGGGGCAACCAAGATTGATGTGCTCATGCTTTCCAAAAGTATTTTCTTCTCCTTCCTGTATTTACCAAGGGCCAGCTAAGAGGCAATCCCAGCCAGACACACAGTCTCCAGAGAAGCAGTGCCCATAAGGAGCCCAGAGGAGTCCCAAACAACACACAAACTCTCTCTTCACACTCTGTGCCTCTTGACTGTCTCTGGTTCTTTTCCCATCCAGGCTGCATGATGGCAATTTACTGCTTCATCTCAAGCAGCCTTTTCTCCTGTCCCCTCTGTACCTCTGCCACCAAGTTTATCCATTGCTCCAGCTTCTCCTGTGCCTTCAAACTCTCTTCTTCCAGCTGTCTCTCCTGATGAGTGGAAGAGACACATCCAGATGAAGTCCCACCAATGCTCCCCAAAGGAAACAACAGAAGCTTCATCCTTTCAACAACCCCCGCGCCCGAAGAGGACACACTAGTGGCTTTGTGCCCTCCAGCACGTGGGAGGAGGGCCAACATGTGTAAGGAAAGGAGAGGTCACCTTCCTTCCCTGCTCTGATGGCTGCCTGTTTTCTGGGCCCCCTCTCTTCAGGATTTCTGCCTGTTCTCAAGGTCTTTGTCCTCAAATTCCCCTGCCCTTTGGTCAAGGAAAAGCTGCAGATGGACTGCAGGATGAGGACAGCACCAGCACCTCGATGAGCCAGTCACAAGACAGGCCACCAGCTGAAGCACCAGCACCAGGAGGCCTGTTGCAACTGCTTCAGGCTCCAAGGGAAAACCTCTCTCCACTGCGGAAGGACAGAAAGCAAGGAACCCACTTGCTGGCACTGCAGCTGGCAGCAAGGTCAGCAGCAGGCTGCTGCATGGCACGAGGCTGTGGGGAAAATGCTGCCCCTTCGCTGCCGTGCTTTGGATGCTGACCACCCAGCCTCCTGGGGAACTTGCCTTATGCCCATGCTGAACCTGTGCCTGCATATACTGTCCCAGTACTGTCCTCTGGGTCTTCACAGGCCTTCAAGTAAGAGCTCTTGAACCCCTCTGCTGCCTGGCCCAGCCATGTGTAGCCTACAGCAGATGCTTGAGACCATGGCCCATACTCAGGCTGCTCTTCTGCTAAGCCAGCCCTCCAAACTCGCTGGAAAACTTCAGAGATGTACTGTTTCTTACCAGTTTGTGCACCATCTCCCTTCTCTTCGCTTCCTCAGCAGACTGCCAGAGTCTCAGAGCCTTGCTGCACTGCTCTTCTGCGCAGCGGAGCTGTTGAGCCATGTCTTCACATTGCTGCTTGCTGAGAGATCTTACAGCCAGCAGCTCACGACGAAGGCCCCTCATATCCTCTGCAAAGGTGACACACGGCAACAGTCAGAGACTGCACAAGCAGAGGAATCTGCTGACCTTAAGCCCTTTCAGTTTCAGGCAAGGAGGAACCTGCCCTCAGCTCCTTCCCTCCTCACAAGCCCTGCAGACAGAGCTGCCTGTGCAGCGACTGCACTGGGCAGGGCGATCAGCAGAACAAAGCGCACGAGGCTCTCACCCACTATCAGCTCCTTGGCCTGCGTGGCCGTGCGCACTTGGGCTTCCAGGCGGCTCCTGGCCGTCTCCAGCTCTGATACGTGCTGCTGAGCCTCCAGCAGGCTGCTTTGCAGGCTCTCCTTCTCTGACCTGCAAGTTGTGAAGATGGAGAGCAGTTGTTCCTGGCACACAGGGGCAGTTTCTCCGGTGAGGCACATCTTAAGATGTGCTTTAGGGTCCCTATGCCTTAGGCTGCCAAACAGCTTGCATGGAAGCTCAGATAAAGCAGGACAATGTTACCACTTAAAATAGCAGAGCAGGCCCCTCCAGGTGACTGGGCAGCCTTTCCTCATGACCTAGGCCAGCACAGAAAGCCCAGCTGACTTTGAGCTCAGTGGACAAAGCTCCAATTGCTGTTGCCTGACTTATCACACACGGGTGGCTGTGCCCACAAAGTCTCTGCAAATGAGCAAAAAGCCAGCCACTGCTCACAGCCCTCAGCTCATCAGCACTTCCAGGTCACTCTCCAGAGGCACACAACAGTGTTCTGCTGGTTGACCTGTCAATGTTTCATGCCATTCCTCATGTGCATATAGGTACTTGGCTTGCCAGGCACTCTCTAAGGAAAAGGGACTCAAGAAATTCACCAAACGATATAGTGAAACCTCCAGCTTCTAGCAGCATGAGTAGGAATCCAGAACTAGGTTTTTATCTGGACAAGAACTGTGTAGAAAAAGGAGAGACACACAGGTATCCTGCCAGTTAAATCATTGGAAGATCATGAACAAGAACACTTGCTACCTTTATTTGTGGCTAACTAAGCTGTTGGAAAGGATGGATAAATATAATTGCCTGGCAAAAGATTTACGATAGTACAGCCAAGATGAAAACAATCCCCGCTACTGGCTGGACAATACCCTTACCTACAAAGAAGTCTAAAAGTCAAATGGACTGTTCCATCTCAACCCCCAGAATGTATGGTTCATCCCACACCTGCAACCCTCCCCTGAAACATCAAGTGCCTGTAACCCCTTTGGCCCAAGTCTTGTTCCAGCCCACCTTGAAGCCCCCTGAGAAGGGGTCTCCGAGGGGCCAGACGCTCTCTTGGATCTTCCCCCCATCTTAGAACTCCCTGCCTCTCCTAGAGCATCCTCTCTACCCCTTGTCTCTCCCCTCCCCCATCCTCTCAAACCTTGACATGTGCTGCGTCTGGTAGCTCCAAGGAAGACCTTCCTCCATCCCTAATAAACCTCATCTTCTAAGAGCAGCCTTCAGAGATCTCTCGTCTCCATTCATCAAAGCCCTCCTGGAGCCCAGCCATCCCCACACTAAGCCAGCAGTGCCCAGATGATTTGGCACTCTTGAAAAAAAGGAAGAGGCACCAGCCAAAGGGACCTTGACCGGTTACAGAAGTGGGTGGGCAAGTGGGCAAGTATCAGTGCTCAGCAAGGATCCCTAGAGACTGTTGAGAAGTCACAAGACCTTTCCCTGCTGCTGCTGCTGCTCTTGCTGTTACTATTAAGCTACTCTAGGTCCTGCATCCTACTCCACAAGAGTGAGCTCTGAAAGACTGCATGATTTGCAGCATGACCCTCCATCTTCAGCTGAAGGGTCAGCACCCTACTCACAACATTCCCATGTAAGATCCTTGAATTCTGAAAAAAAAAACGTCAAACTATTTGGCAAGGAAAATCTGATGTTCAGATTTTGCAACAAAGGAGGAAGCAAAACCAGAGGGAAACTTCCGATTTCAGGAAACATCTGCACGGTTTTCACAGGTACTCAAGTCAGTGCCATGTTGGTTTACTTTGCACTTGTTGCACAACTGTGCAAGAGGTCCCAAGCAGGTGCCCAAAAGAGCTTGGAGAGCTTGAGTTGGCAGAAAAATAACATTCAGATCAGAATATCGTTTTCTTTTTTCTCATGTCTCTTTTCCTCCCCATCTGAGAAACATCAGGAGAGCACACAGGAGGCGGTAAATCCTGACTGGTGGTAATGCTCACCACCTTTGCAATTACCTTCAATAATGTCCCACCCTGGCTCTCCTCCCTGCCTTTACCTGGCTTCTGCCAGCTGCTCTGAAATGCCTCGTAGGTCCCGCTCCGTGGCTCTCACTCGGGCTTCCAGGGCAGCGTTCTCTCTCACCAGCACCGCCTTCTCTCTGCACACCTGCGACAGTGCCTGCCCTTGGAGAGAGAACTCCTGCAGCAGCTTCTCCAGGCCATTCTGGGCTGGCCGCTGCGGGCGGCAAACCTGCAAGTGGGGGGCAGCATTTTTCCAGTGGAACAACAACAACAACAACAACAACAACACCAAGAACACAGGCTCGGTCTTAGCTTGCTGCCAGAAGCAGCATTCACGGCGGTCTGGCTAGGACAAATCCCTCTCCCACAAGTGCTGCCTCGGAGTAAAGTGAGCGTACCTTTGGTGCCACCAGAGGAACCGCTTCCTGCAGGAGATCCCTCTGAGGCTGCGATTCCTCCGCGCTCTGTGCCGCCACTTCAAACGCCCTCTCTAGTGAGGAGTGGCGCTTCCTCTCAGATGCAGCCAACTCCTTCCATCTGCGACAAGGGGACACACAAACAAGCCTTTAAGTGCAACACAGTCTCCTTGCAAAACCAGCGCTACATACCACGCCCCACATAAGGCAGTCTCAGGGCCTTCCAACAGCCCTCTACTTCCACCTCAAGAGATGGCTGCAATTCCCTGCCTAGACCCACATCTCTCTTTGTCATTCGTGCAGATGAAAGAGTCGCCACTGAGGAGGTCAAACAAGCTTCCACAAGCCACAGAACACTTCCAGAAAGCTCAGGTACTCTCAGTGCAACAGCTTCCTGCTAGGCCCAAGGCGCCTTTCTGATACAGTGGGCACCGGACTTGCAAAAGATTTTCCTTGCATAAGACACACTTGGTTAGTCTAAGTGAGCAGTCCCACAATTGCTCCTGCTTTCACTAGCAAAACAAGCAAAGAGCCTGCAAGTCATAGCTTGGGGAGGAGGTGGGTACGATTTTCCAGTTCAATAACCAAAGGATCCCAAGATGGTTTAGGCTGGCAGAGACCCCAGGAAGCCTCTAGCCCAGTCTTCACCTCCAAGCAATTGGGGTCAGCATCTGGACAGGCTGCTCAAGGCTCTATCCAGCTGGGGCTTCCAAATTCCAAGGGTGGAATCTGCACATGCTCTCTGAGGCTCTTGTTCTGCTGCATGAGTGCCTTTGCAGGTCAGTGCTTTGCTGTCCTGAAGCCCAGCCTGAACCTCCCTTGCTTTTACTCTGGTCTAGTTCAGAATGCTTTTTGTTAAGGTTTGAGAAGTGAGTCCCAGGAGGCAGATTTGCTCTAGGTCGGTCGGCAGCCAGACCTGCCCTGGGCTGCCTTCTCCCACCTGTGCTGAGCAAGTCAAATGGTGAAAATCGAAATTTGTTCTTTCGCCCAGAACCTCCTAAAGCCCAGCAGCGCCCAGCCCTGCTCAGAGAACGTGAGAAAGCTTAACACGCACCTCAGCTCCCGGGCGCCGCGCACTCGATCCGTGCACTGCTGCCGCTCCGCCTTTCCTGCCTGGACCGAGGAGTCCTGACTGGCGAGAACCTCTCCCAGTGGGGCCTGCAAGGAATGGGCAGGGAAAAATCACAAACCAGCAATGAGGAGCAGGGAAGTTGGCTCCTGACAGTTGGCAGGAGCAGCAAGCAGAGACACAGCTTAACTGAAGGCAAAATCTTTTGTATGGGGCCGTTTGGGTGGTGTTTAGGTGGTGTTTATGTCCCAACTAACTCTTGAGTTGCTCTGGAAATGTCTGAGGAGAAGCAGGGAACACTTCCCTGCTCAGCTCTGGTCAACTGGCTTCCCCTCAGGATTTCAGGCCTTGGAGAGCAGCCAATAGGAACTGCATTCCAGCCCTTCACAGACAGACCTTGTCTCTGCCATGCACAGCTGCTCAGAACCCTTCTCAACAAACTTGGGTCATGTCAAAGTTAAGGGTGTAGCTGAAGCAGTGACTGCAGCTACTTAGACAGGCCATGGAGAGGGGTAGGTCCCTGCAGGCAACAGTGGCTCCTCCATAGCCCACAGGGCTCTGAACGGCGCCTTGGCACCTTCTCCCTCTGCTGCCAGCAGGGAGCCTGCACAGACTCTGCACAAAGGGGCTGACTTTCGCACCAGGAGCACTCAAAGACATTGTGCTACCGCTTACCTCACAGCAAGGGAAGTTCAGAGTCCCTGTGACAGGGCCAGGGAAATGATGCCTGCATATGAAAGTTCAGATCCCATTTCCCACGGGTCAGTGGCTGGGCTGCAGAGCTAGGTCACGGCAGGACTCCAGCCCACATCAGCCATCTTCAGCCAGGAAGGGCAAGTGCTGCTTGCTCAGAAACTTGCAGCTCTGCACTGCACCAAAGCTTTGCACTCAACCAACCAAAGCTGCCACTTCTTGCTGCAGGATGCTCAGGCCCTGGACATGCAGGTTTGTTGTCCTTTGACAGGATACCTCCCCTTTAGGCTCCGCAGGAAGAGAGCGAGCCAGAGGAGGCTCTGCTGCTGCTGCTGTGCTCTGCAGACAGGCAGCAGCGTGAGGGACAGGGAGTAACCTGTCATTTAGACCCTTATTGCTCCCCAATTCTATCCTCAGCTCTCCTAAGCAGAAATCATGAATTTGGAGACAAGTGGGATGCTCAGTCATTACAACTCAGTTCAAGCGCACTAATGGGACTAATGTTTGGATGGGATTGCCTATGCTTCTGAAGGAGCTATTTCAGCCTGCCTACAATCAGCATGCAGCCTCCTGTCTGCAGAGCTTGACTTTCTTTTGTGAAAACCTCTTCGATGGAAAAGGAGGAAACGGATGGAATCCTTTTGGTAGTGTTTGTGCACACATTGACTTTGTGGACTTTCTTTCGGCCTGCCAGGCTGGCGCTCTACTGCAGCAGGCCAAGGCCACAGCTTTCTCCACAATCCTCAGACACCAGGAATGCCAAGGGTGCCCGTCCCACTCACCGAAGCGTGCACTTGACTCCTTCCCCCTCTGAGGCGACCTGTCGGGAACAAGGGAAAATGAACCAGGTGCTCTTAGAAATCTGTCTGTGCTGAGGAGTCCCACAGAGCAAGTCCAGCCAAGCAAAGAGCATTTTCCTTTCACAACATCCCACCGGGAGCAACACTTCTTTAGCACAGCAAGCCAGACTGCAGGCCAATACCCTAGGCTGTGTCTACCTTTTGCTCAGCTTTGCCACTAAGGAACCAGAAACTTGACCGAGAAGATGCAAATTGTTCCTTAGAAGTCACTGCCTGCATTGGAGCTGGTTGTCCAGCCTGCAGCTAAAGCAGCCTTTTTCTCCTCTCTTTCCTGGACTTGCTTTTTCCTTTTGTCAATTGCACACAGCAGGTCCCACGCGGTTGCTGTGCACAATTCCCCACAAAAGCTCCCACCAAAGCCCTCTTGGCGCTCGCAGTTCTGTTGGGACACAGCACAGGCCCAGCTCCGGGCTTCAGGAGCACGCTCCAGCTGCTCGGCACTTTGCCCTTCAGCGCAAAGCCAATCCCTCTTGTAGCACACACTGTGGGTGCACTTAGACAAGCACATCCTTAAAGGATGCAATGCAGAACAAAAGATGCTTTTCCTCAGTTCTGGAGAGAACCAAACAGTTTTTAGAAGGACGCCTGCAAATCTCGCCCCGTCTGCATTTTGGAAGTTCCCACACCCTGCTAGGCAAGAGACACCCTCTTTTTAGGTGAAGCTGTTGACAGGAGCTTCACCCAACAGATGGCATCTTTATGCCATTTTTCTTTCAATGTGCTGCTCCAAGGAAAAACTTGGATTTACCAGTCAAACGACGAAAAGCTTTCCGAGAAGCCACCAATGAAAAGGCGCTGCTGACTGCTCTACGGACTCGCTCCATCCTTGGAGCAGTGCTGCTCAAGTCCGTAGGCCAGGGGAACAAAACAAAGGAAACAAACCCCCTCGTGCACAAGTCCCCAGACTGTGCAAGGAAAAAAGGGGAGAAACAGGACACTTGCACAACTCCACCAGCTGTGCAAGAAACTACAGCCACACAAGGACACCCGCTGTAATCTGAGAACAGCACAGCTGAGGTGATCCTCCTGCAATGAGCGCGCCAAGAGCTGCTCTGGACGCTGAGGCCTTGCGGGCACCAGGAAAAGCTCCTGCTGACAGCGCTGTGACGTGGCAGCCCTCTGCTGACATCACAATAGCAGCCGTTCCCGCTTGCTCTGTGCATTCATGCATAGCAACCAAACCTTCTCTGCAGCTGACAGAAAAGAAAAGCCTGCACAGATCTCCTCTGCCCCAAAGCAGCACAAAAGCCCCCTGCAGTCCATAACTCACAGCTCAAAGGAACCAAGAGCAACACAAAACAGGCACCGATCCCATACAGCCTGTACGCCAAGCTGAACACGGAGAGACAACCAGGATGTAAGGAAACCAAAGGCAACGTGCCCTTTTGGCCAGCACTGCTTCTCACTAAAGACAAATTTAAATGTGCTTTTAAATCCTGTGGATGAAATCGTGCTTGGCTAATGTTGCTAATATCCCGGAGAGTTCCCTAAACTGGAATGCCTGTCATTCCTGCCCATTTACTGCATGACTAACATCAACCAGCACATTGTAGGGCTTGCTGAAGGAAGAATGACACCTAAGTGGGGAGAAAAAGCCAAGTAACCAACCTGTTGCACACACAGCACACTGCTGCTGCACAATCACAGCACCTCCAAGAAGCCTTTGGGGCCTGTGACTCACTTCTGGCAGCTTCCTTGGCAGGGCACACATCTGAGAGTCACAGAGATCTGACACTAATGGACGCACCGAAAGAAGGAAAAGGAAATCAAATCCCAGTGTGGGGCAACATAGAAGCTGCTGTGGGGAGGAAATCAGTGCAGCAAAATGGGCAAGTCCCACCTAAAAGGGAGGAGACCATGAGGCAGAGAGCAAAGAGCTCAGCCGCTGGGCACACCTTAGGAAGGCAGGCTCAGGAAAAAGGAGCAACCACAAGCCTTCGAAAGTTCAGAAGCTTACTTTCAGGCTGCATATTGTCCTGATGAAAATTCCCTCTGTGTGTCAGACTGAAAGTCAGGACAGTTCTCAAGAAATGTCTGATTAGATGACAAATGCCTTTGGAGCTACAGACACCACATTTGTGCCTTACTAGTGTCCTAATCCCAAAGCTTTAAAATGTTGCTGAGTGACCCTAATTTCCTCAGGGCTACAGATCAGGCAATAGTTTCAAACATGCACTGCCTACAAAACAGTCTGCATAGCTATGCATACCATTTTCTGCCCACTATTCACAAAACACTGCTGTGTCCTCAAAGGAAAGCAGCAGATAGCTCTAGCAGCCTGCCCCCGCCCCAAGAGTTTCCAACCAATTTTTTCCTCTACTTTCTAAATCCTACGTCTAAGCAAAAGTCGTTTCTGCTAGCAGAGTGAACTGGAGACTGAGCATTCGTTCACGTGCAACAGCGCGGGCTGGTGTTGCAGCCTGAGAGCTGGAACACAGGAGCTTGGGCAACTGAGCTTTGGGATGCAACAGCAGCCAGAGAATGAGGCTGGGGGTGACTGCCTGGGGAGCAAAGTGGCCCAGCAATGGCATTGCACACAAGCTGTGGAGGAGGCACTATCAGCATGACAGCCCTAATAATGCCACACAAACCCTCCTAGTTTTACACGTTTATTGGACGCTGGTTGCTCTGCATGTATGTCCATGCTGCTGCCTTGATAACCTTTAGGAAGCAGTCAGAGCTAGCAGGATTCAGCCAGCATCAGGAGCTGATGCAGCCCAAGAAACTGCTGATTTACGGAAGCTTTTGGCTTCCAAGGTGAAGCCAAGGCCAGCCCTGCTGCTGCTGCTGCTCTGCCAGAGAGCCCCGGCTGGGCAGGGATGGCACCACTCTGCCACTGGCTGTTTCTTCTTCCAGAGCTGGGCGCTGCTTTTGAGCCAGCAATGACAGCTGGTGGGAGAACAAATGGGCCTTTTCCTGTGCCAGCACTTAGGGATGCACTAGGGCCACCTTCTGGGAAGATTTTCGGCCCCTACAAAGCAAAGCAGAAGGACACAGTTGGAAAACGCTTCCTTTACAGCCAGATTCGCTCTTGGAAAAGAAGAGACTGAGTGACAGGACGAGCTTGCTGGGATTTTCCCCCTGAGAGCAGCCTGGGAATGCTGCTTGCTGTCACAGATGCCTCCCAGGAAACTCCACACACTCACTCAGTTTCCTCCTTTCTAACACATGGTCCCAGTTAACTGCCAAGAGGATGAGCAGTGAAAGCCATTCTTCAGAAAATGCCAATCCCTTGAAGAAATGCTGATTCCAGCGGGATTTAGGCCCAAGTGTTGTTCTCAAGAGCACTGAAGTTCAGGTTTCAGCAGCAAGACAAGAGCAGGCAGCTTGGCAGGCCTCCATCACCTCCAGCACTCACCGGCCTTGCAAATTCCTCTGCTTCCTGTAGCCACTGGCTGAACTTCTGTTCTTGACTCCTGTTCCCCATGAGACTGGCACCTGAGGCACTGAGGCACCTCAGGAGGAAGTCTAGAACCAAATGACAGAGGAGAATTCCATTGAAACTGCTAATTGGATCGTTTGCCCTGTTTGCTGCTAGCAACTCTCCTCAGCAGACATGGAATTTGCATTTCAGTGAGCTATACAGCCCAGAAACGAAAACACTAGGCTCACGAAAACCAGGATCAATTTACTCAGTTCTTGCAGGCCAGAAATGAGAGTGCAGCAAAGGACTGAAAAATGGACTACTACTATGCAGCATGTGTCCACCGTGGGCATGACAGAGATTTCAAACCCAGATCTATGGAGGATATAAATATAAATATATAAAGTCTCATCTGGCTGTTCAAAGACATCAGTCTAAGTGATAGAGAACTCTTGCACTTTTATTATATCGTCATCTTTACTCTGGCAAGAAGTCCTCTATTTAGTCTCACTCATGCTGGTTAACAAGCCTTTACATTTACACAAGCTTACAATTGCTGCAAAAAACTCCATGTCCTCATTTAACACAGAAAAAGAATTTTTTCGGAAGGAGGAGGTCCATTTGGATATTGACCAATCGAAGGTGGACACACCTCTGAGAGCACAGAGGGGTTAAAAGCAGAATTCCCAGGAGAACTCACTCTCTTTGGTTCTGGTCGGCGTGCAGTGCAGCCTCTCCCCCGCCCGGCCGTGGCTGGGTGGGGAGGGGAAGGCCCATGGCCTGACTGAGGTAGCCCCAAGGGTGGAGGGACTGGAACTGAGCTGGCACCCTGCAGATGGAAGGGTGGAGAAATCTGGGATGTCTCCATTCCCCCCAGAGTCGAGAGAGAGAGAGAGAAAGAGAGAGAAAGAGGCAGGAGCGGCAGCTTGTCAGCAGTTCACCGCAGGAAAGGAGAAGAGCGGGGGGGCCACAAGGTGCCCAGCTGCCTGTGGGAGCCAGAGTATGGGCATCGAGCCATCCTTGGCAGTTGGAACTTTTAACCTTCCTGAAAAATAAAAGCTTTGTAAAATTTTTCCTCTCCTCAGTTTGAGAGACAGGAAAGAGAGACAGCTTAGACCCTGGGATGTTAGAAATTCTAAATGGGAGGGGATGATAGAGTAGCTTTTGGCTAGACTTTCTCCTTAATACCCATAGACTGAACCAATTTTCTCCTCCAAGAGAGACTGTATTTTAAGAGGATGCCAGTGAGCCAAAGAGACCTACTTCAGCTAGGAAAAGACAGATGTAGAGCGAACAGAAGAAAGTTAGGAGGTTTGTAGTAGTGCCCCCTGTCCTTGAAGAAGAAGAAGAGAAGAAGATCTCTGCTCTTAAGCCCTCGACCCCAGAGGAAAATGGTGGGGGGGACTGTGGTCCCAAAAATTAAAAAACTAAACTCTTGTTTTTTTCCCCTCTTGGCAGGGCATCCTTAAAAAGAAAAATCCTAAAAGCAGCCTGTCCATCCATGCATTCATGATAAGAGCACTGTGCATGGAAAGGAAAAGGGTCACCATGGGAAACTTCTCCAGGAGGTGCCATGTGTGACATAGAAACACATGATGTGGCAGCTGTGTTTCTCAGGGGGTCTGTGGCACAAAAGAGACTCCTCTCTCCCTCAATAGACTAAATATCGATTGCCTAGAGGGTGGAAACCTGATTGGGGTCCAGATTGTGTCTCACTGTAGTTTGTTAGAGTTAAGTAGTAGGAGGAAGAATGCTTTGCAAGGTTTTCCTTTTAATTTTTGTGTCTAGTTTTTTTTCTTTCTTTTTTTCTTTTATAATAATAGCTTAATAAAGCTTTTTTCTGTTATTAAGCTTAAGCCTGCTTTGCTCTGTTCTCAATTTCATTTCACAGCATTCAGTTGAAAAATTGCATTTTCATAGGGACACTGGCATTGTGCCAGTGTCAAACTATAACACTCCAATACAGAGTAAGCGGTCAAATATGGTAGGTGCACTTTGCCCAGACAAAGCAAGGTAGGAGAGAAAGAAAGACATAAAAGAGAAGAAAGAGAAGAAAGAAGTTTACCAATCTGTGGTTCCACATTGATACTACTGCACGGATAGTATGGATCTGGGATAGCTAGACAAAAAGAAAAAGAGGAAACAGGGCTGCAGGCAGGATCAAATTTTTAGAGTTAGCGTGTTGTATGCCTCTTATGCAAACTAAAATTTTTGTGCCAGCTTGTTCACCCATGAGCATCCAGATCTCTAGTATGTGAGTGTAGGATGGGCATCTCTAGGTGGAAAGAAAAGTTCACTTAGAACAGGGCTATCCCACCTCCACAGGATCTTTCTTCCAATCACAACTTTTCTTTCACAACAGTCGGAATGTCTGAGATGTGCCTGGTCCTCACATCTAGCCACAGCAAGCTGCAGGAAGCAAAGGTGGGACTGGGCAAATGAAGAGAGCAGATCTGATTCAAAACCTTATTTAAGAGGTCTGAAGGTGCAAAAGTCCTTGGCACTTGATAAGAAGAATTCATAAATCCTGATGGAACTGCCTGAAGAAGGGACTAAGCCACCATAATAATATTTGTGAAGTAGTGACAGTCTAGTGAGGATATCACCAACAGGAAAAGAAGCAGCATAAACTCCCATTTTTCAAAAGGGAACAAAAAGACCCACATAACTACACGCCAGCCAGGCTCACCGAGTCTGGCTCTCTCTGGCCACGGGACGGAGGCTGGCCGGCTGGCTGTCCCGCTGGTGGCCGCAGGGCAGACACGCGAGCGGCCGCCCCGAGTCTGTGCCGAGACTGCCGCGGGTGGCGGTGATTGCTGCGGCGTGGGGAGCACAGCAGAGGCACAGAGCACGAGGAAACCGAGGCACAGCAATGAGGGAAGGACACTTGTCCGAGTCTCCAAAGACTTCATCCTGAAGGAGGGCAGAGCAAGTGACACATCTGACCCTGAAGGGGCTACTTTTAAAGGGGAGGGGGAACACAGGGAGGACACAACCTTTGAGCAATAGGAGGGCATTAGGGGAGGGCTGCAGGGTAAGGGCTCCCCAACAGAAGCCAACACGGGGTGAGAGCAGAACTCACAATCCAATTCTGCTTTGAGGAAAGGATGAAAGACAGGGAACACTCCAGAACCAAAGGAGTGTGCTGTCTTTGAGAGACAGGGGTAAGACAAGGGAACAAGGCAGCTATACAGGTGGATTGACACACATTTTGGTGGGGAAAACTGTGGTAAACAACTCAGGACTGAACCAAATGGGGAAAACTGTGGGAACTCAAAATGTCTCTCAGACATTTTTAGAGGTTCCAGGCCTTGGTCAGAAGCATTCTAGACCCTGGCAGACAGCTGAAAAACAACTGTGATTTTGAGTTTGAGCCATGGAATGAATTACCAACTTTGGAGGTGGAACAAGCAATCACAAAAGGTTAGATAGTATAGTATAAGTAGTTACGAAGTAGAGGGGAAATTTTTTTAGTATTGTACAGGGGGGTTTTAGCACATGTACAGGGGGGTTTTCACTTTGTACTGGGGGTCAGAAGTTCTAAGATGGAGGAAAGTGGGCTGAACCCATCCTTCTTCCTTCTTCTTCCTTGCCTCCATGTTCTTGGTGATGTTGGCACTCACAGATTGGTTTAGAGTAGAAAAACACTTGGCAACGTAGGTAGTAGGTATTGGGGAATAATTGTAAACATGTTATACGTAATATATCTTATAAAAGATAGCAGCAACCCTGGGCGGAGGGAGAGACGAAGAAGACAGCAGATAGAGAGGATGTCAGGGTGTGTGTGTGCCTCTACCCAGGCCACTGATCAAATAGCTGCAGTCCAAGAACATAATCTGTTAGATAACTAGCAATAAACTGCCTTGAGACCGAACAGCTAAGCCTGCGGAGTTTTTCTTTGGAAGCACGGGTTGGAGGAGGAATTTCACCACCACATGTGGCCCAAAAACAAGGCTGGGGTTCTCACAGGGTACATAGAACGAACCAATACAAACTTATAACAAGGAATGCTAAAACATACTACAGAAGAACAAAATGTAAAATAATAGACTATCACAGCTCACTTCTGCGCCAAGTGCATGCAGTGGTCATAAGTGACTGGTTCTGCTGGGATGGAAACCAACCACCAAATCCTTGCTGAATTCAGCAGGGGCAGCAGCAGTACCTGCATCTGATGCCTAGCTCTGGGGCTGGGCTGGACAAAGGACACGCAGGGCACACAGCCCCTGAAGGATGTGACTTTGGAAACAACCACCTACCACTGTCTCCTCTTGTTTTGCTTTAGGGTCACACCAGCCTGAGGCACCGGGTAGCCCTCAATGCCACCTGGGACTGCAGATGACAGGCCCTGGCCTCCGGGACCAAACACAGGGAGGCAGTCACTCTCCAGAGGGAGCTTGCAGATTGAATCAGATGTCTGGTTGTCAGTCTCTATTTAGATTCTTCATCAATTTTAGAGTAACTTGAGGGCTGAGCATTATTCCTTCCCAGGGCCATATTTCTGATGCATGCTGGTATCCCCACATATACAGCAATTCAACACGTTGAACTCATGGCTAATTCTTCCTACCACATCTAAAAACAAATCCTTTCCATTCGTTAATGTCGTTTCTACTCCTGGTTTAATCACCCCTTTCATCTCTTTCTCTTTTTTTAAGTCCAGTCCTTTAAAGACCTTATTCCCTGGTTTCTTATCAGTGCATAACCATTTCTCCCTTGTAGGGAATTCCCCCACTAGTTTCTGTTTATGGGTCCCTTCATTTTCAAATAGCCAATAGGCTTTTCCATCTTCTACACAGGTTTGTAATTGTGGCAAGTCAACACACTCAGGGTTACGATTACTGTGAAATCTGAGAACTGTGCTCCGTGCATTCCCAGTATAGATAGCATGATAGCACTTATCACAGGAATTTGGTGAGCTCTCCTGGAGATTCACAGTCACTATTGCTATCAGCACCCACAGGGGTCCAGTACAGGTTACTCTCTTGACTCTCATGGTCCTTGGTCAGCTTCAGAGGGTAAGAGCACTGTCACCTGATCTGGGCTTGCCCCCTGTGCTTACATTCTTACCGGTATCCTCGTCTTACCCCACTCTTTCCCTGTGTTGACTTGTTATTTGTTTCCCGTTTTAGGGTCAGATCACTACTGTGGTGGGAGAATGCTCTATCTTATGGAGACTCCTTGTCACAGATTGCATAATGAGAAGTATCAGAAATTGCAATTAGTTTCTATTAATGTTTTATCAAAAACTGTCAATACATATCCTAGTAGTAAGACTTTAATAAGAAATATTACAATAAATATTTAAATAGCTCTTTATCCTAACTTTAACACTAATACTGGATTGAATAGGATATTAAATAACAGGTTTATAAATAATATCTTTAAAATACAGTTCATAGATTAGAGCGTTAGAAAAACATTTTATAAAAACAAGAGGTGTGACTTAGCATTACTGGAATCTTCCATTGTCTGTTCTGTGGGAGCAGAAACTGGACCTTTGACCCTAGTGACATGGGTCCACCCTTTTTCTTGAGTTCTTATTGCAGTTTTGGTAGTTAATAAAACTTGGTATGGGCCTTCCCATCTGGGGGTTAATGGCTCTTCTTTCCAGGATCTAATGAATACCCAATCTCCTGGTTGATATTTATGGATTTTAAAATCAATGGGACTACTTTGGGGGAGATATCCATTCCTTCTTAACTCTTCTAATGTTTTTACAGTTGTGTTTAGGTACATTTTCACACCTTTTTCTCCTTCTTCATACGTCCCCATACAATGTCAGGTAGTCAAAAATGGGTGTCCAAACATCATTTTGTAAGGGGAAATACCCATATCAGATCTAGGCTTTGTTCTCATTCTCATCAGGGCTAATGGGAGGCATTTTACCCAATTCATTTCTGTTTCATCTAATAACTTGGTAAGTATAATTTTCAGGGTCTGGTTAGTTCGCTCTACCCTTCCTGAGCTTTGGAGCCTTCAAGTAGTATGCAACTTCCAAGTCATACCGAGTGTTTCAATTACATTTTGTAAAATTCTAGCAGTAAAATGAGGCCCTCTGTCTGAATCGATTGTATTCACTACACCATAATGTGGGATAATTTGCTCTAGCAGAATTTTACTTACAGTTCCTGCCGTTGCTTTTAGTGTTGGAAAAGCCTCTATCCAATGGGTAAGGTGATCGATAATAACTAATAAATATTTAAACTTCTGTACTTGAGGAAATTCAGTGAAGTCAATTGTGTGTTCTGAAAAGGTCTTTTAGCTAATTCTCTTCCCCCTACAGGTACTTCCTTCATTATTTTGTTATTTATTTTCTGACAAGTCATACAATCCTTTGTTATAGCTTTTGCTATCCCAAATACCCCAATGCACATTTATGTTCTTAAAAAGTGATCACACAGTGCTTGAGTTCCCCAATGTGTAGAGGCATGCAGAATTCCTAGGATTTTATGAGATAGGTTTCTATTCAATACTTGCCTCCCATCAGGCATTATCCATTTCCCCAATTCATCCCTTACACCCCCTTGCTTTTGCAACTCCTCTTGCTCTTGTTCTGTGAATATTGGAATCTCTTCCCCATCCATTTCTTTTAGGTTTTCTAGTCCAAATATCCACTCTTCTTTTCCTCAAGCTGCCTCTTTGGCTGTCTGATCTGCTAAATTGTTTCCTTGTATTTCTATTGATGTCCCCCTTTGATGTCCTTTAACATGTACTACTGCAACTTCTAATGGATCTTTTAGTGCTTTTAGTGTTTCTTTTATCAATTCTTCATGAATTAACATTTTCCCTTTAGAGTTTATAAACCCTTTCTTCCCAAATCTTACTGAATGTGTGTACATAAGCATACTTGGAATCAGTAGAGATAGTTCCTTTATTGTATTTCAACCAAATTAAACCTCTTAATAGGGCAAACAATTCACAGCACTCAGCTGACCATTTAGTTGGTCATTTTCCTTTTTCTATTACTTTCCTAGTTTTCCCATCTGTAACTGCATAACCGGACACCCTTTTCCCTTCTACAATTCGAGAAGAGCCACCTATAAATAACACTTCCCCTTCTAATAAAGGCAATTCTTGTAGATCTTCTCTTGCTTTAGTATACAGATCAATTAGTTCTTCACAACAATGTTCAAGGTGGCCTTCTGATTTCCCATATAAAAACTGTGCAGGATTTGGCACTTTTGTAGTTGTGGATTCTATGTTATCAGTATTAGTTAGTACTATTTCGCATTTCAGTAATCGACTGTCCATCATCCATTGACTAGCTTTTTGGCTCAATATTTATTTTATAGCATGGGGGGTATGGACCTTAATTCTACCTCCAAAGGTTAGTTTATAGCTTTCCTCAATTAGAGTCACAGTAGCGGCCACCGACCGTAGGCAGGTGGGCCAGCCTCTCACCACAGGGTCCAACAATTTGGACATATAAGCAGCTGGTTTCCTTTCTCCACATCCCTCCTGCACTAATGCACCAAAAGCAATTCCTTCATCTACATTTACAAACTGTTCAAAAGGTTTTGCCAAATTGGGCAAACTTAAAACTGGAGCTTTCATCAGTCTTTCCTTTAACTCTCTCAATTCCCCTTCATTTTCTTCAGTCCATTCAAAGTACTGGTCTCAATCAATTTATCATATAAAAATTTAACTAACTTGGTGTGTCCATCTATCCAGGATTTACAGGATCCAACTAAACCCACTAGTTTTCTTACATCCCTTTTTGTCTTTGGGGAGGGCAAGGATAGGATTCCCTCCATTCTACTCATTGCCAATTTCCTATAACCTTTCCCAATTCATTGTCCTAAATATCTTACTTCTTGCTCTACAAATTGAAGCTTTCTTCTTGACACTTTTAATCCCTTTTCTATGGTAGTTCTATGGTAGTTTCTCCTACTATTTCCTTTTGCTCCCCCAAAATTAATAGCTCATTCACATATTGTAAAATCTGGGTATTCTGTTTTGCCTCAAATTGCTCTAATTATTCTTCTAATGCTTGTCCAAACAAATTTGGGGATTCAACAAACCCTTGGGGCAATCGTCCATTGATATTGTTGTTTTCTCCCTGTGTTCTCAACATACCATTCAAAAGCAAACCACCCCCTGCTCTCCTCTGCTAATGGGCACGCCCAAAATGCATCTTTAAGATCTATCCCACTAAACCAGGAATGTTCTGGTGCTATTTTATTCAACACGTGTAAGGGTCAGGCACTACTGGATATCTGGCTACAGTTTGCTTATTGACTACTCTTAGATCCTGTACTAATCGGTATGTTCCATCTGGCTTTTTAACTGGTTGTTCTAGGGTGACGTTATGGTGTTTGTGTCTCCTATCGTGTGTTCTGTTTCTGTTTGATATTATGTTCTGTGCTTTCAAAACTGACTCTGAAAGTGAAGGTTTGTTTTGCCTTGTTATCAGCCAGTTCACCTCCGCCCATGGTCTGCTGTCTAGAAGAGGCTGGTGCTGGCTGCCTTGCTTTTGCTTGCTTGCTTGGCTTGCTTCTGCTTTTGCCTTTGCTTCCTAGTTAGTTTAGCTAAGCAGTCCAATTCTTTCCCTGGACTCTTTCTTTTCCTTTCCTTTTCCTGAATACCATCCAACCTGCTCCGGACTGGGACCTGGAAACACGGAGGAACACCGAGAGCCTGCGCTCTGTGATCTGCAGCAGCCATCCCCAGTGCCAGAGAGCAATCCCCAGCACCCAGACCCGAGTGACCACTCCCAGGAAAGACTTTCTGGATTTGTTCATCTCTTCAGAGTGCTGAAAGTGTTTTATTGTCATCTGGTGTTAATTTTTTTTTGGTGCTGGGGAGTGCTTTGTTTGTTAAAGAAACAGGTTCTTTTCCACTTCTCTCAGAGAAAATTTTTTCCCGAACCAGGTGGGTGGGGAGGGGCCGTGGGGTTTTTTTTTCTGGGGGCTCCTTCCAGAGGGTTTTCCCCAAATTTGCCCTAAACTAGGACACTGGTAAAATTGGTGTATTATGGGGTGACATAGATGGCTCTAATATCCCATCCGGAATCAAACCTTTTCTTATGGGTGTTAATCCCTGTTTTCCTTCAGCTGAGATGGAGTATTGAGGGACTCAAAAGGTTGTAATTTTTGGGTTTCATTTTTATCTTTATTGGTGGTATATCTAATAAACCTCGACCACCTTCTTCTGCCCATACCTGGGAATCTATTTCTTTCTCATCTTCGGTATTTAATCTCAGAATTGTTGCTGCCATCTTCCCTTCTTTCGGAACTATCCCTATCCCTAACTTTATTTGTAAATCACAGCTGAGTAAATTACATTTCAAATTACGCATAAACAGTAAATCAACACATCCTTCCCTTGAATTTCCCCTTAATAATACTTGTTTAATTACAGGTACTTCAAATGGACTATTGCTTGCCCCTCTTACTTTACAAGTTGTTCTACTAAGTTCACGATCTTCTGGTATCTTGAAAACACATGACCTATCAGCTCCTGTATCTACTAAAAATTCAAATTCTTCTCTGAGGCCCTACCTCTAAATTTATCAAGGGCTCCACTTTTAAATCCTTTACTGCCCTCAGAGAATAGTGCCCCTGACGTCCCTAATCTTCTCCTTCTTCAACTCCTATCTCAGCTTCGCTGTATAATTTCTGGTCCCCCTGGGCCGGGACTCCGATCCCCCCACCGAAAAGGAGGACACTCCCCTAACCGGTGGCTCCCTGTCGTCGCTCTCCCGTTAGGAGTATTTTCTACCACCGATGCTGGGCTCCTCCTTCCATGTAGGAAGGACCTTTCCAGGCACTGGGTGTCCGG
Source organism: Lonchura striata (assembly GCF_050655825.1). NCBI lineage: Eukaryota > Metazoa > Chordata > Aves > Passeriformes > Estrildidae > Lonchura > Lonchura striata. Next base: position 80,786,857 of record NC_140740.1, on the reverse strand, counting down.
GAACCCACGGGAGTCACCTTTAATGGCTTTGGACGGATTTCCCAGACCCACCCCTGGGAAGCTCTGGGCACTCAGCCCTCCGTGGCCCTGTTAGGGGTATCCCCTCACTCCGAGGCGTTCCCTGGGTGCTCTCGGGATCTAATCCCTCAATCCAGCCCACCCCGGGGGTCTTGGCCATGGCTGAGCCCCGAGGGTACCACACTCAGTCCTCTGCCCTCTCGCTTCCTTCCTTTCCGGCCGGGCCCCTCGCGGGAGTCCGAAACGCGGTACTAGGAAGTTCACTGTCGCTCCGGGAGTCAGGACTGCCGGCCCCGTCTCACTCACACCACACTCTCCCACCATTCGGGGCGTACCCTTGCGTACCCTCCGTCCCTCTCGCACATTCACCCAGGTGCCGCTCGCCCAGGTGCTGCGAGGACCTCTCCCGCTGCCTGGAAGGCGATTCGGACTTGTTGAGGCTTCCAGCCGTTCCTGGGGATCCAGACAGCAGCCCCTCTGCGGATCCGAGGTAGTCCTCAGTAATCCGGGATGCTGAAATCTGCCGGGTGCACCTCCCAAATCAAAGTCCTACTCTGGACCCACCTCTGGGTGTGGCTCTCCCAGGCGAGCCCCCGGTGTTATGGACAGGCTTACAACAAAAACTTTAAAGTAACAAAAAAATGAGGCCAATTAATTTTAAAAAAATAAGCCTCTTCATTACAACTGAACAACTGGAAGCAAAAGCCTCCGGCTAGTCTGGAGACTGTTTCAACAACTTATTAAGGGTAACCGTGAGACATTTCCAAGGATACCCGCTCCAAGACCCGGGTGTCACACCCCCCAGGCCTTTTAAAGTCTCTCGTCTCTCCTGATTGGGGCGCTCAGGATCCGCGCTATGATTGGTCCATTCCTCCGTTGCTGATTGGCCCATACGTTGGTGCAGTCTTGGCCAATCATTCTGAGATTCTCGCCTCCTATTGGTCGGTCTCTCCTCCAATCTTGATCCGAGCTGTGGCTGTGTTCCACGGTGCAATCCTTCTGGAAGCTTCTCTGACCCTCCACAGAGACTGGCATCTCCTCCCCGCTTCCACTGCCCTTTTCGGCATGCACAACAGCATTGAGCTCCAATAGAACTGATCAGCTTATTGCACCCACAGCATCCAAACCGGCACCACACACTGTTAGCTACATTTCTAATCACAACTTGTTACTTGTATCAACAACATCCATCCTTACACATCCATTGTTATGAACATTCCAAAAACAATTTCTTACTTGTACTAACAATATTTAACATCGTAAATACCATGCAAACTACATTCCCAAAAAGTTTAAATTATATTCTTTTACTATTTACAACAAGCAGTGTAAGCCACTTCTCAGCAAATGCCAATCCCTGGAAGAAATGCTGATTCCAGCGGGATTTAGGCCCAAGTGTTGTTCTCAAGAGCACTGAAGTTCAGGTTTCAGCAGCAAGACAAGAGCAGGCAGCTTGGCAGGCCTCCACCACCTCCAGCACTCACCTGCCCTGCAAATTCCTCTGCTTCCTGTAGCCACTGGCTGAACTCCTGTTCTTGACCTGCAGCCTTCTCCTGTTTTCCGTGAGACTGGCACCTGGGGCACTGAGGCACCTCAGGAGGAAGTCTAGAACACAATGACAGAGGAGAATTCCACAGAACGTGCACTTTGGATCGTTTGCCCTGTTTGCTGAGGCACTAGGTAGCCCTCAATGCCAATGACAGGCCCAAGCCTCCAGGACCAAACACAGGGAGGGAGTCACTCTCCAGATGGAGCTTGCAGATGGAAAAGGCTGCCGTGAGCAGGCACCTCAAAGAGCAGACAAATGAGGCCCTCCCGCACTTCAGCTGTGCCACGCAGCTACACAGGCCTGGGTAGACACCGCAGAGCACAGGGACAACAGAAAGCACAGAAAGAGGGACAAACCCAGTCAAGCACAGAGACTTTTCATGATTGCTGAGCCCCACACAACCCCAAGCGTGCCATCACCCACCAGTCCTTTTCTGTTGACAAAGAGCAGGTCCGGCGGGTGCCTTGCCCTGCTGGCCAGGGTCCTGCCAGGCCATTTCCTCTCTGCTCTCCTGTGCTGCCAGCAGACGTGCCTGCCTTCTTCATTCCACTTGCAGAGCCTCGGACCCATGAGCCATGGCCAGGCGGGAGGCAGGAGCAGTCACAGAGGAGAGGTGCCAGCTGCACCGAGCAGGAACCAAAAGCCTCCATGTGCACAGCTGAAAGCCTCTCCCTCCACAGGGTGTTTTGGCTGCCCTGCTCTTCACTGGGAAGTGCAATTGCCCTTTCTTCCTCATCCAGAAGACCACAGCTGGGCAAAAGCTAGCCAATGGGCAGCATTCCAAAGGCAGTGTAGGTTGGAGCTGGTAAAGGAGGGAGACGGTTGCCAAATCCAAACCACACTAGAATGCCACACTTAAGAGGGACTTTCCATCTTTAAGAAAGAATGGCCAATTCAGAAGCGAACATAGGAGCCTTATTCCATGGCTGACAAGGAAGGGAATTGTCCAACAGGCTTGAGGGGGTGTAGGACTTTTATTGTGACTCCAGCTCCAAGCTGCCTTTGGTGAAAGCAATCCTGAAGTGGTCCTGGACATCTCTTCTGCTTTCTCGATGGCTTTGCTGCGAGTTTCCTTTGTTTACATTGGAAAAGCCTTTGGAGTGGCGATTTAGATGGCGGGGGCCGATGTGATCTGTAGAAGGAATAACAGAAGTACAGCCGTAGAAACAACTGCAGTATGAAACCTGCCCCACAGCCAATCAATTTCTCTGAAGTATTTTCTCATTTCCAATGACTGGTGGCAAGGCAGGAGTCTAAAGGGAATCTAGGAAGACAACTCTTCTGCTCAGTTTGGCCAGGCTAGCACACACACCCTCTCTGAATCACCGGCTAGGTCACAGCTTCCTGCTGCTCCCAAAACAATCCCTGCTTTTGTCATCACTGTAGAGGGAATCTCAGGCAAAGCCCACCCACGCCCAGCTGCCCTCAAAGGCAAAAGAACACCTCAAGTGCTCCCTGCCTGCATCCAAGCACCACAGTGGCTTCTGTAGAGAGTCCAGTATTTCTCTCCCAGCACCAAATCATGGAAGAACACATACTACAGCTCTTGCCGAGGCACACACACTGTAATCCACTGCTGGATCGGACAAAGAATGCACAGGACGTACTCAGCAGCTTCAGGCACCTCCTCAGCAGCCTGACAGCCAGACCTCTCCCACAGCTCTAGCCTGGCTAGAGCCTCCAAACCCTGCCCTTCCAAGTCCTGGTGAGGGGAGGAAGACACTTCCACATGAAGTGCCAGCCAAGCTTCCCAAATAATCAGTGGAAGCTTCATGCCGTGCACAACCCCGCACCTGAAAAGGGCACAGCAGTAGTGACTTTGTACCCTACAGGAATGCTGTCCTAAGCAGAAATTCAAAAGCAGGATCAGCAGGTGGGAGAAAAAGAAGATGCCACCTTCCTTTCCTGCTCCCATGGCTGCCCATTTCCTAGCCCCTCTCCCCTCAGGATTTCTACCTGTTCTCAGAGGTTCATTGCCCCAAGTGCTGAAGTGGTCCTTGCCATCTCCTTTGCTTCCTGCATGATTTTGCTGCAGGGATGACAGCAATCAGGCTGTCAGAAGAGGCTTAAGAGAGGCTCCGCTGACTGGAGAAATGGATGCTGCCCAAAGAGAAAAAGAAACAAACCAAAACAAATTAAAAGAGAGAGAGGAAAAAGGAAGCATTCTTTTCCAAACTCTGTTCCTAACAGGGTCAAGCTGGATTCCTCTAGCACCCTGAAATACACAAACATAGGACTGAGGGCACCATCAGCACGTGTGCCTTCATGTCCAGGATGCTGCTAGCACAGGCAAACATGGCCCGGAACTGGGCTAGTCCATTCTTCAAGGTCTCATCACTTGCTGGGATTTTTGTCCTGACAGCACTGTGGGATTGCTGCTTGCTGTCCAAAGGGTTTGTTCCTTTCAGGAAACTCAACAGATGTATTCCAGCTCTTCATTTCTACAGACGTGGGCTATTTGAGTGTCCAAAAGAGATGTGGGACATAAGACATTCGTCATGAGACTCCCAAGAGCTCTAAAAAATATTGATCCCACGTGTTGCTCTCAGGACCACTGGGCACGCAGGTTTTCAGCAGCAAGCCAGGAGCAAGGACACAAAGCAGCAGGGCTCAGATCTGCTCAGCTCCAGCATGCAGGAAGAGTAGGCTCTGCCTTGTCATGGCCTCCCCACCTCCTGTACTGCCTGGCATCTTCCTTCTCAGCAGGAACAGCCAAGGAAGTGGCCAGGTCACCAGCTCCTCTTCGGCCACAAAACCGGGCGGCAAAGCCGCAGTGATTCTCATCTACTCCACCGGGCCAGGCAGCACATGGGGCTGGCACAACTCCTGCTCAGCTGTCCCTGTTTGGCTGGCAGGAACTAGAGGCAGAAACCTCTAAGAGTGGGGCAGGAGGGACAAGATGAGTGCCCTCAGATGCTCACAGGGAACTCCCCCACAGCCCCCAGCTTCCCGCAGACCAACCCAGAAGCGCTGGGCAGGGACGGCTTTCGTCGTGTTCTTCAAGGCCCCGTCCCTGGTATTGAAATACTTCAGTTCCTTTTGCTACCAGGTAAGCCTGAATACACCACCCAAGAGCAAAAGAGGGCCACAGAAATGACCAGAAGGAGGGAGCTCTCCTCTGAGGAACGGCTGTGAGAGTTGTGCTGGTTTAGTCTGGAGAAGAGCAAGCGCCAAGGAGACCTTTCAATATTTGTAGGGGCTTCTAAGAAAGATGGGGACATATCTTTTAGTAGGGCCAATTGTAAGGGGACAAGGCTGAATGGTTTAAGCTAAAAGACACTCCATTCAGATTGGCTCTAAGGAAGAAACTGTTCACGAGGAGAGTGCTGAAACACTGGCACAGGCTGCTCAGAGAGCTGGGAGGAGCCCCAAGCCCAGCAACCTTCAAGGTCAGCTTGGATGGGACTCTGAGCAACCTCATCCACTCAAAGATGTCCTTGCCAGTGCCTGCGGTTTTGGACTAGATGACATTCACTGGTCCCTTCTAGCCAAGCCTTCTGATTGGTTTTCATTGGAAAAGCACCCAGAGTGGAGATTACTAGATGGGGGGGAGGCCCATCTGAAGCCCTGGAGTTTGCCCAAGGTACACACCCTGACAGGGAACAGCTGCTTGGGCTGCAGCCGCTTTGCCTTGTACCTGCAGAAGTTCCTCGGCAGAGCCTCGCCTGTCCACATCCATCTGCAAGCAGCAACCCAGAAATTCACGCAAGCCAGAGGGCAGCCTGAACTTGTGCAGATCTGGTACCCCTTGCTTGCCTATCAGGTAGTTAGCCTGAAGCAAAAGGAAACATGAGACTTGATCTGATTCTTGCATATCCTTCAGTGCTCACCTAGAGCCCATCTTTTAAGCTCCAGTCTGCAGAGTCAACTTCTTGCCTAGCAGAGCTTTAGAGATGAGCCTTTCTCTCCCAAAGGAAAAAAGGCTCCAGTGCAGCCCCAGCTATTCCAAGCTGCAACAGGTCTTCCCTTGACAGCTGATGCGAGCCCCAGGGATGTTTTTAGAAAGAGGGCCTTGGTGGAAGCACTACCAGCTCTGGGCATGGGATTTTGTCTAATGGACACGCAGCAGAAGGACGCCGCTCTCTGAGCGTATTTGCACCTTACCGTGTCACTCTTTTCCCGAATATAAGGAGCCTCTCCTGTGGCCATTTCTATTCCCACGATGCCAAGGGACCAGGTATCCACTTTGGGGCCGTAGGGCTCTCTTCTCACCACGTCGGGTGCCATCCAGCAAGTGGTGCCGACCATCGACCTCCGTTTACTCTGCTCAGGGCTGAGCAGACCACAGAGGCCAAAATCAGCTGAGCAGAAAAACAAATACTGCTTCAGGTAGGAAACCAAGGAAAAGGCTTCCTCAGGACGCCTACGTCTCAGAATGCAGTGCAGAATCGAGCTGCAAAAGCAGCTGGGCTCTCTTTCCTCAGGGCTGCAGCCAAGGACTCGGGCATTTGTCCACTTAGTAACCCCCCATGATTCCCACCGTGGCCTTTTCTCAGCCACCGGAACTTTTACACTGAAACTCTCTCCCTTTGGAAGGAACGCACACACAAACCAAAGTTGCTCCTGCTACCCTGTTGCTCTCTAGCCCACTCTGCACCTTACAGCTGCGCCCTGGGCTTGCAGAGTGCTCCCTGCCCTCTCCCCGGCGCCACTGCTGGGCACCCGCAGCCGCTCCAAAGCAGCCCCACAGCGCCTGCCCGGAGCGCTGCGCCTGACCAAGAATACCCACCCAGCTTGACGGAGCCATCCCGGCCCAGCAGGATGTTTGCACTTTTGATGTCTCTGTGGATCACCTGGTTGGCGTGCAGGAAAGCCAGGCCTTGCAGGCACTGGGAGAGAAAAAAGGAACAGGAGGCCAGAAGTGAGTCTGCTCTGATTTCACCGCACACAAAAGGAGTCTGCTCCTGAAGATTCACAGATCTCAAAGGAGCAGTGAGGGCTCTCCCCGTCCTCAGGACAAAGAATGGTTTTCCGACAGAGGAAAAGTCCCTGCCTTGGCTACCAAGGGGATCACTGTCAGGTGGGAGATGCGAGGACAAGGGACAGCCCACTTAGAAGTAGCTCATGTGTCAGTTTTCAGTAGCAAGCACCATGCTGGGTGCCATGACATCCTTTGAAGTTGAGACCGGTGACAGACCAGTCTCTCTTTGGCTCTGCCACTGGTTTAAAACTTGGACACCAGCACCTTTGTGCTTCCAGGCAAAGAAGGTATTGCAGAAAGGCAAAGGCTTGGAGAGGCAAAGTGCAGAACAGAAAATGACAATGAAAACGAGACAGAGAGTTCAGTAATGGGATAGAAGAGTACAGAAGAGACTGGAGTAAGAGCAGGGACACTGGCAGGCAGTCCAGTCCAGATGCTCTTTCTTCTCCGCAGCATAAGAGCAACACAGAAAGAGAGCTCTGAACATGGAATCACTCACTTTGCAGCGCTTTCAAAGGACCAGTCTGTCCAAGCCATCCCAAGCACATGCAGGACCCCTTACCTCCCGACACACTGTTGCGATGTGTCCTATAGCAATCCTTTCCCTGCTGATCACATCGGCCAAGGAGCCTCCATCCATAAACTCCAACACCATCAGGACAAACTCATTGACAAGGTAGCTGCAAGACAAAAGCAACCGCATGGAGCTGAATGTGCACAGCTAAATTGCCACATGGAAGAAAAGACTACAGCTGAGTTTTGTGTCCAGGTCACTGGTAAGTGAGGAGGGAATCAAGTGAAGACACTCTCCACCTAGGCTATCCAGTGCTTGCCATCTGTGCCGTCTAAATGAGGAAGGCACATCCGTGGAAAAGGAGATGGTTTAGGTGGCAAGCAGGAGAAAGCAGCAGTTTTGTGACGGCAGAGATTCATCTGAAAGCGGACACATCCCAGCAGCTGCTTCATCTTCTTCATAAACAAATTGTACCATTAACTCCAGCAGCAAGGAGGCACAGTATGCACAGCTTTTACTCAGGGCAGGTGGGTGTGCAGCATTGCCAACACCCTTTGGAAAACCTTGCAGAAAGGACAGTCACAAACAGGAAAAACAATTTCAAACCTGACAAATTATGTCTCTCCTAGCCTAGTCTTTTGGCATGCAAGGCAATGGAAAACAGTGCAAACAGTGCAAGGGAAATAATTTCTGTCATGCTTTCTCAGCACTTCTCCTCCGACACTTGGAAAAAATCACGCCCAAAATGGCAGAACAACATGCAGCGAGTGAACATACATGCTGCTGGCTTAGTAAGAGAGACACGTGTCTGAGATCAATCTGCAGGCTATTTCTGCCAGGAAGCATTTGTGGGGACAAAATGCAATCTCCTCCCATGCCTCCTACAGGAGTAGACTGATGTGAATTGAAAGATCCATGTTCTGCCAGAATACTGACCTTTCTAGGTAGGTGACAATATTGGGGCTCCTATATTCATTCATGACCAGGATTTCCTTCACCACATCCTCGCAGCCCTGGTGCTGGAGATTAAGTACCTTTATGGCCACCTACAATGACATGGAAAGCCATTAGGAGCAGACATTACCAGCGCCTCTTCCTCCGTGCATTCACGGGCCTGGATGCCTTGTCACCTGGGTGGAAATGGACACTAAACCATCAACCACAAAGTGCTAACAGCACTCTTTGCACCTGCATACTCCTCCAACACACTTTGTTTATCACTACTATTACCATTGACATGTGTTTTGCAAGCCCAAAGTAATTTTGCTCCAGTGAAGATAAACTGAAGCACTGGAAGGACGTTAGCATTTCTAGGGGCTTTGACCAGCCTTTCAGAGATGGCTGCCATTCTTGATTGTGTGCCAAAGTAAACACACACATACATGCATGACAGCGAATATGTTGTCCAAAAAAGAGCTCCAAGGTGACTCAAAGGAAAATTACAATCCTAGCACATCCTAACTTCTTCCGTTTGGGTTTTGCAACTCTGAAGAACAACCTCGAACACGGTTTATACTGTGTAATTATTGTAATTTGTAATTAGTTAGTGGGTTTAAAAAGGAATAACCCTTCTGTGGTGCACTGTGGATGCACCCCAGGTCATAAGCAGGGCTTAGGGCTTTTGGACGCCTCCTCGACCTCCCTCCAAGTGCACTTCCTGAGCACAGCACTGCGGGTGGACAAGGAACTACCAGGAAGATGGAGTTGTATTTGCTGAGAGCCAAAAAGGAGAACTCAGGACTCTGAACTTATAGCCCCACAAAACAGCAGGACTCTCCAAGACACTTCCATGTCTGTTCAGTACAAATGGCATCTCTTTAGTGGAATGTCTCTGACACAGGATCAACACAACGTTGTATCAGTTAAGGCTCTTCGTCAATTTCTTCCCACTGATCTGTGCGTGTGCTTGTCTGTGTGTGAACTGGGTTCCCTAGGACTGAAAGGCAAAACTGTGCTCCGGTAAAGATCTCTCCTTCTTGAGGTCCTGCATTATATTTTCAAGCTGAACCACATGGTGGAAAACAATGGGAAATCCTTTCTGTGTCTGACCCTGGGCTTAAGAGGAACTGGGCCGCAATGACAGCTCTTGCCATCAGCTAATCTATGAATATTTATCCAGTAAGTCCAAGCCAGCGCATCCTTCTCTGAAAGACACTACCACCATCCTTGCATTCACTCAGGTAGGGAGGAAGGACAAAGTCTGTCCAAAATGCATTTTGCAGCCCACCTCTGGACAGGTTGCTCCTGCGGGACAGCCTTTGCAGCAAAGTCAGGCAGCCCAAAGCTTTGGCCAAAGATCATATCACAAGGGAAAGCACTCAAGGGCTGCCAAATCTGCATGGGCCCTTGGCACTTACCGCTCGTCCTGTGGCAGCGTCGAAGGCCTTGTAAATGCTTCCAAACCCCCTAGAAACAGAAGAGTGGCAAGAACAGAGAAGTTGTTCAGTGCTGAGAAGCAAAAGACAGCCCAGGCAGGAGCTCTCTGCTGCCTGCAGTGTCTCTAAAACACCAGGGGCTGTCCACTCTTCGGCCAATGGCCCAGCAGCCCAGCAACCCTCTGCCAAGCCTTTCCTATCTTCCTGACCACTGAATCTTGTTTTCAGCAAAACAGTGGAAAGCAATGCTACTGAGAGCTGCTACCTGACAGCTGTCAGGTGGGAAGCTGCTCTCTCAGCTTTCTCTTCCTTCATGAGTGTGGCCAAATTACTTTGAATCATACAAAACCGTATCTCCTGGAGAAAATAGGCAAACTGGTGCCACATATTTGAGGGCTTGCAGGAGGGCTTCTAGGTCCTGCTGCTTCAGGGAGGCAAGACATTGCCAGCATCCAGTTATCTTTCATGATGCCTTCTACTGCCTCAGCACTGACACAGGGACAATCTGAAGCCAGGCTCTGAAGATGCTTGCAGCTTGCCTGACTTCCCACATGATACCGCACCACCAAAATACCTGGCCCATGGCTCTGTAGAAGTTAGCTTGGCTGCACTCACCCACTGCCAATGAGTTCCCATCCAGTGTACTTCTTCTCTGGATCTTCCACACTCACCACACGCCCTGAAAGAAACCAAATGCAAGGAGCCAACTTCAAAACAGAGATCCTGACTTCCAGGAGATCTGAAAGCCAGCTCCACTCTCTGGGGCACTGAGCGATTTGTGGTCGCTTGGCTAACAATAGCATCAACAAGAACAACAGCAGCAGCAGCCCCAGAAAGACAGGCAGCTCCATAGCACGCCTGGCCTGCACAGAGTCTTCTTCTCCACACTCCTTTGGAGGGCTGCCTTGAGGGGAAACTAAGCCCATGGGAAAAGCATCAGAGCAGACAGAGAGCAGAAAAGAACAGGCCCCAAGGCAAGGAGATGTCATCTACAAACAGGAAGGAGGGCTGAAAAATCAGGACACTTCATTTTCCTGGGAAGAAACACTCTCTTGTGAGATTCAACAAAAGGTTTCATACTTGCAAAGTTTCAATGCACCCTGGGATCTGGATGAACTTTTAACAGCTGCTTATTGCAGAGCAGAAAGAATATTGCAAAGCCAATTCCAGGAGAGAAGGGCACCTCCTCTACCTCTCAGCATGGCCTAAAGAATGCCTTGACCATTTTAGAGAACAGCAGCTCATGCTATAACCAACAACAATGGCTCTAAGAATTAGGACTCTCCTCATTTATCAGCAAGATAAGATTTGGAGATAACTTTGCCCGTTCCCCATGCAGTGAACAACTACAAGTGCTTGTCTTCAGCCTGGGCTGCAGCAGTCACTAGCACGGGGCTCAGCCCCTTGAACACCCCCCACGTGCCCCATCTCCCCAGACAGGCGCAGCCAGACGGGTGACAAGGACAGCGCTGCTCCTCAGGCGCTGCCGTGACACAGACACCTGCACAAATGAGATGCTGATCCTTCCACGAGCCCAGGCAAAGCTGCAGCAACGGGACGGCAGCTGAAACCCCACAGCTAAGGAAGGCTCCAGCCCCTGCACTCACACCAGCTGTCGGTGGCAGGGCACGTATGACAAAAAGCTTGGCAAAGCCCACAAATGGCCACTGAGAGCCACTCTGAAGAAGCTAGAGCCACATCAAGCCCTGTTAGAAGCTGTTGGCCCCACTCAAGATAGAACATGATTGTCTTTGGCCTCAGAAACCACGGATGACTACATCAATCCACCTTTTGTCTGAGGGCAGCTGATGGCAGACACAAAGTAAGCTGGGCTCTCTTTTGTACCTTGGTGGTTATTCTCTGACAGCACTGCACTGGCAGCTGTTACCAGCTGCAAGGAGCAACTCCGTTGTGCTGCAGAATCAGCAAGGCCTTGCTGTGCTTTCCTAGAGTACGAGCTGTGCAGGGATTGAGGCCAATGCTTAGTGTTCCTGGGGTATTTACCAGCTGGGCATTAGCAGTGGCAACATGCCTGGAACCAGAGGAACATGCAGCAGAGGGGCTGCAGGCTTCCTCCTGAGAACTGCCTGCAGGGCACTTCTATCTGACTGTGCCCCATAGATGTGTCTCTTTGATGCATCTTCCGAAGCATACAACTAAAATATCAAACAGGAATTGTAAAAAGAGTATCTTGTTTTTCTTCTGTTGGGGCACTTTCAAAAGAGCTCTTCCTCTCTGATTACTTGAGATAGTTCTAAGAATACAGTTTCTTCATTTTTGGGGCGTACTGAAAAGATTTCCTCCTCTCTAATTTGTGCTGTCACCTGCCATTATTTTTCAAGGAGGTCAGGCTAACCAAACTGTAGGATTCTTATCAAAACCAGCTGTAGAAGGAATAGAAGTACTAAAGTCATAAAAACAACACCAGCATTAAACCAGCCCCACAGCCAACTAATTTCTCTGAAGTATTTTCTCATTTCCAATGACTGGTGAGAAGTCAGGAGTCTAAACGGAATCTAGGAAGACAACTCTTCTGCTCAGTTTGGCCAGGCTAGCACACACACCTCTGCATCACTGGCTAGGTCGCAGCTTCCTGCTGCTCCCAAAACAATCCCTGCTTTTGTCTTCACTGTAGAGAGAAGCTCAAAGCCCACTCACGCCCAGCTGCCCTCAAAGGCAAAAGGAACGCCTCAAGTGCTCCCTGCCTGCATCCAAGCACCACAGTGGCTTCTGTAGAGAGTCCAATATTTCTCTCCCAGCACCAAATCAAGGAGGAACACGTGCTGCAGCTCTTGCTGAGGCGCACACACTGTAATACACTGCTCGATGGAACAAGAAATCCCCAGGACGTACTCAGCAGATGCAGGGAATGCTCCTCTCTCTCCTGGCTTGAGCCGGTAGAACTGCTCATCCTTGGGTTTTCAGGCTCTGGAGAGGAGGCTTCTTCCCAGGATGCTGCTGCAGCCACAGCTTGGATGGCAGCTCCTGCATTCATCTGGGACAAGAAATTTGATTGTGTCAGAAAGGTGCCTGGCAGAGATGCTCCAGACAGAGCATTTCAAAGGCAAGTCCTTAGGAACAGCACTGGGGTTAGGCTGCAAGCTAAGCTGTCAACTCTTGCACCTCCAGTCCAAGCCAAAGAAGCAGTCCGAGACTACAGCTTCTCACAGTCAGCCGTAGTGGAGACTGCGAAAGGGAAAGAACAACTTTACACTTCACCCTGTTCTCAGGACTGCATTCACCACGGACAGGGACAACTGGCCCAGAATCTGCGTGGGTCACCACGCTCGCCTGAACAGAGCCCTCCAAAAACAAAGCCAGCACCAAGAGGCCAGCAGAAATACATTCCCAGCATTGCTGGCCCACCGGCCAAAGCACTAGCCCTGCTGCCCAGGGCAGCAGCTGACATTCAGCAACCCACTAAGTGTCCTTCTGAGCAGCTGCCACGGAGAGCACAGAGCATGGCGGTCAGAGACATTGCTCCCATCCACCGGCTGCTCTGCAGGGGAAAGGCAGCAAGGGCAGAGACCTCTTGTTGCATGACTGCAGTGCTTCCTCCTCCTTCACTCACCCGCTTTCGTGCAGCCAGCCTGTACTGCAGCAGGGCCTTGCGCATCCTTTCCACTTCTTCTTTGTGCCTCTTCTCCATTGCCTCCATCTTCCTCTGAGCTTCCCGCAACTCTGCCTGCAGCTTCTCCTGGATATTCCATCAAGAGGAATCTTACTGGCATCTGCAATCTTGTTCAGGTTTCCTCTTTTGAACTCCCACAAGCACTTGTGTTCAGCCACTTCCTCCTGCATCTCTACCCAGCTCTAAGCCTTCCATCCTAGCTCTTCTTCCTGCTGCTCAGCGCTGGAGCCTGCCAGGCTTCCAGTGCTCCCAGTGCCTGCAATGGTCCTTGCCTCCCCTTTCCTCACATCTCCAGTTCATGACCCACCACTGCCCTTCCCTCTGCTACCTGGCTAGTCAGGCTCACCTGTCCATTCTCCCGCTCCTTATTCAGCTCCTGCCTCAGCTGCTCTAGCTGCTGCTGGCTTTCTTTTACATCTCCCAGCAGCCGGTGCACCTTATCATCTAGAGCAGCCTTCTGGCACTGGAGCTGCACAGAAACAAAGAGAAGATGGCTTTAAACGTCCCACACACCACTTGTGGGGCAACCAAGATTGATGTGCTCATGCTTTCCAAAAGCACTTTCTTCTCCTTCCTGTATTTACCAAGGGCCAGCTAAGAGGCAATCCCAGCCAGACACACAGTCTCCAGAGAAGCAGTGCCCATAAGGAGCCCAGAGGAGTCCCAAACAACACACAAACTCTCTCTTCACACTCTGTGCCTCTTGACTGCCTCTGGTTCTTTTCCCATCCAGGCTGCATGATGGCAATTTACTGCTTCATCTCAAGCAGCCTTTTCTCCTGTCCCCTCTGTACCTCTGCCACCAAGTTTATCCAGTGCTCCAGCTTCTCCTGTGCCTTCAAACTCTGTTCTTCCAGCTGTCTCTCCTGATGAGTGGAAGAGACACATCCAGATGAAGTCCCACCAATGCCCCCCAAAGTAAACAACAAAAGCTTCATCCCTCCAACAACCCCCACGCCCGAAGAGGGCACACTAGTGGCTTTGTGCCCTCCAGCATGTGGGAGGAGGGCCAACATGTGTAAGGAAAGGAGAGGTCACCTTCCTTCCCTGCTCTGATGGCTGCCTATTTTCTGGGCCCCCTCTCTTCAGGATTTCTGCCTGTTCTCAAGGGCTTTGTCCTCAAATTTCCCTGCCCTTTGGTCAAGGAAAAGTTGCAGATGGACTGCAGGATGAGGACAGCACCAGCACCCTGATGAGCCAGTCACAAGACAGGCCACCAGCTGAAGCACCAGCACCAGGAGGCCTGTTGCAACTGCTTCAGGCTCCAAGGGAAGACCTCTGTCCACTGCGGAAGGACAGAAAGCAAGGAACCCACTTGCTGGCACTGCAGCTGGCAGCAAGGTCAGCAGCAGTCTGCTGCATGGCACGAGGCTGTGGGGAAAATGCTGCCCCTTCGCTGCCGTGCTTTGGGTGCTGACCACCCAGCCTCCTGGGGAACTTGCCTTATGCCCATGCTGAACCTGTGCCTGCATATACTGTCCCAGCACTGTCCTCTGGGTCTTCACAGGCCTTCAAGTAGGAGCTCTTGAACCCCTCTGCTGCCTGGCCCAGCCATGTGTAGCCTACAGCAGATGCTTGAGACCATGGCCCATACTCAGGCTGCTCTTCTGCTAAGCCAGCCCTCCAAACTCGCTGGAAAACTTCAGAGATGTACTGTTTCTTACCAGTTTGTGCACAATCTCCCTTCTCTTCGCTTCCTCAGCAGACTGCCAGAGTCTCAGAGCCTTGCTGCACTGCTCTTCTGCACAGCGGAGCTGTTGAGCCATGTCTTCACATTGCTGCTTGCTGAGAGATCTTACAGCCAGCAGCTCACGACGAAGGCCCCTCACATCCTCTGCAAAGGTGACACACGGCAACAGTCAGAGACTGCACAAGCAGAGGAATCTGCTGACCTTAAGCCCTTTCAGTTTCAGGCAAGGAGGAACCTGCCCTCAGCTCCTTCCCTCCTCACAAGCCCTGCAGACAGAGCTGCCTGTGCAGCGACTGCACTGGGCAGGGCGATCAGCAGAACAAAGCGCACGAGGCTCTCACCCACTATCAGCTCCTTGGCCTGCGTGGCCGTGCGCACTTGGGCTTCCAGGCGGCTCCTGGCCGTCTCCAGCTCCGATACGTGCTGCTGAGCCTCCAGCAGGCTGCTTTGCAGGCTCTCCTTCTCTGACCTGCAAGTTGTGAAGATGGAGAGCAATTGTTCCTGGCACACAGGGGCAGTTTCTCCGGTGAGGCACATCTTAAGATGTGCTTTAGGGTCCCTATGCCTTAGGCTGCCAAACAGCTTGCATGGAAGCTCAGATAAAGCAGGACAATTTTACCACTTAAAATAGCAGAGCAGGCCCCTCCAGGTGACTGGGCAGCCTTTCCTCATGACCTAGGCCAGCACAGAAAGCCCAGCTGACTTTGAGCTCAGTGGACAAAGCTCAAATTGCTGTTGCCTGACTTATCACACACGGGTGGCTGTGACTACAAAGTCTCTGCAAATGAGCAAAAAGCCAGCCACTGCTCACAGCCCTCAGCTCATCAGCACTTCCAAGTCACGCTGCAGGGGGACACAACAGTGTTCTCCTGGCTGACCTGTCAATGTTTCATGCCATTCCTCATGTGTGTATAGAGGTACTTGGCTTGCCAGGCACTCTCTGAGGAAAAGGGACTCAAGAAATTCACCAAACGATATAGTGAAACCTCCAGATTCTAGCAGCATGAGTAGGAATCCAGAACTAGGTTTTTATCTGGACAAGCACTTTGTAGAAAAAGGAGAGACACACAGCTATCCTGCCAGTTAAATCATTGGAAGGTCATGAACAAGAACACTTGCTACCTTTATTTGTGGCTAACTAAGCTGTTGGAAAGGATGGATAAATATGATTGCCTGGCAAAAGATTTACGATAGTACAGCCAAGATGAAAACAATCCCCGCTACTGGCTGGACAATACCCTTACCTACAAAGAAGTCTAAAAGTCAAATGGACTGTTCCATCTCAACCCCCACGGTTCATCCCACACCTGCAACCCTCTCCAGAAACATCAAGTGTCTGTAAACCCATTGGCCCAAGTCTTGTTCCAGCCCACCTTGAAGCCCCCTGAGAAGGGGTCTCCGAGGGGCCAGACGCTCTCTTGGATCTTCCCCCCGTCTTAGAACTCCCAGCCTCTCCTAGAGCATCCTCTTTACCCCTTGTCTCTCCCCTCCCCATCCTCTCAAACCTTGACACGTGCTGCGTCTGGTAGCTCCAAGCAAGACCTTTCTCCATCCCTAATAAACCTCATCTTCTAAGAGCAGCCTTCAGAGATCTCTCATCTCCATTCATCAAAGCCCTCCTGGAGCCCAGACATCCCCACACTAAGCCAGCAGTGCCCAGATGATTTGGCACTCTTGAAAAAAAGGAAGAGGCACCAGCCAAAGGGACCTTGACAGGTTACAGAAGTGGGCGGGCAAGTGGGCAAGTATCAGTGCTCAGCAAGGATCCCTAGAGACTGTTGAGAAGTCGCAAGACCTTTCCCTGCTGCTGCTGCTGCTCTTGCTGTTACTATTAAGCTACTCTAGGTCCTGCATCCTACTCCACAAGAGTGAGCTCTGAAAGACTGCATGATTTGCAGCATGACCCTCCATCTTCAGCTGAAGGGTCAGCACCCTGCTCACAACATTCCCATGTAAGATCCTTGAATTCTGAAATCCCACGTCAAACTATTTGGCAAGGAAAATCTGATGTTCAGATTTTGCAACAAAGGAGGAAGCAAAACCAGAGGGAAACTTCCGATTTCAGGAAACATTTGCACGGTTTTCACTGGTACTCAAGTCAGTGCCATGTTGGTTTACTTTGCACTTGTTGCACAACTGTGCAAGAGGTCCCAAGCAGGTGCCCAAAAGAGCTTGGAGAGCTTGAGTTGGCAGAAAAATAACATTCAGATCAGAGTATCGTTTTCTTTTTTCTCATGTCTCTTTTCCTCCCCGTCTGAGAAACATCAGGAGAACACACAGGAGGCGGTAAATCCTGACTGGTGGTAATGCTCACCACCTTTGTAATTACCTTCAATAATGTCCCACCCTGGCTCTCCTCCCTGCCTTTACCTGGCTTCTGCCAGCTGCTCTGAAATGCCTCGTAGGTCCCGCTCCGTGGCTCTCACTCGGGCTTCCAGGGCAGCGTTCTCTCTCACCAGCACCGCCTTCTCTCTGCACACCTGCGACAGTGCCTGCCCTTGGAGAGAGAACTCCTGCAGCAGCTTCTCCAGGCCATTCTGGGCTGGCCGCTGCGGGCGGCAAACCTGCAAGTGGGGGCCAGCATTTTTCCAGTGGAACAACAACAACAACACCAAGAACACAGGCTCAGTCTTAGCTTGCTGCCAGAAGCAGCATTCACGGCGGTCTGGCTAGGACAAATCCCTCTCCCACAAGTGCTGCCTCGGAGTCAAGTGAGCGTACCTTTGGTGCCACCAGAGGAACCGCTTCCTGCAGGAGATCCCTCTGAGGCTGCGATTCCTCCGCGCTCTGTGCCGCCACTTCAAACGCCCTCTCTAGTGAGGAGTGGCGCTTCCTCTCAGATGCAGCCAACTCCTTCCATCTGCGACAAGGGGACACACAAACAAGCCTTTAAGTGCAACACAGTCTCCTTGCAAAACCAGCGCTACATACCACACCCCACATAAGGCAGTCTCAGGGCCTTCCAACAGCCCTCTACTTCCACCTCAAGAGATGGCTGCAATTCCCTGCCTAGACCTGCATCTCTCTTTGTCACTCGTGCAGGTGAAAGAGTCGCCACTGAGGAGGTTAAACAAGCTTCCACAAGCCACAGAACACTTCCAGAAAGCTCAGGTACTCTCAGTGCAACTGCTTCCTGCTAGGCCCAAGGTGCCTTTCTGATACAGTGGGCACTGCACTTGCAAAAGTTTTCCCTTGCCTAAGACACGCTTGGTTAGTCTAAATGAGCAGTCCCACAATTGCTCCTGCTTTCAATAGCGAAACAAGCAAAGAGCCTGCAGGTTATAGCTTGGGGAGGAGGTGGGTACGATTTTCCAGTTCAATAACCAAAGGATCCCAAGGTGGTTTAGGCTGGCAGAGACCCCAGGAAGCCTCTAGCCCAGTCTTCACCTCCAAGCAATTGGGGTCAGCATTTGCTCAAGGCTCTATCCAGCTGGGGCTTCCAAATTCCAAGGGTGGAATCTGCACATGCTCTCTGAGGCTCTTGTTCTGCTGCATGAGTGCCTTTGCAGGTCAGTGCTTTGCTGTCCTGAAGCCCAGCCTGAACCTCCCTTGCTTTTACTCTGGTCTAGTTCAGACTGCTTTTTGTTAAGGTTTGAGAAGTGAGTCCCAGGAGGCAGATTTGCTCTAGGTCGGTCGGCAGCCAGACCTGCCCTGGGCTGCCTTATCCCGCCTGTGCTGAGCAAGTCAAATGGTGAAAAGCCAAATTTGTTCTTTGGCCCAGAACCTCCTAAAGCCCAGCAGTGCCCAGCCCTGCTCAGAGAACGTGAGAAAGCTTAACACACACCTCAGCTCCCGGGCGCCGCGCACTCGATCCTTGCACTGCTGCCGCTCCGCCTTTCCTGCCTGGAACGAGGAGTCCTGACTGGCGAGAACCTCTCCCAGTGGGGCCTGCAAGGAATGGGCAGGGAAAAAGCACAAACCAGCAATGAGGAGCAGGGAAGTTGGCTCCTGACAGTTGGCAGGAGCAGCAAGCAGAGACACAGCTTAACTGAAGGCAAAATCTTTTGTATGGGGCCGTTTGGGTGGTGTTTATATCCCAACTAACTCTTGAGTTGCTCTGGACATGTCTGAGGAGAAGCAGGGAACACTTCCCTGCTCAGCTCTGGTCAACTGGCTTCCCCTCAGATTTTCAGGCCTTGGAGAGCAGCCAATAGGAACTGCATTCCAGCCCTTCACAGACAGACCTTGTCTTTGCCATGCACAGCTGCTCAGAACCATTCTCAACAAACTTGGGTCATGTCAAAGTTAAGGGTGTAGCTGAAGCAGTGACTGTAGCTACTTAGATAGGCCATGGAGAGGGGTAGGTCCCTGCAGGCAACAGTGGCTCCTCCATAGCCCACAGGGCTCTGAACGGCGCCTTGGCACCTTCTCCCTCTGCTGCCAGCAGGGAGCCTGCACAGACTCTGCACAAAGGGGCTGACTTGCGCACCAGGAGCACTCAAAGACATTGTGCTACCGCTTACCTCACAGCAAGGGAAGTTCAGAGTCCCTGTGAGAGTGCCAGGGAAATGATGCCTGCATATGAAAGTTCAGATCCCATTTCCCACAGGTCAGTGGCTGGGCTGAAGAGCTAGGTCACGGCAGGACTCCAGCCCACATCAGCCATCTTCAGCCACAAAGGGCAAGTGCTGCTTGCTCAGAAACTTGCAGCTCTGCACTGCACCAAAGCTTTGCACTCAACCAACCAAAGCTGCCACTTCTTGCTGCAGGATGCTCAGGCCCTGGACATGCAGGTTTGTTGTCCTTTGACAGGATACCTCCCCTTTAGCCTCCGGAGGAAGAGAGTGAGCCAGAGGAGGCTCTGCTGCTGCTGCTGCGCTCTGCAGACAGGCAGCAGCGTGAGGGACAGGGAGTAACCTGTCATTTAGACCCTTATTGCTCCCCAATTCTATCCTCAGCTCTCCTAAGCAGAAATCATGAATTTGGAGACAAGTGGGATGCTCAGTCATTACAACTCAGTTCAAGCGCACTAATGGGACTAATGTTTGGATGGGATTGCCTAGGCTTCTGAAGGAGCTATTTCAGCCTGCCTACAATCAGCATGCAGCCTCCTGTCTGCAGAGCTTGACTTTCTTTTGTGAAAACCTCTTCTATGGAAAAGGAGGAAACTGATGGAATCCTTTTGGTAGTGTTTGTGCACACATTGACTTTGTGGACTTTCTTTCAGCCTGCCAGGCTGGCGCTCTACTGCAACAGGCCAAGGCCACAGCTTTCTCCACAATCCTCAGACACCAGGAATGCCAAGGCTGCCCGTCCCACTCACCGAAGCATGCACTTGACTCCTTCCCCCTCTGAGGCGACCTGTCGGGAACAAGGGAAAATGAACCAGGTGCTCTTAGAAATCTGTCTGTGCTGAGGAGCCCCACAGAGCAAGTCCAGCCAAGCAAAGAGCATTTTCCTTTCACAACATCCCTCCGGGAGCAACACTTCTTTAGCACAGCAAGCCAGACTGCAGGCCAATACCCTAGGCTGTGTCTACCTTTTGCTCGGCTTTGCCACTAAGGAACCAGAAACTTGACCGAGAAGATGCAAATTGTTCCTTAGAAGTCACTGCCTGCATTGGAGCTGGTTGTCCAGCCTGCAGCTAAAGCTGCCTTTTTCTCCTCTCTTTCCTGGACTTGCTTTTTCCTTTTGTCAATTGCACGCAGCAGGTCCACGCGGTTGCTGTGCACAATTCCCCACAAAAGCTCCCACCAAAGCCCTCTTGGCGCTCGCAGTTCTGTTGGGACACAGCCCAGGCCCAGCTCTGGGCTTCAGGAGCACGCTCCAGCTGCTCGGCACTTTGCCCTTCAGCGCAAAGCCAATCCCTCTTGTAGCACACACTGTGGGTGCACTTAGACAGGCACATCCTTAAAGGATGAAATGCAGAACAAAAGATGCTTTTCCTCAGTTCTGGAGAGAACCAAACAGTTTTTAGAAGGACGCCTGCAAATCTCGCCCCATCTGCATTTTGGAAGTTCCCACACCCTGCTAGGCAAGAGACACCCCCTTCTTAGGTGAAGCTGTTGACAGGAGCTTCACCCAACACATGGCATCTTTATGCCAATTTTCTTTCAATGTGCTGCCCCAAGGAAAAACTTGGATTTACCAGTCAAACGACGAAAAGCTTTCCGAGAAGCCACCAATGAAAAGGCGCTGCTGACTGCTCTACGGACTCGCTCCATCCTTGGAGCAGTGCTGCTCAAGTCCGTAGGCCAGGGGAACAAAACAAAGGAAACAAACCCCCTCGTGCACAAGTCCCCTGACTGTGCAAGGAGAAAAGGGGAGAAACAGGACACTTGCACAACTCCACCAACTGTGCAAGAAACTACAGCCACAAAAGGACACCCGCTATAATCTGAGAACAGCACAGCTGAGGTGATCCTCCTGCAATGAGCGCGCCAAGAGCTGCTCTGGACGCTGAGGCCTTGCGGGCACCAGGAAAAGCTCCTGCTGACAGCGCTGTGACGTGGCAGCCCTCTGCTGACATCACAATAGCAGCCGTTCCCGCTTGCTCTGTGCATTCATGCATAGCAACCAAACCTTCTCTGCAGCTGACAGAAAAGAAAAGCCTGCACAGATCTCCTCTGCCCCAAAGCAGCACAAAAGCCCACTGCAGTCCATAACCCACAGCTCAAAGGAACCAAGAGCAACACAAAACAGGCACCAAGCCCACACACCCTGTACACCAAGCTGAACACGGAGAGACAACCAGGATGGGAGGAAACCAAAGGCAACGTGCCCTTTTGGCCAGCACTGCTTCTCACTAAAGACAAATTTAAATGTGCTTTTAAATCCTGTGGATGAAATCGTGCTTGTCTAATTTTGCTAATACCCCGGAGAGTTCCCTAAACTGGAATTCCTGTCATCCTGCCCATTTACTGCATGGCTAACATCAACCAGCACATTGTAGGGCTTGCTGAAGGAAGAATGACACCTAAGTGGGGAGAAAAAGCCAAGTAACCAACCTGCTGCACACACAGCACACTGCTGCTGCACAATCACAGCACCTCCAAGAAGCCTTTGGGGCCTGTGACTCACTTCTGGCAGCTTCCTTGGCAGGGCACACATCTGAGAGTCACAGAGATCTGACACTAATGGACGCACCGAAAGAAGGAAAAGGAAATCAAATCCCAGTGTGGGGCAACATAGAAGCTGCTGTGGGGAGGAAATCAGTGCAGCAAAATGGGCAAGTCCCACCTAAAAGGGAGGAGACCATGAGGCAGAGAGCAAAGAGCTCAGCCGCTGGGCACACCTTAGGAAGGCAGGCTCAGGAAAAAGGAGCAACCACAAGCCTTCAAAAGTTCAGAAGCTTACTTTCAGGCTGCATTTTGTCCTGATGAAAATTCCCTCTGTGTGTCAGACTGAAAGTCGGGACAGTTCTCAAGAAATGTCTGATTAGATGACAAATGCCTTTGGAGCTACAGACACCACATTAGTGCCTTACTAGTGTCCTAATCCCAAAGCTTTAAAATGTTGCTGAGTGACCCTAATTTCCTCAGGGCTACAGATCAGGCAATAGTTTCAAACACGCACTGCCTACA
The DNA here is from genome assembly GCF_050655825.1 of Lonchura striata. NCBI lineage: Eukaryota > Metazoa > Chordata > Aves > Passeriformes > Estrildidae > Lonchura > Lonchura striata. The sequence continues at coordinate 80,764,636 of NC_140740.1, read as the reverse complement.
GAACAGTCTGCATAGCTATGCATACCATTTTCTGCCCACTATTCACAAAACACTGCTGTGTCCTCAAAGGAAAGCAGCAGATAGCTCTAGCAGCCTGCCCCCACCCCAGGAGTTTCCAACCAATTTTTTCCTCTACTTTCTACATCCTACATCTTAGCCGAAGTCGATTCTGCCAGCAGAGTGAACTGGAGACTGAGCATTCGTTCACGTGCAACAGTGCGGGCTGGTGTTGCAGCCTGAGAGCTGGAACACAGGAGCTTGGGCAACTGAGCTTTGGGATGCAACAGCAGCCAGAGAATGAGGCTGGGGGTGACTGCTTGGGGAGCAAAGTGGCCCAGCAATGGCATTGCACACAAGCTGTGGAGGAGGCACTATCAGCATGACAGCCCTAATAATGCCACACAAACCCTCATCGTTTTACACGTTTATTGGACGCTGGTTGCTCTGCATGTATGTCCATGCTGCCACCTTGATAACCTTTAGGAAGCAGTCAGAGCTAGCAGGATTCAGCCAGCATCAGGAGCTGATGCAGCCCTGAGAAACTGCTGATTTACGGAGGCTTCTGGCTTTCAAGGTGAAGCCAAGGTGTTATGCTTTGACACTGGCACAATGCCAGTGCCCCCATGAAAATGTGATTCTTCCCTTGAATGCTGTGAAGTGGAATTTAGAATAGAGTAAAGCAGGCCTAAACTTAATAACAGGGGAAAAAAACTTTATTAAACTATTACTAGAAAAGAAAAGAGAAAACTAAAGAGGAAAAAAAAAAAACCACGCAAAGATTAAATGAAAACTTTGCGAAGCATTCAACCCCCACTACTTAACTCTAACAAACCACAGTGAGACACAATTTGGACCTCAATTAGGTTTCTACTTTCTAAATAATTGATACTCAGTTTATTGAGGGAACAGGAGTCTCTCTGGTGCCACAGACCCCCCCTAAGAAACACAGCTCCACATCCTGTGTTTCCATGTCACACATGGCACTGCTTGGAGAAAAAGTTTGCCATGGTGACCCTTCTCTTTTTTATGCACAGTGCTTTCACCACTAAATGCATGGATGGACACTGCTTTTAGGATTTTTCTTTTCAAGGATGCCCTGCCAAGAGGGGAGAAAACAACAGTTCAGTTTTTTATTGTTTGGGACCACAGTCCCCCCCATTTTCCCCTGGGGCTGAGGGCTCAAGAACAGAGATCTTTTTCTCTTCTCTTTCCTTTTTAGGGCAAGGGGGCACTACTATAAACCCCCTAATCTTTTCTCTGTTTACTTCAATTTTGTCTTTTTTCTAGCTGAAGCAGGTCTCTTGACTCACTGGCATCTTCCCAAAACACAGTCCCTCTTGAAGGAGAAGATTGGTTCAGGTTGTGGCTAACACGGAAAAGTCCAGCCAAAAGCCACTCCTTGTCCCCCTCCCCTTTAGAATTCCTCCTTCCAACATCCCAGGGTCTAAGGTGTCCCTCTTCCTCTCTTTCAAACTGAGGAGGGGAAAGGAAAATTTATAAAGCTTTCATTTTTTAAGGAAGTGTTAAAAGTCCAAACTCCCAGTATGGCTCGATGCCCGGACATCCAGCAACTCCCACACAACTGGGCACCTTGGAGCTCCCCCCGCTCCTCCTTCCTCGCGGTGGAAATGCTGACAGAACAAGATCGCCGCCGTCTCTTTCTCTCTCCCCCTCGGGAGAGAAACCAGGGCAAGGGGGAGAATAGAGACATCTTAAATTTCTTCCACCCTTCCATTTGCAGGGGCCAGCCCCGGTTCTAGTCTTTCTACCACTCTTAAGGCCTACCTTTGAGACCATGGGGGCTTCACCTCCCCCACCCAGCTTGTGGCTGGGCAGGAGAAGTTTACACAGCACGCTGACCAGAACTAGAAAGAGCAAGTTCCCCTGGGAATTCTGCTTTCAAGCCCTCTGTGTTCTCAGAAGCGTGTCTACTTTCAATTGGTCAATATCTAAATTGACCTCTTCTTTCCAGAAAAAATTCTCTTTCCGTGTCAAACCACAAAACAAGGCCAGCCCTGCTGCTGCTGCTGCTGCTCTGCCAGAGAGCCCCGGCTGGGCAGGGATGGCACCACTGTACCACGGGCTGTTTCTTCTTCCAGAGCTGGGCGCTGCTTTTGAGCCAGCAATGACAGCTGGTGGGAGAACAAATGGGCCTTTTCCTGTGCCAGCACTTAGGGATGCACTAGGGCCACCTCCAGGGAAGATTTTCGGCCCCTACAAAGCAAAGCAGAAGGACACAGTTGGAAAACGCTTCCTTTACAGCCAGATTCACTCTTGGAAAAGAAGGGACCGAGTGACAGGACGAGCTTGCTGGGATTTTCACTCTGAGAGCAGCCTGGGAATGCTGCTTGCTGTCACAGGTGCCTCCCAGGAAACTCCACACACTCACTCAGTTTCCTCCTTTCTAACACATGGTCCCAGTTAACTGCCAAGAGGATGAGCAGTGTAAGCCATTCCTCAGCAAATGCCAATCCCTTGAAGAAATGCTGATTCCAGTGGGATTTAGGCCCAAGTGTTGTTCTCAAGAGCACTGAAGTTCAGGTTTCTGCAGCAAGACAAGAGCAGGCAGCTTGGCAGGCCTCCACCACCTCCAGCACTCACCTGCCTTGCAAATTCCTCTGCTTCCTGTAGCCACTGGCTGAACTCCTGTTCTTGACAAGCAGCCTTCTCCTGTTCCCTGTGAGACTGGCACCTGGGGCACTGAGGCACCTCAGGAGGAAGTCCAGAACAAAATGACAGAGGAGAATTCCACAGAACGTGCACTTTGGATCGTTTGCCCTGTTTGCTGAAGCACCAGGTAGCCCTCAATGCCAATGACAGGCCCAAGCCTCCAGGACCAAACACAGGGAGGGAGTCACTCTCCAGATGGAGCTTGCAGATGGAAAAGGCTGCCGTGAGCAGGCACCTCAAAGAGCAGACAAATGAGGCCCTCCTGCACTTCAGCTGTGCCACGCAGCTACACAGGCTTGGGTAGACACCGCAGAGCACAGGGACAACAGAAAGCACAGAAAGAGAGACAAACCCAGTCAAGCACAGAGACTTTTCATGATTGCTGAGCCCCACACAACCCCAAGCGTGCCATCACCCACCAGTCCTTTTCTGTTGACAAAGAGCAGGTCCGGCGGGTGCCTTGCCCTGCTGGCCAGGGTCCTGCCAGGCCATTTCCTCTCTGCTCTCCTGTGCTGCCAGCAGACGTGCCTGCCTTCTTCATTCCACTTGCAGAGCCTCGGACCTATGAGCCATGGCCAGGCGGGAGGCAGGAGCAGTCACAGAGGAGAGGTGCCAGCTGCACCGAGCAGGAACCAAAAGCCTCCATGTGCACAGCTGAAAGCCTCTCTCTCCACAGGGTGTTTTGGCTGCCCTGCTCTTCACTGGGAAGTGCAATTGCCCTTTCTTCCTCATCCAGAAGTCCACAGCTGGGCAAAAGCTAGCCAATGGGCAGCATTGCAAAGGCAGTGTAGGTTGGAGCTGGTAAAGGAGGGAGACGGTTGCCAAATCCAAACCACACTAGAATGCCACACTTAAGAGGGACTTTCCATCTTTAAGAAAGAATGGCCAATTCAGAAGTGAACATAGAGCCTTATTCCATGGCTGACAAGGAAGGGAATTGTCCAACAGGCTTGAGGGGTGTAGGACTTTTATTGTGACTCCAGCTCCAAGCTGCCTTTAGTGAAAGCAATCCTGAAGTGGTGCTGGTCATCTCTTCTGCTTTCTATATTGCTTTGCTGCAAGTTTCCTTTGTTTACATTGGAAAAGCCTTTGGAGTGGCAATTTAGATGGCGGGGGCCGATGTGATCTGTAGAAGGAATAACAGAAGTACAGCCATAGAAACAACTGCAGTATGAAACCAGCCCCACAGCCAATCAATTTCTCTGAAGTATTTTCTCATTTCCAATGACTGGTGGCAAGGCAGGAGTCTAAGGGAATCTAGGAAGCCAACTCTTCTGCTCAGTTTGGCCAGGCTAGCACACACACCCTCTCTGCATCACCGGCTAGGTCGCAGCTTCCTGCTGCTCCCAAAACAATCCCTGCTTCTGTCATCACTGTAGAGGGAAGCTCAGGCAAAGCCCACGCTCGCCCAGCTGCCCTCAAAGGCAAAAGGAACACCTCAAGTGCTCCCTGCCTGCATCCAAGCACCACAGTGGTTTCTGCAGAGAGTCCAATATTTCTCTCCCAGCACCAAATCAAGGAGGAACACGTGCTACAGCTCTTGCCGAGGCACACACACTGTAATCCACTGCTGGATCGGACAAAGAATGCACAGGACGTACTCAGCAGCTTCAGGCACCTCCTCAGCAGCCTGACAGCCAGCCCTCTCCCCCAGCTCTAGCCTGGCTCTGCAGGGCACTTCCCGTGGGACCTCCCTCCTTCTGAGAGGAAGCTCTGCGTTTCCCATTCTCTTTGGGCCTGCAACGCCATTCCTGCCTTCCTCAAACCTGCACTCTGCTAGCCTCTCACCAGACTGCTCCCTGCAGACACAAAGGTCTCTCCAGCACTGTTTACCAAGGGCCACCTAAGAGACAGTGCCCCCCAGACAGACAGAGTCCGGAGAAACAGTGCCCATATGGAGCACAGAGGAGTCCAAAATGACACACCAACTCTCTTTTCACAGCCTTTGCCTTTTGACTGGCTTTCCTTCATAACTTTGCTTCTACAGCTTGCATGGAAGGTACAGAAGGAGCAGCTGTGTGCCAGCAGCTGCTGTGCCTCCAGTCCCTGCCCTTCCAAGTCCTGGTGAGGGGAGGAAGACACTTCCACATGAAGTGCCAGCCAAGCTTCCCAAATAATCAGTGGAAGCTTCATGCCGTGCACAACCCCGCACCTGAAAAGGGCACAGCAGTATGACTTTGTGCCCTACAGCAATGCTGTCCTAAGCAGCAATTCAAAAGCAGGATCAGCAGGTGGGAGAAAAGGAGATGCCACCTTCCTTTCCTGCTCCCATGGCTGCCCATTTCCTAGCCCCTCTCCCCTCAGGATTTCTACCTGTCCTCAGAGGTTCATTGCCCCAAGTGCTGAAGTGGTCCTTGCCATCTCCTTTGCTTCCTGCGTGATTTTGCTGCAGGGATGACAGCAATAAGGCTGTCAGAAGAGGCTTAAGAGAGGCTCCGCTGACTGGAGAAATGGATGCTGCCCAAAGAGAAAAAGAAATAAACCAAACCAAATTAAAAGAGACAGAGGAAAAAGGAACCATTCTTTTCCAAACTTGGTTCCTAACAGGGTCAAGCTGGATTCCTCTAGCACCCTGAAATACACAAATATAGGACTGAGGGCACCATCAGCACATGTGCCTTCATGTCCAGGATGCTGCTAGCACAGGCAAACATGGCCCAGAACTGGGCTAGTCCATTCTTCAAGGTCTCATCACTTGCTGGGATTTTTGTCCTGACAGCACTGTGGGATTGCTGCTTGCTGTCCAAAGGGTTTGTTCCTTTCAGGAAACTCAACAGATGTGTTCCAGCTCTTGATTTCTACCGACGTGAGCTATTTGAGTGTCCAAAAGAGATGTGGGGCATAAGACATTCTCATGAGACTCCCAAGAGCTCTAAAAAATATTGATCCCACGTGTTGCGCTCAGGACTACTGGGCATGCAGGTTTTCAGCAGCAAGCCAGGAGCAAGGACACAAAGCAGCAGGGCTCAGATCTGCTCAGCTCCAGCATGCAGGAAGAGTAGGCTCTGCCTTGGTACGCCCCCTCCACCTCCTGTGCTGCCTGGCATCTTCCTTCTCAGCAGGAACAGCCAAGGAAGTGGCCAGGTCACCAGCTCCTCTTCGGCCACAAAACCGGACAGCAAAGCCGCAGCGATTCTCATCTACTTGACCGGGCCAGGCAGCACATGGGGCTGGCACAACTCCTGCTCAGCTGTCCCTGTTTGGCTGGCAGGAACTAGAGGCAGAAACCTCTAAGAGTGGGGCAGGAGGGACAAGCTGAGTGCCCTCAGATGCTCACAGGGAACTCCCCCACAGCCCCCGGCTTCCCGCAGACCAATCCAGAAGCGCTGGGCAGGGACGGCTTTCGTCGTGTTCTTCAAGGCCCCGTCCCTGTCATTGCAATACTTCAGTTCCTTTTGCTACCAGGTGAGCCTGAATACACCACCCAAGAGCAAAAGAGGGCCACAGAAATGACCAGAAGGAGGGAGCTCTCCTCTGAGGAACGGCTGTGAGAGTTGTGCTGGTTTAGCCTGGAGAAGAGCAAGCACCAAGGAGACCTTTCAATATTTGTAGGGGCTTCTAAGAAAGATGGGGACATATCTTTTAGTAGGGCCAATTGTAAGGGGACAAGGGTGAATGGTTTAAGCTAAAAGACACTCCATTCAGATTGGCTCTAAGGAAGAAACTGTTCACGAGGAGAGTGCTGAAACACTGGCACAGGCTGCTCAGAGAGCTGGGAGGAGCCCCAAGCCCAGCAACCTTCAAGGTCAGCTTGGATGCGACTCTGAGCAACCTCATCCACTTCAAGATGTCCTTGCCGGTGGCTGGCGTTTCAGACTAGATGACATTCGCTGGTCCCTTCTAGCCACAAACAGTCTTGGATCCTACTTGGCTTTCATTGGAAAAGCACCCGGAGTGGAGATTACTAGATGGGGGGGAGGCCCATCTGAAGCCCTGGAGTTTGCCCAAGGTACACACCCTGACAGGGAACAGCTGCTTGGGCTACAGCCGCTTTGCCTTGTACCTGCAGAAGTTCCTCGGCAGAGCCTCGCCTGTCCACATCCATCTGCAAGCAGCAACCCAGAAATTCACGCAAGCCAGAGGGCAGCCTGAACTTGTGCAGATCTGGTACCCCTTGCTTGCCTATCATGTAGTTAGCCTGAAGCAAAAGGAAACATGAGACTCAATGTGATTCTTGCATATCCTTCAGTGCTCACCTAGAGTCCATCTTTTAAGCTCCAGTCTGCAGAGTCAACTTCTTGCCTAGCAGAGCTTTAGAGATGAGCCTTTCTCTCCCAAAGGAAAAAAGGCTCCAGTGCAGCCCCAGCTATTCCAAGCTGCAACAGGTCTTCCCTTGACAGCTGATGCGAGCCCCAGGGATGTTTTTAGAAAGAGGGCCTTGGTGGAAGCACTACAAGCTGTGGGCATGGGATTTTGTCTAATGGACACGGAGCAGAAGGACGCCGCTCTCTGAGCGTATTTGCACCTTACCGTGTCACTCTTTTCCCGAATATAAGGAGCCTCTCCTGTGGCCATTTCTATTCCCACGATGCCAAGGGACCAGGTGTCCACTTTGGGGCCGTAGGGCTCTCTTCTCACCACCTCGGGTGCCATCCAGCAAGTGGTGCCGACCATCGACCTCCGTTTACTCTGCTCAGGGCTGAGCAGACCACAGAGGCCAAAATCAGCTGAGGAGAAAAACAAATACTGCTTCAGGTAGGAAACCAAGGAAAAGGCTTCCTCAGGACGCCTACGTCTCAGAATGCAGTGCAGAATCGAACTGCAAAAGCAGCTGGGCTCTCTTTCCTCAGGGCTGCAGCCAAGGACGTGGGCAATTGTCCACTTAGTAACCCCCCACGATTCCCACCGTGGCCTTTTCTCACCCACCGGAACTTTTACACTGAAACTCCCTCCCTTTGGAAGGAACACACACACAAACCAAAGTTACTCCTGCTACCTTGTTGCTCTCTAGCCCACTCGGCACCTTACAGCTGTGCCCTGGGCTTGCAGAGTGCTCCCTGCCCTCTCCCCGGCGCCACTGCTGGGCACCCGCAGCCGCTCCAAAGCAGCCCCACAGCGCCTGCCCGGAGCGCTGCGCCTGACCAAGAATACCCACCCAGCTTGACGGAGCCATCCCGGCCCAGCAGGATGTTTGCACTTTTGATGTCTCTGTGGATCACCTGGTTGGCATGCAGGAAAGCCAGGCCTTGCAGGCACTGGGAGAGAAAAAAGGAACAGGAGGCCAGAAGTGAGTCTGCTCTGATTTCACCACACACAAAAGGAGTCTGCTCCTGGAGATTCACAGATCTCAAAGGAGCAGTGAGCGCTGGGCAAGAGGAAGAGCTTGCTGCTGCCACACTAGGAGAGCAGGATCTTTCCAAGGGAGGGCATATCAGCGCTTGAGGGAGACACATCAGTCACTGCTCCGGACTGTCCCCGGCAAAGCCAGTCAGAGCGATCCCTGCTGCAGTGGATGCGCTCTCCCCGTCCGCAGGACAAACAATGGTTTTCCAAAAGAGGAAAAGTCCCTGCCTTGGCTACCAAGGGGATCACTGTCAGGTGGGAGATTGGAGGACAAGGGACAGCCCACTTGGAAGTAGCTCATGTGTCAGTTTTCAGTAGCAAGCACCATGGTGGGTGCTATGCCATCCTTTGAAGTTGAGACCGGTGACAGACCAGTCTCTCTTTGGCTCTGCCACTGGTTTAAAACTTGGACACCAGCACCTTTGTGCTTCCAGGCAAAGAAGGTATTGCAGAAAGGCAAAGGCTTGGAGAGGCAAAGTGCAGAACAGAAAATGACAATGAAAATGAGACAGAGAGTTCAGTAATGGGATAGAAGAGTACAGAAGAGACTGGAGTAAGAGCAGGGACACTGGCAGGCAGTTCAGTCCAGATGCTCTTTCTTCTCCGCAGCATAAGAGCAACACAGAAAGAAAGCTCTGAACATGGAATCACTCACTTTGCAGCGCTTTCAAAGGACCAGTCTGTCCAAGCCATCCCAAGCACAAGCAGCACCCCTTACCTCCCGACACACTGTTGCGATGTGTCCTACAGCCATCCTTTCCCTGCTGATCACATCGGCCAAGGAGCCTCCATCCATAAACTCCAACACCATCAGGACAACCTCATTGACAAGGTAGCTGCAAGACAAAAGACACCGCATGGAGCTGAATGTGCACAGATAAATTGCCGCATGCAAGAAAAGACTACAGCTGAGTTTTGTGTCCAGGTCACTGGTAAGTGAGGAGGGAATCAAGTGAAGACACTCTCCACCTAGGCTATCCAGTGCTTGCCATCTGTGCCGTCTAAATGAGGAAGGCACATCCGTGGAAAAGGAGACGGTTTAGGTGGCAAGCAGGGGAAAGCAGCAGTTTTGTGACGGCAGAGATTCATCTGGAAGCGGACACATCCCAGCAGCTGCTTCATCTTCTTCGTACACAAATTGTACCATTAACTCCAGCAGCAAGGAGGCACAGTATGCACAGCTTTTACTCAGGGCAGGTGGGTGTGCAGCATTGCCAACGCCCTTTGGAAAACCTTGCAGAAAGGACAGTCACAAACAGGAAAAACAATTTCAAACCTGACAAATTATGTCTCTCCTAGCCTAGTCTTTTGGCATGCAAGGCAATGGAAAACAGTGCAAACAGTGCAAGGGAAATCATTTCTGTCATGCCTTCTCAGCACTTCTCCTCCGACACTTGGAAAAAATCACGCCCAAAACGGCAGAACAACACGCAGCGAGTGAACATACATGCTGCTGGCTTAGTAAGAGAGACACGTTTCTGAGATCAATCTGCAGGCTATTTCTGCCAGGAAGCATTTGTGGGGACAAAATGCAATCTCCTCCCATGCCTCGTACAGGAGTAGACTGATGTGAATTGAAAGATCCATGTTCTGCCAGAATACTGACCTTTCTAGGTAGGTGACAATATTGGGGCTCCTATATTCATTCATGACCAGGATTTCCTTCACCACATCCTCGCAGCCCTGGTGCTGGAGATTAAGTACCTTTACGGCCACCTACAATGACATGGAAAGCCATTAGGAGCAGACATTACCAGCACCTCTTCCTCCGTGCATTCACGGGCCTGGATGCCTTGTCACCTGGGTGGAAATGGACACTAAACCATCAACCACAAAGAGCTAACAGCACTCTTTGCACCTGCTCACTCCTCCAACACACTTTGTTTATCACTACTATTACCATTGACACGTGTTTTGCAAGCCCAAAGTAATTTTGCTCCAGTGAAGATAAATTGAAAGCACTGGAAGGACGTTAGCATTTCTAGGGGCTTTGACCAGCCTTTCAGAGATGGCTGCCATTCTTGATTGTGTGCCAAAGTAAACACACACATACATGCATGACAGCGAATATGTTGTCCAAAAAAGAGCTCCAAGGTGACTCAAAGGAAAATTACAATCCTAGCACATCCTAACTTCTTCCGTTTGGGTTTTGCAACTCTGAAGAACAACCTCGAACACGGTTTATACTGTGTAATTATTGTAATTTGTAATTAGTTAGTGGGTTTAAAAAGGAATAACCCTTCTGTGGTGCACTGTGGATGCACCCCAGGTCATAAGCAGGGCTTAGGGCTTTTGGACGCCTCCTCGACCTCCCTCCAAGTGCACTTCCTGAGCGCAGCACTGCGGGTGGACAAGGAACTACCAGGAAGATGGAGTTGTATTTGCTGAGAGCCAAAAAGGACAACTCAGGACTCTGAACTTATAGCCCCACAAAACAGCAGGACTCTCCAAGACACTTCCATGTCTGTTCAGTACAAATGGCATCTCTTTAGTGGAATGTCTCTGACACAGGATCAACACAACGTTGTATCAGTTAAGGCTCTTCATCAATTTCTTCCCACTGATCCGTGCGTGTGTGTGTCTGTGTGTGAACTGGGTTCCCTAGGACTGAAAGGCAAAACTGTGCTCCGGTAAAGATCTCTCCTTCTTGAGGTCCTGCATTATATTTTCAAGCTGAACCACGTGGTGGAAAACAATGGGAAATCCTTTCTGTGTCGGAACCTGGGCTTAAGAGGAACTGGGCCGCAATGACAGCTCTTGCCATCAGCTAATCTATGAATATTTATCCAGTAAGTCCAAGCCAGCGCATCCTTCTCTGAAAGACACCACCGCCATCCTTGCATTCACTCAGGTAGGGAGGAAGGACAAAGTCTGTCCAAAATGCATTTTGCAGCCCACCTCTGGACAGGTTGCTCCTGCGGGACAGTCTTTGCAGCAAAGTCAGGCAGCCCAAAGCTTTGGCCAAAGATCACATCACAAGGGAAAGCACTCAAGGGCTGCCAAATCTGCATGGGCCCTTGGCACTTACCACTCGTCCTGTGGCAGCGTTGAAGGCCTTGTAAATGCTTCCAAACCCCCTAGAAACAGAAGAGTGGCAAGAACAGAGAAGTTGTTCAGTGCTGAGAAGCAAAAGGCAGCCCAGGCAGGAGCTCTCTGCTGCCTGCAGTGTCTCTAAAACACCAGGGGCTGTCCACTCTGCGTCCAATGGCCCAGCAGCCCAGCAACCCTCTGCCAAGGCTTTCTTATCTTCCTGACCACTGAGTCTTGTTTTCAGCAAAACAGTGGAAAGCAATGCTACTGAGAGCTGCTATTCTGACAGGTGGGAAGCTGCTCTCTCAGCTTTCTCTTCCTTCATGAGTGTGGCCAAATTACTTTGAATCATAGAAAACCATATCTCCTGCAGAAAATAGGCAAACTGGTGCCACATGTTTGAGGGCTTGCAGGAGGGCTTCCAGGTCAGGCAGGCAAGACAGTGCCAGCATCCAGTTATCTTTCATGATGCCTTCTACTGCCTCAGCACTGACACAGGGACAATCTGAAGCCAGGCTCTGAAGATGCTTGCAGCTTGCCTGACTTCCCACATGATACCGCACCACCAAAATACCTGGCCCATGGCTCTGTAGAAGTTAGCGTGCCTGCACTCACCCACTGCCAATGAGTTCCCATCCAGTGTACTTCTTCTCTGGATCTTCCACACTCACCACACGCCCTGAAAGAAACCAAATGCAAGGAGCCAACTTCAAAACAGAGACCCTGACTTCCAGGAGATCTGAAAGCCAGCTCTACTCTCTGGGGCTCTGAGCAATTTATGGTCGCTTGGCTAACAATAGCATCAACAAGAACAACAGCAGCAGCAGCCCCAGCAAGACAGGCAGCTCCGTAGCATGCCTGGCCTGCACAGAGTCTGCTTCTCCACGCTCCTTTGGAGGGCTGCCTTGAGGGGAAACTAAGCCCATGGGAAAACCATCAGAGCAGACAGAGAGCAGAAAAGAACAGGCCCCAAGGCAAGGGGATGTCATCTACAAACAGGAAGGAGGGCTGAAAAATCAGGACACTTCATTTTCCTGAGAAGAAACACTCTCTTGTGAGATTCAGCAAAAGGTTTCCTACTTCCAAAGTTTCAGTGCACCCTGGGATCTGGATGAACTTTTAACAGCTGCTTTTTGCAGAGCAGAAAGAATATTGCAAAGTCAATTCCAGGAGAGAAGGGCACCTTCTCTACCTCTCAGCATGGCTTAAAGAATGCCTTGACCATTTTAGAGAACAGCAGCTCATGCTATAACCAAGAATAATGGCTTTAAGAATTAGGACTCTCCTCATTTATCAGCAGGATAAGTCTTGGAGATGACTTTGCCCGTTCCCCATGCAGTGAACAACTACAAGTGCTTGTCTTCAGCCTGGGCTGCAGCAGTCACTAGCACGGGGCTCAGCCCCTTGAACACCCCCCACGTGCCCCATCTCCCCAGACGGGCGCAGCCAGACGGGTGACAAGGACAGCGCTGCTCCTCAGGCGCTGCCGTGACACAGACACCTGCACAAATGAGATGCTGATCCTTCCACGAGCCCAGGCAAAGCTGCAGCAACGGGACGGCAGCTGAAACCCCACAGCTAAGGAAGGCTCCGGCCCCTGCACTCACACCAGCTGTCGGTGGCAGGGCACGTATGACAAAATGCTTGGCAAAGCCCACAAATGGCCACTGAGAGCCACTCTGAAGAAGCTAGAGCCACATCAAGCCCTGTTAGAAGCTGTTAGTCCCACTCAAGACAGAACAAGATTGTCTTTGGCCTCAGAAACCATGGAGGACTAGATCAATCCACCTTTTGTCTGAGGGTAGCTGATGGCAGACACAAAGTAAACTGGGCTCTGTTTTGTACCTTGGTGGTTATTCTCTGACAGCACTGCACTGGCAGCTGTTACCAGCTGCAAGGAGCAACTCCGTTGTGCTGCAGAATCAGCAAGGCCTTGCTGTGCTTTCCTAGAGTACGAGCTGTGCAGGGATTGAGGCCAATGCTTAGTGTTCCTGGGGTATTTACCAGCTAGGCATTAGCAGTGACAACATGCCTGGAACCAGAGGAACATGCAGCAGAGGGGCTGCAGGCTTCCTCCTGACAATTGCCTGCAGGGCACTTCTATCTGACTGTGCCCCATAGATGTGTCTCTTTGATGCATCTTCCGAAGCATACAACTAAAATATCAAACAGGAATTGTAAAAAGAGTATCTTGTTTTTCTTCTCTTGGGTCACTTTCAAAAGAGCTCTTCCTCTCTGATTACTTGAGATAGTTCTAAGAATACAATTTCTTCATTTTTGGGGCATACTGAAAAGAGGTCTTCCTCTCTAATTTGTGCTGTCACCTGCCATTCTTTTTTCAAGGAGGTCAGGCTAACCAAACTGTAGGATTCTTATCAAAACCAGCTGTAGAAGGAATAGAAGTACTAAAGTCATAAAAACAACACCAGCACTAAACCAGCCCCACAGCCAATCAATTTCTCTGAAGTATTTTCTCATTTCCAATGACTGGTGAGAAGTCAGGAGTCTAAAGGGAATCTAGGAATTCAACTCTTCTGCTCAGTTTGGCCAGGCTAGCACACACACCTCTACATCACTGGCTAGGTCCCAGCTTCCTGCTGCTCCCAAAACAATCCCTGCTTTTGTCTTCACTGTAGAGAGAAGCTCAAAGCCCACTCACGCCCAGCTGCCCTCAAAGGCAAAAGGAGCACCTCAAGTGCTCCCTGCCTGCATCCAAGCACCACAGTGGCTTCTGTACAGAGTCCAATATTTCTCTCCCAGCACCAAATCAAGGAGGAGCACGTGCTGCAGCTCTTGCCGAGGCACACACACTGTAATACACTGCTCGATGGCACAAGAAATCCCCAGGACGTACTCAGCAGATGCAGGGAATGCTCCTCTCTCTCCTGGCTTGAGCGGGGAGAACTGCTCATCCTCGGGTTTTCAGGCTCTGGAGAGGAGGCTTCTTCCCAGGATGCTGCTGCAGCCACAGCTTGGATGGCAGCTCCTGCATTCATCTGGGACAAGAAATGTGCTTGTGTCAGAAAGGTGCCTGGCAGAGATGCTCCAGACAGAGCATTTCAAAGGCAAGCCCTTAGGAACAGCACTGGGGTTAGGCTGCAAGCTAAGCTGTCAACTCTTGCACCTCCAGTCCAAGCCAAAGAAGCAGTCTGAGACTACAGCTTCTCACAGTCAGCCGTAGTGGAGACTGTGAAAAGGAAAGAACAACTTTACACTTCACCCCGTTCTGAAGACTGCATTCACCATGGACAGGGACAACTTGCCCAGAATCTGCGTGGGTCACCATGCTCGCCTGAACAGACCTCTCCAAAAACAAAGCCAGCACCAAGAGGCCAGCAGAAATACATTCCCAGCATTGCTGGCCCACCGGCCAAAGCACTAGCCCTGCTGCCCAGGGCAGCAGCTGACATTCAGCAACCCACTAAGTGTCCTTCTGAGCAGCTGCCACGGAGAGCACAGAGCATGGCGGTCAGAGACATTGCTCCCATCCACCGGCTGCTCTGCAGGGGAAAGGCAGCAAGGGCAGAGACCTCTTGTTGCATGACTGCAGTGCTTCCTCCTCCTTCACTCACCCGCTTTCGTGCAGCCAGCCTGCACTGCAGCAGGGCCTTGCGCATCCTTTCCACTTCTTCTTTGTGCCTCTTCTCCATTGCCTCCATCTTCCTCTGGGCTTCCCGCAACTCTGCCTGCAGCTTCTCCTGGATATTCCATCAAGAGGAATCTTACTGGCATCTGCAATCTTGTTCAGGTTTCCTCTTTTGAACTCCCACAAGCACTTGTGTTCAGCCACTTCCTCCTGCATCTCTACCCAGCTCTAAGCCTTCCATCCTAGCTCTTCTTCCTGCTGCTCAGCGCTGGAGCCTGCCAGGCTTCCAGTGCTCCCAGTGCCTGCAATGGTCCTTGCCTCCCCTTTCCTCACATCTCCAGTACATGACCCCACCACTGCCCTTCCCTCTGCTACCTGGCTAGTCAGGCTCACCTGTCCATTCTCCCGCTCCTTATTCAGCTCCTGCCTCAGCTGCTCTAGCTGCTGCTGGCTTTCTTTTACATCTCCCAGCAGCCGGTGCACCTTATCATCTAGAGCAGCCTTCTGGCACTGGAGCTGCACAGAAACAAAGAGAAGATGGCTTTAAACGTCCCACACACCACTTGTGGGGCAACCAAGATTGATGTGCTCATGCTTTCCAAAAGCACTTTCTTCTCCTTCCTGTATTTACCAAGGGCCAGCTAAGAGGCAATCCCAGCCAGACACACAGTCTCCAGAGAAGTAGTGCCCATAAGGAGCCCCGAGGAGTCCCAAACAACACACAAACTCTCTCTTCACACTCTGTGCCTCTTGACTGTCTCTGGTTCTTTTCCCATCCAGGATGCATGATGGCAATTTACTGCTTCATCTCAAGCAGCCTTTTTGTCCTGTCCCCTCTGTACCTCTGCCACCAAGTTTATCCAGTGCTCCAGCTTCTCCTGTGCCTTCAAACTCTGTTCTTCCAGCTGTCTCTCCTGATGAGTGGAACAGACACATCCAGATGAAGTCCCACCAATGCTCCTCAAAGGAAACAACAGCAGCTTCATCCCTCCAACAACCCCCACACCTGAAGGCACACTAGAGGCTTTGTGCCCGCCAGCACGTGGGAGGAGGGCCAACATGTGTAAGGAAAGGAGAGGTCACCTTCCTTCCCTGCTCTGATGGCTGCCTGTTTTCTGGGCCCCCTCTCTTCAGGATTTCTGCCTGTTCTCAAGGGCTTTGTCCGCAAATTCCCCTGCCCTTTGGTCAAGGAAAAGCTGCAGATGGACTGCAGGATGAGGACAACACCAGCACCTCGATAAGCCAGTCACAAGACAGGCCACCAGCTGAAGCACCAGCACCAGGAGGCCTGTTGCAACTGCTTCAGGCTCCAAGGGAAGACCTCTGTCCACTGCGGAAGGACAGAAAGCAAGGAACCCACTTGCTGGCACTGCAGCTGGCAGCAAGGTCAGCAGCAGTCTGCTGCATGGCACGAGGCTGTGGGGAAAATGCTGCCCCTTCGCTGCCATGCTTTGGGTGCTGACCACCCAGCCTCCTGGGGAACTTGCCTTATGCCCATGCTGAACCTGTGCCTGCATATACTGTCCCAGCACTGTCCTCTGGGTCTTCACAGGCCTTCAAGTAGGAGCTCTTGAACCCCTCTGCTGCCCGGCCCAGCCATGTGTAGCTTACAGCAGATGCTTGAGACCATGGCCCATACTCAGGCTGCTCTTCTGCTAAGCCAGCCCTCCAAACTCGCTGGAAATCTTCAGAGATGTACTGTTTCTTACCAGTTTGTGCACAATCTGCCTTCTCTTCGCTTCCTCAGCAGACTGCCAGAGTCTCAGAGCCTTGCTGCACTGCTCTTCTGCGCAGCGGAGCTGTTGAGCCATGTCTTCACATTGCTGCTTGCTGAGAGATCTTACAGCCAGCAGCTCACGACGAAGGCCCCTCACATCCTCTGCAAAGGTGACACACGGCAACAGTCAGAGACTGCACAAGCAGAGGAATCTGCTGACCTTAAGCCCTTTCAGTTTCAGGCAAGGAGGAACCTGCCCTCAGCTCCTTCCCTCCTCACAAGCCCTGCAGACAGAGCTGCCTGTGCAGCGACTGCACTGGGCAGGGCGATCAGCAGAACGAAGCGCACGAGGCTCTCACCCACTATCAGCTCCTTGGCCTGCGTGGCCGTGCGCACTTGGGCTTCCAGGCGGCTCCTGGCCGTCTCCAGCTCCAATACGTGCTGCTGAGCCTCCAGCAGGCTGCTTTGCAGGCTCTCCTTCTCTGACCTGCAAGTTGTGAAGATGGAGAGCAATTGTTCCTGGCACACAGGGGCAGTTTCTCCGGTGAGGCACATCTTAAGATGTGCTTTAGGGTCCCTACGCCTTAGGCTGCCAAACAGCTTGCATGGAAGCTCAGATAAAGCAGGACAATTTTACCACTTAAAATAGCACCCTCCAGGTGACTGGGCAGCCTTTCCTCATGACCTAGGCCAGCACAAAAAGCCCAGCTGACTTTGAGCTCAGTGGACAAAGCTCAAATTGCTGTTGCCTGACTTATCACACACGGGTGGCTGTGACTACAAAGTCTCTGCAAATGAGCAAAAGGCCAGCCACTGCTCACAGCCCTCAGCTCATCAGCACTTCCAAGTCACGCTGCAGGGGGACACAACAGTGTTCTCCTGGCTGACCTGTCAATGTTTCATGCCATTCCTCATGTGCATAGAGGTACTTGGCTTGCCAGGCACTCTCTAAGGAAAAGTGACTCAAGAAATTCACCAAACGATATAGTGAAACCTCCAGCTTCTAGCAGCATGAGTAGGAATCCAGAACTAGGTTTTTATCTGGACAAGAACTGTGTAGAAAAAGGAGAGACACACAGGTATCCTGCCAGTTAAATCATTGGAAGATCATGAACAAGAACACTTGCTACCTTTATTTGTGGCTAACTAAGCTGTTGGAAAGGATGGATAAATATAATTGCCTGGCAAAAGATTTACGATAGTACAGCCAAGATGAAAACAATCCCCGCTACTGGCTGGACAATACCCTTACCTACAAAGAAGTCTAAAAGTCAAATGGACTGTTCCATCTGAACCCCCAGGGTTCATCCCACACCTGTAACCCTCCCCTCAAACATCAAGTGCCTGTAACCCCATTGGCCCAAGTCTTGTTCCAGCCCACCTTGAAGCCCCCTGAGAAGGGGTCTCCGAGGGGCCAGACGCTCTCTTGGATCTTCCCCCCGTCTTAGAACTCCCAGCCTCTCCTAGAGCATCCTCTCTACCCCTTGTCTCTCCCCTCCCCATCCTCTCAAACCTTGACACGTGCTGCGTCTGGTAGCTCCAAGCAAGACCTTTCTCCATCCCTAATAAACCTCATCTTCTAAGAGCAGCCTTCAGAGATCTCTCTTCTCCATTCATCAAAGCCCTCCTGGAGACCAGACATCCCCACACTAAGCCAGCAGTGCCCAGATGATTTGGCACTCTTGAAAAAAATGAAGAGGCACCAGCCAAAGGGACCTTGACAGGTTACAGAAGTGGGTGGGCAAGTGGGCAAGTATCAGTGCTCAGCAAGGATCCCTAGAGACTGTTGAGAAGTCACAAGACCTTTCCCTGATGCTGCTGCTGCTCTTGCTGTTACTATTAAGCTACTCTAGGTCCTGCATCCTACTCCACAAGAGTGAGCTCTGAAAGATTGCATGATTTGCAGCATGACCCTCCATCTTCAGCTGAAGGGTCAGCACCCTACTCACAACATTCACATGTAAGAGCCTTGAATTCTGAAAAAAAACACGTCAAACTATTTGGCAAGGAAAATCTGATGTTCAGATTTTGCAACAAAGGAGGAAGCAAAACCAGAGGGAAACTTCCGATTTCAGGAAACATCTGCACGGTTTTCACAGGTACTCAAGTCAGTGCCATGTTGGTTTACTTTGCACTTGTTGCACAACTGTGCAAGAGGTCCCAAGCAGGTGCCCAAAAGAGCTTGGAGAGCTTGAGTTGGCAGAAAAATAACATTCAGATCAGAGTATCGTTTTCTTTTTTCTCATGTCTCTTTTCCTCCCCATCTGAGAAACATCAGGAGAGCACACAGGAGGCGGTAAATCCTGACTGGTGGTAATGCTCACCACCTTTGCAATTACCTTCAATAATGTCCCACCCTGGCTCTCCTCCCTGCCTTTACCTGGCTTCTGCCAGCTGCTCTGAAATGCCTCGTAGGTCCCGCTCCGTGGCTCTCACTCGGGCTTCCAGGGCAGCGTTCTCTCTCACCAGCACCGCCTTCTCTCTGCACACCTGCGACAGTGCCTGCCCTTGGAGAGAGAACTCCTGCAGCAGCTTCTCCAGGCCATTCTGGGCTGGCCGCTGCGGGCGGCAAACCTGCAAGTGGGGGGCAGCATTTTTCCAGTGGAACAACAACAACAACACCAAGAACACAGGCTCGGTCTTAACTTGCTGCCAGAAGCAGCATTCGCGGTGGTCTGGCTAGGACAAATCCCTTTCCCACAAGTGCTGCCTCGGAGTCAAGTGAGCGTACCTTTGGTGCCACCAGAGGAACCGCTTCCTGCAGGAGATCCCTCTGAGGCTGCGATTCCTCCGCGCTCTGTGCCGCCACTTCAAACGCCCTCTCTAGTGAGGAGTGGTGCTTCCTCTCAGATGCAGCCAACTCCTTCCATCTGCGACAAGGGGACACACAAACAAGCCTTTAAGTGCAACACAGTCTCCTTGCAAAACCAGCGTTACATACCACACCCCACATAAGGCAGACTCAGGGCCTTCCAACAGCCCTCTACTTCCACCTCAAGAGATGGCTGCAATTCCCTGCCTAGACCTGCATCTCTCTTTGTCACTCGTGCAGGTGAAAGAGTCGCCACTGAGGAGGTCAAACAAGCTTCCACAAGCCACAGAACACTTCCAGGAAGCTCAGGTACTCTCAGTGCAACAGCTTCCTGCTAGGCCCAAGGTACCTTTCTCATACAGGTGGCACCGGACTTGCAAAAGATTTTCCTTGCCTAAGACACGCTTGCTTAGTCTAAATGAGCAGTCCCACAATTGCTCCTGCTTTCACTAGCAAAACAAGCAAAGAGCCTGCAAGTCATAGCTTGGGGAGGAGGTGGGTACGATTTTCCAGTTCAATAACCAAAGGATCCCAAGATGGTTTAGGCTGGCAGAGACCCCAGGAAGCCTCTAGCCCAGTCTTCACCTCCAAGCAATTGGGGTCAGCATCTGGACAGGCTGCTCAAGGCTCTATCCAGCTGGGGCTTCCAAATTCCAAGGGTGGAATCTGCACGTGCTCTCTGAGGCACTTGTTCTGCTGCATGAGTGCCTTTGCAGGTCAGTGCTTTGCTGTCCTGAAGCCCAGCCTGAACCTCCTTTGCTTTTACTCTGGTCTAGTTCAGAATGCTTTTTGTTAAGGTTTGAGAAGTGAGTCCCAGGAGGCAGATTTGCTCTAGGTCGGTCGACAGCCAGACCTGCCCTGGGCTGCCTTCTCCCACCTGTGCTGAGCAAGTCAAATGGTGAAAAGCCAAATTTGTTCTTTGGCCCAGAACCTCCTAAAGCCCAGCAGCACCCAGCCCTGCTCAGATAACGTGAGAAAGCTTAACACGCACCTCAGCTCCCGGGCGCCGCACACTCTATCCTTGCACTGCTGCCGCTCCGCCTTTCCTGCCTGGAACGAAGAGTCCTGACTGGCGAGAACCTCTCCCAGTGGGGCCTGCAAGGAATGGGCAGGGAAAAAGCACAAACCAGCAATGAGGAGCAGGGAAGTTGGCTCCTGACAGTTGGCAGAAGCAGCAAGCAGAGACACAGCTTAACTGAAGGCAAAATCTTTTGTATGGGGCCGTTTGGGTGGTGTTTAGGTGGTGTTTATGTCCCAACTAACTCTTGAGTTGCTCTGGAAATGTCTGAGGAGAAGCAGGGAACACTTCCCTGCTCAGCTCTGGTCAACGGGCTTCCCCTCAGGATTTCAGGCCTTGGAGAGCAGCCAATAGGAACTGCATTCCAGCCCTTCACAGACAGACCTTGTCTCTGCCATGCACAGCTGCTCAGAACCCTTCTCAACAAACTTGGGTCATGTCAAAGTTAAGGGTGTAGCTGAAGCAGTGACTGCAGCTACTTAGACAGGCCATGGAGAGGGGTAGGTCCCTGCAGGCAACAGTGGCTCCTCCATAGCCCACAGGGCTCTGAACGGCGCCTTGGCACCTTCTCCTTCTGCTGCCAGCAGGGAGCCTGCACAGACTCTGCACAAAGGGGCTGACTTTCGCACCAGGAGCACTCAAAGACATTGTGCTACCGCTTACCTCACAGCAAGGGAAGTTCAGAGTCCCTGTGAGAGTGCCAGGGAAATGATGCCTGCATATGAAAGTTCAGATCCCATTTCCCACGGGTCAGTGGCTGGGCTGAACAGCTAGGTCACGGCAGGACTCCAGCCCACATCAGCCATCTTCAGCCAGGAAGGGCAAGTGCTGCTTGCTCAGAAACTTGCAGCTCTGCACTGCACCAAAGCTTTGCACTCAACCAACCAAAGCTGCCACTTCTTGCTGCAGGATGCTCAGGCCCTGGACATGCAGGTTTGTTGTCCTTTGACAGGACACCTCCCCTTTAGCCTCTGGAGAAAGAGAGCGAGCCAGAGGAGGCTCTGCTGCTGCTGCTGTGCTCTGCAGACAGGCAG
Source organism: Lonchura striata (assembly GCF_050655825.1). Taxonomy (NCBI): domain Eukaryota; kingdom Metazoa; phylum Chordata; class Aves; order Passeriformes; family Estrildidae; genus Lonchura; species Lonchura striata. Next base: position 80,743,486 of record NC_140740.1, on the reverse strand, counting down.
CAGCGTGAGGGACAGGGAGTAACCTGTCATTTAGACCCTTATTGCTCCCCAATTCTATCCTCAGCTCTCCTAAGCAGAAATCATGAATTTGGAGACAAGTGGGATGCTCAGTCATTACAACTCAGTTCAAGCGCACTAATGGGACTAATGTTTGGATGGGATTGCCTATGCTTCTGAAGGAGCTATTTCAGCCTGCCTACAATCAGCATGCAGCCTCCTGTCTGCAGAGCTTGACTTTCTTTTGTGAAAACCTCTTCAATGGAAAAGGAGGAAACGGATGGAATCCTTTTGGTAGTGTTTGTGCACACATTGACTTTGTGGACTTTCTTTCGGCCTGCCAGGCTGGCGCTCTAATGCAGCAGGACAAGGCCACAGCTTACTCCACAATCCTCAGACGCCAGGAATGCCAAGGGTGCCCGTCCCACTCACCGAAGCGTGCACTTGACTCCTTCCCCCTCTGAGGCGACCTGTCGGGAACAAGGGAAAATGAACCAGGTGCTGTTAGAAATCTGTCTGTGCTGAGGAGTCCCACAGAGCAAGTCCAGCCAAGCAAAGAGCATTTTCCTTTCACAACATCCCTCCGGGAGCAACACTTCTTTAGCACAGCAAGACAGACTGCAGGCCAATACCCTAGGCTGTGTCTACCGTTTGCTCGGCTTTGCCACTAAGGAACCAGAAACTTGATCGAGAAGATGCAAATTGTTCCTTAGAAGTCACTGCCTGCATTGGAGCTGGTTGTCCAGCCTGCAGCTAAAGCAGCCTTTTTCTCCTCTCTTTCATGGACTTGCTTTTTCCTTTTGTCAATTGCACGCAGCAGGTCCACGCGGTTGCTGTGCACAATTCCCCACAAAAGCTCCCACCAAAGCCCTCTTGGCGCTCGCAGTTCTGTTGGGACACAGCCCAGGCCCAGCTCCGGGCTTCAGGAGCACGCTCCAGCTGCTCGGCACTTTGCCCTTCAGCGCAAAGCCAATCCCTCTTGTAGCACACACTGTGGGTGCACTTAGACAGGCACATCCTTAAAGGATGCAATGCAGAACAAAAGATGCTTTTCCTCAGTTCTGGAGAGAACCAAACAGTTTTTAGAAGGACGCCTGCAAATCTCGCCCCGTCTGCATTTTGGAAGTTCCCACACCCTGCTAGGCAAGAGACACCCTCTTTTTAGGTGAAGCTGTTGACAGGAGCTTCACCCAACAGATGGCATCTTTATGCCATTTTTCTTTCAATGTGCTGCCCCAAGGAAAAACTTGGATTTACCAGTCAAACGACGAAAAGCTTTCCGAGAAGCCACCAATGAAAAGGCGCTGCTGACTGCTCTACGGACTCGCTCCATCCTTGGAGCAGTGCTGCTCAAGTCCGTAGGCCAGGGGAACAAAACAAAGGAAACAATCCCCCCGTGCAGAAGTCCCCAGACTGTGCAAGGAAAAAAGGGGAGAAACAGGACACTTGCACAACTCTACCAACTGTGCAAGAAACTACAGCCACAAAAGGACACCCGCTGTAATCTGAGAACAGCACAGCTGAGGTGATCCTCCTGCAATGAGCGCGCCAAGAGCTGCTCTGGACGCTGAGGCCTTGCGGGCACCAGGAAAAGCTCCTGCTGACAGCGCTGTGACGTGGCAGCCCTCTGCTGACATCACAATAGCAGCCGTTCCCGCTTGCTCTGTGCATTCATGCATAGCAACCAAACCTTCTCTGCAGCTGACAGAAAAGAAAAGCCTGCACAGATCTCCTCTGCCCCAAAGCAGCACAAAAGCCCCCTGCAGTCCATAACCCACAGCTCAAATGAACCAAGAGCAACACAAAACAGGCACCAAGCCCATACACCCTGTACGCCAAGCTGAACACGGAGAGACAACCAGGATGGGAGGAAACCAAAGGCAACGTGCCCTTTTGGCCAGTACTGCTTCTAACTAAAGACAAATTTAAATGTGCTTTTAAATCCTGTGGATGAAATCGTGCTTGGCTAATGTTGCTAATATCCCGGAGAGTTCCCTAAACTGGAATGCCTGTCATTCCTGCCCATTTACTGCATGGCTAACATCAACCAGCACATTGTAGGGCTTGCTGAAGGAAGAATGACACCTAAGTGGGGAGAAAAAGCCAAGTAACCAACCTGCTGCACACACAGCACACTGCTGCTGCACAATCACAGCACCTCCAAGAAGCCTTTGGGGCCTGTGACTCACTTCTGGCAGCTTCCTTGGCAGGGCACACATCTGAGAGTCACAGAGATCTGACACTAATGGACGCACAGAAAGAAGAAAAAGGAAATCAAATCCCAGTGTGGGGCAACATAGAAGCTGCTGTGGGGAGGAAATCAGTGCAGCAAAATGGGCAAGTCCCACCTAAAAGGGAGGAGACCATGAGGCAGAGAGCAAAGAGCTCAGCCGCTGGGCACACCTTAGGAAGGCAGGCTCAGGAAAAAGCAGCAACCACAAGCCTTTGAAAGTTCAGAAGCTTACTTTCAGGCTGCATATTGTCCTGATGAAAATTCCCTCTGTGTGTCAGACTGAAAGTCAGGACAGTTCTCAAGAAATGTCTGATTAGATGACAAATGCCTTTGGAGCTACAGACACCACATTTGTGCCTTACTAGTGTCCTAATCCCAAAGCTCTAAAATGTTGCTGAGTGACCCTAATTTCCTCAGGGCTACAGATCAGGCAATAGTTTCAAACATGCACTGCCTACAAAACAGTCTGCATAGCTATGCATACCATTTTCTGCCCACTATTCACAAAACACTGCTGTGTTCTCAAAGGAAAGCAGCAGATAGCTCTAGCAGCCTGCCCCCGCCCCAAGAGTTTCCAACCAATTTTTTCCTCTACTTTCTAAATCCTACGTCTTAACAAAAGTCGTTTCTGCCAGCAGAGTGAACTGGAGACTGAGCATTCGTTCACGTGCAACAGCGCGGGCTGGTGTTGCAGCCTGAGAGCTGGAACACAGGAGCTTGGGCAACTGAGCTTTGGGATGCAACAGCAGCCAGAGAATGAGGCTGGGGGTGACTGCTTGGGGAGCAAAGTGGCCCAGCAATGGCATTGCACACAAGCTGTGGAGGAGGCACTATCAGCATGACAGCCCTAATAATGCCACACAAACCCTCCTAGTTTTACATAATTATTGGACGCTGGTTGCTCTGCATGTATGTCCATGCTGCCACCTTGATAACCTTTAGGAAGCAGTCAGAGCTAGTAGGATTCAGCCAGCATCAGGAGATGATGCAGCCCTGAGAAACTGCTGATTTACAGAGGCTTTTGGCTTCCAAGGTGAAGCCAAGGCCAGCCCTGCTGCTGCTGCTGCTCTGCCAGAGAGCCCCAGCTGGGCAGGGATGGCACCACTGTGCCACGGGCTGTTTCTTCTTCCAGAGCTGGGCGCTGCTTTTGAGCCAGCAATGACAGCTGGTGGGAGAACAAATGGGCCTTTTCCTGTGCCAGCACTTAGGGATGCACTAGGGCCACCTTCAGGGAAGATTTTCGGCCCCTACAAAGCAAAGCAGAAGGACACAGTTGGAAAACGCTTCCTTTACAGCCATGTTCGCTCTTGGAAAAGAAGAGACTGAGTGACAGGACGAGCTTGCTGGGATTTTCCCCCTGAGAGCAGTCTGGGAATGCTGCTTGCTGTCTCAGATGCCTCCCAGGAAACTCCACACACTCACTCAGCTTCCTCCTTTCTAACACATGGTCCCGGTTAACTGCCAAGAGGATGAGCAGTGTAAGCCATTTCTCAGCAAATGCCAATCCCTTGAAGAAATGCTGATTCCAGCGGGATTTAGGCCCAAGTGCTGTTCTCAAGAGCACTGAAGTTCAGGTTTCTGCAGCAAGACAAGAGCAGGCGGCTTGGCAGGCCTCCATCACCTCCAGCACTCACCGGCCTTGCAAATTCCTCTGCTTCCTGTAGCCACTGGCTGAACTTCTGTTCTTGACTCCTGTTCCCCATGAGACTGGCACCTGAGGCACTGAGGCACCTCAGGAGGAAATCTAGAACCAAATGACAGAGGAGAATTCCATTGAAACTGCTAATTGGATCGTTTGCCCTGTTTGCTGCTAGCAACTCTCCATAGCAGACATGGAATTTGCATTTCAGTGAGCTATACAGCCCAGAAACGAAAACACTAGGCTCACGAAAACCAGGATCAATTTACTCAGCTCTTGCAGGCCAGAAATGAGAGTGCAGCAAAGGACTGAAAAATGGACTACTACTATGCAGCATGTGTCCACCGTGGGCATGACAGAGATTTCAAACCCAGATCTATGGAGGATATAAATATAAATATATAAAGTCTCATCTGGCTGTTCAAAGACATCAGCCTAAGTGATAGAGAACTCTTGCACTTTTATTATATCGTCATCTTTACTCTGGCAAGAAGTCCTCTATTTAGTCTCACTCATGGTGGTTAACAAGCCCTTACATTTACACAAGGTTACAATTGCTGCAAAAAACTCCATGTCCTCATTTAACACAGAAAAAGAACTTTTTCGGAAGGAGGAGGTCCATTTGGATATTGACCAATCGAAGGTGGACACACCTCTGAGAGCACAGAGGGGCTAAAAGCAGAATTCCCAGGAGAACTCACTCTCTTTGGTTCTGGTCGGCGTGCAGTGCAGCCTCTCCCCCGCCCGGCCGTGGCTGGGTGGGGAGGGGAAGGCCCATGGCCTGACTGAGATAGCCCCAAGCGTGGAGGGACTGGAACTGAGCTGGCACCCTGCAGATGGAAGGGTGGAGAAATCTGGGATGTCTCCATTCCCCCCAGAGTCGAGAGAGAAAGAGAGAAAGAGAGAGAAAGAGGCAAGAGCGGCAGCTTGTCAGCAGTTCACCGCGGGGAAGGAGAAGAGTGGGGGGGGCCACAAGGTGCCCAGCTGCCTGTGGGAGCCAGAGTATGGGCATCGAGCCATCCTTGGCAGTTGGAACTTTTAACCTTCCTGAAAAATAAAAGCTTTGTAAAATTTTTCCTCTCCTCAGTTTGAGAGACAGGAAAGAGAGACAGCTTAGACCCTGGGATGTTAGAAATTCTAAATGGGAGGGGATGATAGAGTAGCTTTTGGCTAGACTTTCTCCTTAATACCCATAGACTGAACCAATTTTCTCCTCCAAGAGAGACTGTATTTTAAGAGGATGCCAGTGAGCCAAAGAGACCTACTTCAGCTAGGAAAAGACAGAAGTAGAGCGAACAGAAGAAAGTTAGGAGGTTTGTAGTAGTGCCCCCTGTCATTGAAGAAGAAGAAGAGAAGAAGATCTCTGCTCTTAAGCCCTCGACCCCAGAGGAAAATGGTGGGGGGGACTGTGGTCCCAAAAATTAAAAAACTAAACTCTTGTTTTTTCCCCTCTTGGCAGGGCATCCTTAAAAAGAAAAATCCTAAAAGCAGTCTGTCCATCCATGCATTCATGATAAGAGCACTGTGCATGGAAAGGAAAAGGGTCACCATGGCAAACTTCTCCAGGAGGTGCCATGTGTGACATAGAAACACATGATGTGGCTGCTGTGTTTCTCAGGGGGTCTGTGGCACAAAAGAGACTCCTCTCTCCCTCAATAGACTAAGTATCGATTGCCTAGAGGGTGGAAACCTGATTGGGGTCCAGATTGTGTCTCACTGTAGTTTGTTAGAGTTAAGTAGTAGGAGGAAGAATGCTTTGCAAGGTTTTCCTTTTAATTTTTGTGTCTAGTTTTTTTTCTTTCTTTTTTTCTTTTATAATAATAGCTTAATAAAGCTTTTTTCTGTTATTAAGCTTAAGCCTGCTTTGCTCTGTTCTCAATTTCATTTCACAGCATTCAGTTGAAAAATTGCATTTTCATAGGGACACTGGCATTGTGCCAGTGTCAAACCATAACACTCCAATACAGAGTAAGCGGTCAAATATGGTAGGTGCACTTTGCCCAGACAAAGCAAGGTAGGAGAGAAAGAAAGACATAAAAGAGAAGAAAGAGAAGAAAGAAGTTTACCAATCTGTGGTTCCACATTGATACTACTGCACGGATAGTATGGATCTGGGATAGCTAGACAAAAAGAAAAAGAGGAAACAGGGCTGCAGGCAGGATCAAATTTTTAGTTAGCGTGTTGTATGCCTCTTATGCAAACTAAAATTTTTGTGCCAGTTTGTTCACCCATGAGCATCCAGATCTCTAGTATGTGAGTGTAGGATGGGCATCTCTAGGTGGAAAGAAAAGTTCACTTAGAACAGGGCTATCCCACCTCCACAGGATCTTTCTTCCAATCACAACTTTTCTTTCACAACAGTCGGAATGTCTGAGATGTGCCTGGTCCTCACATCTAGCCACAGCAAGCTGCAGGAAGCAAAGGTGGGACTGGGCAAATGAAGAGAGCAGATCTGATTCAAAACCTTATTTAAGAGGTCTGAAGATGCAAAAGTCCTTGGCACTTGATAAGAAGAATTCATAAATCCTGATGGAACTGCCAGAAGAAGGGACTAAGCCACCATAATAATATTTGTGAAGTAGTGACAGTCTAGTGAGGATATCACCAACAGGAAAAGAAGCAGCATAAACTCCCATTTTTCAAAAGGGAACAAAAAGACCCACATAACTACACGCCAGCCAGGCTCACCGAGTCTGGCTCTCTCTGGCCACGGGACGGAGGCTGGCCGGCTGGCTGTCCCGCTGGTGGCCGCAGGGCAGACACGCGAGCGGCCGCCCCGAGTCTGTGCCGAGACTGCCGCGGGTGGCGGTGATTGCTGCGGCGTGGGGAGCACAGCAGAGGCACAGAGCACGAGGAAACCGAGGCACAGCAATGAGGGAAGGACACTTGTCCGAGTCTCCAAAGACTTCATCCTGAAGGAGGGCAGAGCAAGTGACACATCTGACCCTGAAGGGGCTACTTTTACAGGGGAGGGGGAACACAGGGAGGACACAACCTTTGAGCAATAGGAGGGCATTAGGGGAGGGCTGCAGGGTAAGGGCTCCCCAACAGAAGCCAACACGGGGTGAGAGCAGAACTCACAATCCAATTCTGCTTTGAGGAAAGGATGAAAGACAGGGAACACTCCAGAACCAAAGGAGTGTGCTGTCTTTGAGAGACAGGGGTAAGACAAGGGAACAAGGCAGATATACAGGTGGATTGACACACATTTTGGTGGGGAAAACTGTGGTAAACAACTCAGGACTGAACCAAATGGGGTACATAGAACGAACCAATACAAACTTATAACAAGGAATGCTAAAACATACTACAGAAGAACAAAATGTAAAATAATAGACTATCACAGCTCACTTCTGCACCAAGTGCATGCAGTGGTCATAAGTGACTGGTTCTGCTGGGATGGAAACCAACCACCAAATCCTTGCTGAATTCAGCAGGGGCAGCAGCAGTACCTGCATCTGATGCCCAGCTCTGGGGCTGGGCTGGACAAAGGACACGCAGGGCACACAGCCCCTGAAGGATGTGACTTTGGAAACAACCACCTACCACTGTCTCCTCTTGTTTTGCTCTAGGATCACACCAGCCTGAGGCACCGGGTAGCCCTCAATGCCACCTGGGACTGCAGATGACAGGCCCTGGCCTCCGGGACCAAACACAGGGAGGCAGTCACTCTCCTGAGGGAGCTTGCAGATTGAATCAGATGTCTGGTCATCAGTCTCTATTTAGATTCTTCATCAATTTTAGAGTAACTTGAGGGCTGAGCATTATTCCTTCCCAGGGCCATATTTCTGATGCATGCTGGTATCCCCACATATACAGCAATTCAACACGTTGAACTCATGGCTAATTCTTCCTACCACATCTAAAAACAAATCCTTTCCATTCATTAATGTTGTTTCTACTCCTGGTTTAATCACCCCTTTCATCTCTTTCTCTTTTTTTAAGTCCAGTCCTTTAAAGACCTTATTCCCTGGTTTCTTATCAGTGCATAACCATTTCTCCCTTGTAGGGAATTCCCCCACTAGTTTCTGTTTATGGGTCCCTTCATTTTCAAATAGCCAATAGGCTTTTCCATCTTCTACACAGGTTTGTAATTGCGGCAAGTCAACACACTCAGGGTTACGATTACTGTGGAATCTGAGAACTGTGCTCCGTGCATTCCCGGTATAGATAGCATGATAGCACTTATCACAGGAATTTGGTGAGCTCTCCTGGAGATTCACAGTCACTATTGCTATCAGCACCCATAGGGGTCCAGTACAGGTTACTCTCTTGACTCTCATGGTCCTTGGTCAGCTTCAGAGGGTAAGAGCACTGTCACCTGATCTGGGCTTGCCCCCTGTGCTTACATTCTTACCGGTATCCTCGTCTTACCCGACTCTTTCCCTGTGTTGACTTGTTATTTGTTTCCCGTTTTAGGGTCAGATCACTACTGTGGTGGGAGAATGCTCTATCTTATGGAGACTCCTTGTCACAGATTGCATAATGAGAAGTATCAGAAATTGCAATTAGTTTCTATTAATGTTTTATCAAAAACTGTCAATACATATCCTAGTAGTAAGACTTTAATAAGAAATATTACAATAAATATTTAAATAGCTCTTTATCCTAACTTTAACACTAATACTGGATTGAATAGGATATTAAATAACAGGTTTATAAATAATATCTTTAAAACACAGTTCATAGATTAGAGCGTTAGAAAAACATTTTATAAAAACAAGAGGTGTGACTTAGCATTACTGGAATCTTCCATTGTCTGTTCTGTGGGAGCAGAAACTGGACCTTTGACCCTAGTGACATGGGTCCACCCTTTTTCTTGAGTTCTTATTGCAGTTTTGGTAGTTAATAAAACTTGGTATGGGCCTTCCCATCTGGGGGTTAATGGCTCTTCTTTCCAGGATCTAATGAATACCCAATCTCCTGGTTGATATTTATGGATTTTAAAATCAATGGGACTACTTTGGGGGAGATATCCATTCCTTCTTAACTCTTCTAATGTTTTTACAGTTGTGTTTAGGTACATTTTCACACCTTTTTCTCCTTCTTCATACGTCCCCATACAATGTCAGGTAGTCAAAAATGGGTGTCCAAACATCATTTTGTAAGGGGAAATACCCATATCAGATCTAGGCTTTGTTCTCATTCTCATCAGGGCTAATGGGAGGCATTTTACCCAATTCATTTCTGTTTCATCTAATAACTTGGTAAGTATAATTTTCAGGGTCTGGTTAGTTCGCTCTACCCTTCCTGAGCTTTGGAGCCTTCAAGTAGTATGCAACTTCCAAGTCATACCGAGTGTTTCAATTACATTTTGTAAAATTCTAGCAGTAAAATGAGGCCCTCTGTCTGAATCTATTGTATTCACTACACCATAACGTGGGATAATTTGCTCTAGCAGAATTTTACTTACAGTTCCTGCCATTGCTTTTAGTGTTGGAAAAGCCTCTATCCAATGGGTAAGGTGATCAATAATAACTAATAAATATTTAAACTTCTGTACTTGAGGAAATTCAGTGAAGTCAATTGTGTGTTCTGAAAAGGTCTTTTAGCTAATTCTCTTCCCCCTACAGGTACTTTCTTCATTATTTTGTTATTTATTTTCTGACAAGTCATACAATCCTTTGTTATAGCTTTTGCTATCCCAAATACCCCAATGCATATTTATGTTCTTAAAAAGTGATCACACAGTGCTTGAGTTCCCCAATGTGTAGAGGCACGCAGAATTCCTAGGATTTTATGAGATAGGTTTCTATTCAATACTTGCCTCCCATCAGGCATTATCCATTTCCCCAATTCATCCCTTACACCCCCTTGCTTTTGCAACTCTTCTTGCTCTTCTGTGAATATTGGAATCTCTTCCCCATCCATTTCTTTTAGGTTTTCTAGTCCAAATATCCACTCTTCTTTTCCTCAAGCTGCCTCTTTGGCTGTCTGATCTGCTAAATTGTTTCCTTGTATTTCTATTGATGTCCCCCTTTGATGTCCTTTAACATGTACTACTGCAACTTCTAATGGATCTTTTAGTGCTTTTAGTATTTTTTTATCAATTCTTCATGAATTAACATTTTACCTTTAGAGTTTATAAACCCTTTCTTCCCAAATCTTACCGAATGTGTGTACATAAGCATACTTGGAATCAGTAGAGATAGTTCCTTTATTGTATTTCAACCAAATTAAACCTCTTAATAGGGCAAACAATTCACAGCACTCAACTGACCATTTAGTTGGTCATTTTCCTTTTTCTATTACTTTCCTTGTTTTCCCATCTATAACTGCATAACTGGACACCCTTTTCCCTTCTACAATTTGAGAAGAGCCACCTATAAATAACACTTCCCCTTCTAATAAAGGCAATTCTTGTAGATCTTCTCTTGCTTTAGTCTACAGATCAATTAGCTCTTCACAACAATGTTCAAGGTGGCCTTCTGATTTCCCATATAAAAACTGTGCAGGATTTGGCACTTTTGTAGTTGTGGATTCTATGTTATCAGTATTAGTTAGTACTATTTCACATTTCAGTAATCGACTGTCCGTCATCCATTGACTAGCTTTTTTGCTCAATATTTATTTTATAGCATGGGGGGTATGGACCTTAATTCTACCTCCAAAGGTTACTTTATAGCTTTCCTCAATTAGAGTCACAGTAGCGGCCACTGACCGTAGGCAGGTGGGCCAGCCTCTCACCACAGGGTCCAACAATTTGGACATATAAGCAGCTGGTTTCCTTTCTCCACATCCCTCCTGCACTAATGCACCAAAAGCAATTCCTTCATCTACATTTACAAACTGTTCAAAAGGTTTTGCCAAATTGGGCAAACTTAAAACTGGAGCTTTCATCAGTCTTTCCTTTAACTCTCTCAGTTCCCCTTCATTTTCTTCAGTCCATTCAAAGTACTGGTCTCAATCAATTTATCATATAAAAATTTAACTAACGTGCTGTGTCCATCTATCCAGGATTTACAGGATCCAACTAAACCCACTAGTTTTCTTACATCCCTTTTTGTCTTTGGGGAGGGCAAGGATAGGATTCCCTCCATTCTACTCATTGCCAATTTCCTATAACCTTTCCCAATTCATTGTCCTAAATATCTTACTTCTTGCTCTACAAATTGAAGCTTTCTTCTTGACACTTTTAATCCCTTTTCTATGGTAGTTCTATGGTAGTTTCTCCTACTATTTCCTTTTGCTCCCCCAAAATTAATAGCTCATTCACATATTGTAAAATCTGGGTATTCTGTTTTGCCTCAAATTGCTCTAATTATTCTTCTAATGCTTGTCCAAACAAATTTGGGGATTCAACAAACCCTTGGGGCAATCGTCCATTGATATTGTTGTTTTCTCCCTGTGTTCTCAACATACCATTCAAAAGCAAACCACCCCCTACTCTCCTCTGCTAATGGGCACGCCCAAAATGCATCTTTAAGATCTATCCCACTAAAGCAGGAATGTTCTGGTGCTATTTTATTCAACATGTGTAAGGGTCAGGCACCACTGGATATCTGGCTACAGTTTGCTTATTGACTTCTCTTAGATCCTGTACTAATCGGTATGTTCCATCTGGCTTTTTAACTGGTTGTTCTAGGGTGATGTTATGGTGTTTGTGTCTCCTATCGTGTGTTCTGTTTATGTTTGATATTATGTTCTGTGCTTTCAAAACTGACTCTGAAAGTGAAGGTTTGTTTTGCCTTGTTATCAGCCAGTTCACCTCTGCCCATGGTCTGCTGTCTAGAAGAGGCTGGTGCTGGCTGCCTTGCTTTTGCTTGCTTGCTTGGCTTGCTTCTGCTTTTGCCTTTGCTTCCTAGTTAGTTTAGCTAAGCAGCCCAATTCTTTCCCTGGACTCTTTCTTTTCCTTTCCTTTTCCTGAATACCATCCAACCTGCTCCGGACTGGGACCTGGAAACACCGAGGAACACCGAGAGCCTGCGCTCTGTGATCTGCAGCAGCCATCCCCAGTGCCAGAGAGCAATCCCCAGCACCCAGACCCGAGTGACCACTCCCAGGAAAGACTTTCTGGATTTGTTCATCTCTTCAGAGTGCTGAAAGTGTTTTGTTGTCATCTGGTGTTAATTTTTTTTGGTGCTGGGGAGTGCTTTGTTTGTTAAAGAAACAGGTTCTTTTCCACTTCTCTCAGAGAAAATTTTTTCCCGAACCAGGTGGGTGGGGAGGGGCCGTGGGGGTTTTTTTTCTGGGGGCTCCTTCCAGAGGGTTTTCCCCAAATTTGCCCTAAACTAGGACACTGGTAAAATTGGTGTATTATGGGGTGACGTACATGGCTCTAATATCCCATCTGGAATCAAACCTTTTCTTATTTCCTTCAGCTGAGATGGAGTATTGAGGGACTCAAAAGGTTGTAATTTTTGGGTTTCATTTTTATCTTTATTGGTGGTATATCTAATAAACTTCAACCACCTTCTTCTGCCCATACCTGGGAATCTATTTCTTTCTCATCTTCGGTATTTAATCTCAGAATTGTTGCTGCCATCTTCCCTTCTTTCGGAACTATCCCTATCCCTAACTTTATTTGTAAATCACAGCCGAGTAAATTACATTTCAAATTAAGCATAAAGAGTAAATCAACACATCCTTCCCTTGAATTTCCCCTTAATATTACTTGTTTAATTACAGGTACTTCAAATGGACTATTGCTTGCCCCTCTTACTTTACAAGTTGTTCTACTAAGTTCACGATCTTCTGGTATCTTGAAAACACATGACCTATCAGCTCCTGTATCTACTAAAAATTCAAATTCTTCTCTGAGTCCCTACCTCTAAATTTATCAAGGGCTCCACTTTTAAATCCTTTACTGCCCTCAGAGAATAGTGCCCCTGACGTCCCTAATCTTCTCCTTCTTCAACTCCTATCTCAGCTTCGCTGTATAATTTCTGGTCCCCCTGGGCCGGGACTCCGATCCCCCCACCAAAAAGGAGGACACTCCCCTAACCGGTGGCTCCCTGTCATCGCTCTCCCCTTAGGAGTATTTTCTACCACCGACGCTGGGCTCCTCCTTCCACGTAGGAAGGACCTTTCCAGGCACTGGGTGTCCGGGATTCCACGGGAGTCACCTTTAATGGCTTTGGACGGATTTCCCAGACCCACCCCTGGGAAGCTCTGGGCACTCAGCCCTCCCTGGCCCTGTTAGGGGTATCCCCTCACTCCGAGGCGTTCCCTGGGTGCTCTCGGGATCTAATCCCTCAATCCAGCCCACCCCGGGGGTCTTGGCCATGGCTGAGCCCCGAGGGTACCACACTCAGTCCTCTGCCCTCTCGCTTCCTTCCTTTCCGGCCGGGCCCCTCGCGGGAGTCCGAAACGCGGTACTAGGAAGTTCACTGTCGCTCCGGGAGTCAGGACTGCCGGCCCCGTCTCACTCACACCACACTCTCCCACCATTCGGGGCGTACCCTTGCGTACCCTCCGTCCCTCTCGCACATTCACCCAGGTGCCGATCGCCCAGGTGCTGCGAGGACCTCTCCCGCTGCCTGGAAGGCGATTCGGACTTGTTGAGGCTTCCAGCCGTTCCTGGGGATCCAGACAGCAGCCCCTCTGCGGATCCGAGGTAGTCCTCAGTAATCCGGGATGCTGAAATCTGCCGGGTGCACCTCCCAAATCAAAGTCCTACTCTGGACCCACCTCTGGCTGTGGCTCTCCCAGGCGAGCCCCTGGTGTTATGGACAGGCTTACAACAAAAACTTTAAAGTAACAAAAAAATGAGGCCAATTAATTTAAAAAAAATATGCCTCTTCATTACAACTGAACAACTGGAAGCAAAAGCCTCCGGCTACTGTGGAGACTGTTTCAACAACTTAGTAAGGGTAACCGTGAGACGTTTCCAAGGATACCCGCTCCAAGACCCGGGTGTCACACCCCCCAGGCCTTTTAAAGTCTCTCGTCTCTCCTGATTGGGGCGCTCAGGATCCGCGCTGTGATTGGTCCATTCCTCCGTTCCTGATTGGCCCATTCCTCCGTTCCTGATTGGCCCATACGTTGGTGCAGTCTTGGCCAATCATTCTGAGATTCTCGCCTCCTATTGGTCGGTCTCTCCTCCAATCTTGATCCGAGCTGTGGCTGTGTTCCACGGTGCAATCCTTCTGGAAGCTTCTCTGACCCTCCACAGAGACTGGCATCTCCTCCCCGCTTCCACTGCCCTTTTCGGCATGCACAACAGCATTGAGCTCCAATAGAACTGATCAGCTTATTGCACCCACAGCATCCAAACCGGCACCACACACAGTTAGCTACATTTGTAATCACAACTTGTTACTTGTATCAAAAACATCCATCCTTACACATGCATTGCTATGAAATTCCAAAAACAATTTCTTACTTGTACTAACAATATTTAACATCGTAAATACCATGCAAACTACATTCCCAAAAAGTTTAAATTATATTCTTTTACTATTTACAACAAGCAGTGTAAGCCATTCCTCAGCAAATGCCAATTCGTGGAAGAAATGCTGATTCCAGCGGGATTTAGGCCCAAGTGTTGTTCTCAAGAGCACTGAAGTTCAGGTTTCTGCAGCAAGACAAGAGCAGGCAGCTTGGCAGGCCTCCACCACCTCCAGCACTCACCTGCCCTGCAAATTCCTCTGCTTCCTGTAGCCATTGGCTGAACTCCTGTTCTTGACAAGCAGCCTTCTCCTCTTCCCCGTGAGACTGGCACCTGAGGCGCTGAGGCACCTCAGGAGGAAGTCCAGAACAAAATGACAGAGGAGAATTCCACAGAACGTGCACTTTGGATCGTTTGCCCTGTTTGCTGAGGCACCAGGTAGCCCTCAATGCCAATGACAGGCCCAAGCCTCCAGGACCAAACACAGGGAGGGAGTCACTCTCCAGATGGAGCTTGCAGATGGAAAAGGCTGCCGTGAGCAGGCACCTCAAAGAGCAGACAAATGAGGCCCTCCTGCACTTCAGCTGTGCCACACAACTACACAGGCCTGGGTAGACACCGCAGAGCACAGGGACAACAGAAAGCACAGAAAGAGGGATAAACCCAGTCAAGCACAGAGACTTTTCATGATTGCTGAGCCCCACACAACCCCAAGCGTGCCATCACCCACCAGTCCTTTTCTGTTGACAAAGAGCAGGTCCGGCGGGTGCCTTGCCCTGCTGGCCAGGGTCCTGCCAGGCCATTTCCTCTCTGCTCTTCTGTGCTGCCAGCAGACGTGCCTGCCTTCTTCATTCCACTTGCAGAGCCTCGGACCTATGAGCCATGACCAGGCGGGAGGCAGGAGCAGTCACAGAGGAGAGGTGCCAGCTGCACTGAGCAGGAACCAAAAGCCTCCATGTGCACAGCTGAAAGCCTCTCTCTCCACAGGGTGTTTTGGCTGCCCTGCTCTTCACTGGGAAGTGCAATTGCCCTTTCTTCCTCATCCAGAAGTCCACAGCTGGGCAAAAGCTAGCCAATGGGCAGCATTCCAAAGGCAGTATAGGTTGGAGCTGGTAAAGGAGGGAGACGGTTGCCAAATCCAAACCACACTAGAATGCCACACTTAAGAGGGACTTTCCATCTTTAAGAAAGAATGGCCAATTCAGAAGTGAACATAGAGCCTTATTCCATGGCTGACAAGGAAGGGAATTGTCCAACAGGCTTGAGGGGTGTAGGACTTTTATTGTGACTCCAGCTCCAAGCTGCCTTTGGTGAAATCAATCCTGAAGTGGTCCTGGTCATCTCTTCTGCTTTCTCGATGGCTTTGCTGCAAGTTTCCTTTGTTTACATTGGAAAAGCCTTTGGAGTGGCGATTTAGATGGCGGGGGCCGATATGATCTGTAGAAGGAATAACAGAAGTACAGCCATAGAAACAACTGCAGTATGAAACCAGCCCCACAGCCAATCAATTTCTCTGAAGTATTTTCTCATTTCCAATGACTGGTGGTAAGGCAGGAGTCTAAAGGGAATCTAGGAAGCCAACTCTTCTGCTCAGTTTGGCCAGGCTAGCACACACACCTTCTCTGCATCACCGGCTAGGTCGCAGCTTCCTGCTGCTCCCAAAACAATCTCTGCTTTTGTCATCACTGTAGAGGGAAGCTCAGGCAAAGCCCACCCACGCGCAGCTGCCCTCAAAGGCAAAAGGAGCACCTCAAGTGCTCCCTGCCTGCATCCAAGCACCACAGTGGCTTCTGTAGAGAGTCCAATATTTCTCTCCCAGCACCAAATCAAGGAGGAACACGTGCTGCAGCTCTTGCCGAGGCACACACACTGTAATACACTGCTGGATCAGACAAAGAATGAACAGGACGTACTCAGCAGCTTCAGGCACCTCCTCAGCAGCCTGACAGCCAGCCCTCTCCCCCAGCTCTAGCCTGGCTCTGCAGGGCACTTCCCGTGGGACCTCCCTCCTTCTGAGAGGAAGCTCTGCGTTTCCCATTCTCTTTGTGACTGGAACGCCATTCCTGCCTTCCTCAAACCTGCACTCTGGTAGCCTCTCACCAGACTGCTCCCTGCAGACACAAAGGTCTCTCCAGCACTGTTTACCAAGGGCCACCTAAGAGACAATGCCTCCCAGACAGACAGAGTCCAGAGAAACAGTGCCCATATGGAGCACAGAGGAGTCCAAAATGACACACCAACTCTCTTTTCACAGCCTTTGCCTTTTGACTGGCTTTCCTTCATAACTTTGCTTCTACAGCCTGCATGGAAGGTACAGAAGGAGCAGCTGTGTGCTAGCAGCTGCTGTGCCTCCAAATGCTGCCCTTCCAAGTCCTGGTGAGGGGAGGAAGACACTTCCACATGAAGTGCCAGCCAAGCTTCCCAAATAATCAGTGGAAGCTTCATGCCGTGCACAACCCCGCACCTGAAAAGGGCACAGCAGTAGTGACTTTGTGCCCTACAGCAATGCTGTCCTAAGCAGCAATTCAAAAGCAGGATCAGCAGGTGGGAGAAAAGGAGATGCCACCTTCCTTTCCTGCTCCCATGGCTGCCCGTTTCCTAGCCCCTCTCCCCTCAGGATTTCTACCTGTTCTCAGAGGTTCATTGCCCCAAGTGCTGAAGTGGTCCTTGCCATCTCCTTTGCTTCCTGCATGATTTTGCCGCAGGGATGACAGCAATCAGGCTGTCAGAAGAGGCTTAAGAGAGGCTCTGCTAACTGGAGAAATGGATGCTGCCCAAAGAGAAAAAGAAACAAACCAAACCAAATTAAAAGAGAGAGAGGAAAAAGGAACCATTCTTTTCCAAACTCTGTTCCTAACAGGGTCAAGCTGGATTCCTCTAGCACCCTGAAATACACAAACATAGGACTGAGGGCACCATCAGCACGTGTGCCTTCATGTCCAGGATGCTGCTAGCACAGGCAAACATGGCCTGGAACTGGGCTAGTCCATTCTACAAGGTCTCATCACTTGCTGGGATTTTTGTCCTGACAGCACTGTGGGATTGCTGCTTGCTGTCCAAAGGGTTTGTTCCTTTCAGGAAACTCAACAGATGTATTCCAGCTCTTCTTTTCTACAGACATGGGCTATTTGAGTGTCCAAAAGAGATGTGGGGCATATGACATTTGTCAGGAGACTCCCAAGAGCTCTAAAAAATATTGATCCCACATGTTGTGCTCAGGACCACTGGGCACGCAGGTTTTCAGCAGCAAGCCAGGAGCAAGGACACAAAGCAGCAGGGCTCAGATCTGCTCAGCTCCAGCATGCAGGGAGAGTAGGCTCTGCCGTGGCATGCCGCCCCCACCTCCTGTGCTGCCTGGCATCTTCCTTCTCAGCAGGAACAGCCAAGGAAGTGGCCAGGTCACCAGCTCCTCATCGGCCACAAAACCGGGCGGCAAAGCCGCAGCGATTCTCATCTCCTTGACCGGGTCAGGCAGCACATGGGGCTGGCACAACTCCTGCTCAGCTGTCCCTGTTTGGCTGGCAGGAACTAGAGGCAGAAACCTCCAAGAGTGGGGCAGGAGGGACAAGCTGAGTGCCCTCAGATTCTCACAGGGAACTCCCCCACAGCCCCCGGCTTCCCGCAGACCAATCCAGAAGCACTGGGCAGGGACGGCTTTCGTCGTGTTCTTCAAGGTCCTGTCCCTGGCATTGCAATACTTCAGTTCCTTTTGCTACCAGGTAAGCCTGAATACACCACCCAAGAGCAAAAGAGGGCCACAGAAATGACCAGAAGGAGGGAGCTCTCCTCTGAGGAACGGCTGTGAGAATTGTGCTGGTTTAGCCTGGAGAAGAGCAAGCGCCAAGGAGACCTTTCAATATTTGTAGGGGCTTCTAAGAAAGATGGGGACATATCTTTTAGTAGGGCCAATTGTAAGGGGACAAGGGTGAATGGTTTAAGCTAAAAGACACTCCATTCAGATTGGCTCTAAGGAAGAAACTGTTCACGAGGAGAGTGCTGAAACACTGGCACAGGCTGCTCAGAGAGCTGGGAGGAGCCCCAAGCCCAGCAACCTTCAAGGTCAGCTTGGATGGGACTCTGAGCAACCTCATCCACTTCAAGATGTCCTTGCCGGTGGCTGGCGTTTTGGACTAGATGACATTTGCTGGTCCCTTCTAGCCACAAACAGTCTTGGATCCTACTTGGCTTTCATTGGAAAAGCACCCAGAGTGGAGATTACTAGATGGGGGGGAGGCCCATCTGAAGCCCTGGAGTTTGCCCAAGGTACACACCCTGACAGGGAACAGCTGCTTGGGCTGCAGCCGCTTTGCCTTGTACCTGCAGAAGTTCCTCGGCAGAGCCTCGCCTGTCCACATCCATCTGCAAGCAGCAACCCAGAAATTCACGCAAGACAGAGGGCAGCCTGAACTTGTGCAGATCTGGTACCCCTTGCTTGCCTATCAGGTAGTTAGCCTGAAGCAAAAGGAAACATGAGACTCAATGTGATTCTTGCATATCCTTCAGTGCTCACCTAGAGTCCATCTTTTAAGCTCCAGTCTGCAGAGTCAACTTCTTGCCTAGCAGAGCTTTAGAGATGAGCCTTTCTCTCCCAAAGGAAAAAAGGCTCCAGTGCAGCCCCAGCTATTCCAAGCTGCAACAGGTCTTCCCTTGACAGCTGATGCGAGCCCCAGGGATGTTTTTAGAAAGAGGGCCTTGGTGGAAGCACTACCAGCTCTGGGCATGGGATTTTGTCTAATGGACACGCAGCAGAAGGACGCCGCTCTCTGAGCGTATTTGCACCTTACCGTGTCACTCTTTTCCCGAATATAAGGAGCCTCTCCTGTGGCCATTTCTATTCCCACGATGCCAAGGGACCAGGTGTCCACTTTGGGGCCGTAGGGCTCTCTTCTCACCACCTCGGGTGCCATCCAGCAAGTGGTGCCGACCATCGACCTCCGTTTACTCTGCTCAGGGCTGAGCAGACCACAGAGGCCAAAATCAGCTGAGGAGAAAAACAAATACTGCTTCAGGTAGGAAACCAAGGAAAAGGCTTCCTCAGGACGCCTACGTCTCAGAATGCAGTGCTGAATCGAGCTGCAAAAGCTGCTGGGCTCTCTTTCCTCAGGGCTGCAGCCAAGGACGTGGGCAATTGTCCACTTAGTAACCCCCACGATTCCCACCGTGGCCTTTTCTCACCCACCGGAACTTTTACACTGAAACTCTCTCCCTTTGGAAGGAACGCACACACAAACCAAAGTTACTCCTGCTACCTTGTTGCTCTCTAGCCCACTCAGCACCTTACAGCTGCGCCCTGGGCTTGCAGAGTGCTCCCTGCCCTCTCCCCGGCGCCACTGCTGGGCACCCGCAGCCGCTCCAAAGCAGCCCCACAGCGCCTGCCCGGAGCGCTGCGCCTGACCAAGAATACCCACCCAGCTTGACGGAGCCATCCCGGCCCAGCAGGATGTTTGCACTTTTGATGTCTCTGTGGATCACCTGGTTGGCATGCAGGAAAGCCAGGCCTTGCAGGCACTGGGAGAGAAAAAAGAAACAGGAGGCCAGAAGTGAGTCTGCTCTGATTTCACCACACACAAAAGGAGTCTGCTCCTGGAGATTCACACATCTCAAAGGAGCAGTGAGCACTGGGCAAGAGGAAGAGCTTGCTGCTGCCACACTAGGAGGGCAAGATCTTTCCAAGGGAGGGCATATCAGCACCTGAGGGAGACACATCAGTCACTGCTCCGGACTGTCC
The DNA here is from genome assembly GCF_050655825.1 of Lonchura striata. NCBI lineage: Eukaryota > Metazoa > Chordata > Aves > Passeriformes > Estrildidae > Lonchura > Lonchura striata. The sequence continues at coordinate 80,723,559 of NC_140740.1, read as the reverse complement.
CTCGCAAAGCCAGTCAGAGTGATCCCTGCTGCAGTGGATGCGCTCTCCCCGTCCACAGGAAAAACAATGGTTTTCCAAAAGATGAAAAGTCTCTCCCTTGGCTACCAAGGGGATCACTCTCAGGTGGGAGATTGGAGGACAAAGGACAACCCACTTGGAAGTAGCTCATGTGTCAGTTTTCAGTAGCAAGCACCATGGTGGGTGCCATGCCATCCTTTGAAGTTGAGACCGGTGACAGACCAGTCTCTCTTTGGCTCTGCCACTGGTTTAAAACTTGGACACCAGCACCTTTGTGCTTCCAGGCAAAGAAGGTATTGCAGAAAGGCAAAGGCTTGGAGAGGCAAAGTGCAGAACAGAAAATGACAATGAAAACGAGACAGAGAGTTCAGTAATGGGATAGAAGAGTACAGAAGAGACTGGAGTAAGAGCAGGGACACTGGCAGGCAGTTCAGTCCAGATGCTCTTTCTTCTCCGCAGCATAAGAGCAACACAGAAAAAAGCTCTGAACATGGAATCACTCACTTTGCAGCGCTTTCAAAGGACCAGTCTGTCCAAGCCATCCCAAGCACAAGCAGCACCCCTTACCTCCCGACACACGGTTGCGATGTGTCCTACAGCCATCCTTTCCCTGCTGATCACATCGGCCAAGGAGCCTCCATCCATAAACTCCAACACCATCAGGACAACCTCATTGACAAGGTAGCTGCAAGACAAAAGCAACCGCATGGAGCTGAATGTGCACAGCTAAATTGCCGCATGGAAGAAAAGACTGCAGCTGAGTTTTGTGTCCAGGTCACTGGTAAGTGAGGAGGGAATCAAGTGAAGACACTCTCCACCTAGGCTATCCAGTGCTTGCCATCTGTGCCGTCTAAATGAGGAAGGCACATCAGTGGAAAAGGAGACGGTTTAGGTGGCAAGCAGGGGAAAGCAGCAGTTTTGTGACGGCAGAGATTCATCTGGAAGCGGACACATCCCAGCAGCTGCTTCATCTTCCTCGTACACAAATTGTACCATTAACTCCAGCAGCAAGGAGGCACAGTATGCACAGCTTTTACTCAGGGCAGGTGGGTGTGCAGCATTGCCAACGCCCTTTGGAAAACCTTGCAGAAAGGACAGTCACAAACAGGAAAAACAATTTCAAACCTGACAAATTATGTCTCTCCTAGCCCAACCTTTTGGCATGCAAGGCAATGGAAAACAGTGCAAACAGTGCAAGGGAAATAATTTCTGTCATGCTTTCTCACCACTTCTCCTCCAACACATGGAAAAAATCACGCCCAAAACGGCAGAACAACATGCAGCGAGTGAACATACATGCTGCTGGCTTAGTAAGAGAGACATGTGTCTGAGATCAATATGCAGGCTATTTCTGCCAGGAAGCATTTGTGGGGACAAAATGCAATCTCCTCCCATGCCTCGCACAGGAGTAGACTGATGTGAATTGAAAGATCCATGTTCTGCCAGAATACTGACCTTTCTAGGTAGGTGACAATATTGGGGCTCCTATATTCATTCATGACCAGGATTTCCTTCACCACATCCTCGCAGCCCTGGTGCTGGAGATTAAGTACCTTTATGGCCACCTACAATGACATGGAAAGCCATTAGGAGCAGACATTACCAGCGCCTCTTCCTCCGTGCATTCACAGGCCTGGATGCCTTGTCACCTGGGTGGAAATGGACACTAAACCATCAACCACAAAGTGCTAACAGCACTCTTTGGTCCTGCACACTCCTCCAACACACTTTGTTTATCACTACTATTACCATTGACACATGTTTTGCAAGGCCAAAGTAATTTTGCTCCAGTGAAGATAAATTGAAAGCACTGGAAGGACGTTAGCATTTCTAGGGGCTTTGACCAGCCTTTCAGAGATGGCTGCCATTCTTGATTGTGTGCCAAAGTAAACACACACATACATACATGACAGCAAATATGTTGTCCAAAAAAGAGCTCCAAGGTGACTCAAAGGAAAATTGCACTCCTAGCACATCCTAACTTCTTCCGTTTGGGTTTTGCAACTCTGAAGAACAACCTCGAACACGGTTTATACTGTGTAATTATTGTAATTTGTAATTAGTTAGTGGGTTTAAAAAGGAATAACCCTTCTGTGGTGCACTGTGGATGCACCCCAGGTCATAAGCAGGGCTTAGGGCTTTTGGACGCCTACTCAACGTCCCTCCAAGTGCACTTCCTGAGCGCAGCACTGCAGGTGGACAAGGAACTACCAGGAAGATGGAGTTGTATTTGCTGAGAGCCAAAAAGGAGAACTCAGGACTCTGAACTTATAGCCCCACAAAACAGCAGGACTCTCCAAGACACTTCCATGTCTGTTCAGTACAAATGGCATCTCTGTAGTGGAATGTCTCTGACACAGGATCAACACAACGTTGTATCAATTAAGGCTCTTCATCAATTTCTTCCCACTGATCTGTGTGTGTGCCTGTGTGTGTGTGAACTGGGTTCCCTAGGACTGAAAGGCAAAACTGTGCTCCGGTAAAGATCTCTCCTTCTTGAGGTCCTGCATTATATTTTCAAGCTGAACCACGTGGTGGAAAACAATGGGAAATCCTTTCTGTGTCTGACCCTGGGCTTAAGAGGAACTGGGCCGCAATGACAGCTCTTGCCATCAGCTAATCTATGAATATTTATCCAGTAAGTCCAAGCCAGCGCATCCTTCTCTGAAAGACACCACCGCCATCCTTGCATTCACTCAGGTAGGGAGGAAGGACAAAGTCTGTCCAAAATGCATTTTGCAGCCCACCTCTGGACAGGTTGCTCCTGCGGGACAGCCTTTGCAGCAAAGTCAGGCAGCCCAAAGCTTTGGCCAAAGATCACATCACAAGGGAAAGCACTCAAGGGCTGCCAAATCTGCATGGACCCTTGGCACTTACCGCTCGTCCTGTGGCAGCGTCGAAGGCCTTGTAAATGCTTCCAAACCCCCTAGAAACAGAAGAGTGGCAAGAACAGAGAAGTTGTTCAGTGCTGAGAAGCAAAAGGCAGCCCAGGCAGGAGCTCTCTGCTGCCTGCAGTGTCTCTAAAACACCAGGGGCTGTCCACTCTTCGGCCAATGGCCCAGCAGCCCAGCAACCCTCTGCCAAGGCTTTCTTATCTTCCTGACCACTGAATCTTGTTTTCAGCAAAACAGTGGAAAGCAATGCTACGGAGAGCTGCTATTCTGACAGCTGTCAGGTGGGAAGCTGCTCTCTCAGCTTTCTCTTCCTTCATGACTGTGGCCAAATTACTTTGAATCATACAAAACCATATCTCCTGCAGAAAATAGGCAAACTGGTGCCACATGTTTGAGGGCTTGCAGGAGGGCTTCTAGGTCCTGCTGCTTCAGGGAGGCAAGACATTGCCAGCATCCAGTTATCTTTCATGATACCTTCTACTGCCTCAGCACTGACACAGGGACAATCTGAAGCCAGGCTCTGAAGATGCTTGCAGCTTGCCTGACTTCCCACGTCAGACTGCACCACCAAAATACCTGGCCCATGGCTCTGTAGAAGTTAGCGTGGCTGCACTCACCCACTGCCAATGAGTTCCCATCCAGTGTACTTCTTCTCTGGATCTTCCACACTCACCACACGCCCTGAAAGAAACCAAATGCAAGGAGCCAACTTCAAAACAGAGACCCTGACTTCCAGGAGATCTGAAAGCCAGCTCTACTCTCTGGGGCTCTGAGCAATTTATGGTCGCTTGGCTAACAATAGCATCAACAAGAACAACAGCAGCAGCAGCCCCAGCAAGACAGGCAGCTCCGTAGCATGCCTGGCCTGCACAGAGTCTGCTTCTCCACGCTCCTTTGGAGGGCTGCCTTGAGGGGAAACTAAGCCCATGGGAAAACCATCAGAGCAGACAGAGAGCAGAAAAGAACAGGCCCCAAGGCAAGGGGATGTCATCTACAAACAGGAAGGAGGGCTGAAAAATCAGGACACTTCATTTTCCTGGGAAGAAACACTCTCTTGTGAGATTCAACAAAAGGTTTCCTACTTCCGAAGTTTCAATGCACCCTGGGATGTGGATGAACTTTTAACAGCTGCTTTTTGCAGAGCAGAAAGAATATTGCAATGTCAATTCCAGGAGAGATGAGCCTAAAGAATGCCTTGACCATTTTAGAGAACAGCAGCTCATGCTATAACCAACAACAATGGCTCTAAGAATTAGGACTCTCCTCATTTATCAGCAAGATAAGTTTTGGAGATGACTTTGCCCGTTCCCCATGCAGTGAACAATTACAAGTGCTTGTCTTCAGCCTGGGCTGCAGCAGTCACTAGCCCGGGGCTCAGCCCCTTAACACCACCCATGTGCCCCATCTCCCCAGATGGGCGCAGCCAGACGGGTGACAAGGACAGCGCTGCTCCTCAGGCGCTGCCGTGACACAGACACCTGCACAAATGAGATGCTGATCCTTCCACGAGCCCAGGCAAAGCTGCAGCAACGGGACGGCAGCTGAAACCCCACAGCTAAGGAAGGCTCCAGCCCCTGCACTCACACCAGCTGTCGGTGGCAGGGCACGTATGACAAAATGCTTGGCAAAGCCCACAAATGGCCACTGAGAGCCACTCTGAAGAAGCTAGAGCCACATCAAGCCCTGTTAGAAGCTGTTAGTCCCACTCAAGACAGAACATGATTGTCTTTGGCCTCAGAAACCACGGAGGACTACATCAATCCACCTTTTGTCTGAGGGCAGCTGATGGCAGACACAAAGTAAATTGGGCTCTGTTTTGTACCTTGGTGGTTATTCTCTGACAGCACTGCACTGGCAGCTGTTACCAGCTGCAAGGAGCAACTCCGTTGTGCTGCAGAATCAGCAAGGCCTTGCTGTGCTTTCCTAGAGTACGAGCTGTGCAGGGATTGAGGCCAATGCTTAGTGTTCCTGGGGTATTTACCAGCTGGGCATTAGCAGTGGCAACATGCCTGGAACCAGAGGAACATGCAGCAGAGGGGCTGCAGGCTTCCTCCTGAGAATTGCCTGCAGGGCACTTCTATCTGGCTGTGCCCCATAGATGTGTCTCTTTGATGCATCTTCCGAAGCATACAACTAAAATATCAAACAGGAATTGTAAAAAGAGTATCTTGTTTTTCTTCTGTTGGGGCACTTTCAAAAGAGCTCTTCCTCTCTGATTACTTGAGATAGTTCTAAGAATACAATTTCTTCATTTTTGGGGCATACTGAAAAGATTTTCTCCTCTCTAATTTGTGCTGTCACCTGCCATTCTTTTTTCAAGGAGGTCAGGCTAACCAAACTGTAGGATTCTTATCAAAACCAGCTGTAGAAGGAATAGAAGTACTAAAGTCATAAAAACAACACCAGCATTAAACCAGCCCCACAGCCAATCAATTTCTCTGAAGTATTTTCTCATTTCCAATGACTGGTGAGAAGTCAGGAGTCTAAAGGGAATCTAGGAAGTCAACTCTTCTGCTCAGTTTGGCCAGGCTAGCACACACACCTCTGCATCACTGGCTAGGTCCCAGCTTCCTGCTGCTCCCAAAACAATCCCTGCTTTTGTCTTCACTGTAGAGGGAAGCTCAAAGCCCACTCACGCCCAGCTGCCCTCAAAGGCAAAAGGAACACCTCAAGTGCTCCCTGCCTGCATCCAAGCACCACAGTGGCTTCTGTACAGAGTCCAATATTTCTCTCCCAGCACCAAATCAAGGAGGAACACGTGCTGCAGCTCTTGCTGAGGCACACACACTGTAATACACTGCTCGATGGCACAAGAAATCCCCAGGACGTACTCAGCAGATGCAGGGAATGATCCTCTCTCTCCTGGCTTGAGCGGGGAGAACTGCTTATCCTCGGGTTTTCATGCTCTGGAGAGGAGGCTTCTTCCCAGGATGCTGCTGCAGCCACAGCTTGGATGGCAGCTCCTGCATTCATCTGGGACAAGAAATTTGCTTGTGTCAGAAAGGTGCCTGGCAGAGATGCTCCAGACAGAGCATTTCAAAGGCAAGCCCTTAGGAACAGCACTGGGGTTAGGCTGCAAGCTAAGCTGTCAACTCTTGCACCTCCAGTCCAAGCCAAAGAAGCGGTCTGAGACTACAGCTTCTCACAGTCAGCCGTAGTGGAGAATGTGAAAGGGAAAGAACAACTTTACACTTCACCCCGTTCTCAGGACTGCATTCACTATGGACAGGGACAACTTGCCCAGAATCTGCGTGGGTCACCACGCTCGCCTGAACAGAGCCCTCCAAAAACAAAGCCAGCACCAAGAGGCCAGCAGAAATACATTCCCAGCATTGCTGGCCCACCGGCCAAAGCACTAGCCCTGCTGCCCAGGGCAGCAGCTGACATTCAGCAACCCACTAAGTGTCCTTCTGAGCAGCTGCCACGGAGAGCACAGAGCATGGCGGTCAGAGACATTGCTCCCATCCACCGGCTGCTCTGCAGGGAAAGGCAGCAAGGGCAGAGACCTCTTGTTGCATGACTGCAGTGCTTCCTCCTCCTTCACTCACCCGCTTTCGTGCAGCCAGCCTGTACTGCAGCAGGGCCTTGCGCATCCTTTCCACTTCTTCTTTGTGCCTCTTCTCCATTGCCTCCATCTTCCTCTGAGCTTCCCGCAACTCTGCCTGCAGCTTCTCCTGGATATTCCATCAAGAGGAATCTTACTGGCATCTGCAATCTTGTTCAGGTTTCCTCTTTTGAACTCCCACAAGCACTTGTGTTCAGCCACTTCCTCCTACATCTCTACCCAGCTCTAAGCCTTCCATCCTAGCTCTTCTTCCTGCTGCTCAGTGCTGGAGCCTGCCAGGCTTCCAGTGCTCCCAGTGCCTGCAATGGTCCTTGCCTCCCCTTTCCTCACATCTCCAGTTCATGACCCCACCACTGCCCTTCCCTCTGCTACCTGGCTAGTCAGGCTCACCTGTCCATTCTCCTGCTCCTTATTCAGCTCCTGCCTCAGCTGCTCTAGCTGCTGCTGGCTTTCGTTTACATCTCCCAGCAGCCGGTGCACCTTATCATCTAGAGCAGCCTTCTGGCACTGGAGCTGCACAGAAACAAAGAGAAGATGGCTTTAAACGTCCCACACACCACTTGTGGGGCAACCTAGATTGATGTGCTCATGCTTTCCAAAAGCACTTTCTTCTCCTTCCTGTATTTACCAAGGGCCTGCTAAGAGGCAATCCCAGCCAGACACACAGTGTCCAGAGAAGCAGTGCCCATAAGGAGCCCAGAGGAGTCCCAAACAACACACAAACTCTCTCTTCACACTCTGTGCCTCTTGACTGTCTCTGGTTCTTTTCCCATCCAGGCTGCATGATGGCAATTTACTGCTTCATCTCAAGCAGCCTTTTCTCTTGTCCCCTCTGTACCTCTGCCACCAAGTTTATCCATTGCTCCAGCTTCTCCTGTGCCTTCAAACTCTGTTCTTCCAGCTGTCTCTCCTGATGAGTGGAAGAGACACATCCAGATGAAGTCCCACCAATGCCCCCCAAAGGAAACAACAGAAGCTTCATCCCTCCAACAACCCCCGCGCCCAAAGAGGGCACACTAGTGGCTTTGTGCCCTCCAGCACATGGGAGGAGGGCCAACATGTGTAAGGAAAGGAGAGGTCACCTTCCTTCCCTGCTCTGATGGCTGCCTGTTTTCTGGGCCCCCTCTCTTCAGGATTTCTGCCTGTTCTCAAGGGCTTTGTCCTCAAATTCCCCTGCCCTTTGGTCAAGGAAAAGTTGCAGATGGACTGCAGGATGAGGACAGCACCAGCACCTTGATGAGCCAGTCACAAGACAGGCCACCAGCTGAAGCACCAGCACCAGGAGGCCTGTTGCAACTGCTTCAGGCTCCAAGGGAAGACCTCTGTCCATTGCGGAAGGACAGAAAGCAAGGAACCCACTTGCTGGCACTGCAGCTGGCAGCAAGGTCAGCAGCAGTCTGCTGCATGGCATGAGGCTGTGGGGAAAATGCTGCCCCTTCGCTGCCGTGCTTTGGGTGCTGACCACCCAGCCTCCTGGGGAACTTGCCTTATGCCCATGCTGAACCTGTGCCTGCATATACTGTCCCAGCACTGTCCTCTGGGTCTTCACAGGCCTTCAAGTAAGAGCTCTTGAACCCCTCTGCTGCCTGGCCCAGCCATGTGTAGCCTACAGCAGATGCTTGAGACCATGGCCCATACTCAGGCTGCTCTTCTGCTAAGCCAGCCCTCCAAACTCGCTGGAAATCTTCAGAGATGTACTGTTTCTTACCAGTTTGTGCACAATCTGCCTTCTCTTCGCTTCCTCAGCAGACTGCCAGAGTCTCAGAGCCTTGCTGCACTGCTCTTCTGCGCAGCGGAGCTGTTGAGCCATGTCTTCACATTGCTGCTTGCTGAGAGATCTTACAGCCAGCAGCTCACGACGAAGGCCCCTCACATCCTCTGCAAAGGTGACACACGGCAACAGTCAGAGACTGCACAAGCAGAGGAATCTGCTGACCTTAAGCCCTTTCAGTTTCAGGCAAGGAGGAACCTGCCCTCAGCTCCTTCCCTCCTCACAAGCCCTGCAGACAGAGCTGCCTGTGCAGCGACTGCACTGGGCAGGGCGATCAGCAGAACAAAGCGCACGAGGCTCTCACCCACTATCAGCTCCTTGGCCTGCGTGGCCGTGCGCACTTGGGCTTCCAGGCGGCTCCTGGCCGTCTCCAGCTCCGATACGTGCTGCTGAGCCTCCAGCAGGCTGCTTTGCAGGCTCTCCTTCTCTGACCTGCAAGTTGTGAAGATGGAGAGCAATTGTTCCTGGCACACAGGGGCAGTTTCTCCGGTGAGGCACATCTTAAGATGTGCTTTAGGGTCCCTACGCCTTAGGCTGCCAAACAGCTTGCATGGAAGCTCAGATAAAGCAGGACAATGTTACCACTTAAAATAGCAGAGCAGGCCCCTCCAGGTGACTGGGCAGCCTTTCCTCATGACCTAGGCCAGCACAGAAAGCCCAGCTGACTTTGAGCTCAGTGGACAAAGCTCCAATTGCTGTTGCCTGATTTATCACAGATGGGTGGCTGTGACCACAAAGTCTCTGCAAATGAGCAAAAGGCCAGCCACTGCTCACAGCCCTCAGCTCATCAGCACTTCCAGGTCACTCTGCAGAGGGAGAGAACCATGTTCTCCTGGCTGACCTGTCAATGTTTCATGCCATTCCTCATGTGCATAGAGGTACTTGGCTTGCCAGGCACTCTCTAAGGAAAAGGGACTCAAGAAATTCACCAAACGATATAGTGAAACCTCCAGCTCCTAGCAGCATGAGTAAGAATCAAGAACTAGGTTTTTATCTGGACAAGAACTGTGTAGAAAAAGGAGAGACACACAGGTATCCTGCCAGTTAAATCATTGGAAGATCATGAACAAGAACACTTGCTACCTTTATTTGTGGCTAACTAAGCTGTTGGAAAGGATGGATAAATATAATTGCCTGGCAAAAGATTTACGATAGTACAGCCAAGATGAAAACAATCCCCACTACTGGCTGGACAATACCCTTACCTACAAAGAAGTCTAAAAGTCAAATGGACTGTTCCATCTCAACCCCCAGGGTTCATCCCACACATGCAACCCTCCCCTGAAACATCAAGTGCCTGTAACCCCTTTGGCCCAAGTCTTTTTCCAGCCCACCTTGAAGCCCCCTGAGAAGGGGTCTCCGAGGAGCCAGACGCTCTCTTGGATCTTCCCCACATCTTAGAAATCCCTGCCTCTCCTAGAGCATCCTCTCTACCCCTTGTCTCTCCCCTCCCCCATCCTCTCAAACCTTGCCACGTGCTGCGTCTGGTAGCTCCAAGCAAGACCTTCCTCCATCCCTAATAAACCTCATCTTCTAAGAGCAGCCTTCAGAGATCTCCTGTCTCCATTCATCAAAGCCCTCCTGGAGCCCAGCCATCCCCACACTAAGCCAGCAGTGCCCAGATGATTTGGCACTCTTGAAAAAAAGGAAGACGCACCAGCCAAAGGGACCTTGACAGGTTACAGAAGTGGGTGGGCAAGTGGGCAAGTATCAGTGCTCAGCAAGGATCCCTAGAGACTGTTGAGAAGTCACAAGACCTTTCCCTGCTGCTGCTGCTGCTCTTGCTGTTACTATTAAGCTACTCTAGGTCCTGCATCCACAAGAGTGAGCTCTGAAAGATTGCATGATTTGCAGCATGACCCTCCATCTTCAGCTGAAGGGTCAGCACCCTACTCACAACATTCCCATGTAAGATCCTTGAATTCTGAAATCCCACGTCAAACTATTTGGCAAGGAAAATCTGATGTTCAGATTTTGCAACAAAGGAGGAAGCAAAACCAGAGGGAAACTTCCGATTTCAGGAAACATCTGCATGGTTTTCACAGGTACTCAAGTCAGTGCCATGTTGGTTTACTTTGCACTTGTTGCACAACTGTGCAAGAGGTCCCAAGCAGGTGCCCAAAAGAGCTTGGAGAACTTGAGTTGGCAGAAAAATAACATTCAGATCAGAATATCATTTTCTTTTTTCTCATGTCTCTTTTCCTCCCCGTCTGAGAAACATCAGGAGAGCACACAGGAGGCGGTAAATCCTGACTGGTGGTAATGCTCACCACCTTTGTAATTACCTTCACTAATGTCCCACCCTGGCTCTCCTCCCTGCCTTTACCTGGCTTCTGTCAGCTGCTCTGAAATGCCTCGTAGGTCCCGCTCCGTGGCTCTCACTCGGGCTTCCAGGGCAGCGTTCTCTCTCACCAGCACCGCCTTCTCTCTGCACACCTGCGACAGTGCCTGCCCTTGGAGAGAGAACTCCTGGAGCAGCTTCTCCAGGCCATTCTGGGCTGGCCGCTGCGGGCGGCAAACCTGCAAGTGGGGGGCAGCATTTTTCCAGTGGAACAACAACAACAACAACACCAAGAACACAGGCTCGGTCTTAGCTTGCTGCCAGAAGCAGCATTCGCGGCGGTCTGGCTAGGACAAATCCCTTTCCCACAAGTGATGCCTTGGAGTAAAGTGAGCGTACCTTTGGTGCCACCAGAGGAACCGCTTCCTGCAGGAGATCCCTCTGAGGCTGCGATTCCTCCGCGCTATGTGTCGCCACTTCAAACGCCCTCTCTAGTGAGGAGTGGCGCTTCCTCTCAGATGCAGCCAACTCCTTCCATCTGCGACAAGGGGACACACAAACAAGCCTTTAAGTGCAACACAGTCTCCTTGCAAAACCAGCGCTACATACCACACCCCACATAAGGCAGTCTCAGGGCCTTCCAACAGCCCTCTACTTCCACCTCAAGAGATGGCTGCAATTCCCTGCCTAGACCTGCATCTCTCTTTGTCATTCGTGCAGATGAAAGAGTCGCCACTGAGGAGGTCAAACAAGCTTCCACAAGCCACAGAACACTTCCAGAAAGCTCAGGTACTCTCAGTGCAACAGCTTCCTGCTAGGCCCAAGGCGCCTTTCTGATACAGGTGGCACCGCACTTGCAAAAGCTTTTCTTTGCCTAAGACACGCTTGCTTAGTCTAAATGAGCAGTCCCACAATTGCTCCTGCTTTCCCTAGCAAAACAAGCAAAGAGCCTGCAAGTCATAGCTTGGGGAGGAGGTGGGTACGATTTTCCAGTTCAATAACCAAAGGATCCCAAGATGGTTTAGGCTGGCAGAGACCCCAGGAAGCCTCTAGCCCAGTCTTCACCTCCAAGCAATTGGGGTCAGCATTTGCTCAAGGCTCTATCCAGCTGGGGCTTCCAAATTCCAAGGGTGGAATCTGCACGTGCTCTCTGAGGCACTTGTTCTGCTGCATGAGTGCCTTTGCAGGTCAGTGCTTTGCTGTCCTGAAGCCCAGCCTGAACCTCCTTTGCTTTTACTCTGGTCTAGTTCAGACTGCCTTTTGTTAAGGTTTGAGAAGTGAGTCCCAGGAGGCAGATTTGCTCTAGGTCGGTCGGCAGCCAGACCTGCCCTGGGCTGCCTTCTCCCACCTGTGCTGAGCAAGTCAAATGGTGAAAAGCCAAATTTGTTCTTTGGCCCAGAACCTCCTAAAGCCCAGCAGCACCCAGCCCTGCTTAGGGAACGTGAGAAAGCTTAACACGCACCTCAGCTCCCGGGCGCCGCGCACTCGATCCGTGCACTGCTGCCGCTCCGCCTTTCCTGCCTGGACCGAGGAGTCCTGACTGGCGAGAACCTCTCCCAGTGGGGCCTGCAAGGAATGGGCAGGGAAAAAGCACAAACCAGCAATGAGGAGCAGGGAAGTTGGCTCCTGACAGTTGGCAGAAGCAGCAAGCAGAGACACAGCTCAAGTGAAAGCAAAATCTATTGCGTGGGGCCGTTTAGGTGGTGTTTAGGTGGTGTTTATGTCCCAACTAACTCTTGAGTTGCTCTGGAAATGTCTGAGGAGAAGCAGGGAACACTTCCCTGCTCAGCTCTGGTCAACTGACTTCCCCTCAGATTTTCAGGCCTTGGAGAGCAGCCAATAGGAACTGCATTCCAGCCCTTCACAGACAGACCTTGTCTTTGCCATGCACAGCTGCTCAGAACCCTTCTCAACAAACTTGGGTCATGTCAAAGTTAAGGGTGTAGCTGAAGCAGTGACTGCAGCTACTTAGATAGGCCATGGAGAGGGGTAGGTCCCTGCAGGCAACAGTGGCTCCTCCATAGCCCACAGGGCTCTGAAAGGCGCCTTGGCACCTTCTCCCTCTGCTGCCAGCAGGGAGCCTGCACAGACTCTGCACAAAGGGGCTGACTTTCGCACCAGGAGCACTCAAAGACATTGTGCTACCGCTTACCTCACAGCAAGGGAAGTTCAGAGTCCCTGTGACAGGGCCAGGGAAATGATGCCTGCATATGAAAGTTCAGATCCCATTTCCCACGGGTCAATGGCTGGGCTGAAGAGCTAGGTCACGGCAGGACTCCAGCCCACATCAGCCATCTTCAGCCAGGAAGGGCAAGTGCTGCTTGCTCAGAAACTTGCAGCTCTGCACTGCACCAAAGCTTTGCACTCAACCAACCAAAGCTGCCACTTCTTGCTGCAGGATGCTCAGGCCCTGGACATGCAGGTTTGTTGTCCTTTGACAGGACACCTCCCCTTTAGCCTCCGCAAGAAGAGAGCGAACCAGAGGAGGCTTTGCTGCTGCTGCTGTGCTCTGCAGACAGGCAGCAGCGTGAGGGACAGGGAGTAACCTGTCATTTAGACCCTTATTGCTCCCCAATTCTATCCTCAGCTCTCCTAAGCAGAAAACATGAATTTGGAGACAAGTGGGATGCTCAGTCATTACAACTCAGTTCAAGCGCACTAATGAGACTAATGTTTGGATGGGATTGCCTAGGCTTCTGAAAGAGCTATTTCAGCCTGCCTACAATCAGCATGCAGCCTCCTGTCTGCAGAGCTTGACTTTCTTTTGTGAAAACCTCTTCAATGGAAAAGGAGGAAACGGATGGAATCCTTTTGGTAGTGTTTGTGCACACATTGACTTTGTGGACTTTCTTTCGGCCTGCCAGGCTGGCGCTCTACTGCAACAGGCCAAGGCCACAGCTTTCTCCACAATCCTCAGACACCAGGAATGCCAAGGCTGCCCATCCCACTCACCGAAGCGTGCACTTGACTCCTTCCCCCTCTGAGGCGACCTGTCGGGAACAAGGGAAAATGAACCAGGTGCTGTTAGAAATCTGTCTGTGCTGAGGAGTCCCACAGAGCAAGTCCAGCCAAGCAAAGAGCATTTTCCTTTCACAACATCCCTCCGGGAGCAACACTTCTTTAGCACAGCAAGCCAGACTGCAGGCCAATACCCTAGGCTGTGTCTACCTTTTGCTCGGCTTTGCCACTAAGGAACCAGAAACTTGACTGAGAAGATGCAAATTGTTCCTTAGAAGTCACTGCCTGCATGGGAGCTGGTTGTCTAGCCTGCAGCTAAAGCAGCCTTTTTCTCCTCTCTTTCCTGGACTTGCTTTTTCCTTTTGTCAATTGCATGCAGCAGGTCCCACGCGGTTGCTGTGCACAATTCCCCACAAAAGCTCCCACCAAAGCCCTCTTGGCGCTCGCAGTTCTGTTGGGACACAGCACAGGCCCAGCTCCGGGCTTCAGGAGCACGCTCCAGCTGCTCGGCACTTTGCCCTTCAGCGCAAAGCCAATCCCTCTTGTAGCACACACTGTGGGTGCACTTAGACAGGCACATCCTTAAAGGATGCAATGCAGAACAAAAGATGCTTTTCCTCAGTTCTGGAGAGAACCAAACAGTTTTTAGAAGGACGCCTGCAAATCTCGCCCCGCCTGCATTTTGGAAGTTCCCACACCCTGCTAGGCAAGAGACACCCCCTTTTTAGGTGAAGCTGTTGACAGGAGCTTCACCCAACAGATGGCATCTTTATGCCATTTTTCTTTCAATGTGCTGCCCCAAGGAAAAACTTGGATTTACCAGTCAAACGACGAAAAGCTTTCCGAGAAGCCACCAATGAAAAGGCGCTGCTGACTGCTCTACGGACTCGCTCCATCCTTGGAGCAGTGCTGCTCAAGTCCGTAGGCCAGGGGAACAAAACAAAGGAAACAAACCCCCTCGTGCACAAGTCCCCAGACTGTGCAAGGAGAAAAGGGGAGAAACAGGACACTTGCACAACTCCACCAACTGTGCAAGAAACTACAGCCACAAAAGGACACCCGCTGTAATCTGAGAACAGCACAGCTGAGGTGATCCTCCTGCAATGAGCGCGCCAAGAGCTGCTCTGGACGCTGAGGCCTTGCGGGCACCAGGAAAAGCTCCTGCTGACAGCGCTGTGACGTGGCAGCCCTCTGCTGACATCACAATAGCAGCCGTTCCCGCTTGCTCTGTGCATTCATGCATAGCAACCAAACCTTCTCTGCAGCTGACAGAAAAGAAAAGCCTGCACAGATCTCCTCTGCCCCAAAGCAGCACAAAAGCCCCCTGCAGTCCATAACCCACAGCTCAAAGGAACCAAGAGCAACACAAAACAGGCACCAAGCCCATACACCCTGTACACCAAGCTGAACACGGAGAGACAACCAGGATGGGAGGAAACCAAAGGCAACGTGCCCTTTTGGCCAGCACTGCTTCTCACTAAAGACAAATTTAAATGTGCTTTTAAATCCTGTGGATGAAATCGTGCTTGGCTAATTTTGCTAATATCCCAGAGAGTTCCCTAAACTGGAATGCCTGTCATTCCTGCCCATTTACTGCATGGCTAACATCAACCAGCACATTGTAGGGCTTGCTGAAGGAAGAATGACACCTAAGTGGGGAGAAAAAGCCAAGTAACCAACCTGTTGCACACACAGCACACTGCTGCTGCACAATCACAGCACCTCCAAGAAGCCTTTGGGGCCTGTGACTCACTTCTGGCAGCTTCCTTGGCAGGGCACACATCTGAGAGTCACAGAGATCTGACACTAATGGACGCACCGAAAGAAGGAAAAGGAAATCAAATCCCAGTGTGGGGCAACATAGAAGCTGCTGTGGGGAGGAAATCAGTGCAGCAAAATGGGCAAGTCCCACCTAAAAGGGAGGAGACCATGAGGCAGAGAGCAAAGAGCTCAGCCGCTGGGCACACCTTAGGAAGGCAGGCTCAGGAAAAAGGAGCAACCACAAGCCTTCAAAAGTTCAGAAGCTTACTTTCAGGCTGCATATTGTCCTGATGAAAATTCCCTCTGTGTGTCAGACTGAAAGTCAGGACAGTTCTCAAGAAATGTCTGATTAGATGACAAATGCCTTTGGAGCTACAGACACCACATTTGTGCCTTACTAGTGTCCTAATCCCAAAGCTTTAAAATGTTGCTGAGTGACCCTAATTTCCTCAGGGCTACAGATCAGGCAATAGTTTCAAACACGCACTGCCTACAGAACAGTCTGCATAGCTATGCATACCATTTTCTGCCCACTATTCACAAAACACTGCTGTGTCCTCAAAGGAAAGCAGCAGATAGCTCTAGCAGCCTGCCCCCACCCCAGGAGTTTCCAACCAATTTTTTCCTCTACTTTCTACATCCTACATCTTAGCCAAAGTCGATTCTGCCAGCAGAGTGAACTGGAGACTGAGCATTCGTTCACGTGCAACAGCGCGGGCTGGTGTTGCAGCCTGAGAGCTGGAACACAGGAGCTTGGGCAACTGAGCTTTGGGATGCAACAGCAGCCAGAGAATGAGGCTGGGGGTGACTGCTTGGGGAGCAAAGTGGCCCAGCAATGGCATTGCACACAAGCTGTGGAGGAGGCACTATCAGCATGACAGCCCTAATAATGCCACACAAACCCTCATCGTTTTACACGTTTATTGGACGCTGGTTGCTCTGCATGTATGTCCATGCTGCCACCTTGATAACCTTTAGGAAGCAGTCAGAGCTAGCAGGATTCAGCCAGCATCAGGAGCTGATGCAGCCCTGAGAAACTGCTGATTTACGGAGGCTTCTGGCTTTCAAGGTGAAGCCAAGGTGTTATGCTTTGACACTGGCACAATGCCAGTGCCCCCATGAAAATGTGATTCTTCCCTTGAATGCTGTGAAGTGGAATTTAGAATAGAGTAAAGCAGGCCTAAACTTAATAACAGGGGAAAAAAACTTTATTAAACTATTACTAGAAAAGAAAAGAGAAAACTAAAGAGGAAAAAAAAAAAAACACGCAAAGATTAAATGAAAACTTTGCGAAGCATTCCTCCCCCCACTACTTAACTCTAACAAACCACAGTGAGACACAATTTGGACCTCAATTAGGTTTCTACTTTCTAAATGATTGATACTCAGTTTATTGAGGGAACAGGAGTCTCTCCGGTGCCACAGACCCCCCCTAAGAAACACAGCTCCACATCCTGTGTTTCCATGTCACACATGGCACTGCTTGGAGAAAAAGTTTGCCATGGTGACCCTTCTCTTTTTTATGCACAGTGCTTTCACCACTAAATGCATGGATGGACACTGCTTTTAGGATTTTTCTTTTCAAGGATGCCCTGCCAAGAGGGGAGAAAACAACAGTTCAGTTTTTTATTGTTTGGGACCACAGTCCCCCCCATTTTCCCCTGGGGCTGAGGGCTCAAGAACAGAGATCTTTTTCTCTTCTCTTTCCTTTTTAGGCCAAGGGGGCACTACTATAAACCCCCTAATCTTTTCTCTGTTTACTTCAATTTTGTCTTTTTTCTAGCTGAAGCAGGTCTCTTGACTCACTGGCATCTTCCCAAAACACAGTCCCTCTTGAAGGAGAAGATTGGTTCAGGTTGTGGCTAACACGGAAAAGTCCAGCCAAAAGCCACTCCTTGTCCCCCTCCCCTTTAGAATTCCTCCTTCCAACATCCCAGGGTCTAAGGTGTCCCTCTTCCTCTCTTTCAAACTGAGGAGGGGAAAGGAAAATTTATAAAGCTTTCATTTTTTAAGAAAGTGTTAAAAGTCCGAACTCCCAGGATGGCTCGATGCCCGGACATCCAGCAACTCCCACACAACTGGGCACCTTGGAGCTCCGCCCGCTCCTCCTTCCTCGCGGTGGAAATGCTGACAGAACAAGATCGCCGCCGTCTCTTTCTCTCTCCCCCTCGGGAGAGAAACCAGGGCAAGGGGGAGAATAGAGACATCTTAAATTTCTTCCACCCTTCCATTTGCAGGGGCCAGCCCCGGTTCTAGTCTTTCTACCACTCTTAAGGCCTACCTTTGAGGCCATGGGGGCTTCCCCTCCCCCACCCAGCTTGTGGCTGGGCAGGAGAAGTTTACACAGCACGCTGACCAGAACTAGAAAGAGCAAGTTCCCCTGGGAATTCTGCTTTCAAGCCCTCTGTGTTCTCAGAAGCGTGTCTACTTTCAATTGGTCAATATCTAAATTGACCTCTTCTTTCCAGAAAAAATTCTCTTTCCGTGTCAAACCACAAAACAAGGCCAGCCCTGCTGCTGCTGCTGCTGCTCTGCCAGAGAGCCCCGGCTGGGCAGGGATGGCACCACTGTACCACGGGCTGTTTCTTCTTCCAGAGCTGGGCGCTGCTTTTGAGCCAGCAATGACAGCTGGTGGGAGAACAAATGGGCCTTTTCCTGTGCCAGCACTTAGGGATGCACTAGGGCCACCTCCAGGGAAGATTTTCAGCCCCTACAAAGCAAAGCAGAAGGACACAGTTGGAAAACGCTTCCTTTACAGCCACATTAGCTCTTGGAAAAGAAGGGACCGAGTGACAGGACGAGCTTGCTGGGATTTTCACTCTGAGAGCAGTCTGGGAATGCTGCTTGCTGTCACAGGTGCCTCCCAGGAAACTCCACACACTCACTCAGTTTCCTCCTTTCTAACACATGGTCCCGGTTAACTGCCAAGAGGATGAGCAGTGTAAGCCATTCCTCAGCAAATGCCAATCCCTGGAAGAAATGCTGATTGCAGCGGGATTTAGGCCCAAGTGTTGTTCTCAAGAGCACTGAAGTTCAGGTTTCTGCAGCAAGACAAGAGCAGGCAGCTTGGCAGGCCTCCATCACCTCCAGCACTCACCGGCCTTGCAAATTCCTCTGCTTCCTGTAGCCACTGGCTGAACTTCTGTTCTTGACTCCTGTTCCCCATGAGACTGGCACCTGAGGCACTGAGGCACCTCAGGAGGAAGTCTAGAACCAAATGACAGAGGAGAATTCCATTGAAACTGCTAATTGGATCGTTTGCCCTCTTTGCTGCTAGCAACTCTCCTCAGAAGACATGGAATTTGCATTTCAGTGAGCTATACAGCCCAGAAACGAAAACACTAGGCTCACGAAAACCAGGATCAATTTACTCAGCTCTTGCAGGCCAGAAATGAGAGTGCAGCAAAGGACTGAAAAATGGACTACTACTATGCAGCATGTGTCCACCGTGGGCATGACAGAGATTTCAAACCCAGATCTATGGAGGATATAAATATAAATATAAATATATAAAGTCTCATCTGGCTGTTCAAAGACATCAGCCTAAGTGATAGAGAACTCTTGCACTTTTATTATATCGTCATCTTTACTCTGGCAAGAAGTCCTCTATTTAGTCTCACTCATGGTGGTTAACAAGCCCTTACATTTACACAAGGTTACAATTGCTGCAAAAAACTCCATGTCCTCATTTAACACAGAAAAAGAACTTTCTCGGAAGGAGGAGGTCCATTTGGATATTGACCAATCGAAGGTGGACACACCTCTGAGAGCACAGAGGGGTTAAAAGCAGAATTCCCAGGAGAACTCACTCTCTTTGGTTCTGGTCGGCGTGCAGTGCAGCCTCTCCCCGGCCCGGCCGTGGCTGGGTGAGGAGGGGAAGGCCCATGGCCTGACTGAGGTAGGCCCAAGGGTGGAGGGACTGGAACTGAGCTGGCACCCTGCAGATGGAAGGGTGGAGAAATCTGGGATGTCTCCATTCCCCCCAGAGTCGAGAGAGAAAGAGAGAAAGAGAGAGAAAGAGGCAAGAGCGGCAGCTTGTCAGCTGTTTACCGCGGGGAAGGAGAAGAGCGGGGGGGCCACAAGGTGCCCAGCTGCCTGTGGGAGCCAGAGTATGGGCATCGAGCCATCCTTGGCAGTTGGAACTTTTAACCTTCCTGAAAAATAAAAGCTTTGTAAAATTTTTCCCCTCCTCAGTTTGAGAGACAGGAAAGAGAGACAGCTTAGACCCTGGGATGTTAGAAATTCTAAATGGGAGGGGATGATAGAGTAGCTTTTGGCTAGACTTTCTCCTTAATACCCTAGACTGAACCAATTTTCTCCTCCAAGAGAGACTGTATTTTAAGAGGATGCCAGTGAGCCAAAGAGACCTACTTCAGCTAGAAAAAGACAGAAGTAGAGCGAACAGAAGAAAGTTAGGAGGTTTGTAGTAGTGCCCCCTGTCCTCAAAGAAGAAGAAGAGAAGAAGATCTCTGCTCTTAAGCCCTCGGCCCCAGAAGAAAATGGTGGGGGGGACTGTGGTCCCAAAAATTAAAAAACTAAACTCTTGTTTTTTCCCCTCTTGGCAGGGCATCCTTAAAAAGAAAAATCCTAAAAGCAGTCTGTCCATCCATGCATTCATGATAAGAGCACTGTGCATGGAAAGGAAAAGGGTCACCATGGCAAACTTCTCCAGGAGGTGCCATGTGTGACATAGAAACACATGATGTGGCTGCTGTGTTTCTCAGGGGGTCTGTGGCACAAAAGAGACTCCTCTCTCCCTCAATAGACTAAGTATCGATTGCCTAGAGGGTGGAAACCTGATTGGGGTCCAGATTGTGTCTCACTGTAGTTTGTTAGAGTTAAGTAGTAGGAGGAAGAATGCTTTGCAAGGTTTTCCTTTTAATTTTTGTGTCTAGTTTTTTTTCTTTCTTTTTTTCTTTTATAATAATAGCTTAATAAAGCTTTTTTCTGTTATTAAGCTTAAGCCTGCTTTGCTCTGTTCTCAATTTCATTTCACAGCATTCAGTTGAAAAATTGCATTTTCATAGGGACACTGGCATTGTGCCAGTGTCAAACTATAACACTCCAATACAGAGTAAGCGGTCAAATATGGTAGGTGCACTTTGCCCAGACAAAGCAAGGTAGGAGAGAAAGAAAGACATAAAAGAGAAGAAAGAGAAGAAAGAAGTTTACCAATCTGTAGTTCCACATTGATACTGCTGCACGGATAGTATGGATCTGGGATAGCTAGACAAAAAGAAAAAGAGGAAACAGGGCTGCAGGCAGGATCAAATTTTTAGAGTTAGCGTGTTTTATGCCTCTTATGCAAACTAAAATTTTTGTGCCAGTTTGTTCACCCATGAGCATCCAGATCTCTAGTATGTGAGTGTAGGATGGGCATCTCTAGGTGGAAAGAAAAGTTCACTTAGAACAGGGCTATCCCACCTCCACAGGATCTTTCTTCCAATCACAACTTTTCTTTCACAACAGTCGGAATGTCTGAGATGTGCCTGGTCCTCACATCTAGCCACAGCAAGCTGCAGGAAGCAAAGGTGGGACTGGGCAAATGAAGAGAGCAGATCTGATTCAAAACCTTATTTAAGAGGTCTGAAGGTGCAAAAGTCCTTGGCACTTGATAAGAAGAATTCATAAATCCTGATGGAACTGCCTGAAGAAGGGACTAAGCCACCATAATAATATTTGTGAAGTAGTGACAGTCTAGTGAGGATATCACCAACACGAAAAGAAGAAGCATAAACTCCCATTTTTCAAAAGGGAACAAAAAGACCCACATAACTACACGCCAGCCAGGCTCACCGAGTCTGGCTCTCTCTGCCACGGGACGGAGGCTGGCCGGCTGGCTGTCCCGCTGGTGGCCGCAGGGCAGACACGCGAGCGGCCGCCCCGAGTCTGTGCCGAGACTTCCGCGGGTGGCGGTGATTGCTGCGGCGTGGGGAGCACAGCAGAGGCACAGAGCACGAGGAAACCGAGGCACAGCAATGAGGGAAGGACACTTGCCCGAGTCTCCAAAGACTTCATCCTGAAGGAGGGCAGAGCAAGTGACACATCTGACCCTGAAGGGGCTACTTTTAAAGGGGAGGGGGAACACAGGGAGGACACAACCTTTGAGCAATAGGAGGGCATTAGGGGAGGGCTGCAGGGTAAGGGCTCCCCAACAGAAGCCAACACGGGGTGAGAGCAGAACTCACAATCCAATTCTGCTTTGAGGAAAGGATGAAAGACAGGGAACACTCCAGAACCAAAGGAGTGTGCTGTCTTTGAGAGACAGGGGTAAGACAAGGGAACAAGGCAGCTATACAGGTGGATTGACACACATTTTGGTGGGGAAAACTGTGGTAAACAACTCAGGACTGACCCAAATGGGGTACATAGAATGAACCAATACAAACTTATAACAAGGAATGCTAAAACATTCTACAGAAAAACAAAATGTAAAATAATAGACTATCACAGCTCACTTCTGCACCAAGTGCATGCAGTGGTCATAAGTGACTGGTTCTGCTGGGATGGAAACCAACCACCAAATCCTTGCTGAATTCAGCAGGGGCAGCAGCAGTACCTGCATCTGATGCCTAGCTCTGGGGCTGGGCTGGACAAAGGACACGCAGGGCACACAGCCCCTGAAGGATGTGACTTTGGAAACAACCACCTACCACTGTCTCCTGTTGTTTTGCTCTAGGGTCACACCAGCCTGAGGCACCGGGTAGCCCTCAATGCCACCTGGGACTGCAGATGACAGGCCCTGACCTCCGGGACCAAACACAGGGAGGCAGTCACTCTCCAGAGGGAGCTTGCAGATTGAATCAGATGTCTGGTTGTCAGTCTCTATTTAGATTCTTCATCAATTTTAGAGTAACTTGAGGGCTGAGCATTATTCCTTCCCAGGGCCATATTTCTGATGCATGCTGGTATCCCCACATATACAGCAATTCAACACGTTGAACTCATGGCTAATTCTTCCTACCACATCTGAAAACAAATCCTTTCCATTCGTTAATGTCGTTTCTACTCCTGGTTTAATCACCCCTTTCATCTCTTTCTCTTTTTTTAAGTCCAGTCCTTTAAAGACCTTATTCCCTGGTTTCTTATCAGTGCATAACCATTTCTCCCTTGTAGGGAATTCCCCCACTAGTTTCTGTTTATGGGTCCCTTCATTTTCAAATAGCCAATAGGCTTTTCCATCTTCTACACAGGTTTGTAATTGTGGCAAGTCAACACACTCAGGGTTACGATTACTGTGGAATCTGAGAACTGTGCTCCGTGCATTCCCGGTATAGATAGCATGATAGCACTTATCACAGGAATTTGGTGAGCTCTCCTGGAGATTCACAGTCACTATTGCTATCAGCACCCACAGGGGTCCAGTACAGGTTACTCTCTTGACTCTCATGGTCCTTGGTCAGCTTCAGAGGGTAAGAGCACTGTCACCTGATCTGGGCTTGCCCCCTGTGCTTACATTCTTACCGGTATCCTCGTCTTACCCGACTCTTTCCCTGTGTTGACTTGTTATTTGTTTCCCGTTTTAGGGTCAGATCACTACTGTGGTGGGAGAATGCTCTATCTTATGGAGACTCCTTGTCACAGATTGCATAATGAGAAGTATCAGAAATTGCAATTAGTTTCTATTAATGTTTTATCAAAAACTGTCAATACATATCCTAGTAGTAAGACTTTAATAAGAAATATTACAATAAATATTTAAATAGCTCTTTATCCTAACTTTAACACTAATACTGGATTGAATAGGATATTAAATAACAGGTTTATAAATAATATCTTTAAAACACAGTTCATAGATTAGAGCGTTAGAAAAACATTTTATAAAAACAAGAGGTGTGACTCAGCATTACTGGAATCTTCCATTGTCTGTTCTGTGGGAGCAGAAACTGGACCTTTGACCCTAGTGACATGGGTCCACCCTTTTTCTTGAGTTCTTATTGCAGTTTTGGTAGTTAATAAAACTTGGTATGGGCCTTCCCATCTGGGGGTTAATGGCTCTTCTTTCCAGGATCTAATGAATACCCAATCTCCTGGTTGATATTTATGGATTTTAAAATCAATGGGACTACTTTGGGGGAGATATCCATTCCTTCTTAACTCTTCTAATGTTTTTACAGTTGTGTTTAGGTACATTTTCACACCTTTTTCTCCTTCTTCATACGTCCCCATACAATGTCAGGTAGTCAAAAATGGGTGTCCAAACATCATTTTGTAAGGGGAAATACCCATATCAGATCTAGGCTTTGTTCTCATTCTCATCAGGGCTAATGGGAGGCATTTTACCCAATTCATTTCTGTTTCATCTAATAACTTGGTAAGTATAATTTTCAGGGTCTGGTTAGTTCGCTCTACCCTTCCTGAGCTTTGGAGCCTTCAAGTAGTATGCAACTTCCAAGTCATACCGAGTGTTTCAATTACATTTTGTAAAATTCTAGCAGTAAAATGAGGCCCTCTGTCTGAATCGATTGTATTCACTACACCATAATGTGGGATAATTTGCTCTAGCAGAATTTTACTTACAGTTCCTGCCGTTGCTTTTAGTGTTGGAAAAGCCTCTATCCAATGGGTAAGGTGATTGATAATAACTAATAAATATTTAAACTTCTGTACTTGAGGAAATTCAGTGAAGTCAATTGTGTGTTCTGAAAAGGTCTTTTAGCTAATTCTCTTCCCCCTACAGGTACTTCCTTCATTATTTTGTTATTTATTTTCTGACAAGTCATACAATCCTTTGTTATAGCTTTTGCTATCCCAAATACCCCAATGCATATTTATGTTCTTAAAAAGTGATCACACAGTGCTTGAGTTCCCCGATGTGTAGAGGCATGCAGAATTCCTAGGATTTTATGAGATAGGTTTCTGTTCAATACTTGCCTCCCATCAGGCATTATCCATTTCCCCAATTCATCCCTTACACCCCCTTGCTTTTGCAACTCTTCTTGCTCTTGTTCTGTGAATATTGGAATCTCTTCCCCATCCATTTCTTTTAGGTTTTCTAGTCCAAATATCCACTCTTCTTTTCCTCAAGCTGCCTCTTTGGCTGTCTGATCTGCTAAATTGTTTCCTTGTATTTCTATTGATGTCCCCCTTTGATGTCCTTTAACATGTACTACTGCAACTTCTAATGGATCTTTTAGTGCTTTTAGTGTTTCTTTTATCAATTCTTCATGAATTAACATTTTACCTTTAGAGTTTATAAACCCTTTCTTCCCAAATCTTACTGAATGTGTGTACATAAGCATACTTGGAATCAGTAGAGATAGTTCTTTTATTGTATTTCAACCAAATTAAACCTCTTAATAGGGCAAACAATTCACAGCACTCAGCTGACCATTTAGTTGGTCATTTTCCTTTTTCTATTACTTTCCTAGTTTTCCCATCTGTAACTGCATAACCGGACACCCTTTTCCCTTCTACAATTAGAGAAGAGCCACCTATAAATAACACTTCCCCTTCTAATAAAGGCAATTCTTGTAGATCTTCTCTTGCTTTAGTCTACAGATCAATTAGCTCTTCACAACAATGTTCAAGGTGGCCTTCTGATTTCCCATATAAAAACTGTGCAGGATTTGGCACTTTTGTAGTTGTGGATTCTATGTTATCAGTATTAGTTAGTACTATTTCACATTTCAGTAATCGACTGTCCGTCATCCATTGACTAGCTTTTTTGCTCAATATTTATTTTATAGCATGGGGGGTATGGACCTTAATTCTACCTCCAAAGGTTAGTTTATAGCTTTCCTCAATTAGAGTCACAGTAGCGGCCACCGACCGTAGGCAGGTGGGCCAGCCTCTCACCACAGGGTCCAACAATTTGGACATATAAGCAGCTGGTTTCCTTTCTCCACATCCCTCCTGCACTAATGCACCAAAAGCAATTCCTTCATCTACATTTACAAACTGTTCAAAAGGTTTTGCCAAACTGGGCAAACTTAAAACTGGAGCTTTCATCAGTCTTTCCTTTAACTCTCTCAATTCCCCTTCATTTTCTTCAGTCCATTCAAAGTACTGGTCTCAATCAATTTATCATATAAAAATTTAACTAACTTGGTGTGTCCATCTATCCAGGATTTACAGGATCCAACTAAACCCACTAGTTTTCTTACATCCCTTTTTGTCTTTGGGGAGGGCAAGGATAGGATTCCCTCCATTCTACTCATTGCCAATTTCCTATAACCTTTCCCAATTCATTGTCCTAAATATCTTACTTCTTGCTCTACAAATTGAAGCTTTCTTCTTGACACTTTTAATCCCTTTTCTATGGTAGTTCTATGGTAGTTTCTCCTACTATTTCCTTTTGCTCCCCCAAAATTAATAGCTCATTCACATATTGTAAAATCTGGGTATTCTGTTTTGCCTCAAATTGCTCTAATTATTCTTCTAATGCTTGTCCAAACAAATTTGGGGATTCAACAAACCCTTGGGGCTATCGTCCATTGATATTGTTGTTTTCTCCCTGTGTTCTCAACATACCATTCAAAAGCAAACCACCCCCTGCTCTCCTCTGCTAATGGGCACGCCCAAAATGCATCTTTAAGATCTATCCCACTAAACCAGGAATGTTCTGGTGCTATTTTATTCAACATGTGTAAGGGTCAGGCACTACTGGATATCTGGCTACAGTTTGCTTATTGACTTCTCTTAGATCCTGTACTAATCGGTATGTTCCATCTGGCTTTTTAACTGGTTGTTCTAGGGTGATGTTATGGTGTTTGTGTCTCCTATCGTGTGTTCTGTGTATGTTTGATATTATGTTCTGTGCTTTCAAAACTGACTCTGAAAGTGAAGGTTTGTTTTGCCTTGTTATCAGCCAGTTCACCTCCGCCCATGGTCTGCCGTCTAGAAGAGGCTGGTGCTGGCTGCCTTGCTTTTGCTTGCTTGCTTGGCTTGCTTCTGCTTTTGCCTTTGCTTCCTAGTTAGTTTAGCTAAGCAGTCCAATTCTTTCCCTGGACTCTTTCTTTTCCTTTCCTTTTCCTGAATACCATCCAACCTGCTCCGGACTGGGACCTGGAAACACCGAGGAACACCGAGAGCCTGCGCTCTGTGATCTGCAGCAGCCATCCCCAGTGCCAGAGAGCAATCCCCAGCACCCAGACCCGAGTGACCACTCCCAGGAAAGACTTTCTGGATTTGTTCATCTCTTCAGAGTGCTGAAAGTGTTTTGTTGTCATCTGGTGTTAATTTTTTTTGGTGCTGGGGAGTGCTTTGTTTGTTAAAGAAACAGGTTCTTTTCCACTTCTCTCAGAGAAAATTTTTTCCCGAACCAGGTGGGTGGGGAGGGGCCGTGGGGGTTTTTTTCCTGGGGGCTCCTTCCAGAGGGTTTTCCCCAAATTTGCCCTAAACTAGGACACTGGTAAAATTGGTGTATTATGGGGTGACATAGATGGCTCTAATATCCCATCTGGAATCAAACCTTTTATTATGGGTGTTAATCCCTGTTTTCCTTCAGCTGAGATGGAGTATTGAGGGACTCAAAAGGTTGTAATTTTTGGGTTTCATTTTTATCTTTATTAGTGGTATATCTAATAAACCTCGACCACCTTCTTCTGCCCATACCTGGGAATCTATTTCTTTCTCATCTTCGGTATTTAATCTCAGAATTGTTGCTGCCATCTTCCCTTCTTTCGGAACTATCCCTATCCCTAACTTTATTTGTAAATCACAGCTGAGTAAATTACATTTCAAATTAAGCATAAACAGTAAATCAACACATCCTTCCCTTGAATTTCCCCTTAATATTACTTGTTTAATTACAGGAACTTCAAATGGACTATTGCTTGCCCCTCTTACTTTACAAGTTGTTCTACTAAGTTCACGATCTTCTGGTATCTTGAAAACACATGACCTATCAGCTCCTGTATCTACTAAAAATTCAAATTCTTCTCTGAGGGCCTACCTCTAAATTTACCAAGGGCTCCACTTTTAAATCCTTTACTGCCCTCAGAGAATAGTGCCCCTGACGTCCCTAATCTTCTCCTTCTTCAACTCCTATCTCAGCTTCGCTGTATAATTTCTGGTCCCCCTGGGCCGGGACTCCGATCCCCCCACCGAAAAGGAGGACACTCCCCTAACCGGTGGCTCCCTGTCGTCGCTCTCCCCTTAGGAGTATTTTCTACCACCGATGCTGGGCTCCTCCTTCCATGTAGGAAGGACCTTTCCCGGCACTGGGTGTCCGGGAACCCACGGGAGTCACCTTTAATGGCTTTGGACGGATTTCCCAGACCCACCCCTGGGAAGCTCTGGGCACTCAGCCCTCCGTGGCCCTGTTAGGGGTATCCCCTCACTCCGAGGCGTTCCCTGGGTGCTCTCGGGATCTAATCCCTCAATCCAGCCCACCCCGGGGGTCTTGGCCATGGCTGAGCCCCGAGGGTACCACACTCAGTCCTCTGCCCTCTCGCTTCCTTCCTTTCCGGCCGGGCCCCTCGCGGGAGTCCGAAACACGGTACTAGGAAGTTCACTGTCGCTCCGGGAGTCAGGACTGCCGGCCCCGTCTCACTCACACCACACTCTCCCACCATTCGGGGCGTACCCTTGCGTACCCTCCGTCCCTCTCGCACATTCACCCAGGTGCCGCTCGCCCAGGTGCTGCGAGGACCTCTCCCGCTGCCTGGAAGGCGATTCGGACTTGTTGAGGCTTCCAGCCGTTCCTGGGGATCCAGACAGCAGCCCCTCTGCGGATCCGAGGTAGTCCTCAGTAATCCGGGATGCTGAAATCTGCCGGGTGCACCTCCCAAATCAAAGTCCTACTCTGGACCCACCTCTGGGTGTGGCTCTCCCAGGCAAGCCCCCGGTGTTATGGACAGGCTTACAACAAAAACTTTAAAGTAACAAAAAATGAGGCCAATTAATTTTAAAAAAAATAAGCCTCTTCATTACAACTGAACAACTGGAAGCAAAAGCCTCCGGCTAGTCTGGAGACTGTTTCAACAACTTATTAAGGGTAACCGTGAGACATTTCCAAGGATACCCGCTCCAAGACCCGGGTGTCACACCCCCCAGGCCTTTTAAAGTCTCTCGTCTCTCCTGATTGGGGCGCTCAGGATCCGCGCTGTGATTGGTCCATTCCTCCGTTCCTGATTGGCCCATACGTTGGTGCAGTCTTGGCCAATCATTCTGAGGTTCTCGCCTCCTATTGGTCGGTCTCTCCTCCAATCTTGATCCGAGCTGTGGCTGTGTTCCACGGTGCAATCCTTCTGGAAGCTTCTCTGACCCTCCACAGAGACTGGCATCTCCTCCCCGCTTCCACTGCCCTTTTCGGCATGCACAACAGCATTGAGCTCCAATAGAACTGATCAGCTTATTGCACCCACAGCATCCAAACCGGCACCACACACTGTTAGCTACATTTATAATCACAACTTGTTACTTGTATCAACAACATCCATCCTTACACATGCATTGCTATGAACATTCCAAAAACAATTTCTAACTTGTACTAACAACATTTAACATCATATATACCATGAAAAATACATTCCCAAAAAGTTTAAATATTATTCTTTTACTATTTACAACAAGCAGTGTAAGCCATTCCTCAGCAAATGCCAATCCCTGGAAGAAATGCTGATTCCAGCGGGATTTAGGCCCAAGTGTTGTTCTCAAGAGCACTGAAGTTCAGGTTTCAGCAGCAAGACAAGAGCAGGCAGCTTGGCAGGCCTCCACCACCTCCAGCACTCACCTGCCCTGCAAATTCCTCTGCTTCCTGTAGCCATTGGCTGAACTCCTGTTCTTTACAAGCAGCCTTCTCCTGTTCCCTGTGAGACTGGCACCTGAGGCACTGAGGCACCTCAGGAGGAAGTCCAGAACAAAATGACAGAGGAGAATTGCACAGAACGTGCACTTTGGATCGTTTGCCCTGTTTGCTGAGGCACCAGGTAGCCCTCAATGCCAATGACAGGCCCAAGCCTCCAGGACCAAACACAGGGAGGGAGTCACTCTCCAGATGGAGCTTGCAGATGGAAAAGGCTGCCGTGAGCAGGCACCTCAAAGAGCAGACAAATGAGGCCCTCCTGCACTTCAGCTGTGCCACGCAGCTACACAGGCCTGGGTAGACACTGCAGAGCACAGGGAAAACAGAAAGCACAGAAAGAGGGACAAACCCAGTCAAGCACAGAGACTTTTCATGATTGCTGAGCCCCACACAACCCCAAGCGTGCCATCACCCACCAGTCCTTTTCTGTTGACAAAGAGCAGGTCCGGCGGGTGCCTTGCCCTGCTGGCCAGGGTCCTGCCAGGCCATTTCCTCTCTGCTCTCCTGTGCTGCCAGCAGACGTGCCTGCCTTCTTCATTCCACTTGCAGAGCCTCGGACCTATGAGCCATGACCAGGCGGGAGGCAGGAGCAGTCACAGAGGAGAGGTGCCAGCTGCACCGAGCAGGAACCAAAAGCCTCCATGTGCACAGCTGAAAGCCTCTCTCTCCACAGGGTGTTTTGGCTGCCCTGCTCTTCACTGGGAAGTGCAATTGCCCTTTCTTCCTCATCCAGAAGTCAACAGCTGGGCAAAAGCTAGCCAATGGGCAGCATTCCAAAGGCAGTTTAGGTTGGAGCTGGTAAAGGAGGGAGACGGTTGCCAAATCCAAACCACACTAGAATGCCACACTTAAGAGGGACTTTCCATCTTTAAGAAAGAATGGCCAATTCAGAAGTGAACATAGAGCCTTATTCCATGGCTGACAAGGAAGGGAATTGTCCAACAGGCTTGAGGGTGTGTAGGACTTTTATTGTGACTCCAGCTCCAAGCTGCCTTTGGTGAAAGCAATCCTGAAGTGGTGCTGGTCATCTCTTCTGCTTTCTCGATGGCTTTGCTGCAAGTTTCCTTTGTTTACATTTGAAAAGCCTTTGGAGTGGCGATTTAGATGGCGGGGGCCGATATGATCTGTAGAAGGAATAACAGAAGTACAGCCATAGAAACAACTGCAGTATGAAACCAGCCCCACAGCCAATCAATTTCTCTGAAGTATTTTCTCATTTGCAATGACTGGTGGCAAGGCAGGAGTCTAAAGGGAATCTAGGAAGCCAACTCTTCTGCTCAGTTTGGCCAGGCTAGCACACACACCTTCTCTGCATCACCGGCTAGGTCGCAGCTTCCTGCTGCTCCCAAAATAATCCCTGCTTTTGTCATCACTGTAGAGGGAAGCTCAGGCAAAGCCCACCCATGCCCAGCTGCCCTCAAAGGCAAAAGGAACACCTCAAGTGCTCCCTGCCTGCATCCAAGCACCACAGTGGCTTCTGTCGAGAGTTCAATATTTCTCTCCCAGCACCAAATCAAGGAGGAACACGTGCTGCAGCTCTTGCTGAGGCACACACACTGTAATACACTGCTGGATCGGACAAAGAATGCACAGGACGTACTCAGCAGCTTCAGGCACCTCCTCAGCAGCCTGACAGCCAGCCCTCTCCCACAGCTCTAGCCTGGCTAGAGCCTCCAAACCCTGCCCTTCCAAGTCCTGGTGAGGGGAGGAAGACACTTCCACATGAAGTGCCAGCCAAGCTTCCCAAATAATCAGTGGAAGCTTCATGCCGTGCACAACCCCGCACCTAAAAAGGGCACAGCAGTATGACTTTGTGCCCTACAGCAATGCTGTCCTAAGCAGAAATTCAAAAGCAGGATCAGCAGGTGGGAGAAAAGGAGATGCCACCTTACTTTCCTGCTCCCATGGCTGCCCATTTCCTAGCCCCTCTCCCCTCAGGATTTCTACCTGTTCTCAGAGGTTCATTGCCCCAAGTGCTGAAGTGGTCCTTGCCATCTCCTTTACTTCCTGCATGATTTTGCTGCAGGGATGACAGCAATCAGGCTGTCAGAAGAGGCTTAAGAGAGGCTCCGCTGACTGGAGAAATGGATGCTGCCCAAAGAGAAAAAGAAACAAACCAAACCAAATTAAAAGTGACAGAGGAAAAAGGAACCATTGTTTTCCAAACTCTGTTCCTAACAGGGTCAAGCTGGATTCCTCTAGCACCCTGAAATACACAAACATAGGACTGAGGGCACCATCAGCACGTGTGCCTTCATGTCCAGGATGCTGCTAGCACAGGCAAACATGGCCCGGAACTGGGCTAGTCCATTCTTCAAGGTCTCATCACTTGCTGGGATTTTTGTCCTGACAGCACTGTGGGATTGCTGCTTGCTGTCCAAAGGGTTTGTTCCTTTCAGGAAACTCAACAGATGTATTCCAGCTCTTCTTTTCTACAGACATGGG
Organism: Lonchura striata; assembly: GCF_050655825.1. Lineage (NCBI taxonomy): Eukaryota > Metazoa > Chordata > Aves > Passeriformes > Estrildidae > Lonchura > Lonchura striata. The sequence goes on along the minus strand of NC_140740.1, from coordinate 80,692,116 downwards.
CTATTTGAGTGTCCAAAAGAGATGTGGGGCATATGACATTTGTCAGGAGACTCCCAAGAGCTCTAAAAAATATTGATCCCACATGTTGCGCTCAGGACCACTGGGCATGCAGGTTTTCAGCAGCAAGCCAGGAGCAAGGACACAAAGCAGCAGGGCTCAGATCTGCTCAGCTCCAGCATGCAGGGAGAGTAGGCTCTGCCGTGGCATGCCCCCTCCACCTCCTGTGCTGCCTGGCATCTTCCTTCTCAGCAGGAACAGCCAAGGAAGTGGCCAGGTCACCAGCTCCTCTTCGGCCACAAAACCGGGCGGCAAAGCCACAGCGATTCTCATCTACTTGACCGGGCCAGGCAGCACATGGGGCTGGCACAACTCCTGCTCAGCTGTCCCTGTTTGGCTGGCAGGAACTAGAGGCAGAAACCTCTAAGAGTGGGGCAGGAGGGACAAGATGAGTGCTCTCAGATGCTCACAGGGAACTCCCCCACAGCCCCCGGCTTCCCGCAGACCAATCCAGAAGCGCTGGGCAGGGACGGCTTTCGTCGTGTTCTTCAAGGTCCCGTCCCTGGCATTGCAATACTTCAGTTCCTTTTGCTACCAGGTAAACCTGAATACACCACCCAAGAGCAAAAGAGGGCCACAGAAATGACCAGAAGGAGGGAGCTCTCCTCTGAGGAACGGCTGTGAGAGTTGTGCTGGTTTAGCCTGGAGAAGAGCAAGCACCAAGGAGACCTTTCAATATTTGTAGGGACTTCTAAGAAAGATGGGGACATATCTTTTAGTAGGGCCAAATGTAAGGGGACAAGGGTGAATGGTTTAAGCTAAAAGACACTCCATTCAGATTGGCTCTAAGGAAGAAACTGTTCACGAGGAGAGTGCTGAAACACTGGCACAGGCTGCTCAGAGAGCTGGGAGGAGCCCCAAGCCCAGCAACCTTCAAGGTCAGCTTGGATGGGACTCTGAGAAACCTCATCCACTTCAAGATGTCCTTGCCAGTGCCTGCGGTTTTGGACTAGATGACATTTGCTGGTCCCTTCTAGCCACAAACAGTCTTGGATCCTACTTGGCTTTCATTGGAAAAGCACCCAGAGTGGAGATTACTAGATGCAGGGGGAGGCCCATCTGAAGCCCTGGAGTTTGCCCAAGGTACACACCCTGACAGGGAACAGCTGCTTGGGCTGCAGCCGCTTTGCCTTGTACCTGCAGAAGTTCCTCGGCAGAGCCTCGCCTGTCCACATCCATCTGCAAGCAGCAACCCAGAAATTCACGCAAGCCAGAGGGCAGCCTGAACTTGTGCAGATCTGGTACCCCTTGCTTGCCTATCAGGTAGTTAGCCTGAAGCAAAAGGAAACATGAGACTCAATGTGAATCTTGCATATCCTTCAGTGCTCACCTAGAGCCCATCTTTTAAGCTCCAGTCTGCAGAGTCAACTTCTTGCCTAGCAGAGCTTTAGAGATGAGCCTTTCTCTCCCAAAGGAAAAAAGGCTCCAGTGCAGCCCCAGCTATTCCAAGCTGCAACAGGTCTTCCCTTGACAGCTGATGCGAGCCCCAGGGATGTTTTTAGAAAGAGGACCTTGGTGGAAGCACTACCAGCTGTGGGCATGGGATTTTGTCTAATGGACACGCATCAGAAGGACGCCGCTCTCTGAGCGTATTTGCACCTTACCGTGTCACTCTTTTCCCGAATATAAGGAGCCTCTCCTGTGGCCATTTCTATTCCCACGATGCCAAGGGACCAGGTGTCCACTTTGGGGCCGTAGGGCTCTCTTCTCACCACCTCGGGTGCCATCCAGCAAGTGGTGCCGACCATCGACCTCCGTTTACTCTGCTCAGGGCTGAGCAGACCACAGAGGCCAAAATCAGCTGAGGAGAAAAACAAATACTGCTTCAGGTAGGAAACCAAGGAAAAGGCTTCCTCAGGACGCCTACGTCTCAGAATGCAGTGCTGAATCGAACTGCAAAAGCAGCTAGGCTCTCTTTCCTCAGGGCTGCAGCCAAGGACGTGGGCATTTGTCCACTTAGTAACCCCCCACGATTCCCACCGTGGCCTTTTCTCACCCACCGGAACTTTTACACTGAAACTCCCTCCCTTTGGAAGGAACACACACACAAACCAAAGTTACTCCTGCTACCTTGTTGCTCTCTAGCCCACTCAGCACCTTACAGCTGCGCCCTGGGCTTGCAGAGTGCTCCCTGCCCTCTCCCCGGCGCCACTGCTGGGCACCCGCAGCCGCTCCAAAGCAGCCCCACAGCGCCTGCCCGGAGCGCTGCGCCTGACCAAGAATACCCACCCAGCTTGACGGAGCCATCCCGGCCCAGCAGGATGTTTGCACTTTTGATGTCTCTGTGGATCACCTGGTTGGCATGCAGGAAAGCCAGGCCTTGCAGGCACTGGGAGAGAAAAAAGAAACAGGAGGCCAGAAGTGAGTCTGCTCTGATTTCACCACACACAAAAGGAGTCTGCTCCTGAAGATTCACAGATCTCAAAGGAGCAGTGAGCACTGGGCAAGAGGAAGAGCTTGCTGCTGCCACACTAGGAGGGCAAGATCTTTCCAAGGGAGGGCATATCAGCACTTGAGGGAGACACATCAGTAACTGCTCCGGACTGTCCCTCGCAAAGCCAGTCAGAGCGATCCCTGCTGCAGTGGATGCGCTCTCCCCGTCCACAGGAAAAACAATGGTTTTCCAAAAGATGAAAAGTCTCTGCCTTGGCTACCAAGGGGATCACTGTCAGGTGGGAGATTGGAGGACAAGGGACAACCCACTTGGAAGTAGCTCATGTGTCAGTTTTCAGTAGCAAGCACCATGGTGGGTGCCATGCCATCCTTTGAAGTTGAGACCGGTGACAGACCAGTCTCTCTTTGGCTCTGCCACTGGTTTAAAACTTGGACACCAGCACCTTTGTGCTTCCAGGCAAAGAAGGTATTGCAGAAAGGCAAAGGCTTGGAGAGGCAAAGTGCAGAACAGAAAATGACAATGAAAACGAGACAGAGAGTTCAGTAATGGGATAGAAGAGTACAGAAGAGACTGGAGTAAGAGCAGGGACACTGGCAGGCAGTTCAGTCCAGATGCTCTTTCTTCTCCGCAGCATAAGAGCAACACAGAAAGAAAGCTCTGAACATGGAATCACTCACTTTGCAGCGCTTTCAAAGGACCAGGCTGTCCAAGCCATCCCAAGCACAAGCAGCACCCCTTACCTCCCGACACACGGTTGCGATGTGTCCTACAGCCATCCTTTCCCTGCTGATCACATCGGCCAAGGAGCCTCCATCCATAAACTCCAACACCATCAGGACAAACTCATTGACAAGGTAGCTGCAAGACAAAAGACACCGCGTGGAGCTGAATGTGCACAGCTAAATTGCCTCATGGAAGAAAAGACTACAGCTGAGTTTTGTGTCCAGGTCACTGGTAAGTGAGGAGGGAATCAAGTGAAGACACTCTCCACCTAGGCTATCCAGTGCTTGCCATCTGTGCCGTCTAAATGAGGAAGGCACATCCGTGGAAAAGGAGACGGTTTAGGTGGCAAGCAGGGGAAAGCAGCAGTTTTGTGACGGCAGAGATTCATCTGGAAGCGGACACATCCCAGCAGCTGCTTCATCTTCTTCGTACACAAATTGTACCATTAACTCCAGCAGCAAGGAGGCACAGTATGCACAGCTTTTACTCAGGGCAGGTGGGTGTGCAGCATTGCCAACGCCCTTTGGAAAACCTTGCAGAAAGGACAGTCACAAACAGGAAAAACAATTTCAAACCTGACAAATTATGTCTCTCCTAGCCTAGTCTTTTGGCATGCAAGGCAATGGAAAACAGTGCAAACAGTGCATGGGAAATAATTTCTGTCATGCTTCCTCAGCACTTCTCCTCCGACACTTGGAAAAAGTCACGCCCAAAACGGCAGAACAACATGCAGCGAGTGAACATACATGCTGCTGGCTTAGTAAGAGGGACACGTGTCTGAGATCAATCTGCAGGCTATTTCTGCCAGGAAGCATTTGTGGGGACAAAATGCAATCTCCTCCCATGCCTCCTACAGGAGTAGACTGATGTGAATTGAAAGATCCATGTTCTGCCAGAATACTGACCTTTCTAGGTAGGTGACAATATTGGGGCTCCTATATTCATTCATGACCAGGATTTCCTTCACCACATCCTCGCAGGCCTGGTGCTGGAGATTAAGTACCTTTATGGCCACCTACAATGACATGGAAAGCCATTAGGAGCAGACATTACCAGCGCCTCTTCCTCCGTGCATTCACGGGCCTGGATGCCTTGTCACCTGGGTGGAAATGGACACTAAACCATCAACCACAAAGTGCTAACAGCACTCTTTGCACCTGCACACTCCTCCAACACACTTTGTTTATCACTACTACTACCATTGACACGTGTTTTGCAAGGCCAAAGTAATTTTGCTCCAGTGAAGATAAATTGAAAGCACTGGAAGGACGTTAGCATTTCTAGGGGCTTTGACCAGCCTTTCAGAGATGGCTGCCATTCTTGATTGTGTGCCAAAGTAAACAAGCACATACATACATAACAGCAAATATGTTGTCCAAAAAAGAGCTCCAAGGTGACTCAAAGGAAAATTACAATCCTAGCACATCCTAACTTCTTCCGTTTGGGTTTTGCAACTCTGAAGAACAACCTCGAACATGGTTTATACTGTGTAATTATTGTAATTGGTAATTATTTAGTGGGTTTAAAAAGGAATAACCCTTCTGTGATGCACCCCAGGTCATAAGCAGGGCTTAGGGCTTTTGGACACCTCCTCGACCTCCCTCCAAGTGCACTTCCTGAGCGCAGCATTGCGGGTGGACAAGGAACTACCAGGAAGATGGAGTTGTATTTGCTGAGAGCCAAAAAGGAGAACTCAGGACTCTGAACTTATAGCCCCACAAAACAGCAGGACTCTCCAAGACACTTCCATGTCTGTTCAGTACAAATGGCATCTCTGTAGTGGAATGTCTCTGACACAGGATCAACACAACGTTGTATCAATTAAGGCTCTTCATCAATTTCTTCCCACTGATCTGTGCGTGTGCGTGTCTGTGTGTGAACTGGGTTCCCTAGGACTGAAAGGCAAAACTGTGCTCCGGTAAAGATCTCTCCTTCTTGAGGTCCTGCATTATATTTTCAAGCTGAACCACGTGGTGGAAAACAATGGGAAATCCTTTCTGTGTCGGAACCTGGGCTTAAGAGGAACTGGGCCGCAATGACAGCTCTTGCCATCAGCTAATCTATGAATATTTATCCAGTAAGTCCAAGCCAGCGCATCCTTCTCTGAAAGACAGCACCGCCATCCTTGCATTCACTCAGGTAGGGAGGAAGGACAAAGTCTGTCCAAAATGCATTTTGCAGCCCACCTCTGGACAGGTTGCTCCTGCGGGACAGCCTTTGCAGCAAAGTCACGCAGCCCAAAGCTTTGGCCAAAGATCACATCACAAGGGAAAGCACTCAAGGGCTGCCAAATCTGCATGGGCCGTTGGCACTTACCGCTCGTCCTGTGGCAGCGTTGAAGGCCTTGTAAATGCTTCCAAACCCCCTAGAAACAGAAGAGTGGCAAGAACAGAGAAGTTGTTCAGTGCTGAGAAGCAAAAGGCAGCCCAGGCAGGAGCTCTCTGCTGTCTGCAGTGTCTCTAAAACAGCAGGGGCTGTCCACTCTGCGGCCAATGGCCCGGCAGCCCATCAACCCTCTGCCAAGCCTTTCTTATCTTCCTGACCACTGAGTCTTGTTTTCAGCAAAACAGTGGAAAGCAATGCTACGGAGAGCTGCTATTCTGACAGCTGTCAGGTGGGAAGCTGCTCTCTCAGCTTTCTCTTCCTTCATGAGTGTGGCCAAATTACTTTGAATCATACAAAACCATATCTCCTGCAGAAAATAGGCAAACTGGTGCCACATGTTTGAGGGCTTGCAGGAGGGCTTCCAGGTCCTGCTGCTTCAGGCAGGCAAGACATTGCCAGCATGCAGTTATCTTTCATGATGCCTTCTACTGCCTCAGCACTGACACAGGGACAATCTGAAGCCAGGCTCTGAAGATGCTTGCAGCTTGCCTGACTTCCCACGTCAGACCGCACCACCAAAATACCTGGCCCATGGCTCTGTAGAAGTTAGCGTGGCTGCACTCACCCACTGCCAATGAGTTCCCATCCAGTGTACTTCTTCTCTGGATCTTCCACACTCACCACACGCCCTGAAAGAAACCAAATGCAAGGAGCCAACTTCAAAACAGAGACCCTGACTTCCAGGAGATCTGAAAGCCAGCTCCACTCTCTGGGGCTCTGAGCAATTTATGGTCGCTTGGCTAACAATAGCATCAACAAGAACAACAGCAGCAGCAGCCCCAGCAAGACAGGCAGCTCCGTAGCACGCCTGGCCTGCAGAGAGTCTGCTTCTCCATGCTCCTTTGGAGGGCTGCCTTGAGGGGAAACTAAGCCCATGGGAAAACCATCAGAGCAGACAGAGAGCAGAAAAGAACAGGCCCCAAGGCAAGGGGATGTCATCTACAAACAGGAAGGAGGGCTGAAAAATCAGGACACTTCATTTTCTTGGGAAGAAACACTCTCTTGTGAGATTCAACAAAAGGTTTCATACTTGCAAAGTTTCAATGCACCCTGGGATCTGGATGAACTTTTAACAGCTGCTTTTTGCAGAGCAGAAAGAATATTGCAAAGCCAATTCCAGGAGAGAAGGGCACCTCCTCTACCTCTCAGCACGGCCTAAAGAATGCCTTGACCATTTTAGAGAACAGCAGTTCATGCTATAACCAAGAACAATGGCTCTAAGTATTAGGACTCTCCTCATTTATCAGCAGGATAAGTTTTGGAGATGACTTTCCCCGTTCCCCATGCAGTGAACAACTACAAGTGCTTGTCTTCAGCCTGGGCTGCAGCAGTCACTAGCACGGGGCTCAGCCCCTTGAACACCCCCCACGTGCCCCATCTCCCCAGACGGGCGCAGCCAGATGGGTGACAAGGACAGCGCTGCTCCTCAGGCGCTGCCGTGACACAGACACCTGCACAAATGAGATGCTGATCCTTCCACGAGCCCAGGCAAAGCTGCAGCAACGGGACGGCAGCTGAAACCCCACAGCTAAGGAAGGCTCCAGCCCCTGCACTCACACCAGCTGTCGGTGGCAGGGCACGTATGACAAAATGCTTGGCAAAGCCCACAAATGGCCACTGAGAGCCACTCGGAAGAAGCTAGAGCCACATCAAGCCCTGTTACAAGCTGTTGGCCCCACTCAAGACAGAACATGATTGTCTTTGGCCTCAGAAACCACGGAGGACTAGATCAATCCACCTTTTGTCTGAGGGCAGCTGATGGCAGACACAAAGTAAACTGGGCTCTGTTTTGTACCTTGGTGGTTATTCTCTGACAGCACTGCACTGGCAGCTGTTACCAGCTGCAAGGAGCAACTCCGTTGTGCTGCAGAATCAGCAAGGCCTTGCTGTGCTTTCCTAGAGTACGAGCTGTGCAGGGATTGAGGCCAATGCTTAGTGTTCCTGGGGTATTTACCAGCTGGGCATTAGCAGTGACAACATGCCTGGAACCAGAGGAACATGCAGCAGAGGGGCTGCAGGCTTCCTCCTGAGAATTGCCTGCAGGGCACTTCTATCTGACTGTGCCCCATAGATGTGTCTCTTTGATGCATCTTCCGAAGCATACAACTAAAATATCAAACAGGAATTGTAAAAAGAGTATCTTGTTTTTCTTCTGTTGGGTCACTTTCAAAAGAGCTCTTCCTCTCTGATTACTTGAGACAGTTCTAAGAATACAATTTCTTCATTTTTGGGGCGCACTGAAAAGATCTCCTCCTCTCTAATTTGTGCTGTCACCTGCCATTCTTTTCAAGGAGGTCAGGCTAACCAAACTGTAGGATTCTTATCAAAACCAGCTGTAGAAGGAATAGAAGTACTAAAGTCATAAAAACAACACCAGCATTAAACCAGCCCCACAGCCAATCAATTTCTCTGAAGTATTTTCTCATTTCCAATGACTGGTGAGAAGTCAGGAGTCTAAAGGAAATCTAGGAAGACAACTCTTCTGCTCAGTTTGGCCAGGCTAGCACACACACCTCTGCATCACTGGATAGGTCGCAGCTTCCTGCTGCTCCCAAAACAATCTCAGCTTTTGTCTTCACTGTAAAGGGAGGCTCAGGCAAAGCCCACTCACGCCCTGCTGCCCTCAAAGGCAAAAGGAATGCCTCAAGTGCTCCCTGCCTGCATCCAAGCACCACAGTGGCTTCTGTAGAGAGTCCAATATTTCTCTCCCAGCACCAAATCAAGGAGGAACACGTGCTGCAGCTCTTGCCGAGGCACACACACTGTAATACACTGCTCGATGGCACAAGAAATCCCCAGGACATACTCAGCAGATGCAGGGAATGCTCCTCTCTCTCCTGGCTTGAGCAAGGAGAACTGCTGATCCTCGGGTTTTCAGGCTCTGGAGAGGAGGCTTCTTCCCAGGATGCTGCTGCAGCCACAGCTTGGATGGCAGATCCTGCATTCATCTGGGACAAGAAATTTGCTTGTGTCAGAAAGGTGCCTGGCAGAGATGCTCCAGACAGAGCATTTCAAAGGCAAGCCCTTAGGAACAGCACTGGGGTTAGGCTGCAAGCTAAGCTGTCAACTCTTGCACCTCCAGTCCAAGCCAAAGAACCAGTCTGAGACTACAGCTTCTCACAGTCAGCCATAGTGGAGACTGAGAAAGGGAAAGAACAACTCTACACTTCACCCCGTTCTGAGGACTGCATTCACCATGGACAGGGACAACTTGCCCAGAATCTGCGTGGGTCACCACGCTCGCCTGAACAGAGCCCTCCAAAAACAAAGCCGGCACCAAGAGGCCAGCAGAAATACATTCCCAGCATTGCTGGCCCACCGGCCAAAGCACTAGCCCTGCTGCCCAGGGCAGCAGCTGACATTCAGCAACCCACTAAGTGTCCTTCTGAGCAGCTGCCACGGAGAGCACAGAGCATGGCGGTCAGAGACATTGCTCCCATCCACCGGCTGCTCTGCAGGGGAAAGGCAGCAAGGGCAGAGACCTCTTGTTGCATGACTGCAGTGCTTCCTCCTCCTTCACTCACCCGCTTTCGTGCAGCCAGCCTGTACTGCAGCAGGGCCTTGCGCATCCTTTCCACTTCTTCTTTGTGCCTCTTCTCCATTGCCTCCATCTTCCTCTGAGCTTCCCGCAACTCTGCCGGCAGCTTCTCCTGGATATTCCATCAAGAGGAATCTTACTGGCATCTGCATTCTTGTTCAGGTTTCCTCTTTTGAACTCCCACAAGCACTTGTGTTCAGCCACTTCCTCCTGCATCTCTACCCAGCTCTAAGCCTTCCATCCTAGCTCTTCTTCCTGCTGCTCAGCGCTGGAGCCTGCCAGGCTTCCATTGCTCCCAGTGCCTGCAATGGTCCTTGCCTCCCCTTTCCCCACATCTACAGTTCATGACCCCACCACTGCCCTTCCCTCTGCTACCTGGCTAGTCAGGCTCACCTGTCCATTCTCCCGCTCCTTATTCAGCTCCTGCCTCAGCTGCTCTAGCTGCTGCTGGCTTTCGTTTACATCTCCCAGCAGCCGGTGCACCTTATCATCTAGAGCAGCCTTCTGGCACTGGAGCTGCACAGAAACAAAGAGAAGATGGCTTTAAACGTCCCACACTCCACTTGTGGGGCAACCAAGATTGATGTGCTCATGCTTTCCAAAAGCACTTTCTTCTCCTTCCTGTATTTACCAAGGGCCAGCTAAGAGGCAATCCCAGCCAGACACACAGTCTCCAGAGAAGCAGTGCCCATAAGGAGCCCCGAGGAGTCCCAAACAACACACAAACTCTCTCTTCACACTCTGTGCCTCTTGACTGCCTCTGGTTCTTTTCCAATCCAGGTTGCACGATGGTAATTTACTGCTTCATCTCAAGCAGCCTTTTCTCCTGTCCCCTCTGTACCTCTGCCACCAAGTTTATCCATTGCTCCAGCTCCTCCTGTGCCTTCAAACTCTGTTCTTCCAGCTGTCTCTCCTGATGAGTGGAAGAGACACATCCAGATGAAGTCCCACCAATGCTCCCCAAAGGAAACAACAGAAGCTTCATCCTTTCAACAACCCCCGCGCCCAAAGAGGGCACACTAGTGGCTTTGTGCCCTCCAGCACGTGGGAGGAGGGCCAACATGTGTAAGGAAAGGAGAGGTCACCTTCCTTCCCTGCTCTGATGGCTGCCTGTTTTCTGGGCCCCCTCTCTTCAGGATTTCTGCCTGTTCTCAAGGGCTTTGTCCTCAAATTTCCCTGCCCTTTGGTCAAGGAAAAGCTGCAGATGGACTGCAGGATGAGGACAGCAGCAGCACCTCGATGAGCCAGTCACAAGACAGGCCACCAGCTGAAGCACCAGCACCAGGAGGCCTGTTGCAACTGCTTCAGGCTCCAAGGGAAGACCTCTGTCCACTGCGGAAGGACAGAAAGCAAGGAACCCACTTGCTGGCACTGCAGCTGGCAGCAAGGTCAGCAGCAGTCTGCTGCATGGCACGAGGCTGTGGGGAAAATGCTGCCCCTTCGCTGCCGTGCTTTGGGTGCTGACCACCCAGCCTCCTGGGGAACTTGCCTTATGCCCATGCTGAACCTGTGCCTGCATATACTGTCCCAGCACTGTCCTCTGGGTCTTCACAGGCCTTCAAGTAGGAGCTCTTGAACCCCTCTGCTGCCTGGCCCAGCCATGTGTAGCCTACAGCAGATGCTTGAGACCATGGCCCATACTCAGGCTGCTCTTCTGCTAAGCCAGCCCTCCAAACTCGCTGGAAATCTTCAGAGATGTACTGTTTCTTACCAGTTTGTGCACAATCTCCCTTCTCTTCGCTTCCTCAGCAGACTGCCAGAGTCTCAGAGCCTTGCTGCACTGCTCTTCTGCGCAGCGGAGCTGTTGAGCCATGTCTTCACATTGCTGCTTGCTGAGAGATCTTACAGCCAGCAGCTCACGACGAAGGCCCCTCACATCCTCTGCAAAGGTGACACACGGCAACAGTCAGAGACTGCACAAGCAGAGGAATCTGCTGACCTTAAGCCCTTTCAGTTTCAGGCAAGGAGGAACCTGCCCTCAGCTCCTTCCCTCCTCACAAGCCCTGCAGACAGAGCTGCCTGTGCAGCGACTGCACTGGGCAGGGCGATCAGCAGAACGAAGCGCACGAGGCTCTCACCCACTATCAGCTCCTTGGCCTGCGTGGCCGTGCGCACTTGGGCTTCCAGGCGGCTCCTGGCCGTCTCCAGCTCCGATACGTGCTGCTGAGCCTCCAGCAGGCTGCTTTGCAGGCTCTCCTTCTCTGACCTGCAAGTTGTGAAGATCGACAGCAATTGTTCCTGGCACACAGGGGCAGTTTCTCCGGTGAGGCACATCTTAAGATGTGCCTTAGGGTCCCTGTACCTTAGGCTGCCAAACAGCTTGCATGGAAGCTCAGATAAAGCAGGACAATTTTACCACTTAAAATAGCAGAGCAGGCCCCTCCAGGTGACTGGGCAGCCTTTCCTCATGACCTAGGCCAGCACAGAAAGCCCAGCTGACTTTGAGCTCAGTGGACAAAGCTCCAATTGCTGTTGCCTGATTTATCACAGACGGGTGGCTGTGACCACAAAGTCTCTGCAAATGAGCAAAAGGCCAGCCACTGCTCACAGCCCTCAGCTCATCAGCACTTCCAGGTCACTCTGCAGAGGGAGAGAACCATGTTCTCCTGGCTGACCTGTCAATGTTTCATGCCATTCCTCATGTGCATATAGGTACTTGGCTTGCCAGGCACTCTCTGAGGAAAAGGGACTCAAGAAATTCACCAAACGATATAGTGAAACCTCCAGCTTCTAGCAGCATGAGTAGGAATCCAGAACTAGGTTTTTATCTGGACAAGAATTTTGTAGAAAAAGGAGAGACACACAGGTATCCTGCCAGTTAAATCATTGGAAGATCATGAACAAGAACACTTGCTACCTTTATTTGTGGCTAACTAAGCTGTTGGAAAGGATGGATAAATATAATTGCCTGGCAAAAGATTTACGATAGTACAGCCAAGATGAAAACAATCCCCGCTACTGGCTGGACAATACCCTTACCTACAAAGAAGTCTAAAAGTCAAATGGACTGTTCCATCTGAACCCCCAGGGTTCATCCCACACCTGTAACCCTCCCCTGAAACATGAAGTGTCTGTAACCCCTTTGGCCCAAGTCTTTTTCCAGCCCACCTTGAAGCCCCCTGAGAAGGGGTCTCCGAGGAGCCAGACGCTCTCTTGGATCTTCCCCGCATCTTAGAACTCCCAGCCTCTCCTAGAGCATCCTCTCTACCCCTTGTCTCTCCCCTCCCCCATCCTCTCAAACCTTGCCACGTGCTGCGTCTGGTAGCTCCAAGCAAGACCTTCCTCCATCCCTAATAAACCTCATCTTCTAAGAGCAGCCTTCAGAGATCTCCTGTCTCCATTCATCAAAGCCCTCCTGGAGCCCAGCCATCCCCACACTAAGCCAGCAGTGCCCAGATGATTTGGCACTCTTGAAAAAAAGGAAGAGGCACCAGCCAAAGGGACCTTGACAGGTTACAGAAGTGGGTGGGCAAGTGGGCAAGTATCAGTGCTCAGCAAGGATCCCTAGAGACTGTTGAGAAGTCGCAAGACCTTTCCCTGCTGCTGCTGCTGCTCTTGCTGTTACTATTAAGCTACTCTAGGTCCTGCATCCACAAGAGTGAGCTCTGAAGGGTTGCATGATTTGCAGCATGACCCTCCATCTTCAGCTGAAGGGTCAGCACCCTACTCACAACATTCCCATGTAAGATCCTTGAATTCTGAAATCCCACGTCAAACTATTTGGCAAGGAAAATCTGATGTTCAGATTTTGCAACAAAGGAGGAAGCAAAACCAGAGGGAAACTTCCGATTTCAGGAAACATCTGCATGGTTTTCACAGGTACTCAAGTCAGTGCCATGTTGGTTTACTTTGCACTTGTTGCACAACTGTGCAAGAGGTCCCAAGCAGGTGCCCAAAAGAGCTTGGAGAACTTGAGTTGGCAGAAAAATAACATTCAGATCAGAATATCATTTTCTTTTTTCTCATGTCTCTTTTCCTCCCCGTCTGAGAAACATCAGGAGAGCACACAGGAGGCGGTAAATCCTGACTGGTGGTAATGTTCACCACCTTTGCAATTACCTTCAATAATGTCCCACCCTGGCTCTCCTCCCTGCCTTTACCTGGCTTCTGCCAGCTGCTCTGAAATGCCTCGTAGGTCCCGCTCCGTGGCTCTCACTCGGGCTTCCAGGGCAGCGTTCTCTCTCACCAGCACCGCCTTCTCTCTGCACACCTGCGACAGTGCCTGCCCTTGGAGAGAGAACTCCTGGAGCAGCTTCTCCAGGCCATTCTGGGCTGGCCGCTGCGGGCGGCAAACCTGCAAGTGGGGGGCAGCATTTTTCCAGTGGAACAACAACAACAACACCAAGAACACAGGCTCAGGAGCAGCATTCGGGGCGGTCTGGCTAGGACAAATCCCTCTCCCACAAGTGCTGCCTGGGAGTCAAGTGAGCGTACCTTTGGTACCACCAGAGGAACCGCTTCCTGCAGGAGATCCCTCTGAGGCTGCGATTCCTCCGCGCTCTGTGCCGCCACTTCAAACGCCCTCTCTAGTGAGGAGTGGCGCTTTCTCTCAGATGCAGCCAACTCCTTCCATCTGCGACAAGGGGACAGACAAACAAGCCTTTAAGTGCAACACAGTCTCCTTGCAAAACCAGCGCTACATACCACACCCCACATAAGGCAGTCTCAGGGCCTTCCAACAGCCCTCTACTTCCACCTCAAGAGATGGCTGCAATTCCCTGCCTAGACCCGCATCTCTCTTTGTCATTCGTGCAGGTGAAAGAGTCGCCACTGAGGAGGTCAAACAAGCTTCCACAAGTCACAGAACACTTCCAGAAAGCTCAGGTACTCTCAGTGCAACAGCTTCCTGCTAGGCCCAAGGTGCCTTTCTGATACAGGTGGCACCGGACTTGCAAAAGATTTTCCTTGCCTAAGACACACTTGGTTAGTCTAAATGAGCAGTCCCACAATTGCTCCTGCTTTCACTAGCAAAACAAGCAAAGAGCCTGCAAGTCATAGCTTGGGGAGGAGGTGGGTACAATTTTCCAGTTCAATAACCAAAGGATCCCAAGATGGTTTAGGCTGGCAGAGACCCCAGGAAGCCTCTAGCCCAGTCTTCACCTCCAAGCAATTGGGGTCAGCATTTGCTCAAGGCTCTATCCAGCTGGGGCTTCCAAATTCCAAGGGTGGAATCTGCACGTGCTCTCTGAGGCACTTGTTCTGCTGCATGAGTGCCTTTGCAGGTCAGTGCTTTGCTGTCCTGAAGCCCAGCCTGAACCTCCTTTGCTTTTACTCTGGTCTAGTTCAGAATGCTTTTTGTTAAGGTTTGAGAAGTGAGTCCCAGGAGGCAGATTTGCTCTAAGTCGGTCGGCAGCCAGACCTGCCCTGGGCTGCCTTCTCCCGCCTGTGCTGAGCAAGTCAAATGGTGAAAAGCCAAATTTGTTCTTTGGCCCAGGACCTCCTAAATCCCAGCAGCGCCAGCCCTGCTCAGAGAACGTGAGAAAGCTTAACACGCACCTCAGCTCCCGGGCGCCGCGCACTCGATCCGTGCACTGCTGCCGCTCCGCCTTTCCTGCCTGGACCGAGGAGTCCTGACTGGCGAGAACCTCTCCCAGTGGGGCCTGCAAGGAATGGGCAGGGAAAAAGCACAAACCAGCAATGAGGAGCAGGGAAGTTGGCTCCTGACAGTTGGCAAAAGCAGCAAGCAGAGACACAGCTGAACTGAAGGCAAAATCTTTTGTATGGGGCCGTTTGGGTGGTGTTTAGGTGGTGTTTATGTCCCAACTAACTCTTGAGTTGCTCTGGAAATGTCTGAGGAGAAGCAGGGAACACTTCCCTGCTCAGCTCTGGTAAACTGGCTTCCCCTCAGGATTTCAGGCCTTGGAGAGCAGCCAATAGGAACTGCATTCCAGCCCTTCAGAGACAGACCTTGCCTCTGCCATGCACAGCTGCTCAGAACCATTCTCAACAAACTTGGGTCATGTCAAAGTTAAGGGTGTAGCTGAAGCAGTGACTGCAGCTACTTAGACAGGCCATGGAGAGGGGTAGGTCCCTGCAGGCAACAGTGGCTCCTCCATAGCCCACAGGGCTCTGAACGGCGCCTTGGCACCTTCTCCCTCTGCTGCCAGCAGGGAGCCTGCACAGACTCTGCACAAAGGGGCTGACTTTCGCACCAGGAGCACTCAAAGACATTGTGCTACCGCTTACCTCACAGCAAGGGAAGTTCAGAGTCCCTGTGAGAGTGCCAGGGAAATGATGCCTGCATATGAAAGTTCAGATCCCATTTCCCACGGGTCAGTGGCTGGGCTGCAGAGCTAGGTCACGGCAGGACTCCAGCCCACATCAGCCATCTTCAGCCAGGAAGGGCAAGTGCTGCTTGCTCAGAAACTTGCAGCTCTGCACTGCACCAAAGCTTTGCACTCAACCAACCAAAGCTGCCACTTCTTGCTGCAGGATGCTCAGGCCCTGGACATGCAGGTTTGTTGTCCTTTGACAGGACACCTCCCCTTTAGCCTCCGCAGGAAGAGAGCGAGCCAGAGGAGGCTCTGCTGCTGCTGCTGCGCTCTGCAGACAGGCAGCAGCGTGAGGGACAGGGAGTAACCTGTCATTTAGACCCTTATTGCTCCTGAATTCTATCCTCAGCTCTCCTAAGCAGAAATCATGAATTTGGAAACAAGTGGGATGCTCAGTCATTACAACTCAGTTCAAGCGCACTAATGGGACTAATGTTTGGATGGGATTGCCTATGCTTCTGAAGGAGCTATTTCAGCCTGCCTACAATCAGCATGCAGCCTCCTGTCTGCAGAGCTTGACTTTCTTTTGTGAAAACCTCTTCGATGGAAAAGGAGGAAACAGATGGAATCCTTTTGGTAGTGTTTGTGCACACATTGACTTTGTGGACTTTCTTTCGGCCTGCCAGGCTGGCGCTCTACTGCAGCAGGCCAAGGCCACAGCTTTCTCCACAATCCTCAGACACCAGGAATGCCAAGGGTGCCCGTCCCACTCACCGAAGCGTGCACTTGACTCCTTCCCCCTCTGAGGCGACCTGTCGGGAACAAGGGAAAATGAACCAGGTGCTCTTAGAAATCTGTCTGTGCTGAGGAGTCCCACAGAGCAAGTCCAGCCAAGCAAAGAGCATTTTCCTTTCACAACATCCCACCGGGAGCAACACTTCTTTAGCACAGCAAGCCAGACTGCAGGCCAATACCCTAGGCTGTGTCTACCTTTTGCTCAGCTTTGCCACTAAGGAACCAGAAACTTGACCGAGAAGATGCAAATTGTTCCTTAGAAGTCACTGCCTGCATTGGAGCTGGTTGTCCAGCCTGCAGCTAAAGCAGCCTTTTTCTCCTCTCTTTCCTGGACTTGCTTTTTCCTTTTGTCAATTGCACGCAGCAGGTCCCACGCGGTTGCTGTGCACAATTCCCCACAAAAGCTCCCACCAAAGCCCTCTTGGCGCTCGCAGTTCTGTTGGGACACAGCACAGGCCCAGCTCCGGGCTTCAGGAGCACGCTCCAGCTGCTCGGCACTTTGCCCTTCAGCGCAAAGCCAATCCCTCTTGTAGCACACACTGTGGGTGCACTTAGACAGGCACATCCTTAAAGGATGCAATGCAGAACAAAAGATGCTTTTCCTCAGTTCTGGAGAGAACCAAACTGTTTTTAGAAGGACGCCTGCAAATCTCGCCCCATCTGCATTTTGGAAGTTCCCACACCCTGCTAGGCAAGAGACACCCCCTTCTTAGGTGAAGCTGTTGACAGGAGCTTCACCCAACAGATGGCATCTTTATGCCATTTTTCTTTCAATGTGCTGCTCCAAGGAAAAACTTGGATTTACCAGTCAAACGACGAAAAGCTTTCCGAGAAGCCACCAATGAAAAGGCGCTGCTGACTGCTCTACGGACTCGCTCCATCCTTGGAGCAGTGCTGCTCAAGTCCGTAGGCCAGGGGAACAAAACAAAGGAAACAAACCCCCTCGTGCACAAGTCCCCAGACTGTGCAAGGAAAAAAGGGGAGAAACAGGACACTTGCACAACTCTACCAGCTGTGCAAGAAACTACAGCCACAAAAGGACACCCGCTGTAATCTGAGAACAGCACAGCTGAGGTGATCCTCCTGCAATGAGCGCGCCAAGAGCTGCTCTGGACGCTGAGGCCTTGCGGGCACCAGGAAAAGCTCCTGCTGACAGCGCTGTGACGTGGCAGCCCTCTGCTGACATCACAATAGCAGCCGTTCCCGCTTGCTCTGTGCATTCATGCATAGCAACCAAACCTTCTCTGCAGCTGACAGAAGAGAAAAGCCTGCACAGATCTCCTCTGCCCCAAAGCAGCACAAAAGCCCCCTGCAGTCCATAACCCACAGCTCAAAGGAACCAAGAGCAACACAAAACAGGCACCGATCCCATACAGCCTGTACGCCAAGCTGAACACGGAGAGACAACCAGGATGTAAGGAAACCAAAGGCAACGTGCCCTTTTGGCCAGCACTGCTTCTCACTAAAGACAAATTTAAATGTGCTTTTAAATCCTGTGGATGAAATCGTGCTTGGCTAATGTTGCTAATACCCCAGAGAGTTCCCTAAACTGGAATGCCTGTCATTCCTGCCCATTTACTGCATGGCTAACATCAACCAGCACATTGTAGGGCTTGCTGAAGGAAGAATGACACCTAAGTGGGGAGAAAAAGCCAAGTAACCAACCTGTTGCACACACAGCACACTGCTGCTGCACAATCACAGCACCTCCAAGAAGCCTTTGGGGCCTGTGACTCACTTCTGGCAGCTTCCTTGGCAGGGCACACATCTGAGAGTCACAGAGATCTGACACTAATGGACGCACCGAAAGAAGGAAAAGGAAATCAAATCCCAGTGTGGGGCAACATAGAAGCTGCTGTGGGGAGGAAATCAGTGCAGCAAAATGGGCAAGTCCCACCTAAAAGGGAGGAGACCATGAGGCAGAGAGCAAAGAGCTCAGCCGCTGGGCACACCTTAGGAAGGCAGGCTCAGGAAAAAGGAGCAACCACAAGCCTTCAAAAGTTCAGAAGCTTACTTTCAGGCTGCATATTGTCCTGATGAAAATTCCCTCTGTGTGTCAGACTGAAAGTCAGGACAGTTCTCAAGAAATGTCTGATTAGATGACAAATGCCTTTGGAGCTACAGACACCACATTTGTGCCTTACTAGTGTCCTAATCCCAAAGCTTTAAAATGTTGCTGAGTGACCCTAATTTCCTCAGGGCTACAGATCAGGCAATAGTTTCAAACATGCACTGCCTACAAAACAGTCTGCATAGCTATGCATACCATTTTCTGCCCACTGTTCACAAAACACTGCTGTGTCCTCAAAGGAAAGCAGCAGATAGCTCTAGCAGCCTGCCCCCGCCCCAAGAGTTTCCAACCAATTTTTTCCTCTACTTTCTAAATCCTACGTCTAAGCAAAAGTCGTTTCTGCTAGCAGAGTGAACCGGAGACTGAGCATTCGTTCACGTGCAACAGCGCGGGCTGGTGTTGCAGCCTGAGAGCTGGAACACAGGAGCTTGGGCAACTGAGCTTTGGGATGCAACAGCAGCCAGAGAATGAGGCTGGGGGTGACTGCTTGGGGAGCAAAGTGGCCCAGCAATGGCATTGCACACAAGCTGTGGAGGAGGCACTATCAGCATGACAGCCCTAATAATGCCACACAAACCCTCCTAGTTTTACATATTTATTGGACGCTGGTTGCTCTGCATGTATGTCCATGCTGCCACCTTGATAACCTTTAGGAAGCAGTCAGAGCTAGCAGGATTCAGCCAGCATCAGGAGCTGATGCAGCCCAAGAAACTGCTGATTTATGGAGGCTTTTGGCTTCCAAGGTGAAGCCAAGGCCAGCCCTGCTGCTGCTGCTGCTGCTCTGCCAGAGAGCCCCAGCTGGGCAGGGATGGCACCACTGTACCACGGGCTGTTTCTTCTTCCAGAGCTGGGCGCTGCTTTTGAGCCAGCAATGACAGCTGGTGGGAGAACAAATGGGCCTTTTCCTGTGCCAGCACTTAGGGATGCACTAGGGCCACCTTCTGGGAAGATTTTCGGCCCCTACAAAGCAAAGCAGAAGGACACAGTTGGAAAACGCTTCCTTTACAGCCAGATTCGCTCTTGGAAAAGAAGAGACTGAGTGACAGGACGAGCTTGCTGGGATTTTCCCCCTGAGAGCAGCCTGGGAATGCTGCTTGCTGTCACAGGTGCCTCCCAGGAAACTCCACACACTCACTCAGTTTCCTCCTTTCTAACACATGGTCCCAGTTAACTGCCAAGAGGATGAGCAGTGAAAGCCATTCTTCAGAAAATGCCAATCCCTTGAAGAAATGCTGATTCCAGCGGGATTTAGGCCCAAGTGTTGTTCTCAAGAGCACTGAAGTTCAGGTTTCAGCAGCAAGACAAGAGCAGGCAGCTTGGCAGGCCTCCATCACCTCCAGCACTCACCGGCCTTGCAAATTCCTCTGCTTCCTGTAGCCATTGGCTGAACTTCTGTTCTTGACTCCTGTTCCCCATGAGACTGGCACCTGAGGCACTGAGGCACCTCAGGAGGAAGTCCAGAACAAAATGACAGAGGAGAATTCCATTGAAACTGCTAATTGGATCATTTGCCCTGTTTGCTGCTAGCAACTCTCCTCAGCAGACATGGAATTTGCATTTCAGTGAGCTATACAGCCCAGAAACGAAAACACTAGGCTCACGAAAACCAGGATCAATTTACTCAGCTCTTGCAGGCCAGAAATGAGAGTGCAGCAAAGGACTGAAAAATGGACTACTACTATGCAGCATGTGTCCACCGTGGGCATGACAGAGATTTCAAACCCAGATCTATGGAGGATATAAATATAAATATATAAAGTCTCATCTGGCTGTTCAAAGACATCAGTCTAAGTGATAGAGAACTCTTGCACTTTTATTATATCGTCATCTTTACTCTGGCAAGAAGTCCTCTATTTAGTCTCACTCATGGTGGTTAACAAGCCCTTACATTTACACAAGGTTACAATTGCTGCAAAAAACTCCATGTCCTCATTTAACACAGAAAAAGAACTTTTTCGGAAGGAGGAGGTCCATTTGGATATTGACCAATCGAAGGTGGACACACCTCTGAGAGCACAGAGGGGTTAAAAGCAGAATTCCCAGGAGAACTCACTCTCTTTGGTTCTGGTCGGCGTGCAGTGCAGCCTCTCCCCCGCCTGGCCGTGGCTGGGTGGGGAGGGGAAGGCCCATGGCCTGACTGAGGTAGGCCCAAGGGTGGAGGGACTGGAACTGAGCTGGCACCCTGCAGAAGGAAGGGTGGAGAAATCTGGGATGTCTCCATTCCCCCCAGAGTCGAGAGAGAAAGAGAGAAAGAGAGAGAAAGAGGCAAGAGCTGCAGCTTGTCAGCAGTTCACCGCAGGAAAGGAGAAGAGCGGGGGGGCTACAAGGTGCCCAGCTGCCTGTGGGAGCCAGAGTATGGGCATCAAGCCATCCTTGGCAGTTGGAACTTTTAACCTTCCTGAAAAATAAAAGCTTTGTAAAATTTTTCCTCTCCTCAGTTTGAGAGACAGTAAAGAGAGACAGCTTAGACCCTGGAATGTTAGAAATTCTAAATGGGAGGGGATGATAGAGTAGCTTTTGGCTA
The DNA here is from genome assembly GCF_050655825.1 of Lonchura striata. Lineage (NCBI taxonomy): Eukaryota > Metazoa > Chordata > Aves > Passeriformes > Estrildidae > Lonchura > Lonchura striata. Next base: position 80,671,416 of record NC_140740.1, on the reverse strand, counting down.
GACTTTCTCCTTAATACCCATAGACTGAACCAATTTTCTCCTCCAAGAGAGACTGTATTTTAAGAGGATGCCAGTGAGCCAAAGAGACCTACTTCAGCTAGGAAAAGACAGAAGTAGAGCGAACAGAAGAAAGTTAGGAGGTTTGTAGTAGTGCCCCCTGTCCTCAAAGAAGAAGAAGAAGAGAAGATCTCTGCTCTTAAGCCCTCGGCCCCAGAGGAAAATGGTGGGGGGGACTGTGGTCCCAAAAATTAAAAAACTAAACTCTTGTTTTTTTCCCCTCTTGGCAGGGCATCCTTAAAAAGAAAAATCCTAAAAGCAGCCTGTCCATCCATGCATTCATGATAAGAGCACTGTGCATGGAAAGGAAAAGGGTCACCATGGCAAACTTCTCCAGGAGGTGCCATGTGTGACATAGAAACACATGATGTGGCTGCTGTGTTTCTCAGGGGGTCTGTGGCACAAAAGAGACTCCTCTCTCCCTCAATAGACTAAGTATCGATTGCCTAGAGGGTGGAAACCTGATTGGGGTCCAGATTGTGTCTCACTGTAGTTTGTTAGAGTTAAGTAGTAGGAGGAAGAATGCTTTGCAAGGTTTTCCTTTTAATTTTTGTGTCTAGTTTTTTTTCTTTCTTTTTTTCTTTTATAATAATAGCTTAATAAAGCTTTTTTCTGTTATTAAGCTTAAGCCTGCTTTGCTCTGTTCTCAATTTCATTTCACAGCATTCAGTTGAAAAATTGCATTTTCATAGGGACACTGGCATTGTGCCAGTGTCAAACCATAACACTCCAATACAGAGTAAGCGGTCAAATATGGTAGGTGCACTTTGCCCAGACAAAGCAAGGTAGGAGAGAAAGAAAGACATAAAAGAGAAGAAAGAGAAGAAAGAAGTTTACCAATCTGTGGTTCCACATTGATACTACTGCACGGATAGTATGGATCTGGGATAGCTAGACAAAAAGAAAAAGAGGAAACAGGGCTGCAGGCAGGATCAAATTTTTAGAGTTAGCGTGTTGTATGCCTCTTATGCAAACTAAAATTTTTGTGCCAGCTTGTTCACCCATGAGCATCCAGATCTCTAGTATGTGAGTGTAGGATGGCCATCTCTAGGTGGAAAGAAAAGTTCACTTAGAACAGGGCTATCCCACCTCCACAGGATCTTTCTTCCAATCACAACTTTTCTTTCACAACAGTCGGAATGTCTGAGATGTGCCTGGTCCTCACATCTAGCCACAGCAAGCTGCAGGAAGCAAAGGTGGGACTGGGCAAATGAAGAGAGCAGATCTGATTCAAAACCTTATTTAAGAGGTCTGAAGGTGCAAAAGTCCTTGGCACTTGATAAGAAGAATTCATAAATCCTGATGGAACTGCCTGAAGAAGGGACTAAGCCACCATAATAATATTTGTGAAGTAGTGACAGTCTAGTGAGGATATCACCAACAGGAAAAGAAGCAGCATAAACTCCCATTTTTCAAAAGGGAACAAAAAGACCCACATAACTACACACCAGCCAGGCTCACCGAGTCTGGCTCTCTCTGGCCACGGGACGGAGGCTGGCCGACTGGCTGTCCCGCTGGTGGCCGCAGGGCAGACACGCGAGCGGCCGCCCCGAGTCTGTGCCGAGACTGCCGCGGGTGGCGGTGATTGCTGCGGCGTGGGGAGCACAGCAGAGGCACAGAGCACGAGGAAACCGAGGCACAGCAATGAGGGAAGGACACTTGTCCGAGTCTCCAAAGACTTCATCCTGAAGGAGGGCAGAGCAAGTGACACATCTGACCCTGAAGGGGCTACTTTTAAAGGGGAGGGGGAACACAGGGAGGACACAACCTTTGAGCAATAGGAGGGCATTAGGGGAGGGCTGCAGGGTAAGGGCTCCCCAACAGAAGCCAACACGGGGTGAGAGCAGAACTCACAATCCAATTCTGCTTTGAGGAAAGGATGAAAGACAGGGAACACTCCAGAACCAAAGGAGTGTGCTGTCTTTGAGAGACAGGGGTAAGACAAGGGAACAAGGCAGCTATACAGGTGGATTGACACACATTTTGGTGGGGAAAACTGTGGTAAACAACTCAGGACTGAACCAAATGGGGTACTGTGGGAACTCAAAATGTCTCTCAGACATTTTTAGAGGTTCCAGGCCTTGGTCAGAAGCATTCTAGACCCTGGCAGACAGCTGAAAAACAACTGTGATTTTGAGTTTGAGCCATGGAATGAATTACCAACTTTGGAGGTGGAACAAGCAATCACAAAAGGTTAGATAGTATAGTATAAGTAGTTACGAAGTAGAGGGGAAATTTTTTTAGTATTGTACAGGGGGGTTTTAGCACATGTACAGGGGGGTTTTCACTTTGTACATGGGGGTCAGAAGTTCTAAGATGGAGGAAAGTGGGCTGAACCCATCCTTCTTCCTTCTTCTTCCTTGCCTCCATGTTCTTGGTGATGTTGGCACTCACAGATTGGTTTAGAGTAGAAAAACACTTGGCAACGTAGGTAGTAGGTATTGGGGAATAATTGTAAACATGTTATACGTAATATATCTTATAAAAGATAGCAGCAACCCTGGGCGGAGGGAGAGACGAAGAAGACAGCAGATAGAGAGGATGTCAGGGTGTGTGTGTGCCTCTACCCAGGCCACTGATCAAATAGCTGCAGTCCAAGAACATAATCTGTTAGATAACTAGCAATAAACTGCCTTGAGACCGAACAGCTAAGCCTGCGGAGTTTTTCTTTGGAAGCACGGGTTGGAGGAGGAATTTCACCACCACATGTGGCCCCAAAACAAGGCTGGGGTTCTCACAGGGTACATAGAACGAACCAATACAAACTTATAACAAGGAATGCTAAAACATACTACAGAAAAACAAAATGTAAAATAATAGACTATCACAGCTCACTTCTGCGCCAAGTGCATGCAGTGGTCATAAGTGACTGGTTCTGCTGGGATGGAAACCAACCACCAAATCCTTGCTGAATTCAGCAGGGGCAGCAGCAGTACCTGCATCTGATGCCTAGCTCTGGGGCTGGGCTGGACAAAGGACACGCAGGGCACACAGCCCCTGAAGGATGTGACTTTGGAAACAACCACCTACCACTGTCTCCTGTTGTTTTGCTCTAGGGTCACACCAGCCTGAGGCACCGGGTAGCCCTCAATGCCACCTGGGACTGCAGATGACAGGCCCTGGCCTCCGGGACCAAACACAGGGAGGCAGTCACTCTCCTGAGGGAGCTTGCAGATTGAATCAGATGTCTGGTTGTCAGTCTCTATTTAGATTCTTCATCAATTTTAGAGTAACTTGAGGGCTGAGCATTATTCCTTCCCAGGGCCATATTTCTGATGCATGCTGGTATCCCCACATATACAGCAATTCAACACGTTGAACTCATGGCTAATTCTTCCTACCACATCTAAAAACAAATCCTTTCCATTCGTTAATGTTGTTTCTACTCCTGGTTTAATCACCCCTTTCATCTCTTTCTCTTTTTTTAAGTCCAGTCCTTTAAAGACCTTATTCCCTGGTTTCTTATCAGTGCATAACCATTTCTCCCTTGTAGGGAATTCCCCCACTAGTTTCTGTTTATGGGTCCCTTCATTTTCAAATAGCCAATAGGCTTTTCCATCTTCTACACAGGTTTGTAATTGTGGCAAGTCAACACACTCAGGGTTACGATTACTGTGAAATCTGAGAACTGTGCTCCGTGCATTCCCGGTATAGATAGCATGATAGCACTTATCACAGGAATTTGATGAGCTCTCCTGGAGATTCACAGTCACTATTGCTATCAGCACCCACAGGGGTCCAGTACAGGTTACTCTCTTGACTCTCATGGTCCTTGGTCAGCTTCAGAGGGTAAGAGCACTGTCACCTGATCTGGGCTTGCCCCCTGTGCTTACATTCTTACCGGTATCCTCGTCTTACCCCACTCTTTCCCTGTGTTGACTTGTTATTTGTTTCCCGTCTTAGGGTCAGATCACTACTGTGGTGGGAGAATGCTCTATCTTATGGAGACTCCTTGTCACAGATTGCATAATGAGAAGTATCAGAAATTGCAATTAGTTTCTATTAATGTTTTATCAAAAACTGTCAATACATATCCTAGTAGTAAGACTTTAATAAGAAATATTACAATAAATATTTAAATAGCTCTTTATCCTAACTTTAACACTAATACTGGATTGAATAGGATATTAAATAACAGGTTTATAAATAATATCTTTAAAACACAGTTCATAGATTAGGGCGTTAGAAAAACATTTTATAAAAACAAGAGGTGTGACTTAGCATTACTGGAATCTTCCATTGTCTGTTCTGTGGGAGCAGAAACTGGACCTTTAACCCTAGCGACATGGGTCCACCCTTTTTCTTGAGTTCTTATTGCAGTTTTGGTAGTTAATAAAACTTGGTATGGGCCTTCCCATCTGGGGGTTAATGGCTCTTCTTTCCAGGATCTAATGAATACCCAATCTCCTGGTTGATATTTATGGATTTTAAAATCAATGGGACTACTTTGGGGGAGATATCCATTCCTTCTTAACTCTTCTAATGTTTTTACAGTTGTGTTTAGGTACATTTTCACACCTTTTTCTCCTTCTTCATACGTCCCCATACAATGTCAGGTAGTCAAAAATGGGTGTCCAAACATCATTTTGTAAGGGGAAATACCCATATCAGATCTAGGCTTTGTTCTCATTCTCATCAGGGCTAATGGGAGGCATTTTACCCAATTCATTTCTGTTTCATCTAATAACTTGGTAAGTATAATTTTCAGGGTCTGGTTAGTTCGCTCTACCCTTCCTGAGCTTTGGAGCCTTCAAGTAGTATGCAACTTCCAAGTCATACCGAGTGTTTCAATTACATTTTGTAAAATTCTAGCAGTAAAATGAGGCCCTCTGTCTGAATCGATTGTATTCACTACACCATAATGTGGGATAATTTGCTCTAGCAGAATTTTACTTACAGTTCCTGCCGTTGCTTTTAGTGTTGGAAAAGCCTCTATCCAATGGGTAAGGTGATTGATAATAACTAATAAATATTTAAACTTCTGTACTTGAGGAAATTCAGTGAAGTCAATTGTGTGTTCTGAAAAGGTCTTTTAGCTAATTCTCTTCCCCCTACAGGTACTTCCTTCATTATTTTGTTATTTATTTTCTGACAAGTCATACAATCCTTTGTTATAGCTTTTGCTATCCCAAATACCCCAATGCATATTTATGTTCTTAAAAAGTGATCACACAGTGCTTGAGTTCCCCAATGTGTAGAGGCATGCAGAATTCCTAGGATTTTATGAGATAGGTTTCTGTTCAATACTTGCCTCCCATCAGGCATTATCCATTTCCCCAATTCATCCCTTACACCCCCTTGATTTTGCAACTCTTCTTGCTCTTGTTCTGTGAATATTGGAATCTCTTCCCCATCCATTTCTTTTAGGTTTTCTAGTCCAAATATCCACTCTTCTTTTCCTCAAGCTGCCTCTTTGGCTGTCTGATCTGCTAAATTGTTTCCTTGTATTTCTATTGATGTCCCCCTTTGATGTCCTTTAACATGTACTACTGCAACTTCTAATGGATCTTTTAGTGCTTTTAGTATTTCTTTTATCAATTCTTCATGAATTAACATTTTCCCTTTAGAGTTTATAAACCCTTTCTTCCCAAATCTTACTGAATGTGTGTACATAAGCATACTTGGAATCAGTAGAGATAGTTCCTTTATTGTATTTCAACCAAATTAAACCTCTTAATAGGGCAAACAATTCACAGCACTCAGCTGACCATTTAGTTGGTCATTTTCCTTTTTCTATTACTTTCCTTGTTTTCCCATCTGTAACTGCATAACCGGACACCCTTTTCCCTTCTACAATTCGAGAAGAGCCACCTATAAATAACACTTCCCCTTCTAATAAAGGCAATTCTTGTAGATCTTCTCTTGCTTTAGTATACAGATCAATTAGTTCTTCACAACAATGTTCAAGGTGGCCTTCTGATTTCCCATATAAAAACTGTGCAGGATTTGGCACTTTTGTAGTTGTGGATTCTATGTTATCAGTATTAGTTAGTACTATTTCACATTTCAGTAATCGACTGTCCGTCATCCATTGACTAGCTTTTTTGCTCAATATTTATTTTATAGCATGGTGGGTACGGACCTTAATTCTACCTCCAAAGGTTAGTTTATAGCTTTCCTCAATTAGAGTCACAGTAGCGGCCACCGACCGTAGGCAGGTGGGCCAGCCTCTCACCACAGGGTCCAACAATTTGGACATATAAGCAGCTGGTTTCCTTTCTCCACATCCCTCCTGCACTAATGCACCAAAAGCAATTCCTTCATCTACATTTACAAACTGTTCAAAAGGTTTTGCCAAACTGGGCAAACTTAAAACTGGAGCTTTCATCAGTCTTTCCTTTAACTCTCTCAATTCCCCTTGTTATCAGCCAGTTCACCTCCGCCCATGCTCTGCTGTCTAGAAGAGGCTGGTGCTGGCTGCCTTGCTTTTGCTTGCTTGCTTGGCTTGCTTCTGCTTTTGCCTTTGCTTCCTAGTTAGTTTAGCTAAGCACTCCAATTCTTTCCCTGGACTCTTTCTTTTCCTTTCCTTTTCCTGAATACCATCCAACCTGCTCCGGACTGGGACCTGGAAACACCGAGGAACACCGAGAGCCCGCGCTCTGTGATCTGCAGCAGCCATCCCCAGGGCCAGAGAGCAATCCCCAGCACCCAGACCCGAGTGACCACTCCCAGGAAAGACTTTCTGGATTTGTTCATCTCTTCAGAGTGCTGAAAGTGTTTTATTGTCATCTGGTGTTAATTTTTTTTTGGTGCTGGGGAGTGCTTTGTTTGTTAAAGAAACAGGTTCTTTTCCACTTCTCTCAGAGAAAATTTTTTCCCGAACCAGGTGGGTGGGGAGGGGCCGTGGGGGTTTGTTTTCTGGGGGCTCCTTCCAGAGGGTTTTCCCCAAATTTGCCCTAAACTAGGACACTGGTAAAATTGGTGTATTATGGGGTGACATAGATGGCTCTAATATCCCATCCGGAATCAAACCTTTTCTTATGGGTGTTAATCCCTGTTTTCCTTCAGCTGAGATGGAGTATTGAGGGACTCAAAAGGTTGTAATTTTTGGGTTTCATTTTTATCTTTATTGGTGGTATATCTAATAAACCTCGACCACCTTCTTCTGCCCATACCTGGGAATCTATTTCTTTCTCATCTTCGGTATTTAATCTCAGAATTGTTGCTGCCATCTTCCCTTCTTTCGGAACTATCCCTATCCCTAACTTTATTTGTAAATCACAGCTGAGTAAATTACATTTCAAATTAAGCATAAACAGTAAATCAACACATCCTTCCCTTGAATTTCCCCTTAATATTACTTGTTTAATTACAGGAACTTCAAATGGACTATTGCTTGCCCCTCTTACTTTACAAGTTGTTCTACTAAGTTCACGATCTTCTGGTATCTTGAAAACACATGACCTATCAGCTCCTGTATCTACTAAAAATTCAAATTCTTCTCTGAGGCCCTACCTCTAAATTTATCAAGGGCTCCACTTTTAAATCCTTTACTGCCCTCAGAGAATAGTGCCCCTGATGTCCCTAATCTTCTCCTTCTTCAACTCCTATCTCAGCTTCGCTGTATAATTTCTGGTCCCCCTGGGCCGGGACTCCGATCCCCCCACTGAAAAGGAGGACACTCCCCTAACCGGTGGCTCCCTGTCGTCGCTCTCCCGTTAGGAGTATTTTCTACCACCGACGCTGGGCTCCTCCTTCCATGTAGGAAGGACCTTTCCAGGCACTGGGTTTCCGGGAACCCACGGGACTCACCTTTAATGGCTTTGGACGGATTTCCCAGACCCACCCCTGGGAAGCTCTGGGCACTCAGCCCTCCGTGGCCCTGTTAGGGGTATCCCCTCACTCCGAGGCGTTCCCTGGGTGCTCTCGGGATCTAATCCCTCAATCCAGCCCACCCCGGGGGTCTTGGCCATGGCTGAGCCCCGAGGGTACCACACTCAGTCCTCTGCCCTCTCGCTTCCTTCCTTTCCGGCCGGGCCCCTCGCGGGAGTCCGAAACGCGGTACTAGGAAGTTCACTGTCGCTCCGGGAGTCAGGACTGCCGGCCCCGTCTCACTCACACCACACTCTCCCACCATTCGGGGCGTACCCTTGCGTACCCTCCGTCCCTCTCGCACATTCACCCAGGTGCCGCTCGCCCAGGTGCTGCGAGGACCTCTCCCGCTGCCTGGAAGGCGATTCGGACTTGTTGAGGCTTCCAGCCGTTCCTGGGGATCCAGACAGCAGCCCCTCTGCGGATCCGAGGTAGTCCTCAGTAATCCGGGGTGCTGAAATCTGCCGGGTGCACCTCCCAAATCAAAGTCCTACTCTGGACCCACCTCTGGGTGTGGCTCTCCCAGGCGAGCCCCCGGTGTTATGGACAGGCTTACAACAAAAACTTTAAAGTAACAAAAAATGAGGCCAATTAATTTTAAAAAAATAAGCCTCTTCATTACAACTGAACAACTGGAAGCAAAAGCCTCCGGCTAGTCTGGAGACTGTTTCAACAACTTAGTAAGGGTAACCGTGAGACATTTCCAAGGATACCCGCTCCAAGACCCGGGTGTCACACCCCCCAGGCCTTTTAAAGTCTCTCGTCTCTCCTGATTGGGGCGCTCAGGATCCGCGCTGTGATTGGTCCATTCCTCCGTTGCTGATTGGTCCATACGTTGTTGCAGTCTTGGCCAATCATTCTGAGGTTCTCGCCTCCTATTGGTCGGTCTCTCCTCCAATCTTGATCCGAGCTGTGGCTGTGTTCCACGGTGCAATCCTTCTGGAAGCTTCTCTGACCCTCCACAGAGACTGGCATCTCCTCCCCGCTTCCACTGCCCTTTTCGGCATGCACAACAGCATTGAGCTCCAATAGAACTGATCAGCTTATTGCACCCACAGCATCCAAACCGGCACCACACACTGTTAGCTACATTTATAATCACAACTTGTTACTTGTATCAACAACATCCATCCTTACACATGCATTGCTATGAACATTCCAAAAACAATTTCTTACTTGTACTAACAACATTTAACATCGTAAATACCATGCAAACTACATTCCCAAAAAGTTTAAATTATATTCTTTTACTACTTAAAACAAGCAGTGTAAGCCATTCCTCAGCAAATGCCAATCCCATGAAGAAATGCTGATTCCAGCGGGATTTAGGCCCAAGTGTTGTTCTCAAGAGCACTGAAGTTCAGGTTTCTGCAGCAAGACAAGAGCAGGCAGCTTGGCAGGCCTCCACCACCTCCAGCACTCACCTGCCTTGCAAATTCCTCTGCTTCCTGTAGCCACTGGCTGAACTCCTGTTCTTGACCTGCAGCCTTCTCCTGTTCCCCGTGAGACTGGCACCTGAGGCACTGAGGCACCTCAGGAGGAAGTCCAGAACAAAATGACAGAGGAGAATTGCACAGAACGTGCACTTTGGATCGTTTGCCCTGTTTGCTGAGGCACCAGGTAGCCCTCAATGCCAATGACAGGCCCAAGCCTCCAGGACCAAACACAGGGAGGGAGTCACTCTCCAGATGGAGCTTGCAGATGGAAAAGGCTGCCGTGAGCAGGCACCTCCAAGAGCAGACAAATGAGGCCCTCCTGCACTTCAGCTGTGCCACGCAGCTACACAGGCCTGGGTAGACACCGCAGAGCACAGGGATAACAGAAAGCACAGAAAGAGGGACAAACCCAGTCAAGCACAGAGACTTTTCATGATTGCTGAGCCCCACACAACCCCAAGCGTGCCATCACCCACCAGTCCTTTTCTGTTGACAAAGAGCAGGTCCAGCGGGTGCCTTGCCCTGCTGGCCAGGGTCCTGCCAGGCCATTTCCTCTCTGCTCTCCTGTGCTGCCAGCAGACGTGCCTGCCTTCTTCATTCCACTTGCAGAGCCTCGGACCTATGAGCCATGGCCAGGCGGGAGGCAGGAGCAGTCACAGAGGAGAGGTGCCAGCTGCACCGAGCAGGAACCAAAAGCCTCCATGTGCACAGCTGAAAGCCTCTCTCTCCACAGGGTGTTTTGGCTGCCCTGCTCTTCACTGGGAAGTGCAATTGCCCTTTCTTCCTCATCCAGAAGTCCACAGCTGGGCAAAAGCGAGCCAATGGGCAGCATTGCAAAGGCAGTGTAGGTTGGAGCTGGTAAAGGAGGGAGACGGTTGCCAAATCCAAACCACACTAGAATGCCACACTTAAGAGGGACTTTCCATCTTTAAGAAAGAATGGCCAATTCAGAAGTGAACATAGAGCCTTATTCCATGGCTGACAAGGAAGGGAATTGTCCAACAGGCTTGAGGGGGTGTAGGACTTTTATTGTGACTCCAGCTCCAAGCTGCCTTTGGTGAAAGCAATCCTGAAGTGGTCCTGGTCATCTCTTCTGCTTTCTCGATTGCTTTGCTGCAAGTTTCCTTTGTTTACATTGGAAAAGCCTTTGGAGTGGCGATTTAGATGGCGGGGGCCGATGTGATCTGTAGAAGGAATAACAGAAGTACAGCCATAGAAACAACTGCAGTATGAAAACAGCCCCACAGCCAATCAACTTCTCTGAAGTATTTTCTCATTTCCAATGACTGGTGGCAAGGCAGGAGTCTAAAGGGAATCTAGGAAGACAACTCTTCTGCTCAGTTTGGCCAGGCTAGCACACACACCCTCTCTGAATCACCGGATAGGTCACAGCTTCCTGCTGCTCCCAAAACAATCCCTGCTTTTGTCTTCACTGTAGAGGGAAGCTCAGGCAAAGCCCACCCACGCCCAGCTGCCCTCAAAGGCAAAAGGAACACCTCAAGTGCTCCCTGCCTGCATCCAAGCACCACAGTGGCTTCTGTAGAGAGTCCAATATTTCTCTCCCAGCACCAAATCAAGGAGGAACACGTGTTACAGCTCTTGCCGAGGCACACACACTGTAATCCACTGCTGGATCGGACAAAGAATGCACAGGACGTACTCAGCAGCTTCAGGCACCTCCTCAGCAGCCTGACAGCCAGCCCTCTCCCACAGCTCTAGCCTGGCTCTGCAGGGCACTTCCCGTTGGACCTCCCTCCTTCTGAGAGGAAGCTCTGCGTTTCCCATTCTCTTTGGCCCTGCAACGCCATTCCTGCCTTCCTCAAACCTGCACTCTGCTAGCCTCTCACCAGACTGCTCCCTGCAGACACAAAGGTCTCTCCAGCACTGTTTACCAAGGGCCACCTAAGAGACAGTGCCCCCCAGACAGACAGAGTCCGGAGAAACAGTGCCCATATGGAGCACAGAGGAGTCCAAAATGACACACCAACTCTCTTTTCACAGCCTTTGCCTTTTGACTGGCTTTCCTTCATAACTTTGCTTCTACAGCTTGCATGTTGGCAACTTTCTGCTTCATCTCCAGCAGCCTGTTCTCCTGCTCCTTCTGTACCTCTGCCAGAAAGGTACAGAAGGAGCAGCTGCGTGCCAGCAGCTGCTGTGCCTCCAAACCCTGCCCTTCCAAGTCCTGGTGAGGGGAGGAAGACACTTCCACATGAAGTGCCAGCCAAGCTTCCCAAATAATCAGTGGAAGCTTCATGCCGTGCACAACCCCGCACCTGAAAAGGGCACAGCAGTATGACTTTGTGCCCTACAGCAATGCTGTCCTAAGCAGAAATTCAAAAGCAGGATCAGCAGGTGGGAGAAAAGGAGATGCCACCTTCCTTTCCTGCTCCCATGGCTGCCCGTTTCCTAGCCTTCTCCCCTCAGGATTTCTACCTGTTCTCAGAGGTTCATTGCCCCAAGTGCTGAAGTGGTCCTTGCCATCTCCTTTGCTTCCTGCATGATTTTGCTGCAGGTATGACAGCAATCAGGCTGTCAGAAGAGGCTTAAGAGAGGCTCTGCTAACTGGAGAAATGGATGCTGCCCAAAGAGAAAAAGAAACAAACCAAACCAAATTAAAAGAGAGAGAGGAAAAAGGAAGCATTCTTTTCCAAACTCTGTTCCTAACAGGGTCAAGCTGGATTCCTCTAGCACCCTGAAATACACAAACATAGGACTGAGGGCACCATCAGCACGTGTGCCTTCATGTCCAGGATGCTGCTAGCACAGGCAAACATGGCCCGGAACTGGGCTAGTCCATTCTACAAGGTCTCATCACTTGCTGGGATTTTTGTCCTGACAGCACTGTGGGATTGCTGCTTGCTGTCCAAAGGGTTTGTTCCTTTCAGGAAACTCAACAGATGTATTCCAGCTCTTCTTTTCTACAGACATGGGCTATTTGAGTGTCCAAAAGAGATGTGGGGCATATGACATTTGTCAGGAGACTCCCAAGAGCTCTAAAAAATATTGATCCCACATGTTGTGCTCAGGACCACTGGGCACGCAGGTTTTCAGCAGCAAGCCAGGAGCAAGGACACAAAGCAGCAGGGCTCAGATCTGCTCAGCTCCAGCATGCAGGGAGAGTAGGCTCTGCCGTGGCATGCCGCCCCCACCTCCTGTGCTGCCTGGCATCTTCCTTCTCAGCAGGAACAGCCAAGGAAGTGGCCAGGTCACCAGCTCCTCATCGGCCACAAAACCGGGCGGCAAAGCCGCAGCAATTCTCATCTACTCCACCGGGCCAGGCAGCACATGGGGCTGGCACAACTCCTGCTCAGCTGTCCCTGTTTGGCTGGCAGGAACTAGAGGCAGAAACCTCCAAGAGTGGGGCAGGAGGGACAAGCTGAGTGCCCTCAGATTCTCACAGGGAACTCCCCCACAGCCCCCGGCTTCCCGCAGACCAATCCAGAAGCGCTGGGCAGGGACGGCTTTCGTCGTGTTCTTCAAGGCCCCGTCCCTGGCATTGCAATACTTCAGTTCCTTTTGCTACCAGGTAAGCCTGAATACACCACCCAAGAGCAAAAGAGGGCCACAGAAATGACCAGAAGGTTGGAGCTCTCCTCTGAGGAACGGCTGTGAGAGTTGTGCTGGTTTAGCCTGGAGAAGAGCAAGCGCCAAGGAGACATTTCAATATTTGTAGGGGCTTCTAAGAAAGATGGGGACATATCTTTTAGTAGGGCCAATTGTAAGGGGACAAGGGTGAATGGTTTAAGCTAAAAGACACTCCATTCAGATTGGCTCTAAGGAAGAAACTGTTCACGAGGAGAGTGCTGAAACAGTGGCACAGGCTGCTCAGAGAGCTGGGAGGAGCCCCAAGCCCAGCAACCTTCAAGGTCAGCTTGGATGGGACACTGAGCAACCTCATCCACTTCAAGATGTCCTTGCCGGTGGCTGGCATTTTGGACTAGATGACATTCGCTGGTCCCTTCTAGCCACAAACAGTCTTGGATCCTACTTGGCTTTCATTGGAAAAGCACCCGGAGTGGAGATTACTAGATGCAGGGGGAGGCCCATCTGAAGCCCTGGAGTTTGCCCAAGGTACACACCCTGACAGGGAACAGCTGCTTGGGCTGCAGCCGCTTTGCCTTGTACCTGCAGAAGTTCCTCGGCAGAGCCTCGCCTGTCCACATCCATCTGCAAGCAGCAACCCAGAAATGCACGCAAGCCAGAGGGCAGCCTGAACTTGTGCAGATCTGGTACCCCTTGCTTGCCTATCAGGTAGTTAGCCTGAAGCAAAAGGAAACATGAGACTCAATGTGAATCTTGCATATCCTTCAGTGCTCACCTAGAGCCCATCTTTTAAGCTCCAGTCTGCAGAGTCAACTTCTTGCCTAGCAGAGCTTTAGAGATGAACCTTTCTCTCCCAAAGGAAAAAAGGCTCCAGTGCAGCCCCAGCTATTCCAAGCTGCAACAGGTCTTCCCTTGACAGCTGATGCGAGCCCCAGGGATGTTTTTAGAAAGAGGGCCTTGGTGGAAGCACTACAAGCTGTGGGCATGGGATTTTGTCTAATGGACACGCAGCAGAAGGACGCCGCTCTCTGAGCGTATTTGCACCTTACCGTGTCACTCTTTTCCCGAATATAAGGAGCCTCTCCTGTGGCCATTTCTATTCCCACGATGCCAAGGGACCAGGTGTCCACTTTGGGGCCGTAGGGCTCTCCTCTCACCACCTCGGGTGCCATCCAGCAAGTGGTGCCGACCATCGACCTCCGTTTACTCTGCTCAGGGCTGAGCAGACCACAGAGGCCAAAATCAGCTGAGGAGAAAAACAAATACTGCTTCAGGTAGGAAACCAAGGAAAAGGTTTCCTCAGGACGCCTATGTCTCAGAATGCAGTGCTGAATTGAGCTGCAAAAGCAGCTGGGCTCTCTTTCCTCAGGGCTGCAGCCAAGGACGTGGGCAATTGTCCACTTAGTAACACCCCACGATTCCCACCGTGGCCTTTTCTCACCCACCGCAACTTTTACACTGAAACTCCCTCCCTTTGGAAGGAACGCACACACAAACCAAAGTTACTCCTGCTACCTTGTTGCTCTCTAGCCCACTCAGCACCTTACAGCTGCGCCCTGGGCTTGCAGAGTGCTCCCTGCCCTCTCCCCGGCGCCACTGCTGGGCACCCGCAGCCGCTCCAAAGCAGCCCCACAGCGCCTGCCCGGAGCGCTGCGCCTGACCAAGAATACCCACCCAGCTTGACGGAGCCATCCCGGCCCAGCAGGATGTTTGCACTTTTGATGTCTCTGTGGATCACCTGGTTGGCATGCAGGAAAGCCAGGCCTTGCAGGCACTGGGAGAGAAAAAAGAAACAGGAGGCCAGAAGTGAGTCTGCTCTGATTTCATCACACACAAAAGGAGTCTGCTCCTGAAGATTCACAGATCTCAAAGGAGCAGTGAGCGCTGGGCAAGAGGAAGAGCTTGCTGCTGCCACACTAGGAGAGCAGGATCTTTCCAAGGGAGGGCATATCAGCGCTTGAGGGAGACACATCAGTCACTGCTCCGGACTGTCCCCGGCAAAGCCAGTCAGAGCAATCCCTGCTGCAGTGGATGCGCTCTCCCCGTCCGCAGGACAAACAATGGTTTTCCAAAAGAGGAAAAGTCTCTGCCTTGGCTACCAAGGGGATCACTGTCAGGTGGGAGATTGGAGGACAAGGGACAACCCACTTGGAAGTAGCTCATGTGTCAGTTTTCAGTAGCAAGCACCACGGTGGGTGCCATGACATCCTTTGAAGTTGAGACCGGTGACAGACCGGTCTCTCTTTGGCTCTGCCACTGGTTTAAAACTTGGACACCAGCGCCTTTGTGCTTCCAGGCAAAGAAGGTATTGCAGAAAGGCAAAGGCTTGGAGAGGCAAAGTGCAGAACAGAAAATGACAATGAAAACGAGACAGAGAGTTCAGTAATGGGATAGAAGTGTACAGAAGAGACTGGAGTAAGAGCAGGGACACTGGCAGGCAGTCCAGTCCAGATGCTCTTTCTTCTCCGCAGCATAAGAGCAACACAGAAAGAGAGCTCTGAACATGGAATCACTCACTTTGCAGCGCTTTCAAAGGACCAGTCTGTCCAAGCCATCCCAAGCACAAGCAGCACCCCTTACCTCCCGACACACTGTTGCCATGTGTCCTACAGCCATCCTTTCCCTGCTTATCACATCGGCCAAGGAGCCTCCGTCCATAAACTCCAACACCATCAGGACAAACTCATTGACAAGGTAGCTGCAAGACAAAAGCAACCGCATGGAGCTGAATGTGCACAGCTAAATTGCCGCATGGAAGAAAAGACTACAGCTGAGTTTTGTGTCCAGGTCACTGGTAAGTGAGGAGGGAATCAAGTGAAGACACTCTCCACCCAGGCTATCCAGTGCTTGCCATCTGTGCCGTCTAAATGAGGAAGGCACATCCGTGGAAAAGGAGACGGTTTAGGTGGCAAGCAGGGGAAAGCAGCAGTTTTGTGACGGCAGAGATTCATCTGGAAGCGGACACATCCCAGTAGCTGCTTCATCTTCTTCGTACACAAATTGTACCATTAACTCCAGCAGCAAGGAGGCACAGTATGCACAGCTTTTACTCAGGGCAGGTGGGTGTGCAGCATTGCCAACGCCCTTTGGAAAACCTTGCAGAAAGGACAGTCACAAACAGGAAAAACAATTTCAAACCTGACAAATTATGTCTCTCCTAGCCTAGTCTTTTGGCATGCAAGGCAATGGAAAACAGTGCAAACAGTGCAAGGGAAATCATTTCTGTCATGCTTTCTCAGCACTTCTCCTCCGACACTTGGAAAAAATCACGCCCAAAACGGCAGAACAACATGCAGCGAGTGAACATACATGCTGCTGGCTTAGTAAGAGAGACACGTTTCTGAGATCAATCTGCAGGCTATTTCTGCCAGGAAGCATTTGTGGGGACAAAATGTAATCTCCTCCCATGCCTCGTACAGGAGTAGACTGATGTGAATTGAAAGATCCATGTTCTGCCAGAATACTGACCTTTCTAGGTAGGTGACAATATTGGGGCTCCTATATTCATTCATGACCAGGATTTCCTTCACCACATCCTCGCAGCCCTGGTGCTGGAGATTAAGTACCTTTATGGCCACCTACAATGACATGGAAAGCCATTAGGAGCAGACATTATGAGCGCCTCTTCCTCCGTGCATTCACGGGCCTGGATGCCTTGTCACCTGGGTGGAAATGGACACTAAACCATCAACCACAAAGTGCTAACAGCACTCTTTGGTCCTGCACACTCCTCCAACACACTTTGTTTATCACTACTATTACCATTGACACATGTTTTGCAAGGCCAAAGTAATTTTGCTCCAGTGAAGATAAATTGAAAGCACTGGAAGGACGTTAGCATTTCTAGGGGCTTTGACCAGCCTTTCAGAGATGGCTGCCATTCTTGATTGTGTGCCAAAGTAAACACACACATACATACATGACAGCAAATATGTTGTCCAAAAATGAGCTCCAAGGCAACTCAAAGGAAAATTACAATCCTAGCACATCCTAACTTCTTCCGTTTGGGTTTTGCAACTCTGAAGAACAACCTCGAACACGGTTTATACTGTGTAATTATTGTAATTTGTAATTATTTAGTGGGTTTAAAAGGGAATAACCCTTCTGTGGTGCACTGTGGATGCACCCCAGGTCATAAGCAGGGCTTAGGGCTTTTGGACGCCTCCTCGACCTCCCTCCAAGTGCACTTCCTGAGCGCAGCACTGCGGGTGGACAAGGAACTACCAGGAAGATGGAGCTGTATTTGCTGAGAGCCAAAAAGGAGAACTCAGGACTCTGAACTTATAGCCCCACAAAACAGCAGGACTCTCCAAGACACTTCCATGTCTGTTCAGTACAAATGGCATCTCTGTAGTGGAATGTCTCTGACACAGGATCAACACAACGTTGTATCAGTTAAGGCTCTTCATCAGTTTCTTCCCACTGATCTGTGTGTGTGTGTGTGTGTGTGTGAACTGGGTTCCCTAGGACTGAAAGGCAAAACTGTGCTCCGGTAAAGATCTCTCCTTCTTGAGGTCCTGCATTATATTTTCAAGCTGAACCACGTGGTGGAAAACAATGGGAAATCCTTTCTGTGTCGGAACCTGGGCTTAAGAGGAACTGGGCCGCAATGACAGCTCTTGCCATCAGCTAATCTATGAATATTTATCCAGTAAGTCCAAGCCAGCGCATCCTTCTCTGAAAGACACCACCGCCATCCTTGCATTAACTCAGGTAGGGAGGAAGGACAAAGTCTGTCCAAAATGCATTTTGCAGCCCACCTCTGGACAGGTTGCTCCTGCGGGACAGCCTTTGCAGCAAAGTCAGGCAGCCCAAAGCTTTGGCCAAAGATCACATCACAAGGGAAAGCACTCAAGGGCTGTCAAATCTGCATGGGCCCTTGGCACTTACCGCTCGTCCTGTGGCAGCGTTGAAGGCCTTGTAAATGCTTCCAAACCCCCTAGAAACAGAAGAGTGGCAAGAACAGAGAAGTTATTCAGTGCTGAGAAGCAAAAGGCAGCCCAGGCAGGAGCTCTCTGCTGCCTGCAGTGTCTCTAAAACACCAGGGGCTGTCCACTCTTCGGCCAATGGCCCAGCAGCCCAGCAACCCTCTGCCAAGCCTTTCTTATCTTCCTGACCACTGAATCTTGTTTTCAGCAAAACAGTGGAAAGCAATGCTACTGAGAGCTGCTATCTGACAGCTGTCAGGTGGGAAGCTGCTCTCTCAGCTTTCTCTTCCTTCATGAGTGTGGCCAAATTACTTTGAATCATAGAAAACCGTATCTCCTGCAGAAAATAGGCAAACTGGTGCCACATGTTTGAGGGCTTGCAGAAGGGCTTCTAGGTCCTGCTGCTTCAGGCAGGCAAGACATTGCCAGCATCCAGTTATCTTTCATGATGCCTTCTACTGCCTCAGCACTGACACAGGGACAATCTGAAGCCAGGCTCTGAAGATGCTTGCAGCTTGCCTGACTTCCCACATGATACCGCACCACCAAAATACCTGGCCCATGGCTCCTTAGAACTTAGCGTGGCTGCACTCACCCACTGCCAATGAGTTCCCATCCAGTGTACTTCTTCTCTGGATCTTCCACACTCACTACACGCCCTGAAAGAAACCAAATGCAAGGAGCCAACTTCAAAACAGAGACCCTGACTTCCAGGAGATCTGAAAGCCAGCTGCACTCTCTGGGGCACTGAGCAATTTATGGTCGCTTGGCTAACAATAGCATCAACAAGAACAACAGCAGCAGCAGCCCCAGCAAGACAGGCAGCTCCGTAGCATGCCTGGCCTGCACAGAGTCTGCTTCTCCACACTCCTTTGGAGGGCTGCCTTGAGGGGAAACTAAGCCCATGGGAAAACCATCAGAGCAGACAGAGAGCAGAAAAGAACAGGCCCCAAGGCAAGGGGATGTCATCTACAAACAGGAAGGTGGGATGAAAAATCAGGACACTTCATTTTCCTGGGAAGAAACACTCTCTTGTGAGATTCAACAAAAGGTTTCATACTTGCAAAGTTTCAATGCACCCTGGGATCTGGATGAACTTTTAACAGCTGCTTTTTGCAGAGCAGAAAGAATATTGCAAAGTTAATTCCAGGAGAGAAGGGCACCTTCTCTACCTCTCAGCACAGCCTAAAGAATGCCTTGACCATTTTAGAGAACAGCAGCTCATGCTATAACCAACAACAATGGCTCTAAGAATTAGGATTCTCCTCATTTATCAGCAGGATAAGTTTTGGAGATGACTTTGCCCGTTCCCCATGCAGTGAACAACTACAAGTGCTTGTCTTCAGCCTGGGCTGCAGCAGTCACTAGCACGGGGCTCAGCCCCTTGAACACCCCCCACGTGCCCCATCTCCCCAGACGGGCGCAGCCAGACGGGTGACAAGGACAGCGCTGCTCCTCAGGCGCTGCCGTGACACAGACACCTGCACAAATGAGATGCTGATCCTTCCACGAGCCCAGGCAAAGCTGCAGCAACGGGACGGCAGCTGAAACCCCACAGCTAAGGAAGGCTCCAGCCCCTGCACTCACACCAGCTGTCGGTGGCAGGGCACGTATGACAAAATGCTTGGCAAAGCCCACAAATGGCCACTGAGAGCCACTCGGAAGAAGCTAGAGCCACATCAAGCCCTGTTACAAGCTGTTGGCCCCACTCAAGACAGAACATGATTGTCTTTGGCCTCAGAAACCACGGAGGACTACATCAATCCACCTTTTGTCTGAGGGCAGCTGATGGCAGACACAAAGTAAACTGGGCTCTGTTTTGTACCTTGGTGGTTATTCTCTGACAGCACTGCACTGGCAGCTGTTACCAGCTGCAAGGAGCAACTCCGTTGTGCTGCAGAATCAGCAAGGCCTTGCTGTGCTTTCCTAGAGTACGATCTGTGCAGGGATTGAGGCCAATGCTTAGTGTTCCTGGGGTATTTACCAGCTGGGCATTAGCAGTGGCAACATGCCTGGAACCAGAGGAACATGCAGCAGAGGGGCTGCAGGCTTCCTCCTGAGAATTGCCTGCAGGGCACTTCTATCTGACTGTGCCCCATAGATGTGTCTCTGATGCATCTTCCAAAGCATACAACTAAAATATCAAACAGGAATTGTAAAAAGAGTATCTTGTTTTTCTTCTGTTGGGGCACTTTCAAAAGAGCTCTTCCTCTCTGATTACTTGAGATAGTTCTAAGAATACAATTTCTTCATTTTTGGGGCGTACTGAAAAGATCTCCTCCTCTCTAATTTGTGCTGTCACCTGCCATTCTTTTCAAGGAGGTCAGGCTAACCAAACTGTAGCATTCTTATCAAAAGCAGCTGTAGAAGGAATAGTAGTACTAAAGTCATAAAAACAACACCAGCATTAAACCAGCCCCACAGCCAACTAATTTCTCTGAAGTATTTGGTCATTTCCAATGACTGGTGAGAAGTCAGGAGTCTAAAGGAAATCTAGGAAGTCAACTCTTCTGCTCAGTTTGGCCAGGCTAGCACACACACCTCTGCATCACTGGCTAGGTCACACCTTCCTGCTGCTCCCAAAACAATCCCTGCTTTTGTCTTCACTGTAGAGAGAAGCTCAGAGCCCACTCACGCCCAGCTGCCCTCAAAGGCAAAAGGAACGCCTCAAGTGCTCCCTGCCTGCATCCAAGCACCACAGTGGCTTCTGTAGAGAGTCCAATATTTCTCTCCCAGCACCAAATCAAGGAGGAACACGTGCTGCAGCTCTTGCTGAGGCACACACACTGTAATACACTGCTCGATGGCACAAGAAATCCCCAGGACGTACTCAGCAGATGCAGGGAATGCTCCTCTCTCTCCTGGCTTGAGCGGGGAGAACTGCTCATCCTCGGGTTTTCATGCTCTGGAGAGGAGGCTTCTTCCCAGGATGCTGCTGCAGCCACAGCTTGGATGGCAGCTCCTGCATTCATCTGCGACAAGAAATTTGCTTGTGTCAGAAAGGTGCCTGGCAGAGATGCTCCAGACAGAGCATTTCAAAGGCAAGCCCTTAGGAACAGCACTGGGGTTAGGCTGCAAGCTAAGCTGTCAACTCTTGCACCTCCAGTCCAAGCCAAAGAAGCGGTCTGAGACTACAGCTTCTCACAGTCAGCCGTAGTGGAGACTGCGAAAGGGAAAGAACAACTTTACACTTCACCCCGTTCTCAGGACTGCATTCACCACGGACAGGGACAACTTGCCCAGAATCTGCGTGGGTCACCACGCTCGCCTGAACAGAGCCCTCCAAAAACAAAGCCAGCACCAAGAGGTCAGCAGAAATACATTCCCAGCATTGCTGGCCCACCGGCCAAAGCACTAGCCCTGCTGCCCAGGGCAGCAGCTGACATTCAGCAACCCACTAAGTGTCCTTCTGAGCAGCTGCCACGGAGAGCACAGAGCATGGCGGTCAGAGACATTGCTCCCATCCACCGGCTGCTCTGCAGGGAAAGGCAGCAAGGGCAGAGACCTCTTGTTGCATGACTGCAGTGCTTCCTCCTCCTTCACTCACCCGCTTTCGTGCAGCCAGCCTGTACTGCAGCAGGGCCTTGCGCATCCTTTCCACTTCTTCTTTGTGCCTCTTCTCCATTGCCTCCATCTTCCTCTGAGCTTCCCGCAACTCTGCCTGCAGCTTCTCCTGGATATTCCATCAAGAGGAATCTTACTGGCATCTGCAATCTTGTTCAGGTTTCCTCTTTTGAACTCCCACAAGCACTTGTGTTCAGCCACTTCCTCCTGCATCTCTACCCAGCTCTAAGCCTTCCATCCTAGCTCTTCTTCCTGCTGCTCAGCGCTGGAGCCTGCCAGGCTTCCAGTGCATCCAGTGCCTGCAATGGTCCTTGCCTCCCCTTTCCTCACATCTCCAGTTCATGACCCCACCACTGCCCTTCCCTCTGCTACCTGGCCAGTCAGGCTCACCTGTCCATTCTCCCGCTCCTTATTCAGCTCCTGCCTCAGCTGCTCTAGCTGCTGCTGGCTTTCGTTTACATCTCCCAGCAGCCGGTGCACCTTATCATCTAGAGCAGCCTTCTGGCACTGGAGCTGCACATAAACAAAGAGAAGATGGCTTTAAACGTCCCACACACCACTTGTGGGGCAACCAAGATTGATGTGCTCATGCTTTCCAAAAGTATTTTCTTCTCCTTCCTGTATTTACCAAGGGCCAGCTAAGAGGCAATCCCAGCCAGACACACAGTGTCCAGAGAAGCAGTGCCCATAAGGAGCCCCGAGGAGTCCCAAACAACACACAAACTCTCTCTTCACACTCTGTGCCTCTTGACTGTCCCTGGTTCTTTTCCCATCCAGGCTGCATGATGGCAATTTACTGCTTCATCTCAAGCAGCCTTTTCTCCTGTCCCCTCTGTACCTCAGCCACCAAATTTATCCATTGCTCCAGCTTCTCCTGTGCCTTCAAACTCTGTTCTTCCAGCTGTCTCTCCTGATGAGTGGAAGAGACACATCCAGATGAAGTCCCACCAATGCTCCCCAAAGGAAACAACAGAAGCTTCATCCTTTCAAAAACCCCCGCGCCCAAAGAGGGCACACTAGTGGCTTTGTGCCCTCCAGCACGTGGGAGGAGGGCCAACATGTGTAAGGAAAGGAGAGGTCACCTTCCTTCCCTGCTCTGATGGCTGCCTGTTTTCTGGGCCCCCTCTCCTCAGGATTTCTGCCTGTTCTCAAGGGCTTTGTCCTCAAATTCCCCTGCCCTTTGGTCAAGGAAAAGCTGCAGATGGACTGCAGGATGAGGACAACACCAGCACCTCGATGAGCCAGTCACAAGACAGGCCACCAGCTGAAGCACCAGCACCAGGAGGCCTGTTGCAACTGCTTCAGGCTCCAAGGGAAGACCTCTGTCCACTGCGGAAGGACAGAAAGCAAGGAACCCACTTGCTGGCACTGCAGCTGGCAGCAAGGTCAGCAGCAGTCTGCTGCATGGCACGAGGCTGTGGGGAAAATGCTGCCCCTTCGCTGCCGTGCTTTGGGTGCTGACCACCCAGCCTCCTGGGGAACTTGCCTTATGCCCATGCTGAACCTGTGCCTGCATATACTGTCCCAGCACTGTCCTCTGGGTCTTCACAGGCCTTCAAGTAAGAGCTCTTGAACCCCTCTGCTGCCTGGCCCAGCCATGTGTAGCCTACAGCAGATGCTTGAGACCATGGCCCATACTCAGGCTGCTCTTCTGCTAAGCCAGCCCTCCAAACTCGCCGGAAAACTTCAGAGATGTACTGTTTCTTACCAGTTTGTGCACAATCTCCCTTCTCTTTGCTTCCTCAGCAGACTGCCAGAGTCTCAGAGCCTTGCTGCACTGCTCTTCTGCGCAGCGGAGCTGTTGAGCCATGTCTTCACATTGCTGCTTGCTGAGAGATCTTACAGCCAGCAGCTCACGACGAAGGCCCCTCACATCCTCTGCAAAGGTGACACACGGCAACAGTCAGAGACTGCACAAGCAGAGGAATCTGCTGACCTTAAGCCCTTTCAGTTTCAGGCAAGGAGGAACCTGCCCTCAGCTCCTTCCCTCCTCACAAGCCCTGCAGACAGAGCTGCCTGTGCAGCGACTGCACTGGGCAGGGCGATCAGCAGAACAAAGCGCACGAGGCTCTCACCCACTATCAGCTCCTTGGCCTGCGTGGCCGTGCGCACTTGGGCTTCCAGGCGGCTCCTGGCCGTCTCCAGCTCTGATACGTGCTGCTGGGCCTCCAGCAGGCTGCTTTGCAGGCTCTCCTTCTCTGACCTGCAAGTTGTGAAGATGGAGAGCAATTGTTCCTGGCACACAGGGGCAGTTTCTCCGGTGAGGTACATCTTAAGATGTGCTTTAGGGTCCCTATGCCTTAGGCTGCCAAACAGCTTGCATGGAAGCTCAGATAAAGCAGGACAATTTTACCACTTAAAATAGCAGAGCAGGCCCCTCCAGGTGACTGGGCAGCCTTTCCTCATGACCTAGGCCAGCACAGAAAGCCCAGCTGACTTTGAGCTCAGTGGACAAAGCTCCAATTGCTGTTGCCTGACTTATCACACACGGGTGGCTGTGCCCACAAAGTCTGTGCAAATGAGCAAAAGGCCAGCCACTGCTCACAGCCCTCAGCTCATCAGCACTTCCAGGTCACTCTGCAGAGGGAGAGAACCATGTTCTCCTGGCTGACCTGTCAATGTTTCATGCCATTCCTCATGTGCATAGAGGTACTTGGCTTGCCAGGCACTCTCTAAGGAAAAGGGACTCAAGAAATTCACCAAACTATATAGTGAAACCTCCAGCTTCTAGCAGCATGAGTAGGAATCCAGAACTAGGTTTTTATCTGGACAAGAACTGTGTAGAAAAAGGAGAGACACACAGGTATCCTGCCAGTTAAATCATTGGAAGATCATGAACAAGAACACTTGCTACCTTTATTTGTGGCTAACTAAGCTGTTGGAAAGGATGGATAAATATAATTGCCTGGCAAAAGATTTACGATAGTACAGCCAAGCTGAAAACAATCCCCGCTACTGGCTGGACAATACCCTTACCTACAAAGAAGTCTAAAAGTCAAATGGACTGTTCCATCTCAACCCCCAGGGTTCATCCCACACCTGCAACCCTCCCCTGAAACATCAAGTGTCTGTAACCCCTTTCGCCCAAGTCTTGTTCCAGCCCACCTTGAAGCCCCCTGAGAAGGGGTCTCCGAGGGGCCAGACGCTCTCTTGGATCTTCCCCCCGTCTTAGAACTCCCAGCCTCTCCTAGAGCATCCTCTCTACCCCTTGTCTCTCCCCTCCCCATCCTCTCAAACCTTGATACGTGCTGCGTCTGGTAGCTCCAAGCAAGACCTTTCTCCATCCCTAATAAACCTCATCTTCTAAGAGCAGCCTTCAGAGATCTCTCGTCTCCATTCATCAAAGCCATCCTGGAGCCCAGCCATCCCCACACTAAGCCAGCAGTGCTCAGATGATTTGGCAGTCTTGAAAAAAAGGAAGAGGCACCAGCCAAAGGGACCTTGACAGGTTACAGAAGTGGGTGGGCAAGTGGGCAAGTATCAGTGCTCAGCAAGGATCCCTAGAGACTGTTGAGAAGTCACAAGACCTTTCCCTGCTGCTGCTGCTGCTCTTGCTGTTACTATTAAGCTACTCTAGGTCCTGCATCCTACTCCACAAGAGTGAGCTCTGAAGGGTTGCATGATTTGCAGCATGACCCTCCATCTTCAGCTGAAGGGTCAGCACCCTACTCACAACATTCACATGTAAGAGCCTTGAATTCTGAAATCCCACGTCAAACTATTTGGCAAGGCAAATCTGATGTTCAGATTTTGCAACAAAGGAGGAAGCAAAACCAGAGGGAAACTTCCGATTTCAGGAAACATCTGCACGGTTTTCACTGGTAGTCAAGTCAGTGCCATGTTGGTTTACTTTGCACTTGTTGCAGGACTGTGCAAGAGGTCCCAAGCAGGTGCCCAAAAGAGCTTGGAGAGCTTGAGTTGGCAGAAAAATAACATTCAGGTCAGAATATCGTTTTCTTTTTTCTCATGTCTCTTTTCCTCCCCGTCTGAGAAACATCAGGAGAACACACAGGAGGCAGAAAATCCTGACTGGTGGTAATGCTCACCACCTTTGTAATTACCTTCAATAATGTCCCACCCTGGCTCTCCTCCCTGCCTTTACCTGGCTTCTGCCAG
Organism: Lonchura striata; assembly: GCF_050655825.1. Lineage (NCBI taxonomy): Eukaryota > Metazoa > Chordata > Aves > Passeriformes > Estrildidae > Lonchura > Lonchura striata. The sequence continues at coordinate 80,645,960 of NC_140740.1, read as the reverse complement.
CTGCTCTGAAATGCCTCGTAGGTCCCGCTCCGTGGCTCTCACTCGGGCTTCCAGGGCAGCGTTCTCTCTCACCAGCACCGCCTTCTCTCTGCACACCTGCGACAGTGTCTGCCCTTGGAGAGAGAACTCCTGGAGCAGCTTCTCCAGGCCATTCTGGGCTGGCCGCTGCGGGCGGCAAACCTGCAAGTGGGGGGCAGCATTTTTCCAGCGGAACAACAACAACAACACCAAGAACACAGGCTCAGTCTTAGCTTGCTGCCAGAAGCAGCATTTGCGGCGGTCTGGCTAGGACAAATCCCTCTCCCACAAGTGCTGCCTCGGAGTCAAGTGAGCGTACCTTTGGTGCCACCAGAGGAACCGCTTCCTGCAGGAGATCCCTCTGAGGCTGCGATTCCTCCGCGCTCTGTGCCGCCACTTCAAACGCCCTCTCTAGTGAGGAGTGGCGCTTTCTCTCAGATGCAGCCAACTCCTTCCATCTGCGACAAGGGGACACACAAACAAGCCTTTAAGTGCAACACAGTCTCCTTGCAAAACCAGCGCTACATACCACACCCCACATAAGGCAGTCTCAGGGCCTTCCAACAGCCCTCTACTTCCACCTCAAGAGATGGCTGCAATTCCCTGCCTAGACCCGCATCTCTCTTTGTCATTCGTGCAGGTGAAAGAGTCGCCACTGAGGAGGTCAAACAAGCTTCCACAAGCCACAGAAGACTTCCAGAAAGCTCAGGTACTCTCAGTGCAACAGCTTCCTGCTAGGCCCAAGGTACCTTTCTGATACAGGTGGCACCGGACTTGCAAAAGATTTTCCTTGCCTAAGACACGCTTGGTTAGTCTAAATGAGCAGTCCCACAAGTGCTCCTGCTTTCCCTAGCAAAACAAGCAAAGAGCCTGCAAGTCATAGCTTGGGGAGGAGGTGGGTACTATTTTCCAGTTCAATAACCAAAGGATCCCAAGATGGTTTAGGCTGGAAGAGACCCCAGGAAGCCTCTAGCCCAGTCTTCACCTCCAAGCAATTGGGGTCAGCATTTGCTCAAGGCTCTATCCAGCTGGGGCTTCCAAATTCCAAGGGTGGAATCTGCACGTGCTCTCTGAGGCACTTGTTCTGCTGCATGAGTGCCTTTGCAGGTCAGTGCTTTGCTGTCCTGAAGCCCAGCCTGAACCTCTCTTGCTTTTACTCTGGTCTAGTTCAGACTGCTTTTTGTTAAGGTTTGAGAAGTGAGTCCCAGGAGGCAGATTTGCTCTAGGTCGGTCGGCAGCCAGACCTGCCCTGGGCTGCCTTCTCCCGTCAGTGCTGAGCAAGTCAAATGGTGAAAAGCCAATTTTGTTCTTTGGCCCAGAACCTCCTAAAGCCCAGCAGCACCCAGCCCTGCTTAGAGAACGTGAGAAAGCTTAACACGCACCTCAGCTCCCGGGCGCCGCGCACTCGATCCGTGCACTGCTGCCGCTCCGCCTTTCCTGCCTGGAACGAGGAGTCCTGACTGGCCAGAACCTCTCCCAGTGGGGCCTGCAAGGAATGGGCAGGGAAAAAGCACAAACCAGCAATGAGGAGCAGGGAAGTTGGCTCCTGACAGTTGGCAGAAGCAGCAAGCAGAGACACAGCTTAACTGAAAGCAAACTCTTTTGTATGGGGCCGTTTGGGTGGTGTTTAGGTGGTGTTTATGTCCCAACTAACTCTTGAGTTGCTCTGGAAATGTCTGAGGAGAAGCAGGGAACACTTCCCTGCTCAGCTCTGGTCAACGGGCTTCCCCTCAGGATTTCAGGCCTTTCAGAGTAGGCAATAGGAACTGCATTCCAGCCCTTCACAGACAGACCTTGCCTCTGCCATGCACAGCTGCTCAGAACCCTTCTCAACAAACTTGGGTCATGTCAAAGTTAAGGGTGTAGCTGAAGCAGTGACTGCAGCTACTTAGACAGGCCATGGAGAGGGGTAGGTCCCTGCAGGCAACAGTGGCTCCTCCATAGCCCACAGGGCTCTGAACGGCGCCTTGGCACCTTCTCCCTCTGCTGCCAGCAGGGAGCCTGCACAGACTGCACAAAGGGGCTGACTTTCGCACCAGGAGCACTCAAAGACATTGTGCTACCGCTTACCTCACAGCAAGGGAAGTTCAGAGTCCCTGTGACAGGGCCAGGGAAATGATGCCTGCATATGAAAGTTCAGATCCCATTTCCCACGGGTCAGTGGCTGGGCTGAAGAGCTAGGTCACGGCAGGACTCCAGCCCACATCAGCCATCTTCAGCCACAAAGGGCAAGTGCTGCTTGCTCAGAAACTTGCAGCTCTGCACTGCACCAAAGCTTTGCACTCAACCAACCAAAGCTGCCACTTCTTGCTGCAGGATGCTCAGGCCCTGGACATGCAGGTTTGTTGTCCTTTGACAGGACACCTCCCCTTTAGCCTCCGCAGGAAGAGAGCGAGCCAGAGGAGGCTCTGCTGCTGCTGCTGTGCTCTGCAGACAGGCAGCAGCGTGAGGGACAGGGAGTAACCTGTCATTTAGACCCTTATTGCTCCTGAATTCTATCCTCAGCTCTCCTAAGCAGAAAACATGAATTTGGAAACAATTGGGATGCTCAGTCATTACAACTCAGTTCAAGCGCACTAATGGGACTAATGTTTGGATGGGATTGCCTATGCTTCTGAAGGAGCAATTTCAGCCTGCCTACAATCAGCATGCAGCCTCCTGTCTGCAGAGCTTGATTTTCTTTTGTGAAAACCTCTTCAATGGAAAAGCAGGAAACGGATGGAATCCTTTTGGTAGTGTTTGTGCACACATTGACTTTGTGGACTTTCTTTCAGCCTGCCAGGCTGGCGCTCTACTGCAACAGGCCAAGGCCACAGCTTACTCCACAATCCTCAGACACCAGGAATGCCAAGGCTGCCCGTCCCACTCACCGAAGCGTGCACTTGACTCCTTCCCCCTCTGAGGCGACCTGTCGGGAACAAGGGAAAATGAACCAGGTGCTGTTAGAAATCTGTTGTGCTGAGGAGTCCCACAGAGCAAGTCCAGCCAAGCAAAGAGCATTTTCCTTTCACAACACCCCTCCGGGAGCAACACTTCTTTAGCACAGCAAGACAGACTGCAGGCCAATACCCTAGGCTGTGTCTACCTTTTGCTCGGCTTTGCCACTAAGGAACCAGAAACTTGACCGAGAAGATGCAAATTGTTCCTTAGAAGTCACTGCCTGCATTGGAGCTGGTTGTCCAGCCTGCAGCTAAAGCAGCCTTTTTCTCCTCTCTTTCCTGGACTTGCTTTTTCCTTTTGTCAATTGCACGCAGCAGGTCCCACGCGGTTGCTGTGCACAATTCCCCACAAAAGCTCCCACCAAAGCCCTCTTGGCGCTCGCAGTTCTGTTGGGACACAGCCCAGGCCCAGCTCCGGGCTTCAGGAGCACGCTCCAGCTGCTCGGCACTTTGCCCTTCAGCGCAAAGCCAATCCCTCTTGTAGCACACACTGTGGGTGCACTTAGACAGGCACATCCTTAAAAGATGAAATGCAGAACAAAAGATGCTTTTCCTCAGTTCTGGAGAGAACCAAACAGTTTTTAGAAGGATGCCTGCAAATCTCGCCCCGTCTGCATTTTGGAAGTTCCCACACCCTGCTAGGCAAGAGACACCCCCTTCTTAGGTGAAGCTGTTGACAGGAGCTTCACCCAACAGATGGCATCTTTATGCCATTTTTCTTTCAATGTGCTGCCCCAAGGAAAAACTTGGATTTACCAGTCAAACGACGAAAAGCTTTCCGAGAAGCCACCAATGAAAAGGCGCTGCTGACTGCTCTACGGACTCGCTCCATCCTTGGAGCAGTGCTGCTCAAGTCCGTAGTCCAGGGGAACAAAACAAAGGAAACAAACCCCCTCGTGCACAAGTCCCCTGACTGTGCAAGGAGAAAAGGGGAGAAACAGGACACTTGCACAACTCCACCAGCTGTGCAAGAAACTACAGCCACACAAGGACACCCGCTGTAATCTGAGAACAGCACAGCTGAGGTGATCCTCCTGCAATGAGCGCGCCAAGAGCTGCTCTGGACGCTGAGGCCTTGCGGGCACCAGGAAAAGCTCCTGCTGACAGCGCTGTGACGTGGCAGCCCTCTGCTGACATCACAATAGCAGCCGTTCCCGCTTGCTCTGTGCATTCATGCATAGCAACCAAACCTTCTCTGCAGCTGACAGAAAAGAAAAGCCTGCACAGATCTCCTCTGCCCCAAAGCAGCACAAAAGCCCCCTGCAGTCCATAACCCACAGCTCAAATGAACCAAGAGCAACACAAAACAGGCACCAAGCCCATACACCCTGTACACCAAGCTGAACACGGAGAGACAACCAGGATGGGAGGAAACCAAAGGCAACGTGCCCTTTCGGCCAGCACTGCTTCTCACTAAAGACAAATTTCAATGTGCTTTTAAATCCTGTGGATGAAATCGTGCTTGGCTAATTTTGCTAATATCCCGGATGGTTCCCTAAACTGGAATGCCTGTCATTCCTGCCCATTTACTGTATGGCTAACATCAACCAGCACATTGTAGGGATTGCTGAAGGAAGAATGACACCTAAGTGGGGAGAAAAAGCCAAGTAACCAACCTGTTGCACACACAGCACACTGCTGCTGCACAATCACAGCACCTCCAAGAAGCCTTTGGGGCCTGTGACTCACTTCTGGCAGCTTCCTTGGCAGGGCACACATTTGAGAGTCACAGAGATCTGACACTAATGGACGCACAGAAAGAAGGGAAAGGAAATCAAATCCCAGTGTGGGGCAACATAGAAGCTGCTGTGGGGAGGAAATCAGTGCAGCAAAATGGGCAAGTCCCACCTAAAAGGGAGGAGACCATGAGGCAGAGAGCAAAGAGCTCAGCCGCTGGGCACACCTTAGGAAGGCAGGCTCAGGAAAAAGGAGCAACCACAAGCCTTCAAAAGTTCAGAAGCTTACTTTCAGGCTGCATATTGTCCTGATGAAAATTCCCTCTGTGTGTCAGACTGAAAGTCAGGACAGTTCTCAAGAAATGTCTGACTAGATGACAAATGCCTTTGGAGCTACAGACACCACATTTGTGCCTTACTAGTGTCCTAATCCCAAAGCTTTAAAATGTTGCTGAGTGACCCTCATCTCCTCAGGGCTACAGATCAGGCAATAGTTTCAAACACGCACTGCCTACAAAACAGTCTGCATAGCTATGCATACCATTTTCTGCCCACTATTCACAAAACACTGCTGTGTCCTCAAAGGAAAGCAGCGGAAAGCTCTAGCAGCCTGCCCCCACCCCAAGAGTTTCCAACCAATTTTTTCCTCTACTTTCTACATCCTACGTCTTAGCAAAAGTCGTTTCTGCCAGCAGAGTGAACTGGAGACTGAGCATTCGTTCACGTGCAACAGCGCGGGCTGGTGTTGCAGCCTGAGAGCTGGAACACAGGAGCTTGGGCAATTGAGCTTTGGGATGCAACAGCAGCCAGAGAATGAGGCTGGGGGTGACTGCCTGGGGAGCAAAGTGGCCCAGCAATGGCATTGCACACAAGCTGTGGAGGAGGCACTATGAGCATGACAGCCCTAATAATGCCACACAAACCCTCCTAATTTTACACGTTTATTGGACGCTGGTTGCTCTGCATGTATGTCCATGCTGCCACCTTGATAACCTTTAGGAAGCAGTCAGAGCTAGCAGGATTCAGCCAGCATCAGGAGCTGATGCAGCCCAAGAAACTGCTGATTTACGGAGGCTTTTGGCTTCCAAGGTGAAGCCAAGGCCAGCCCTGCTGCTGCTGCTGCTGCTGCTCTGCCAGAGAGCCCCGGCTGGGCAGGGATGGCACCACTGTGCCACGGGCTGTTTCTTCTTCCAGAGCTGGGTGCTGCTTTTGAGCCAGCAATGACAGCTGGTGGGAGAACAAATGGGCCTTTTCCTGTGCCAGCACTTAGGGATGCACTAGGGCCACCTTCAGGGAAGGCTTTCCACCCCCACAAAGCAAAGCAGAAGGATACAGTTGGAAAACGCTTCCTTTACAGCCACATTCGCTCTTGGAAAAGAAGGGACCGAGTGACAGGACGAGCTTGCTGGGATTTTCCCTCTGAGAGCAGTCTGGGAATGCTGCTTGCTGTCACAGGTGCCTCCCAGGAAACTCCACACACTCACTCAGTTTCCTCCTTTCTAACACTAGGTCCCGGTTAACTGCCAAGAGGATGAGCAGTGTAAGCCATTCCTCAGCAAATGCCAATCCCTGGAAGAAATGCTGATTCCAGCGGGATTTAGGCCCAAGTGTTGTTCTCAAGAGCACTGAAGTTCAGGTTTCAGCAGCAAGACAAGAGCAGGCAGCTTGGCAGGCCTCCATCACCTCCAGCACTCACCTGCCTTGCAAATTCCTCTGCTTCCTGTAGCCACTGGCTGAACTCCTGTTCTTGACTCCTGTTTCCCGTGAGACTGGCACCTGAGGCACTGAGGCACCTCAGGAGGAAGTCTAGAACCAAATGACAGAGGAGAATTCCATTGAAACTGCTATTTGGATCATTTGCCCTGTTTGCTGTTAGCAACTCTCCACAGCAGACATGGAATTTGCATTTCAGTGAGCTATACAGCCCAGAAACGAAAACACTAGGCTCACAAAAACCAGGGTCAATTTACTCAGCTCTTGCAGGCCAGAAATGGGAGTGCAGCAAAGGACTAAAAAATGGACTACTACTATGCAGCATGTGTCCACCGTGGGCATGACAGAGATTTCAAACCCAGATCCATGCAGGGTATAAATATAAATATATAAAGTCTCATCTGGCTGTTCAAAGACGCCAGTCTAGGCGATAGAGAACTTTTGCACTTTTATTATATCGTCATCTTTACTCTGGCAAGAAGTCCTCTATTTAGTCTCACTCATGGTGGTTAACAAGCCCTTACATTTACACAAGCTTACAATTGCTGCAAAAAACTCCATGTCCTCATTTAACACAGAAAAAGAACTTTCTCGGAAGGAGGAGGTCCATTTGGATATTGACCAATTGAAAGTGGACACACCTCTGAGAGCACAGAGGGGTTAAAAGCAGAATTCCCAGGAGAACTCACTCTCTTTGGTTCCGGTCAGCGTGCAGTGCAGCCTCCCCGGCCCCGGCCGTGGCTGGGTGAGGAGGGGAAGGCCCATGGCCTGACTGAGGTAGGCCCAAGGGTGGAGGGACTGGAACCAGGCTGGCACCCTGCAGATGGAAGGGTGGAGAAATCTGAGATGTCTCCATTCCCCCCAGAGTCGAGAGAGAGAGAGAGAGGGAGAAAGAGAGAGAGAGAGAGAAAGAGGCAGGAGCGGCAGCTTGTCAGCAGTTCACCGTGGGGAAGGAGAAGAGCGGGGGGGCCACAAGGTGCCCAGCTGCCTGTGGGAGCCAGAGTATGGGCATCGAGCCATCCTTGGCAGTTGGAACTTTTAACCTTTCCAGAAAAATAAAAGCTTTGTAAAATTTTTCCCCTCCTCAGTTTGAGAGACAGGAAAGAGAGACAGCTTAGACCCTGGGATGTTAGAAATTCTAAATGGGAGGGGATGATAGAGTAGCTTTTGGCTAGACTTTCTCCTTAATACCCATAGACTGAACCAATTTTCTCCTCCAAGAGAGACTGTATTTTAAGAGGATGCCAGTGAGCCAAAGAGACCTACTTCAGCTAGGAAAAGACAGAAGTAGAGCGAACAGAAGAAAGTTAGGAGGTTTGTAGTAGTGCCCCCTGTCCTCAAAGAAGAAGAAGAGAAGAAGATCTCTGCTCTTAAGCCCTCGGCCCCAGAAGAAAATGGTGGGGGGGACTGTGGTCCCAAAAATTAAAAAACTAAACTCTTGTTTTTTCCCCTCTTGGCAGGGCATCCTTAAAAAGAAAAATCCTAAAAGCAGTCTGTCCATCCATGCATTCATGATAAGAGCACTGTGCATGGAAAGGAAAAGGGTCACCATGGCAAACTTCTCCAGGAGGTGCCATGTGTGACATAGAAACACATGATGTGGCTGCTGTGTTTCTCAGGGGGTCTGTGGCACAAAAGAGACTCCTCTCTCCCTCAATAGACTAAGTATCGATTGCCTAGAGGGTGGAAACCTGATTGGGGTCCAGATTGTGTCTCACTGTAGTTTGTTAGAGTTAAGTAGTAGGAGGAAGAATGCTTTGCAAGGTTTTCCTTTTAATTTTTGTGTCTAGTTTTTTTTCTTTCTTTTTTTCTTTTATAATAATAGCTTAATAAAGCTTTTTTCTGTTATTAAGCTTAAGCCTGCTTTGCTCTGTTCTCAATTTCATTTCACAGCATTCAGTTGAAAAATTGCATTTTCATAGGGACACTGGCATTGTGCCAGTGTCAAACCATAACACTCCAATACAGAGTAAGCGGTCAAATATGATAGGTGCACTTTGCCCAGACAAAGCAAGGTAGGAGAGAAAGAAAGACATAAAAGAGAAGAAAGAGAAGAAAGAAGTTTACCAATCTGTGGTTCCACATTGATACTACTGCACGGATAGTATGGATCTGGGATAGCTAGACAAAAAGAAAAAGAGGAAACAGGGCTGCAGGCAGGATCAAATTTTTAGTTAGCGTGTTGTATGCCTCTTATGCAAACTAAAATTTTTGTGCCAGTTTGTTTACCCATGAGCATCCAGATCTCTAGTATGTGAGTGTAGGATGGGCATCTCTAGGTGGAAAGAAAAGTTCACTTAGAACAGGGCTATCCCACCTCCACAGGATCTTTCTTCCAATCACAACTTTTCTTTCACAACAGTCAGAATGTCTGAGATGTGCCTGGTCCTCACATCTAGCCACAGCAAGCTGCAGGAAGCAAAGGTGGGACTGGGCAAAGGAAGAGAGCAGATCTGATTTAAAACCTTATTTAAGAGGTCTGAAGGTGCAAAAGTCCTTGGCACTTGATAAGAAGAATTCATAAATCCTGATGGAACTGCCAGAAGAAGGGACTAAGCCACCATAATAATATTTGTGAAGTAGTGACAGTCTAGTGAGGATATCACCAACAGGAAAAGAAGCAGCATAAACTCCCATTTTTCAAAAGGGAACAAAAAGACCCACATAACTACACGCCAGCCAGGCTCACCGAGTCTGGCTCTCTCTGGCCACGGGACGGAGGCTGGCCGGCTGGCTGTCCCGCTGGTGGCCGCAGGGCAGACACGCGAGCGGCCGCCCCGAGTCTGTGCCGAGACTGCCGCGGGTGGCGGTGATTGCTGCGGCGTGGGGAGCACAGCAGAGGCACAGAGCACGAGGAAACCGAGGCACAGCAATGAGGGAAGGACACTTGTCCGAGTCTCCAAAGACTTCATCCTGAAGGAGGGCAGAGCAAGTGACACATCTGACCCTGAAGGGGCTACTTTTAAAGGGGAGGGGGAACACAGGGAGGACACAACCTTTGAGCAATAGGAGGGCATTAGGGGAGGGCTGCAGGGTAAGGGCTCCCCAACAGAAGCCAACACGGGGTGAGAGCAGAACTCACAATCCAATTCTGCTTTGAGGAAAGGATGAAAGACAGGGAACACTCCAGAACCAAAGGAGTGTGCTGTCTTTGAGAGACAGGGGTAAGACAAGGGAACAAGGCAGCTATACAGGTGGATTGACACACATTTTGGTGGGGAAAACTGTGGTAAACAACTCAGGACTGAACCAAATGGGGTACTGTGGGAACTCAAAATGTCTCTCAGACATTTTTAGAGGTTCCAGGCCTTGGTCAGAAGCATTCTAGACCCTGGCAGACAGCTGAAAAACAACTGTGATTTTGAGTTTGAGCCATGGAATGAATTACCAACTTTGGAGGTGGAACAAGCAATCACAAAAGGTTAGATAGTATAGTATAAGTAGTTACGAAGTAGAGGGGAAATTTTTTTAGTATTGTACAGGGGGGTTTTAGCACATGTACAGGGGGGTTTTCACTTTGTACATGGGGGTCAGAAGTTCTAAGATGGAGGAAAGTGGGCTGAACCCATCCTTCTTCCTTCTTCTTCCTTGCCTCCATGTTCTTGGTGATGCTGGCACTCACAGATTGGTTTAGAGTAGAAAAACACTTGGCAACGTAGGTAGTAGGTATTGGGGAATAATTGTAAACATGTTATACGTAATATATCTTATAAAAGATAGCAGCAGTCCTGGGCGGGGGGAGAGACGAAGAAGACAGCAGATAGAGAGGATGTCAGGGTGTGTGTGTGCCTCTACCCAGGCCACTGATCAAATAGCTGCAGTCCAAGAACATAATCTGTTAGATAACTAGCAATAAACTGCCTTGAGACCGAACAGCTATGCCTGCGGAGTTTTTCTTTGGAAGCACGGGTTGGAGGAGGAATTTCACCACCACATGTGGCCCCAAAACAAGGCTGGGGTTCTCACAGGGTACATAGAACGAACCAATACAAACTTATAACAAGGAATGCTAAAACATACTACAGAAGAACAAAATGTAAAATAATAGACTATCACAGCTCACTTCTGCACCAAGTGCATGCAGTGGTCATAAGTGACTGGTTCTGCTGGGATGGAAACCAACCACCAAATCCTTGCTGAATTCAGCAGGGGCAGCAGCAGTACCTGCATCTGATGCCTAGCTCTGGGGCTGGGCTGGACAAAGGACACGCAGGGCACACAGCCCCTGAAGGATGTGACTTTGGAAACAACCACCTACCACTGTCTCCTCTTGTTTTGCTCTAGGGTCACACCAGCCTGAGGCACCGGGTAGCCCTCAATGCCACCTGGGACTGCAGATGACAGGCCCTGGCCTCCGGGACCGAACACAGGGAGGCAGTCACTCTCCTGAGGGAGCTTGCAGATTGAATCAGATGTCTGGTTGTCAGTCTCTATTTAGATTCTTCATCAATTTTAGAGTAACTTGAGGGCTGAGCATTATTCCTTCCCAGGGCCATATTTCTGATGCATGCTGGTATCCCCACATATACAGCAATTCAACACATTGAACTCATGGCTAATTCTTCCTACCACATCTAAAAACAAATCCTTTCCATTCGTTAATGTCGTTTCTACTCCTGGTTTAATCACCCCTTTCATCTCTTTCTCTTTTTTTAAGTCCAGTCCTTTAAAGACCTTATTCCCTGGTTTCTTATCAGTGCATAACCATTTCTCCCTTGTAGGGAATTCCCCCACTAGTTTCTGTTTATGGGTCCCTTCATTTTCAAATAGCCAATAGGCTTTTCCATCTTCTACACAGGTTTGTAATTGTGGCAAGTCAACACACTCAGGGTTACGATTACTGTGGAATCTGAGAACTGTGCTCCGTGCATTCCCGGTATAGATAGCATGATAGCACTTATCACAGGAATTTGATGAGCTCTCCTGGAGATTCACAGTCACTATTGCTATCAGCACCCACAGGGGTCCAGTACAGGTTACTCTCTTGACTCTCATGGTCCTTGGTCAGCTTCAGAGGGTAAGAGCACTGTCACCTGATCTGGGCTTGCCCCCTGTGCTTACATTCTTACCGGTATCCTCGTCTTACCCCACTCTTTCCCTGTGTTGACTTGTTATTTGTTTCCCGTTTTAGGGTCAGATCACTACTGTGGTGGGAGAATGCTCTATCTTATGGAGACTCCTTGTCACAGATTGCATAATGAGAAGTATCAGAAATTGCAATTAGTTTCTATTAATGTTTTATCAAAAACTGTCAATACATATCCTAGTAGTAAGACTTTAATAAGAAATATTACAATAAATATTTAAATAGCTCTTTATCCTAACTTTAACACTAATACTGGATTGAATAGGATATTAAATAACAGGTTTATAAATAATATCTTTAAAACACAGTTCATAGATTAGAGCGGTAGAAAAACATTTTATAAAAACAAGAGGTGTGACTTAGCATTACTGGAATCTTCCATTGTCTGTTCTGTGGGAGCAGAAACTGGACCTTTGACCCTAGTGACATGGGTCCACCCTTTTTCTTGAGTTCTTATTGCAGTTTTGGTAGTTAATAAAACTTGGTATGGGCCTTCCCATCTGGGGGTTAATGGCTCTTCTTTCCAGGATCTAATGAATACCCAATCTCCTGGTTGATATTTATGGATTTTAAAATCAATGGGACTACTTTGGGGGAGATATCCATTCCTTCTTAACTCTTCTAATGTTTTTACAGTTGTGTTTAGGTACATTTTCACACCTTTTTCTCCTTCTTCATACGTCCCCATACAATGTCAGGTAGTCAAAAATGGGTGTCCAAACATCATTTTGTAAGGGCAAATACCCATATCAGATCTAGGCTTTGTTCTCATTCTCATCAGGGCTAATGGGAGGCATTTTACCCAATTCATTTCTGTTTCATCTAATAACTTGGTAAGTATAATTTTCAGGGTCTGGTTAGTTCGCTCTACCCTTCCTGAGCTTTGGAGCCTTCAAGTAGTATGCAACTTCCAAGTCATACCGAGTGTTTCAATTACATTTTGTAAAATTCTAGCAGTAAAATGAGGCCCTCTGTCTGAATCGATTGTATTCACTACACCATAATGTGGGATAATTTGCTCTAGCAGAATTTTACTTACAGTTCCTGCCGTTGCTTTTAGTGTTGGAAAAGCCTCTATCCAATGGGTAAGGTGATCGATAATAACTAATAAATATTTAAACTTCTGTACTTGAGGAAATTCAGTGAAGTCAATTGTGTGTTCTGAAAAGGTCTTTTAGCTAATTCTCTTCCCCCTACAGGTACTTCCTTCATTATTTTGTTATTTATTTTCTGACAAGTCATACAATCCTTTGTTATAGCTTTTGCTATCCCAAATACCCCAATGCACATTTATGTTCTTAAAAAGTGATCACACAGTGCTTGAGCTCCCCAATGTGTAGAGACATGCAGAATTCCTAGGATTTTATGAGATAGGTTTCTATTCAATACTTGCCTCCCATCAGGCATTATCCATTTCCCCAATTCATCCCTTACACCCCCTTGATTTTGCAACTCTTCTTGCTCTTGTTCTGTGAATATTGGAATCTCTTCCCCATCCATTTCTTTTAGGTTTTCTAGTCCAAATATCCACTCTTCTTTTCCTCAAGCTGCCTCTTTGGCTGTCTGATCTGCTAAATTGTTTCCTTGTATTTCTATTGATGTCCCCCTTTGATGTCCTTTAACATGTACTACTGCAACTTCTAATGGATCTTTTAGTGCTTTTAGTGTTTCTTTTATCAATTCTTCATGAATTAACATTTTACCTTTAGAGTTTATAAACCCTTTCTTCCCAAATCTTACTGAATGTGTGTACATAAGCATACTTGGAATCAGTAGAGATAGTTCTTTTATTGTATTTCAACCAAATTAAACCTCTTAATAGGGCAAACAATTCACAGCACTCAGCTGACCATTTAGTTGGTCATTTTCCTTTTTCTATTACTTTCCTAGTTTTCCCATCTGTAACTGCATAACCGGACACCCTTTTCCCTTCTACAATTAGAGAAGAGCCACCTATAAATAACACTTCCCCTTCTAATAAAGGCAATTCTTGTAGATCTTCTCTTGCTTTAGTCTACAGATCAATTAGCTCTTCACAACAATGTTCAAGGTGGCCTTCTGATTTCCCATATAAAAACTGTGCAGGATTTGGCACTTTTGTAGTTGTGGATTCTATGTTATCAGTATTAGTTAGTACTATTTCACATTTCAGTAATCGACTGTCCGTCATCCATTGACTAGCTTTTTTGCTCAATATTTATTTTATAGCATGGGGGGTATGGACCTTAATTCTACCTCCAAAGGTTAGTTTATAGCTTTCCTCAATTAGAGTCACAGTAGCGGCCACCGACCGTAGGCAGGTGGGCCAGCCTCTCACCACAGGGTCCAACAATTTGGACATATAAGCAGCTGGTTTCCTTTCTCCACATCCCTCCTGCACTAATGCACCAAAAGCAATTCCTTCATCTACATTTACAAACTGTTCAAAAGGTTTTGCCAAACTGGGCAAACTTAAAACTGGAGCTTTCATCAGTCTTTCCTTTAACTCTCTCAATTCCCCTTCATTTTCTTCAGTCCATTCAAAGTACTGGTCTCAATCAATTTATCATATAAAAATTTAACTAACTTGGTGTGTCCATCTATCCAGGATTTACAGGATCCAACTAAACCCACTAGTTTTCTTACATCCCTTTTTGTCTTTGGGGAGGGCAAGGATAGGATTCCCTCCATTCTACTCATTGCCAATTTCCTATAACCTTTCCCAATTCATTGTCCTAAATATCTTACTTCTTGCTCTACAAATTGAAGCTTTCTTCTTGACACTTTTAATCCCTTTTCTATGGTAGTTCTATGGTAGTTTCTCCTACTATTTCCTTTTGCTCCCCCAAAATTAATAGCTCATTCACATATTGTAAAATCTGGGTATTCTGTTTTGCCTCAAATTGCTCTAATTATTCTTCTAATGCTTGTCCAAACAAATTTGGGGATTCAACAAACCCTTGGGGCAATCGTCCATTGATGTTGTTTTCTCCCTGTGTTCTCAACATACCATTCAAAAGCAAACCACCCCCTGCTCTCCTCTGCTAATGGGCACGCCCAAAATGCATATTTAAGATCTATCCCACTAAACCAGGAATGTTCTGGTGCTATTTTATTCAACATGTGTAAGGGTCAGGCACTACTGGATATCTGGCTACAGTTTGCTTATTGACTTCTCTTAGATCCTGTACTAATCGGTATGTTCCATCTGGCTTTTTAACTGCTTGTTCTAGGGTGATGTTATGGTGTTTGTGTCTCCTATCGTGTGTTCTGTTTCTGTTTGATATTATGTTCTGTGCTTTCAAAACTGACTCTGAAAGTGAAGGTTTGTTTTGCCTTGTTATCAGCCAGTTCACCTCCGCCCATGGTCTGCTGTCTAGAAGAGGCTGGTGCTGGCTGCCTTGCTTTTGCTTGCTTGCTTGGCTTGCTTCTGCTTTTGCCTTTGCTTCCTAGTTAGTTTAGCTAAGCACTCCAATTCTTTCCCTGGACTCTTTCTTTTCCTTTCCTTTTCCTGAATACCATCCAACCTGCTCCGGACTGGGACCTGGAAACACCGAGGAACACCGAGAGCCTGCGCTCTGTGATCTGCAGCAGCCATCCCCAGGGCCAGAGAGCAATCCCCAGCACCCAGACCCGAGTGACCACTCCCAGGAAAGACTTTCTGGATTTGTTCATCTCTTCAGAGTGCTGAAAGTGTTTTATTGTCATCTGGTGTTAATTTTTTTTTGGTGCTGGGGAGTGCTTTGTTTGTTAAAGAAACAGGTTCTTTTCCACTTCTCTCAGAGAAAATTTTTTCCCGAACCAGGTGGGTGGGGAGGGGCCGTGGGGGTTTGTTTTCTGGGGGCTCCTTCCAGAGGGTTTTCCCCAAATTTGCCCTAAACTAGGACACTGGTAAAATTGGTGTATTATGGGGTGACATAGATGGCTCTAATATCCCATCCGGAATCAAACCTTTTCTTATGGGTGTTAATCCCTGTTTTCCTTCAGCTGAGATGGAGTATTGAGGGACTCAAAAGGTTGTAATTTTTGGGTTTCATTTTTATCTTTATTGGTGGTATATCTAATAAACCTCGACCACCTTCTTCTGCCCATACCTGGGAATCTATTTCTTTCTCATCTTCGGTATTTAATCTCAGAATTGTTGCTGCCATCTTCCCTTCTTTCGGAACTATCCCTATCCCTAACTTTATTTGTAAATCACAGCTGAGTAAATTACATTTCAAATTAAGCATAAGCAGTAAATCAGCACATCCTTCCCTTGAATTTCCCCTTAATATTACTTGTTTAATTACAGGTACTTCAAATGGACTATTGCTTGCCCCTCTTACTTTACAAGTTGTTCTACTAAGTTCACGATCTTCTGGTATCTTGAAAACACATGACCTATCAGCTCCTGTATCTACTAAAAATTCAAATTCTTCTCTGAGGGCCTACCTCTAAATTTACCAAGGGCTCCACTTTTAAATCCTTTACTGCCCTCAGAGAATAGTGCCCCTGACGTCCCTAATCTTCTCCTTCTTCAACTCCTATCTCAGCTTCGCTGTATAATTTCTGGTCCCCCTGGGCCGGGACTCCGATCCCCCCACCGAAAAGGAGGACACTCCCCTAACCGGTGGCTCCCTGTCGTCGCTCTCCCGTTAGGAGTATTTTCTACCACCGACGCTGGGCTCCTCCTTCCATGTAGGAAGGACCTTTCCCGGCACTGGGTTTCCGGGAACCCACGGGAGTCACCTTTAATGGCTTTGGACGGATTTCCCAGACCCACCCCTGGGAAGCTCTGGGCACTCAGCCCTCCGTGGCCCTGTTAGGGGTATCCCCTCGCTCCGAGGCGTTCCTTGGGTGCTCTCGGGATCTAATCCCTCAATCCAGCCCACCCCGGGGGTCTTGGCCATGGCTGAGCCCCGAGGGTACCACACTCAGTCCTCTGCCCTCTCGCTTCCTTCCTTTCCGGCCGGGCCCCTCGCGGGAGTCCGAAACGCGGTACTAGGAAGTTCACTGTCGCTCCGGGAGTCAGGACTGCCGGCCCCGTCTCACTCACACCACACTCTCCCACCATTCGGGGCGTACCCTTGCGTACCCTCCGTCCCTCTCGCACATTCACCCAGGTGCCGCTCGCCCAGGTGCTGCGAGGACCTCTCCCGCTGCCTGGAAGGCGATTCGGACTTGTTGAGGCTTCCAGCCGTTCCTGGGGATCCAGACAGCAGCCCCTCTGCGGATCCGAGGTAGTCCTCAGTAATCCGGGATGCTGAAATCTGCCGGGTGCACCTCCCAAATCAAAGTCCTACTCTGGACCCACCTCTGGCTGTGGCTCTCCCAGGCGAGCCCCCGGTGTTATGGACAGGCTTACAACAAAAACTTTAAAGTAACAAAAAATGAGGCCAATTAATTTTAAAAAAATAAGCCTCTTCATTACAACTGAACAACTGGAAGCAAAAGCCTCCGGCTAGTCTGGAGACTGTTGCAACAACTTATTAAGGGTAACCGTGAGACGTTTCCAAGGATACCCGCTCCAAGACCCGGGTGTCACACCCCCCAGGCCTTTTAAAGTCTCTCGTCTCTCCTGATTGGGGCGCTCAGGATCCGCGCTGTGATTGGTCCATTCCTCCGTTGCTGATTGGTCCATACGTTGTTGCAGTCTTGGCCAATCATTCTGAGGTTCTCGCCTCCTATTGGTCGGTCTCTCCTCCAATCTTGATCCGAGCTGTGGCTGTGTTCCACGGTGCAATCCTTCTGGAAGCTTCTCTGACCCTCCACAGAGACTGGCATCTCCTCCCCGCTTCCACTGCCCTTTTCGGCATGCACAACAGCATTGAGCTCCAATAGAACTGATCAGCTTATTGCACCCACAGCATCCAAACCGGCACCACACACTGTTAGCTACATTTATAATCACAACTTGTTACTTGTATCAACAACATCCATCCTTACACATCCATTGTTATGAACATTCCAAAAACAATTTCTAACTTGTACTAACAACATTTAACATCGTAAATACCATGCAAACTACATTCCCAAAAAGTTTAAATTATATTCTTTTACTACTTAAAACAAGCAGTGTAAGCCATTCCTCAGCAAATGCCAATCCCATGAAGAAATGCTGATTCCAGCGGGATTTAGGCCCAAGTGTTGTTCTCAAGAGCACTGAAGTTCAGGTTTCAGCAGCAAGACAAGAGCAGGCAGCTTGGCAGGCCTCCACCACCTCCAGCACTCACCTGCCTTGCAAATTCCTCTGCTTCCTGTAGCCACTGGCTGAACTCCTGTTCTTGACAAGCAGCCTTCTCCTGTTCCCTGTGAGACTGGCACCTGAGGCACTGAGGCACCTCAGGAGGAAGTCCAGAACAAAATGACAGAGGAGAATTGCACAGAACGTGCACTTTGGATCGTTTGCCCTGTTTGCTGAGGCACCAGGTAGCCCTCAATGCCAATGACAGGCCCAAGCCTCCAGGACCAAACACAGGGAGGGAGTCACTCTCCAGATGGAGCTTGCAGATGGAAAAGGCTGCCGTGAGCAGGCACCTCAAAGAGCAGACAAATGAGGCCCTCCTGCACTTCAGCTGTGCCACGCAGCTACACAGGCCTGGGTAGACACCGCAGAGCACAGGGACAACAGAAAGCACAGAAAGAGGGATAAACCCAGTCAAGCACAGAGACTTTTCATGATTGCTGAGCCCCACACAACCCCAAGCGTGCCATCACCCACCAGTCCTTTTCTGTTGACAAAGAGCAGGTCCGGCGGGTGCCTTGCCCTGCTGGCCAGGGTCCTGCCAGGCCATTTCCTCTCTGCTCTCCTGTGCTGCCAGCAGACGTGCCTGCCTTCTTCATTCCACTTGCAGAGCCTCGGACCTATGAGCCATGGCCAGGCGGGAGGCAGGAGCAGTCACAGAGGAGAGGTGCCAGCTGCACCGAGCAGGAACCAAAAGCCTCCATGTGCACAGCTGAAAGCCTCTCTCTCCACAGGGTGTTTTGGCTGCCCTGCTCTTCACTGGGAAGTGCAATTGCCCTTTCTTCCTCATCCAGAAGTCCACAGCAGGGCCAAAGCTAGCCAATGGGCAGCATTGCAAAGGCAGTGTAGGTTGGAGCTGGTAAAGGAGGGAGACAGTTGCCAAATCCAAACCACACTAGAATGCCACACTTAAGAGGGACTTTCCATCTTTAAGAAAGAATGGCCAATTCAGAAGTGAACATAGAGCCTTATTCCATGGCTGACAAGGAAGGGAATTGTCCAACAGGCTTGAGGGGGTGTAGGACTTTTATTGTGACTCCAGCTCCAAGCTGCCTTTGGTGAAAGCAATCCTGAAGTGGTGCTGGTCATCTCTTCTGCTTTCTCGATGGCTTTGCTGCAAGTTTCCTTTGTTTACATTGGAAAAGCCTTTGGAGTGGCAATTTAGATGGCGGGGGCCGATGTGATCTGTAGAAGGAATAACAGAAGTACAGCCATAGAAACAACTGCAGTATGAAAACAGCCCCACAGCCAATCAACTTCTCTGAAGTATTTTCTCATTTCCAATGACTGGTGGCAAGGCAGGAGTCTAAAGGGAATCTAGGAAGACAACTCTTCTGCTCAGTTTGGCCAGGCTAGCACACACACCTTCTCTGCATCACCGGATAGGTCACAGCTTCCTGCTGCTCCCAAAACAATCCCTGCTTTTGTCTTCACTGTAGAGGGAAGCTCAGGCAAAGCCCACCCACGCCCAGCTGCCCTCAAAGGCAAAAGGAACACCTCAAGTGCTCCCTGCCTGCATCCAAGCACCACAGTGGCTTCTGTAGAGAGTCCAATATTTCTCTCCCAGCACCAAATCAAGGAGGAACACGTGTTACAGCTCTTGCCGAGGCACACACACTGTAATACACTGCTGGATCAGACAAAGAATGCACAGGACGTACTCAGCAGCTTCAGGCACCTCCTCAGCAGCCTGACAGCCAGCCCTCTCCCACAGCTCTAGCCTGGCTCTGCAGGGCACTTCCCGTGGGACCTCCCTCCTTCTGAGAGGAAGCTCTGTGTTCCCCATTCTCTTTGGGCCTGCAACGCCATTCCTGCCTTCCTCAAACCTGCACTCTGCTAGCCTCTCACCAGACTGCTCCCTGCAGACACAAAGGTCTCTCCAGCACTGTTTACCAAGGGCCACCTAAGAGACAGTACCCCCCAGACAGACAGAGTCCAGAGAAACAGTGCCTATATGGAGCACAGAGGAGTCCAAAATGACACACCAACTCTCTTTTCACAGCCTTTGCCTTTTGACTGGCATTCCTTCATAACTTTGCTTCTACAGCTTGCATAGTGGCAACTTCCTGCTTCATCTCCAGCAGCCTGTTCTCCTGCTCCTTCTGTACCTCCGCCAGAAAGGTACAGAAGGAGCAGCTGTGGGCCAGCAGCTGCTCTGCCTCCAAACACTGCCCTTCCAAGTCATGGTGAGGGGAGGAAGACACTTCCACATGAAGTGCCAGCCAAGCTTCCCAAATAATCAGTGGAAGCTTCATGCCGTGCACAACCCCGCACCTGAAAAGGGCACAGCAGTAGTGACTTTGTGCCCTACAGCAATGCTGTCCTAAGCAGAAATTCAAAAGCAGGATCAGCAGGTGGGAGAAAAGGAGATGCCACCTTCCTTTCCTGCTCCCATGGCTGCCCGTTTCCTAGCCTTCTCCCCTCAGGATTTCTACCTGTTCTCAGAGGTTCATTGCCCCAAGTGCTGAAGTGGTCCTTGCCATCTCCTTTGCTTCCTGCATGATTTTGCAGCAGGGATGACAGCAATCAGGCTGTCAGAAGAGGCTTAAGAGAGGCTCCGCTGACTGGAGAAATGGATGCTACCCAAAGGGAAAAAGAAACAAACCAAACCAAATTAAAAGAGAGAGAGGAAAAAGGAACCATTCTTTTCCAAACTCTGTTCCTAACAGGGTCAAGCTGGATTCCTCTAGCACCCTGAAATACACAAACATAGGACTGAGGGCACCATCAGCACGTGTGCCTTCATGTCCAGGATGCTGCTAGCACAGGCAAACATGGCCCAGAACTGGGCTAGTCCATTCTACAAGGTCTCATCACTTGCTGAGATTTTTGTCCTGACAGCACTGTGGGATTGCTGCTTGCTGTCCAAAGGGTTTGTTCCTTTCAGGAAACTCAACAGATGTATTCCAGCTCTTCATTTCTACCGACGTGGGCTATTTGAGTGTCCAAAAGAGATGTGGGACATAAGACATTCGTCAGGAGACTCCCAAGAGCTCTAAATAATATTGATCCCACATGTTGCGCTCAGGACCACTGGGCACGCAGGTTTTCAGCAGCAAGCCAGGAGCAAGGACACAAAGCAGCAGGGCTCAGATCTGCTCAGCTCCAGCATGCAGGGAGAGTAGGCTCTGCCTTGGCATGCCGCCCCCACCTCCTGTGCTGCCTGGCATCTTCCTTCTCAGCAGGAACAGCCAAGGAAGTGGCCAGGTCACCAGCTCCTCATCGGCCACAAAACCGGGCAGCAAAGCCGCAGTGATTCTCATCTACTCCACCGGGCCAGGCAGCACATGGAGCTGGCACAACTCCTGCTCAGCTGTCCCTAATTTGCTGGCAGGAACCAGGGGCAGAAACCTCTAAGAGTGGGGCAGGAGGGACAAGATGAGTGCCCTCAGATGCTCACAGGGAACTCCCCCACAGCCCCCAGCTTCCCGCAGACCAACCCAGAAGCGCTGGGCAGGGACGGCTTTCGTCGTGTTCTTAAAGCCCCCGTCCCTGGTATTGAAATACTTCAGTTCCTTTTGCTACCAGGTAAGCCTGAATACACCACCCAAGAGCAAAAGAGGGCCACAGAAATGACCAGAAGGAGGGAGCTCTCCTCTGAGGAATGGCTGTGAGAGTTGTGCTGGTTTAGCCTGGAGAAGAGCAAGCGCCAAGGAGACCTTTCAATATTTGTAGGGGCTTCTAAGAAAGATGGGGACATATCTTTTAGTAGGGCCAATTGTAAGGGGACAAGGCTGAATGGTTTAAGCTAAAAGACACTCCATTCAGATTGGCTCTAAGGAAGAAACTGTTCACGAGGAGAGTGCTGAAACACTGGCACAGGCTGCTCAGAGAGCTGGGAGGAGCCCCAAGCCCAGCAACGTTCAAGGTCAGCTTGGATGGGACTCTGAGCAACCTCATCCACTTCAAGATGTCCTTGCCGGTGGCTGGCGTTTTGGACTAGATGACATTCGCTGGTCCCTTCTAGCCACAAACAGTCTTGGATCCTACTTGGCTTTCATTGGAAAAGCACCCGGAGTGGAGATTACTAGATGCAGGGGGAGGCCCATCTGAAGCCCTGGAGTTTGCCCAAGGTACACACCCTGACAGGGAACAGCTGCTTGGGCTGCAGCCGCTTTGCCTTGTACCTGCAGAAGTTCCTCGGCAGAGCCTCGCCTGTCCACATCCATCTGCAAGCAGCAACCCAGAAATTCACGCAAGCCAGAGGGCAGCCTGAACTTGTGCAGATCTGGTACCCCTTGCTTGCCTATCAGGTAGTTAGCCTGAAGCAAAAGGAAACATGAGACTCAATCTGATTCTTGCATATCCTTCAGTGCTCACCTAGAGCCCATCTTTTAAGCTCCAGTCTGCAGAGTCAACTTCTTGCCTAGCAGAGCTTTAGAGATGAGCCTTTCTCTCCCAAAGGAAAAAAGGCTCCAGTGCAGCCCCAGCTATTCCAAGCTGCAACAGGTCTTCCCTTGACAGCTGATGCGAGCCCCAGGGATGTTTTTAGAAAGAGGGCCTTGGTGGAAGCACTACCAGCTCTGGGCATGGGATTTTGTCTAATGGACACGCAGCAGAAGGACGCCGCTCTCTGAGCGTATTTGCACCTTACCGTGTCACTCTTTTCCCGAATATAAGGAGCCTCTCCTGTGGCCATTTCTATTCCCACGATGCCAAGGGACCAGGTGTCCACTTTGGGGCCGTAGGGCTCTCTTCTCACCACCTCGGGTGCCATCCAGCAAGTGGTGCCGACCATCAACCTCCGTTTACTCTGCCCAGGGCTGAGCAGACCACAGAGGCCAAAATCAGCTGTGGAGAAAAACAAATACTGCTTCAGGTAGGAAACCAAGGAAAAGGCTTCCTCAGGACGCCTACGTCTCAGAATGCAGTGCTGAATCGAGCTGCAAAAGCAGCTGGGCTCTCTTTCCTCAGGGCTGCAGCCAAGGACTCGGGCATTTCTCCACTTAGTAACACCCCAAGATTCCCACCGTGGCCTTTTCTCACCCACCAGAACTTTTACACTGAAACTCTCTCCCTTTGGAAGGAACACACACACAAACCAAAGTTACTCCTGCTACCTTGTTGCTCTCTAGCCCACTCAGCACCTTACAGCTGCGCCCTGGGCTTGCAGAGTGCTCCCTGCCCTCTCCCCGGCGCCACTGCTGGGCACCCGCAGCCGCTCCAAAGCAGCCCCACAGCGCCTGCCCGGAGCGCTGCGCCTGACCAAGAATACCCACCCAGCTTGACGGAGCCATCCCGGCCCAGCAGGATGTTTGCACTTTTGATGTCTCTGTGGATCACCTGGTTGGCATGCAGGAAAGCCAGGCCTTGCAGGCACTGGGAGAGAAAAAAGGAACAGGAGGCCAGAAGTAAGTCTACTCTGATTTCACCACACACAAAAGGAGTCTGCTCCTGGAGATACACAGATCTCAAAGGAGCAGTGAGCGCTGGGCAAGAGGAAGAGCTTGCTGCTGCCACACTAGGAGAGCAGGATCTTTCCAAGGGAGGGCATATCAGCGCTTGAGGGAGACACATCAGTCACTGCTCCGGACTGTCCCCGGCAAAGCCAGTCAGAGCGATCCCTGCTGCAGTGGATGCACTCTCCCCGTCCGCAGGACAAAGAATGGTTTTCCAAAAGAGGAAAAGTCCCTACCTTGGCTACCAAGGGGATCACTGTCAGGTGGGAGATTGGAGGACAAGGGACAGCCCACTTGGAAGTAGCTCATGTGCCAGTTTTCAGTAGCAAGCACCATGGTGGGTGCTATGCCATCCTTTGAAGTTGAGACCGGTGACAGACCAGTCTCTCTTTGGCTCTGCCACTGGTTTAAAACTTGGACACCAGCACCTTTGTGCTTCCAGGCAAAGAAGGTATTGCAGAAAGGCAAAGGCTTGGAGAGGCAAAATGCAGAACAGAAAATGACAATGAAAATAAGACAGAGAGTTCAGTAATGGGATAGAAGTGTACAGAAGAGACTGGAGTAAGAGCAGGGACACTGGCAGGCAGTCCAGTCCAGATGCTCTTTCTTCTCCGCAGCATAAGAGCAACACAGAAAGAAAGCTCTGAACATGGAATCACTCACTTTGCAGCGCTTTCAAAGGACCAGTCTGTACAAGCCATCCCAAGCACAAGCAGCACCCCTTACCTCCCGACACACGGTTGCGATGTGTCCTACAGCCATCCTTTCCCTGCTGATCACATCGGCCAAGGAGCCTCCATCCATAAACTCCAACACCATCAGGACAACCTCATTGACAAGGTAGCTGCAAGACAAAAGCAACCGCATGGAGCTGAATGTGCACAGATAAATTGCCGCATGCAAGAAAAGACTACAGCTGAGTTTTGTGTCCAGGTCACTGGTAAGTGAGGAGGGAATCAAGTGAAGACACTCTCCACCTAGGCTATCCAGTGCTTGCCATCTGTGCCGTCTAAATGAGGAAGGCACATCCGTGGAAAAGGAGACGGTTTAGGTGGCAAGCAGGGGAAAGCAGCAGTTTTGTGACGGCAGAGATTCATCTGGAAGCGGACACATCCCAGCAGCTGCTTCATCTTCTTCGTACACAAATTGTACCATTAACTCCAGCAGCAAGGAGGCACAGTATGCACAGCTTTTACTCAGGGCAGGTGGGTGTGCAGCATTGCCAACGCCCTTTGGAAAACCTTGCAGAAAAGACAGTCACAAACAGGAAAAACAATTTCAAACCTGACAAATTATGTCTCTCCTAGCCTAGTCTTTTGGCATGCAAGGCAATGGAAAACAGTGCAAACAGTGCAAGGGAAATCATTTCTGTCCGGCTTTCTCAGCACTTCTCCTCCGACACTTGGAAAAACTCACGCCCAAAACGGCAGAACAACACGCAGCGAGTGAACATACATGCTGCTGGCTTAGTAAGAGAGACACGTTTCTGAGATCAATCTGCAGGCTATTTCTGCCAGGAAGCATTTGTGGGGACAAAATGCAATCTCCTCCCATGCCTCCTACAGGAGTAGACTGATGTGAATTGAAAGATCCATTTTCTGCCAGAATACTGACCTTTCTAGGTAGGTGACAATATTGGGGCTCCTATATTCATTCATGACCAGGATTTCCTTCACCACATCCTCGCAGCCCTGGTGCTGGAGATTAAGTACCTTTATGGCCACCTACAATGACATGGAAAGCCATTAGGAGCAGACATTACGAGTGCCTCTTCCTCCGTGCATTCACGGGCCTGGATGCCTTGTCACCTGGGTGGAAATGGACACTAAACCATCAACCACAAAGTGCTAACAGCACTCTTTGCACCTGCACACTCCTCCAACACACTTTGTTTATCACTACTATTACCATTGACACGTGTTTTGCAAGCCCAAAGTAATTTTGCTCCAGTGAAGATAAATTGAAAGCACTGGAAGGACGTTAGCATTTCTAGGGGCTTTGACCAGCCTTTCAGAGATGGCTGCCATTCTTGATTGTGTGCCGAAGTAAACAAGCACATACATAAATGACAGCAAATATGTTGCCCAAAAATGAGCTCCAAGGCGACTCAAAGGAAAATTACAATCCTAGCACATCCTAACTTCTTCCGTTTGGGTTTTGCAACTCTGAAAAACAACCTCAAACACGGTTTATACTGTGTAATTATTGTAATTGGTAATTAGTTAGTGGGTTTAAAAAGAAATAACCCTTCTGTGGGGCACTGTGGATGCACCCCAGGTCATAAGCAGGGCTTAGGGCTTTTGGATGCCTACTCGACCTCCCTCCAAGTGAACTTCCTGAGCGCAGCACTGCGGGTGGACAAGGAACTACCAGGAAGATGGAGTTGTATTTGCTGAGAGCCAAAAAGGACAACTCAGGACTCTGAACTTATAGCCCCACAAAACAGCAGGACTCTCCAAGACACTTCCATGTCTGTTCAGTACAAATGGCATCTCTGTAGTGGAATGTCTCTGACACAGGATCAACACAACGTTGTATCAGTTAAGGCTCTTCATCCATTTCTTCCAACTGATCTGTGCGTGTGCGTGTCTGTGTGTGAACTGGGTTCCCTAGGACTGAAAGGCAAAACTGTGCTCCGGTAAAGATCTCTCCTTCTTGAGGTCCTGCATTATATTTTCAAGCTGAACCACGTGGTGGAAAACAATGGGAAATCCTTTCTGTGTCGGAACCTGGGCTTAAGAGGAACTGGACCACAATGACAGCTCTTGCCATCAGCTAATCTATGAATATTTATCCAGTAAGTCCAAGCCAGCGCATCCTTCTCTGAAAGACAGCACCGCCATCCTTGCATTCACTCAGGTAGGGAGGAAGGACAAAGTCTGTCCAAAATGCATTTTGCAGCCCACCTCTGGACAGGTTGCTCCTGCGGGACAGCCTTTGCAGCAAAGTCAGGCAGCCCAAAGCTTTGGCCAAAGATCACATCACAAGGGAAAGCACTCAAGGGCTGCCAAATCTGCATGGGCCCTTGGCACTTACCGCTCGTCCTGTGGCAGCGTTGAAGGCCTTGTAAATGCTTCCAAACCCCCTAGAAAAAGAAGAGTGGCAAGAACAGAGAAGTTGTTCAGTGCTGAGAAGCAAAAGGCAGCCCAGGCAGGAGCTCTCTGCTGCCTGCAGTGTCTCTAAAACACCAGGGGCTGTCCACTCTTCGGCCAATGGCCCAGCAGCCCAGCAACCCTCTGCCAATTCTTTCTTATCTTCCTGACCACTGAGTCTTGTTTTCAGCAAAACAGTGGAAAGCAATGCTACTGAGAGCTGCTATCTGACAGCTGTCAGGTGGGAAGCTGCTCTCTCAGCTTTCTCTTCCTTCATGAGTGTGGCCAAATTACTTTGAATCATAGAAAACCGTATCTCCTGCAGAAAATAGGCAAACTGGTGCCACATGTTTGAGGGCTTGCAGGAGGGCTTCCATGTCCTGCTGCTTCAGGCAGGCAAGACATTGCCAGCATGCAGTTATCTTTCATGATGCCTTCTACTGCCTCAGCACTGACACAGGGACAATCTGAAGCCAGGCTCTGAAGATGCTTGCAGCTTGCCTGACTTCCCACGTCAGACCGCACCACCAAAATTCCTGGCCCATGGCTCTGTAGAAGTTAGCGTGCCTGCACTCACCCACTGCCAATGAGTTCCCATCCAGTGTACTTCTTCTCTGGATCTTCCACACTCACCACACGCCCTGAAAGAAACCAAATGCAAGGAGCCAACTTCAAAACAGAGACCCTGACTTCCAGGAGATCTGAAAGCCAGCTCTACTCTCTGGGGCTCTGAGCAATTTATGGTCGCTTGGCTAACAATAGCATCAACAAGAACAACAGCAGCAGCAGCCCCAGCAAGACAGGCAGCTCCGTAGCACGCCTGGCCTGCACAGAGTCTGCTTCTCCACGCTCCTTTGGAGGGCTGCCTTGAGGGGAAACTAAGCCCATGGGAAAACCATCAGAGCAGACAGAGAGCAGAAAAGAACAGGCCCCAAGGCAAGGGGATGTCATCTACAAACAGGAAGGAGGGCTGAAAAATCAGGACACTTCATTTTCCTGGGAAGAAACACTCTCTTGTGAGATTCAACAAAAGGTTTCCTACTTCCGAAGTTTCAATGCACCCTGGGATCTGGATGAACTTTTAACAGCTGCTTTTTGCAGAGCAGAAAGAATATTGCAATGTCAATTCCAGGAGAGATGAGCCCCTTCTCTACCTCTCAGTACGGCCTAAAGAATGCCTTGACCATTTTAGAGAACAGCAGCTCATGCTATAACCAAGAACAATGGCTCTAAGAATTAGGACTCTCCTCATTTATCAGCAGGATAAGTTTTGGAGATGACTTTGCCCGTTCCCCATGCAGTGAACAACTACAAGTGCTTGTCTTCAGCCTGGGCTGCAGCAGTCACTAGCCCGGGGCTCAGCCCCTTGAACACCCCCCACGTGCCCCATCTCCCCAGACGGGCGCAGCCAGACGGGTGACAAGGACAGCGCTGCTCCTCAGGCGCTGCCGTGACACAGACACCTGCACAAATGAGATGCTGATCCTTCCACGAGCCCAGGCAAAGCTGCAGCAACGGGACGGCAGCTGAAACCCCACAGCTAAGGAAGGCTCCAGCCCCTGCACTCACAACAGCTGTCGCTGGCAGGGCATGTATGACAAAATGCTTGGCAAAGCCCACAAATGGCCACTGAGAGCCACTCTGAAGAAGCTAGAGCCACATCAAGCCCTGTTAGAAGCTGTTAGTCCCACTCAAGACAGAACATGATTGTCTTTGGCCTCAGAAACCACGGAGGACTACATCAATCCACCTTTTGTCTGAGGGCAGCTGATGGCAGACACAAAGTAAATTGGGCTCTGTTTTGTACCTTGGTGGTTATTCTCTGACAGCACTGCACTGGCAGCTGTTACCAGCTGCAAGGAGCAACTCCGTTGTGCTGCAGAATCAGCAAGGCCTTGCTGTGCTTTCCTGGAGTACGATCTGTGCAGGGATTGAGGCCAATGCTTAGTGTTCCTGGGGTATTTACCAGCTGGGCATTAGCAGTGGCAACATGCCTGGAACCAGAGGAACATGCAGCAGAGGGGCTGTAGGCTTCCTCCTGAGAATTGCCTGCAGGGCACTTCTATCTGACTGTGCCCCATAGATGTGTCTCTTTGATGCATCTTCCGAAGCATACAACTAAAATATCAAACAGGAATTGTAAAAAGAGTATCTTGTTTTTCTTCTGTTGGGTCACTTTGAAAAGAGCTCTTCCTCTCTGAGTACTTGAGATAGTTCTAAGAATACAATTTCTTCATTTTTGGGGCGCACTGAAAAGATCTCCTCCTCTCTAATTTGTGCTGTCACCTGCCATTCTTTTCAAGGAGGTCAGGCTAACCAAACTGTAGCATTCTTATCAAAACCAGCTGTAGAAGGAATAGAAGTACTAATGTCATAAAAACAACACCAGCATTAAACCAGCCCCACAGCCAATCAATTTCTCTGAAGTATTTTCTCATTTCCAGTGACTGGTGAGAAGTCAGGAGTCTAAAGGAAATCTAGGAAGACAACTCTTCTGCTCAGTTTGGCCAGGCTAGCACACACACCTCTGCATCACTGGCTAGGTCGCAGCTTCCTGCTGCTCCCAAAACAATCCCTGCTTTTGTCTTCACTGTAGAGGGAAGCTCAGGCAAAGCCCACTCACGCCCAGCTGCCCTCAAAGGCAAAAGGAACACCTCAAGTGCTCCCTGCCTGCATCCAAGCACCACTGTGGCTTCTGTAGAGAGTCCAATATTTCTCTCCCAGCACCAAATCAAGGAGGAACACGTGCTGCAGCTCTTGCCGAGGCACACACACTGTAATACACTGCTCGAGGGCACAAGAAATCCCCAGGACATACTCAGCAGATGCAGGGAATGCTCCTCTCTCTCCTGGCTTGAGCGAGGAGAACTGCTCATCCTTGGGTTTTCAGGCTCTGGAGAAGAGGCTTCTTCCCAGGATGCTGCTGCAGCCACAGCTTGGATGGCAGCTCCTGCATTCATCTGGGACAAGAAATTTGCTTGTGTCAGAAAGGTGCGTGGCAGAGATGCTCCAGACAGAGCATTTCAAAGGCAAGCCCTTAGGAACAGCACTGGGGTTAGGCTGCAAGCTAAGCTGTCAACTCTTGCACCTCCAGTCCAAGCCAAAGAAGCAGTCCGAGACTACAGCTTCTCACAGTCAGCCGTAGTGGAGACTGCGAAAGGGAAAGAACAACTTTACACTTCACCCTGTTCTCAGGACTGCATTCACCATGGACAGGGACAATTTGTCCAGAATCTGCGTGGGTCACCACGCTCGCCTGAACAGAGCCCTCCAAAAACAAAGCCCGCACCAAGAGGCCAGCAGAAATACATTCCCAGCATTGCTGGCCCACCGGCCAAAGCACTAGCCCTGCTGCCCAGGGCAGCAGCTGACATTCAGCAACCCACTAAGTGTCCTTCTGAGCAGCTGCCACGGAGAGCACAGAGCATGGCGGTCAGAGACATTGCTCCCATCCACCGGCTGCTCTGCAGGGGAAAGGCAGCAAGGGCAGAGACCTCTTGTTGCATGACTGCAGTGCTTCCTCCTCCTTCACTCACCCGCTTTCGTGCAGCCAGCCTGTACTGCAGCAGGGCCTTGCGCATCCTTTCCACTTCTTCTTTGTGCCTCTTCTCCATTGCCTCCATCTTCCTCTGAGCTTCCCGCAACTCTGCCTGCAGCTTCTCCTGGATATTCCATCAAGAGGAATCTTACTGGCATCTGCAATCTTGTTCAGGTTTCCTCTTTTGAACTCCCACAAGCACTTGTGTTCAGCCACTTCCTCCTGCATCTCTACCCAGCTCTAAGCCTTCCATCCTAGCTCTTCTTCCTGCTGCTCAGCGCTGGAGCCTGCCAGGCTTCCAGTGCTCCCAGTGCCTGCAATGGTCCTTGCCTCCCCTTTCCTCACATCTCCAGTTCATGACCCCACCACTGCCCTTCCCTCTGCTACCTGGCTAGTCAAGCTCACCTGTCCATTCTCCCGCTCCTTATTCAGCTCCTGCCTCAGCTGCTCTAGCTGCTGCTGGCTTTCGTTTACATCTCCCAGCAGCCGGTGCACCTTATCATCTAGAGCAGCCTTCTGGCACTGGAGCTGCACAGAAACAAAGAGAAGATGGCTTTAAACGTCCCACACACCACTTGTGGGGCAACCAAGATTGATGTGCTCATGCTTTCCAAAAGCACTTTCTTCTCCTTCCTGTATTTTCTAAGGGCCAGCTAAGAGGCAATCCCAGCCAGACACACAGTGTCCAGAGAAGCAGTGCCCATAAGGAGCCCCGAGGAGTCCCAAACAACACACAAACTCTCTCTTCACACTCTGTGCCTCTTGACTGTCTCTGGTTCTTTTCCCATCCAGGCTGCATGATGGCAATTTACTGCTTCATCTCAAGCAGCCTTTTCTCCTGTCCACTCTGTACCTCTGCCACCAAGTTTATCCATTGCTCCAGCTTCTCCTGCGCCTTCAAACTCTGTTCTTCCAGCTGTCTCTCCTGATGAGTGGAAGAGACACATCCAGATGAAGTCCCACCAATGCTCCCCAAAGGAAACAACAGAAGCTTCATCCCTCCAACAACCCCCGTGCCCGAAGAGGGCACACTAGTGCCTTTGTGCCCGCCAGCACGTGGGAGGAGGGCCAACATGTGTAAGGAAAGGAGAGGTCACCTTCCTTCCCTGCTCTGATGGCTGCCTATTTTCTGGGCCCCCTCTCTTCAGGATTTCTGCCTGTTCTCAAGGGCTTTGTCCTCAAATTTCCCTGCCCTTTGGTCAAGGAAAAGCTGCAGATGGACTGCAGGATGAGGACAGCACCAGCACCTTGATGAGCCAGTCACAAGACAGGCCACCAGCTGAAGCACCAGCACCAGGAGGCCTGTTGCAACTGCTTCAGGCTCCAAGGGAAGACCTCTGTCCACTGCGGAAGGACAGAAAGCAAGGAACCCACTTGCTGGCACTGCAGCTGGCAGCAAGGTCAGCAGCAGTCTGCTGCATGGCACGAGGCTGTGGGGAAAATGCTGCCCCTTCGCTGCCGTGCTTTGGGTGCTGACCACCCAGCCTCCTGGGGAACTTGCCTTATGCCCATGCTGAACCTGTGCCTGCATATACTGTCCCAGCACTGTCCTTTGGGTCTTCACAGGCCTTCAAGTAGGAGCTCTTGAACCCCTCTGCTGCCTGGCCCAGCCATGTGTAGCCTACAGCAGATGCTTGAGACCATGGCCCATACTCAGGCTGCTCTTCTGCTAAGCCAGCCCACCAAACTCGCTGGAAAACTTCAGAGATGTACTGTTTCTTACCAGTTTGTGCACAATCTGCCTTCTCTTCGCTTCCTCAGCAGACTGCCAGAGTCTCAGAGCCTTGCTGCACTGCTCTTCTGCGCAGCGGAGCTGTTGAGCCATGTCTTCACATTGCTGCTTGCTGAGAGATCTTACAGCCAGCAGCTCACGACGAAGGCCCCTCACATCCTCTGCAAAGGTGACACACGGCAACAGTCAGAGACTGCACAAGCAGAGGAATCTGCTGACCTTAAGCCCTTTCAGTTTCAGGCAAGGAGGAACCTGCCCTCAGCTCCTTCCCTCCTCACAAGCCCTGCAGACAGAGCTGCCTGTGCAGCGACTGCACTGGGCAGGGCGATCAGCAGAACAAAGCGCACGAGGCTCTCACCCACTATCAGCTCCTTGGCCTGCGTGGCCGTGCGCACTTGGGCTTCCAGGCGGCTCCTGGCCGTCTCCAGCTCCGATACGTGCTGCTGGGCCTCCAGCAGGCTGCTTTGCAAGCTCTCCTTCTCTGACCTGCAAGTTGTGAAGATGGAGAGCAATTGTTCCTGGCACACAGGGGCAGTTTCTCCGGTGAGGCACATCTTAAGATGTGCTTTAGGGTCCCTATGCCTTACGCTGCCAAACAGCTTGCATGGAAGCTCAGATAAAGCAGGACAAGGTTACCACTTAAAATAGCAGAGCAGGCCCCTCCAGGTGACTGGGCAGCCTTTCCTCATGACCTAGGCCAGCACAGAAAGCCCAGCTGACTTTGAGCTCAGTGGACAAAGCTCCAATTGCTGTTGCCTGATTTATCACACACGGGTGGCTGTGACCACAAAGTCTCTGCAAATGAGCAAAAGGCCAGCCACTGCTCACAGCCCTCAGCTCATCAGCACTTCCAGGTCACTCTCCAGAGGCACACAACAGTGTTCTGCTGGTTGACCTGTCAATGTTTCATGCCATTCCTCATGTGCATAGAGGTACTTGGCTTGCCAGGCACTCTCTGAGGAAAAGGGACTCAAGAAATTCACCAAACGATATAGTGAAACCTCCAGCTTCTAGCAGCATGAGCAGGAATCCAGAACTAGGTTTTTATCTGGATAAGAACTGTGTAGAAAAAGGAGAGACACACAGGTATCCTGCCAGTTAAATCATTGGAAGATCATGAACAAGAACACTTGCTACCTTTATTTGTGGCTAACTAAGCTGTTGGAAAGGATGGATAAATATAATTGCCTGGCAAAAGATTTACGATAGTACAGCCAAGATGAAAACAATCCCCGCTACTGGCTGGACAATACCCTTACCTACAAAGAAGTCTAAAAGTCAAATGGACTGTTCCATCTGAACCCCCAGAATGTATGGTTCATCCCACACCTGCAACCCTCCCCTGAAACATCAAGTGCCTGTAACCCCTTTGGCCCAAGTCTTGTTCCAGCCCACCTTGAAGCCCCCTGAGAAGGGGTCTCCGAGGGGCCAGACGCTCTCTTGGATCTTCCCCCCGTCTTAGAACTCCCAGACTCTCCTAGAGCATCCTCTCTACCCCTTGTCTCTCCCCTCCCCCATCCTCTCAAAACTTGACACCTGCTGCGTCTGGTAGCACCAAGGAAGACCTTCCTCCATCCCTAATAAACCTCATCTTCTAAGAGCAGCCTTCAGAGATCTCTCGTCTCCATTCATCAAAGCCTTCCTGGAGCCCAGCCATCCCCACACTAAGCCAGCAGTGCCCAGATGATTTGGCACTCTTGAAAAAAAGGAAGAGGCACCAGCCAAAGGGACCTTGACAGGTTACAGAAGTGGGTGGGCAAGTGGGCAAGTATCAGTGCTCAGCAAGGATCCCTAGAGACTGTTGAGAAGTCGCAAGACCTTTCCCTGATGCTGCTGCTGCTCTTGCTGTTACTATTAAGCTACTCTAGGTCCTGCATCCTACTCCACAAGAGTGAGCTCTGAAGGGTTGCATGATTTGCAGCATGACCCTCCATCTTCAGCTGAAGGGTCAGCACCCTGCTCACAACATTCACATGTAAGAACCTTGAATTCTGAAATCCCACGTCAAACTATTTGGCAAGGAAAATCTGATGTTCAGATTTTGCAACAAAGGAGGAAGCAAAACCAGAGGGAAACTTCCAAATTCAGGAAACATCTGCACGGTTTTCACTGGTACTCAAGTCAGTGCCATGTTGGTTTACTTTGCACTTGTTGCAGGACAGTGCAAGAGGTCCTAAGCAGGTGCCCAAAAGAGCTTGGAGAGCTTGAGTTGGCAGAAAAATAACATTCAGATCAGAATATCGTTTTCTTTTTTCTCATGTCTCTTTTCCTCCCCATCTGAGAAACATCAGGAGAGCACACAGGAGGCGGTAAATCCTGACTGGTGGTAATGCTCACCACCTTTGCAATTACCTTCAATAATGTCCCACCCTGGCTCTCCTCCCTGCCTTTACCTGGCTTCTGCCAGCTGCTCTGAAATGCCTCGTAGGTCCCGCTCCGTGGCTCTCACTCGGGCTTCCAGGGCAGCGTTCTCTCTCACCAGCACCGCCTTCTCTCTGCACACCTGCGACAGTGCCTGCCCTTGGAGAGAGAACTGCAGCAGCTTCTCCAGGCCATTCTGGGCTGGCCGCTGCGGGCGGCAAACCTGCAAGTGGGGGGCAGCATTTTTCCAGCGGAACAACAACAACAACACCAAGAACACAGGCTCGGTCTTAGCTTGCTGCCAGGAGCAGCATTCGCGGTGGTCTGGCTAGGACAAATCCCTCTCCCACAAGTGCTGCCTCGGAGTCAAGTGAGCGTACCTTTGGTGCCACCAGAGGAACCGCTTCCTGCAGGAGATCCCTCTGAGGCTGCGATTCCTCCGCGCTCTGTGCTGCCACTTCAAACGCCCTCTCTAGTGAGGAGTGGCGCTTCCTCTCAGATGCAGCCAACTCCTTCCATCTGCGACAAGGGGACAGACAAACAAGCCTTTAAGTGCAACACAGTCTCCTTGCAAAACCAGCGTTACATACCACGCCCCACATAAGGCAGTCTCAGGGCCTTCCAACAGCCCTCTACTTCCACCTCAAGAGATGGCTGCAATTCCCTGCCTAGACCCGCATCTCTCTTTGTCATTCATGCAGGTGAAAGAGTCGCCACTGAGGAGGTCAAACAAGCTTCCACAAGCCACAGAACACTTCCAGAAAGCTCAGGTACTCTCAGTGCAACAGCTTCCTGCTAGGCCCAAGGCGCCTTTCTGATACAGTGGGCACTGCACTTGCAAAAGATTTTCCTTGCCTAAGACACGCTTGCTTAGTCTAAATGAGCAGTCCCACAAGTGCTCCTGCTTTCACTAGCAAAACAAGCAAAGAGCCTGCAAGTCATAGCTTGGGGAGGAGGTGGGTACGATTTTCCAGTTCAATAACCAAAGGATCCCAAGATGGTTTAGGCTGGCAGAGACCCCAGGAAGCCTCTAGCCCAGTCTTCATCTCCCAGCAATTGGGGTCAGCATTTGCTCAAGGCTCTATCCAGCTGGGGCTTCCAAATTCCAAGGGTGGAATCTGCACGTGCTCTCTGAGGCACTTGTTCTGCTGCATGAGTGCCATTGCAGGTCAGTGCTTTGCTGTCCTGAAGCCCAGCCTGAACCTCCCTTGCTTTTACTCTGGTCTAGTTCAGACTGCTTTTTGTTAAGGTTTGAGAAGTGAGTCCCAGGAGGCAGATTTGCTCTAGGTCGGTCGGCAGCCAGACCTGCCCTGGGCTGCCTTCTCCCGCTTGTGCTGAGCAAGTCAAATGGTGAAAAGCCAAATTTGTTCTTTGGCCCAGGACCTCCTAAAGCCCAGCAGTGCCCAGCCCTGCTCAGAGAACGTGAGAAAGCTTAACACGCACCTCAGCTCCCGGGCGCCGCGCACTCGATCCGTGCACTGCTGCCGCTCCGCCTTTCCTGCCTGGACCGAGGAGTCCTGACTGGCCAGAACCTCTCCCAGTGGGGCCTGCAAGGAATGGGCAGGGAAAAAGCACAAACCAGCAATGAGGAGCAGGGAAGTTGGCTCCTGACAGTTGGCAGAAGCAGCAAGCAGAGACACAGCTCAACTGAAAGCAAAATCTTTTGTATGGGGCCGTTTAGGTGGTGTTTAGGTGGTGTTTATGTCCCAACTAACTCTTGAGTTGCTCTGGACGTGTCTGAGGAGAAGCAGGGAACACTTCCCTGCTCAGCTCTGGTCAACTGGCTTCCCCTCAGGATTTCAGGCCTTTCAGAGCAGGCAATAGGAACTGCATTCCAGCCCTTCACAGACAGACCTTGCCTCTGCCATGCACAGCTGCTCAGAACCCTTCTCAACAAACTTGGGTCATGTCAAAGTTAAGGGTGTAGCTGAAGCAGTGACTGCAGCTACTTAGATAGGCCATGGAGAGGGGTAGGTCCCTGCAGGCAACAGTGGCTCCTCCATAGCCCACAGGGCTCTGAACGGCGCCTTGGCACCTTCTCCCTCTGCTGCCAGCAGGGAGCCTGCACAGACTCTGCACAAAGGGGCTGACTTGCGCACCAGGAGCACTCAAAGACATTGTGCTACCGCTTACCTCACAGCAAGGGAAGTTCAGAGTCCCTGTGAGAGTGCCAGGGAAATGATGCCTGCATATGAAAGTTCAGATCCCATTTCCCACGGGTCAGTGGCTGGGCTGAACAGCTAGGTCACGGCAGGACTCCAGCCCACATCAGCCATCTTCAGCCACAAAGGGCAAGTGCTGCTTGCTCAGAAACTTGCAGCTCTGCACTGCACCAAAGCTTTGCACTCAACCAACCAAAGCTGCCACTTCTTGCTGCAGGATGCTCAGGCCCTGGACATGCAGGTTTGTTGTCCTTCGACAGGACACCTCCCCTTTAGCCTCCACAGGAAGAGAGCGAGCCAGAGGAGGCTCTGCTGCTGCTGCTGCGCTCTGCAGACAGGCAGCAGCGTGAGGGACAGGGAGTAACCTGTCATTTAGACCCTTATTGCTCCTGAATTCTATCCTCAGCTCTCCTAAGCAGAAATCATGAATTTGAAGACAAGTGGGATGCTCAGTCATTACAACTCAGTTCAAGCGCACTAATGAGACTAATGTTTGGATGGGATTGCCTATGCTTCTGAAGGAGCTATTTCAGCCTGCCTACAATCAGCATGCAGCCTCCTGTCTGCAGAGCTTGACTTTCTTTTGTGAAAATCTCTTCAATGGAAAAGGAGGAAACGGATGGAATCCTTTTGGTAGTGTTTGTGCACACATTGACTTTGTGGACTTTCTTTCGGCCTGCCAGGCTGGCGCTCTAATGCAACAGGCCAAGGCCACAGCTTACTCCACAATCCTCAGACACCAGGAATGCCAAGGGTGCCCGTCCCACTCACCGAAGCGTGCACTTGACTCCTTCCCCCTCTGAGGCGACCTGTCGGGAACAAGGGAAAATGAACCAGGTGCTGTTAGAAATCTGTCTGTGCTGAGGAGTCCCACAGAGCAAGTCCAGCCAAGCAAAGAGCATTTTCCTTTCACAACATCCCTCCGGGAGCAACACTTCTTTAGCACAGCAAGACAGACTGCAGGC
Source organism: Lonchura striata (assembly GCF_050655825.1). Lineage (NCBI taxonomy): Eukaryota > Metazoa > Chordata > Aves > Passeriformes > Estrildidae > Lonchura > Lonchura striata. Next base: position 80,609,074 of record NC_140740.1, on the reverse strand, counting down.
CAATACCCTAGGCTGTGTCTACCTTTTGCTCGGCTTTGCCACTAAGGAACCAGAAACTTGACCGAGAAGATGCAAATTCTTCCTTAGAAGTCACTGCCTGCATTGGAGCTTGTTATCCAGCCTGCAGATAAAGCAGCCTTTTTCTCCTCTCTTTCCTGGACTTGCTTTTTCCTTTTGTCAATTGCACGCAGTAGGTCCCACGCGGTTGCTGTGCACAATTCCCCACAAAAGCTCCCACCAAAGCCCTCTTGGCGCTCGCAGTTCTGTTGGGACACAGCACAGGCCCAGCTCCGGGCTTCAGGAGCACGCTCCAGCTGCTCGGCACTTTGCCCTTCAGCGCAAAGCCAATCCCTCTTGTAGCACACACTGTGGGTGCACTTAGACAGGCACATCCTTAAAGGATGCAATGCAGAACAAAAGATGCTTTTCCTCAGTTCTGGAGAGAACCAAACTGTTTTTAGAAGGACGCCTGCAAATCTCGCCCCGTCTGCATTTTGGAAGTTCCCACGCCCTGCTAGGCAAGAGACACCCCCTTTTTAGGTGAAGCTGTTGACAGGAGCTTCACCCAACAGATGGCATCTTTATGCCATTTTTCTTTCAATGTGCTGCCCCAAGGAAAAACTTGGATTTACCAGTCAAACGACGAAAAGCTTTCCGAGAAGCCACCAATGAAAAGGCGCTGCTGACTGCTCTACGGACTCGCTCCATCCTTGGAGCAGTGCTGCTCAAGTCCGTAGTCCAGGGGAATAAAACAAAGGAAACAAACCCCCTCTTGCACGAGTCACCAGACTGTGCAAGGAAAAAAGGGGAGAAACAGGACACTTGCACAACTCCACCAACTGTGCAAGAAACTACAGCCACACAAGGACACCCGCTGTAATCTGAGAACAGCACAGCTGAGGTGATCCTCCTGCAATGAGCGCGCCAAGAGCTGCTCTGGACGCTGAGGCCTTGCGGGCACCAGGAAAAGCTCCTGCTGACAGCGCTGTGACGTGGCAGCCCTCTGCTGACATCACAATAGCAGCCGTTCCCGCTTGCTCTGTGCATTCATGCATAGCAACCAAACCTTCTCTGCAGCTGACAGAAAAGAAAAGCCTGCACAGATCTCCTCTGCCCCAAAGCAGCACAAAAGCCCCCTGCAGTCCATAACCCACAGCTCAATGGAACCAAGAGCAACACAAAACAGGCACCAAGCCCATACACCCTGTACACCAAGCTGAACACGGAGAGACAACCAGGATGGGAGGAAACCAAAGGCAATGTGCCCTTTTGGCCAGCACTGCTTCTAACTAAAGACAAATTTAAATGTGCTTTTAAATCCTGTGGATGAAATCGTGCTTGGCTAATTTTGCTAATATCCCAGAGAGTTCCCTAAACTGGAATGCCTGTCCTTCCTGCCCATTTACTGCATGGCTAACATCAACCAGCACATTGTAGGGCTTGCTGAAGGAAGAATGACACCTAAGTGGGGAGAAAAAGCCAAGTAACCAACCTGCTGCACACACAGCACACTGCTGCTGCACAATCACAGCACCTCCAAGAAGCCTTTGGGGCCTGTGACTCACTTCTGGCAGCTTCCTTGGCAGGGCACACATCTGAGAGTCACAGAGATCTGACACTAATGGACGCACCGAAAGAAGGAAAAGGAAATCAAATCCCAGTGTGGGGCAACATAGAAGCTGCTGTGGGGAGGAAATCAGTGCAGCAAAATGGGCAAGTCCCACCTAAAAGGGAGGAGACCATGAGGCAGAGAGCAAAGAGCTCAGCCGCTGGGCACACCTTAGGAAGGCAGGCTCAGGAAAAAGGAGCAACCACAAGCCTTCAAAAGTTCAGAAGCTTACTTTCAGGCTGCATATTGTCCTGATGAAAATTCCCTCTGTGTGTCAGACTGAAAGTCAGGACAGTTCTCAAGAAATGCCTGACTAGATGACAAATGCCTTTGGAGCTACAGACACCACATTTGTGCCTTACTAGTGTCCTAATCCCAAAGCTCTAAAATATTGCTGAGTGACCCTAATTTCCTCAGGGCTACAGATCAGGCAATAGTTTCAAACATGTACTGCCTACAAAACAGTCTGCATAGCTATGCATACCATTTTCTGCCCACTATTCACAAAACACTGCTGTGTCCTCAAAGGAAAGCAGCAGATAGCTCTAGCAGCCTGCCCCCACCCCAAGAGTTTCCAACCAATTTTTTCCTCTACTTTCTACATCCTACGTCTTAGCAAAAGTCGTTTCTGCCAGCAGAGTGAACTGGAGACTGAGCATTCGTTCACGTGCAACAGCGCGGGCTGGTGTTGCAGCCTGAGAGCTGGAACACAGGAGCTTGGGCAACTGAGCTTTGGGATGCAACAGCAGCCAGAGAATGAGGCTGGGGGTGACTGCCTGGGGAGCAAAGTGGCCCAGCAATGGCATTGCACACAAGCTGTGGAGGAGGCACTATCAGCATGACAGCCCTAATAATGCCACACAAACCCTCCTAGTTTTACATATTTATTGGACGCTGGTTGCTCTGCATGTATGTCCATGCTGCCACCTTGATAACCTTTAGGAAGCAGTCAGAGCTAGCAGGATTCAGCCAGCATCAGGAGCTGATGCAGCCCTGAGAAACTGCTGATTTACAGAGGCTTCTGGCTTTCAAGGTGAAGCCAAGGTGTTATGCTTTGACACTGGCACAATGCCAGTGCCCCCATGAAAATGTGATTCTTCCCTTGAATGCTGTGAAGTGGAATTTAGAATAGAGTAAAGCAGGCCTAAGCTTAATAACAGGGGAAAAAACTTTATTAAACTATTTCTATAAAAGAAAAGAGAAAACTAAAGAGGGAAAAAAAAAAAGCACACAAAGATTAAATGAAAACTTTGCGAAGCATTCCTCCCCCCACTACTTAACTCTAACAAACCACAGTGAGACACAATTTGGACCTTAATTAGGTTTCTACTTTCTAAATAATTGATACTCAGTTTATTGAGGGAACAGGAGTCTCTCCGGTGCCACTGACCCCCCCTAAGAAACACAGCTCCACATCCTGTGTTTCCATGTCACACATGGCACTGCCTGGAGAAAAAGTTTGCCATGGTGACCCTTCTCTTTTTTATGCACAGTGCTTTCACCACTAAATGCATGGATGGACACTGCTTTTAGGATTTTTCTTTTCAAGGATGCCCTGCCAAGAGGGGAGAAAACAACAGTTCAGTTTTTTATTGTTTGGGACCACAGTCCCCCCCATTTTCCCCTGGGGCTGAGGGCTCAAGAACAGAGATCTTTTTCTCTTCTCTTTCCTTTTTAGGGCAAGGGGGCACTACTATAAACCCCCTAATCTTTTCTCTGTTTACTTCAATTTTGTCTTTTTTCTAGCTGAAGCAGGTCTCTTGACTCACTGGCATCACAGTCCCTCTTGAAGGAGAAGATTGGTTCAGGTTGTGGCTAACATGGAAAAGTCCAGCCAAAAGCCACTCCTTGTCCCCCTCCCCTTTAGAATTCCTCCTTCCAACATCCCAGGGTCTAAGGTGTCCCTCTTCCTCTCTTTCAAACTGAGGAGGGGAAAGGAAAATTTATAAAGCTTTCATTTTTTAAGAAAGTGTTAAAAGTCCGAACTCCCAGGATGGCTCGATGCCCGGACATCCAGCAACTCCCACACAACTGGGCACCTTAGAGCTCTCCCCGCTCCTCCTTCCTCGCGGTGGAAATGCTGACAGAACAAGATCGCCGCCGTCTCTTTCTCTCTCCCCCTCGGGAGAGAAACCAGGGCAAGGGGGGGAATAGAGACATCTTAAATTTCTTCCACCCTTCCATTTGCAGGGGCCAGCCCCGGTTCTAGTCTTTCTACCACTCTTAAGGCCTACCTTTGAGGCCATGGGGGCTTCCCCTCCCCCACCCAGCTTGTGGCTGGGCAGGAGAAGTTTACACTGCACGCTGACCAGAACTAGAAAGAGCAAGTTCCCCTGGGAATTCTGCTTTCAAGCCCTCTGTGTTCTCAGAAGCGTATCTACTTTCAATTGGTCAATATCTAAATTGACCTCTTCTTTCCAGAAAAAATTCTCTTTCCGTGTCAAACCACAAAACAAGGCCAGCCCTGCTGCTGCTGCTGCTGCTGCTCTGCCAGAGAGCCCCGGCTGGGCAGGGATGGCACCACTGTGCCATGGGCTGTTTCTTCTTCCAGAGCTGGGCGCTGCTTTTGAGCCAGCAATGACAGCTGGTGGGAGAACAAATGGGCCTTTTCCTGTGCCAGCACTTAGGGATGCACAAGGGCCACCTTCTGGGAAGATTTTCAGCCCCTACAAAGCAAAGCAGAAGGACACAGTCGGAAAACGCTTCCTTTACAGCCACATTCGCTCTTGGAAAAGAAGGGACCGAGTGACAGGACGAGCTTGCTGGGATTTTCCCCCTGAGAGCAGTCTGGGAATGCTGCTTGCTGTCACAGGTGCCTCCCAGGAAACTCCACACACTCACTCAGTTTCCTCCTTTCTAACACATGGTCCCGGTTAACTGCCAAGAGGATGAGCAGTGTAAGCCATTCCTCAGCAAATGCCAATCCCTGGAAGAAATGCTGATTCCAGCGGGATTTAGGCCCAAATGTTGTTCTCAAGAGCACTGAAGTTCAGGTTTCAGCAGCAAGACAAGAGCAGGCAGCTTGGCAGGCCTCCACCACCTCCAGCACTCCCCTGCCCTGCAAATTCCTCTGCTTCCTGTAGCCATTGGCTGAACTCCTGTTCTTGACAAGCAGCCTTCTCCTGTTCCCCGTGAGACTGGCACCTGGGGCACTGAGGCACCTCAGGAGGAAGTCCAGAACAAAATGACAGAGGAGAATTCCACAGAACGTGCACTTTGGATCGTTTGCCCTGTTTGCTGAGGCACCAGGTAGCCCTCAATGCCAATGACAGGCCCAAGCCTCCAGGACCAAACACAGGGAGGGAGTCACTCTCCAGATGGAGCTTGCAGATGGAAAAGGCTGCCGTGAGCAGGCACCTCAAAGAGCAGACAAATGAGGCCCTCCTGCACTTCAGCTGTGCCACGCAGCTACACAGGCCTGGGTAGACACCGCAGAGCACAGGGACAACAGAAAGCACAGAAAGAGGGACAAACCCAGTCAAGCACAGAGACTTTTCATGATTGCTGAGCCCCACACAACCCCAAGCGTGCCATCACCCACCAGTCCTTTTCTGTTGACAAAGAGCAGGTCCGGCGGGTGCCTTGCCCTGCTGGCCAGGGTCCTGCCAGGCCATTTCCTCTCTGCTTTACTGTGCTGCCAGCAGACGTGCCTGCCTTCTTCATTCCACTTGCAGAGCCTCGGACCTATGAGCCATGGCCAGGCGGGAGGCAGGAGCAGTCACAGAGGAGAGGTGCCAGCTGCACCGAGCAGGAACTAAAAGCCTCCATGTGCACAGCTGAAAGCCTCTCTCTCCACAGGGTGTTTTGGCTGCCCTGCTCTTCACTGGGAAGGGCAATTGCCCTTTCTTCCTCATCCAGAAGTCCACAGCTGGGCCAAAGCTAGCCAATGGGCAGCATTCCAAAGGCAGTGTAGGTTGGAGCTGGTAAAGGAGGGAGACGGTTGCCAAATCCAAACCACACTAGAATGCCACACTTAAGAGGGACTTTCCATCTTTAAGAAAGAATGGCCAATTCAGAAGTGAACATAGAGCCTTATTCCATGGCTGACAAGGAAGGGAATTGTCCAACAGGCTTGAGGGGGTGTAGGACTTTTATTGTGACTCCAGCTCCAAGCTGCCTTTGGTGAAAGCAATCCTGAAGTGGTCCTGGTCATCTCTTCTGCTTTCTCGATTGCTTTGCTGCAAGTTTCCTTTGTTTACATTGGAAAAGCCTTTGGAGTGGCAATTTAGATGGCGGGGGCCGATATGATCTGTAGAAGGAATAACAGAAGTACAGCCATAGAAACAACTGCAGTATGAAACCAGCCCCACAGCCAATCAATTTCTCCAAGTATTTTCTCATTTCCAATGACTGGTGGCAATGCAGGAGTCTAAGGGAATCTAGGAAGCCAACTCTTCTGCTCAGTTTGGCAAGGCTAGCACACACACCCTCTCTGCATCACCGGCTAGGTTGCAGCTTCCTGCTGCTCCCAAAACAATCCCTGCTTTTGTCAGGCAAAGCCCACCCACGCCCAGCTGCCCTCAAAGGTAAAAGGAGCACCTCAAGTGGTCCCTGCCTGCATCCAAGCACCACAGTGGCTTCTGTAGAGAGTCCAGTATTTCTCTCCCAGCACCAAATCAAGGAGGAACACGTGCTACAGCTCTTGCCGAGGCACACACACTGTAATCCACTGCTGAATCGGACAAAGAATGCACAGGACGTACTCAGCAGCTTCAGGCACCTCCTCAGCAGCCTGACAGCCAGCCCTCTCCCACAGCTCTAGCCTGGCTCTGCAGGGCACTTCCCGTGGGACCTCCCTCCTTCTGAGAGGAAGCTCTGCGTTTCCCATTCTCTTTGGGCCTGCAACGCCATTCCTGCCTTCCTCAAACCTGCACTCTGCTAGCCTCTCACCAGACTGCTCCCTGCAGACACAAAGGTCTCTCCAGCACTGTTTACCAAGGGCCACCTAAGAGACAGTGCCCCCCAGACAGACAGAGTCCGGAGAAACAGTGCCCATAATGAGCACAGAAGAGTCCAAAATGACACACCAACTCTCTTTTCACAGCCTTTGCCTTTTGACTGGCTTTGCTTCATAACTTTGCTTCTACAGCTTGCATGGTGGCAACTTTCTGCTTCATCTCCAGCAGCCTGTTCTCCTGCTTCTTCTGTACCTCCGCCAGAAAGGTACAGAAGGAGCAGCTGTGTGCCAGCAGCTGCTGTACCTCCAAACCCTGCCCTTCCAAGTCCTAGTGAGGAGAGGAAGACACTTCCACATGAAGTGCCAGCCAAGCTTCCCAAATAATCAGTGGAAGCTTCATGCCGTGCACAACCCCGCACCTGAAAAGGGCACAGCAGTAGTGACTTTGTACCCTACAGGAATGCTGTCCTAAGCAGAAATTAAAAAGCAGGATCAGCAGGTGGGAGAAAAGGAGATGCCACCTTCCTTTCCTGCTCCCATGGCTACCCGTTTCCTAGCCCCTCTCCCCTCAGGATTTCTACCTGTTCTCAGAGGTTCATTGCCCCAAGTGCTGAAGTGGTCCTTGCCATCTCCTTTGCTTCCTGCATGACTTTGCTGCAGGGATGACAGCAATCAGGCTGTCAGAAGAGGCTTAAGAGAGGCTCCGCTGACTGGAGAAATGGATGCTGCCCAAAGAGAAAAAGAAACAAACCAAAACAAATTAAAAGTGACAGAGGAAAAAGGACCCATTCTTTTCCAAACTCTGTTCCTAACAGGGTCAAGCTGGATTCCTCTAGCACCCTGAAATACACAAACATAGGACTGAGGGCACCATCAGCACGTGTGCCTTCATGTCCAGGATGCTGCTAGCACAGGCAAACATGGCCCGGAATGGGGCTAGTCCATTCTTCAAGGTCTCGTCACTTGCTGGGATTTTTGTCCTGACAGCACTGTGGGATTGCTGCTTGCTGTCCAAAGGTTTTGTTCCTTTCAGGAAACTCAACAGATGTATTCCAGCTCTTCATTTCTACAGACGTGGGCTATTTGAGTGTCCAAAAGAGATGTGGGACATAAGACATTCGTCAGGAGACTCCCAAGAGTTCTAAAAAATATTGATCCCACGTGTTGCGCTCAGGACTACTGGGCATGCAGGTTTTCAGCAGCAAGCCAGGAGCAAGGACACAAAGCAGCAGGGCTCAGATCTGCTCAGCTCCAGCATGCAGGAAGAGTAGGCTCTGCCTTGGCATGCCCCCTCCACCTCCTGTGCTGCCTGGCATCTTCCTTCTCAGCAGGAACAGCCAAGGAAGTGGCCAGGTCACCAGCTCCTCATCGGCCACAAAACCGGGCGGCAAAGCCGCAGCGATTCTCATCTCCTTGACCGGGCCAGGCAGCACATGGGGCTGGCACAACTCCTGCTCAGCTGTCCCTGTTTGGCTGGCAGGAACCAGGGGCAGAAACCTCTAAGAGTGGGGCAGGAGGGACAAGCTGAGTGCCCTCAGATGCTCACAGGGAACTCCCCCACAGCCCCCGGCTTCCCGCAGACCAACCCAGAAGCGCTGGGCAGGGACGGCTTTCGTCGTGTTCTTAAAGCCCCCGTCCCTGGCATTGCAATACTTCAGTTCCTTTTGCTGCCAGGTAAGCCTGAATACACCACCCAAGAGCAAAAGAGGGCCACAGAAATGACCAGAAGGAGGGAGCTCTCCCCTGAGGAATGGCTATGAGAGTTGTGCTGGTTTAGCCTGGAGAAGAGCAAGCGCCAGGAAGACCTTTCAATATTTGCAGGGGCTTCTAAGAAAGATGGGGTCATATCTTTTAGTAGGGCCAATTGTAAGGGGACAAGGCTGAATGGTTTAAGCTAAAAGACACTCCATTCAGATTGGCTCTAAGGAAGAAACTGTTCACGAGGAGAGTGCTGAAACACTGGCACAGGCTGCTCAGAGAGCTGGGAGGAGCACCAAGCCCAGCAACCTTCAAGGTCAGCTTGGATGGGACTCTGAGCAACCTCATCCACTTCAAGATGTCCTTGCCAGTGCCTGCGGTTTTGGACTAGATGACATTCGCTGGTCCCTTCTAGCCACAAACTGTCTTGGATCCTACTTGGCTTTCATTGGAAAAGCACCTGGCATGGAGATTAATAGATGGGGGGGAGGCCCATCTGAAGCCCTGGAGTTTGCCCAAGGTACACACCCTGACAGGGAACAGCTGCTTGGGCTGCAGCCGCTTTGCCTTGTACCTGCAGAAGTTCCTCGGCAGAGCCTCGCCTGTCCACATCCATCTGCAAGCAGCAACCCAGAAATTCACGCAAGCCAGAGGGCAGCCTGAACTTGTGCAGATCTGGTACCCCTTGCTTGCCTATCAGGTAGTTAGCCTGAAGCAAAAGGAAACATGAGACTCAATCTGATTCTTGCATATCCTTCAGTGCTCACCTAGAGCCCATCTTTTAAGCTCCAGTCTGCAGAGTCAACTTCTTGCCTAGCAGAGCTTTAGAGATGAGCCTTTCTCTCCCAAAGGAAAAAAGGCTCCAGTGCAGCCCCAGCTATTCCAAGCTGCAACAGGTCTTCCCTTGACAGCTGATGCGAGCCCCAGGGATGTTTTTAGAAAGAGGGCCTTGGTGGAAGCACTACCAGCTCTGGGCATGGGATTTTGTCTAATGGACACGCAGCAGAAGGACGCCGCTCTCTGAGCGTATTTGCACCTTACCGTGTCACTCTTTTCCCGAATATAAGGAGCCTCTCCTGTGGCCATTTCTATTCCCACAATGCCAAGGGACCAGGTGTCCACTTTGGGGCCATAGGGCTCTCTTCTCACCACCTCCGGTGCCATCCAGCAAGTGGTGCCGACCATCGACCTCCGTTTACTCTGCTCAGGGCTGAGCAGACCACAGAGGCCAAAATCAGCTGAGGAGAAAAACAAATACTGCTTCAGGTAGGAAACCAAGGAAAAGGCTTCCTCAGGACGCCTATGTCTCAGAATGCAGTGCTGAATTGAACTGCAAAAGCAGCTGGCCTCTCTTTCCTCAGGGCTGCAGCCAAGGACGTGGGCATTTGTCCACTTAGTAACACCCCACGATTCCCACCGTGGCCTTTTCTCACCCACCGGAACTTTTACACTGAAACTCTCTCCCTTTGGAAGGAACGCACACACAAACCAAAGTTACTCCAGCTACCTTGTTGCTCTCTAGCCCACTCAGCACCTTATAGCTGCGCCCTGGGCTTGCAGAGTGCTCCCTGCCCTCTCCCCGGCGCCACTGCTGGGCACCCGCAGCCGCTCCAAAGCAGCCCCACAGCGCCTGCCCGGAGCGCTGCGCCTGACCAAGAATACCCACCCAGCTTGACGGAGCCATCCCGGCCCAGCAGGATGTTTGCACTTTTGATGTCTCTGTGGATCACCTGGTTGGCATGCAGGAAAGCCAAGCCTTGCAGGCACTGGGAGAGAAAAAAGGAACAGGAGGCCAGAAGTGAGTCTGCTCTGATTTCACCACACACAAAAGGAGTCTGCTCCTCAAGATTCACAGATCTCAAAGGAGCAGTGAGCACTGGGCAAGAGGAAGAGCTTGCTGCTGCCACACTAGGAGAGCAGGATCTTTCCAAGGGAGGGCATATCAGCGCTTGAGGGAGACACATCAGTCACTGCTCCGGACTGTCCCTCGCAAAGCCAGTCAGAGCGATCCCTGCTGCAGTGGATGCGCTCTCCCCGTCCGCAGGACAAACAATGGTTTTCCAAAAGAGGAAAAGTCTCTGCCTTGGCTACCAAGGGGATCACTGTCAGGTGGGAGATTGGAGGACAAGGGACAACCCACTTGGAAGTAGCTCATGTGTCAGTTTTCAGTAGCAAGCACCATGATGGGTGCCATGCCATCCTTTGAAGTTGAGACCGGTGACAGACCAGTCTCTCTTTGGCTCTGCCACTGGTTTAAAACTTGGACACCAGCGCCTTTGTGCTTCCAGGCAAAGCAGGTATTGCAGAAAGGCAAAGGCTTGGAGAGGCAAAGTGCAGAACAGAAAATGACAATGAAAACAAGACAGAGAGTTCAGTAATGGGATAGAAGTGTACAGAAGAGACTGGAGTAAGAGCAGGGACACTGGCAGGCAGTCCAGTCCAGATGCTCTTTCTTCTCCGCAGCATAAGAGCAACACAGAAAGAAAGCTCTGAACATGGAATCACTCACTTTGCAGCGCTTTCAAAGGACCAGTCTGTCCAAGCCATCCCAAGCACAAGCAGCACCCCTTACCTCCCGACACACGGTTGCGATGTGTCCTACAGCCATCCTTTCCCTGCTGATCACATCGGCCAAGGAGCCTCCGTCCATAAACTCCAACACCATCAGGACAAACTCATTGACAAGGTAGCTGCAAGACAAAAGCAACCGCATGGAGCTGAATGTGCACAGCTAAATTGCCGCATGGAAGAAAAGACTACAGCTGAGTTTTGTGTCCAGGTCACTGGTAAGTGAGGAGTGAATCAAGGGAAGACACTCTCCACCTAGGCTATCCAGTGCTTGCCATCTGTGCCGTCTAAATGAGGAAGGCACATCCGTGGAAAAGGGGACGGTTTAGGTGGCAAGCAGGGGAAAGCAGCAGTTTTGTGACGGCAGAGATTCATCTGGAAGCGGACACATCCCAGCAGCTGCTTCATCTTCTTCGTACACAAATTGTACCATTAACTCCAGCAGCAAGGAGGCACAGTATGCACAGCTTTTACTCAGGGCAGGTGGGTGTGCAGCATTGCCAATGCCCTTTGGAAAACCTTGCAGAAAGGACAGTCACAAACAGGAAAAACAATTTCAAACCTGACAAATTATGTCTCTCCTAGCCCAACCTTTTGGCATGCAAAGCAATGAAAAACAGTGCAAACAGTGCAAGGGAAATCATTTCTGTCATGCTTTCTCAGCACTTCTCCTCCGACACTTGGAAAAAATCACGCCCAAAACAGCAGAACAACATGCAGCGAGTGAACATACATGCTGCTGGCTTAGTAAGAGAGACACGTTTCTGAGATCAATCTGCAGGCTATTTCTGCCAGGAAGCATTTGTGGGGACAAAATGCAATCTCCTCCCATGCCTCGCACAGGAGTAGACTGATGTGAATTGAAAGATCCATGTTATGCCAGAATACTGACCTTTCTAGGTAGGTGACAATATTGGGGCTCCTATATTCATTCATGACCAGGATTTCCTTCACCACATCCTCGCAGCCCTGGTGCTGGAGATTAAGTACCTTTATGGCCACCTACAATGACATGGAAAGCCATTAGGAGCAGACATTATGAGCGCCTCTTCCTCCGTGCATTCACGGGCCTGGATGCCTTGTCACCTGGGTGGAAATGGACACTAAACCATCAACCACAAAGTGCTAACAGCACTCTTTGCACCTGCACACTCCTGCAACACACTTTGTTTATCACTACTATTACCATTGACACGTGTTTTGCAAGGCCAAAGTAATTTTGCTCCAGTGAAGATAAATTGAAAGCACTGGAAGGACGTTAGCATTTCTAGGGGCTTTGACCAGCCTTTCAGAGATGGCTGCCATTCTTGATTGTGTGCCAAAGTAAACACACACATACATGCATGACAGCGAATATGTTGTCCAAAAAAGAGCTCCAAGTTGACTCAAAGGAAAATTACAATCCTAGCACATCCTAACTTCTTCCGTTTGGGTTTTGCAACTCTGAAGAACAACCTCGAACACGGTTTATACTGTGTAATTATTGTAATTTGTAATTATTTAGTGGGTTTAAAAAGGAATAACCCTTCTGTGGTGCACTGTGGATGCACCCCAGGTCATAAGCAGGGCTTAGGGCTTTTGGACGCCTCCTCGACCTCCCTCCAAGTGCACTTCCTGAGCGCAGCACTGTGGGTGGACAAGGAACTACCAGGAAGATGGAGTTGTATTTGCTGAGAGCCAAAAAGGACAACTCAGGACTCTGAACTTATAGCCCCACAAAACAGCAGGACTCTCCAAGACACTTCCATGTCTGTTCAGTACAAATGGCATCTCTGTAGTGGAATGTCTCTGACACAGGATCAACACAACCTTGTATCAATTAAGGCTCTTCATCAATTTCTTCCCACTGATCTGTGCGTGTGCGTGTCTGTGTGTGAACTGGGTTCCCTAGGACTGAAAGGCAAAACTGTGCTCCAGTAAAGATCTCTCCTTCTTGAGGTCCTGCATTATATTTTCAAGCTGAACCACGTGGTGGAAAACAATGGGAAATCCTTTCTGTGTCTGACCCTGGGCTTAAGAGGAACTGGGCCGCAATGACAGCTCTTGCCATCAGCTAATCTATGAATATTTATCCAGTAAGTCCAAGCCAGCGCATCCTTCTCTGAAAGACACCACCGCCATTCTTGCATTCACTCAGGTAGGGAGGAAGGACAAAGTCTGCCCAAAATGCATTTTGCAGCCCACCTCTGGACAGGTTGCTCCTGCGGGACAGCCTTTGCAGCAAAGTCAGGCAGCCCAAAGCTTTGGCCAAAGATCACATCACAAGGGAAAGCACTCAAGGGCTGCCAAATCTGCATGGGCCCTTGGCACTTACCGCTCGTCCTGTGGCAGCGTTGAAGGCCTTGTAAATGCTTCCAAACCCCCTAGAAACAGAAGAGTGGCAAGAACAGAGAAGTTGTTCAGTGCTGAGAAGCAAAAGGCAGCCCAGGCAGGAGCTCTCTGCTGCCTGCAGTGTCTCTAAAACACCAGGGGCTGTCCACTCTGCGGCCAATGGCCCAGCAGCCCAGCAACCCTCTCCCAAGCCTTTCTTATCTTCCTGACCACTGAATCTTGTTTTCAGCAAAACAGTGGAAAGCAATGCTACGGAGAGCTGCTACCTGACAGCTGTCAGGTGGGAAGCTGCTCTCTCAGCTTTCTCTTCCTTCATGAGTGTGGCCAAATTACTTTGAATCATACAAAACCGTATCTCCTGGAGAAAATAGGCAAACTGGTGCCACATGTTTGAGGGCTTGCAGGAGGGCTTCTAGGTCCTGCTGCTTCAGGCAGGCAAGACATTGCCAGCATCCAGTTATCTTTCATGATGCCTTCTACTGCCTCAGCACTGACACAGGGACAATCTGAAGCCAGGCTCTGAAGATGCTTGCAGCTTGCCTGACTTCCCACGTCAGACCGCACCACCAAAATACCTGGCCCATGGCTCTGTAGAAGTTAGCGTGGCTGCACTCACCCACTGCCAATGAGTTCCCATCCAGTGTACTTCTTCTCTGGATCTTCCACACTCACCACACGCCCTGAAAGAAACCAAATGCAAGGAGCAAACTTCAAAACAGAGACCCTGACTTCCAGGAGATCTGAAAGCCAGCTCCACTCTCTGGGGCTCTGAGCAATTTATGGTCGCTTGGCTAACAATAGCATCAACAAGAACAACACCAGCAGCAGCCCCAGCAAGACAGGCAGCTCCGTAGCACGCCTGGCCTGCACAGAGTCTGCTTCTCCACGCTCCTTTGGAGGGCTGCCTTGAGGGGAAACTAAGCCCATGGGAAAACCATCAGAGCAGACAGAGAGCAGAAAAGAACAGGCCCCAAGGCAAGGGGATGTCATCTACAAACAGGAAGGAGGGCTGAAAAATCAGGACACTTCATTTTCTTGGGAAGAAACACTCTCTTGTGAGATTCAACAAAAGGTTTCATACTTGCAAAGTTTCAATGCACCCTGGGATCTGGATGAACTTTTAACAGCTGCTTTTTGCAGAGCAGAAAGAATATTGCAAAGTCAATTCCAGGAGAGAAGGGCACCTTCTCTACCTCTCAGCACGGCCTAAAGAATGCCTTGACCATTTTAGAGAACAGCAGCTCATGCTATAACCAAGAACAATGGCTTTAAGAATTAGGACTCTCCTCATTTATCAGCAGGAAAAGTTTTGGAGATGACTTTGCCCGTTCCCCATGCAGTGAACAACTACAAGTGCTTGTCTTCAGCCTGGGCTGCAGCAGTCACTAGCACGGGGCTCAGCCCCTTGAACACCCCCCACGTGCCCCATCTCCCCAGACGGGCGCAGCCAGACGGGTGACAAGGACAGCGCTGCTCCTCAGGCGCTGCCGTGACACAGACACCTGCACAAATGAGATGCTGATCCTTCCACGAGCCCAGGCAAAGCTGCAGCAACGGGACGGCAGCTGAAACCCCACAGCTAAGGAAGGCTCCAGCCCCTGCACTCACACCAGCTGTCGGTGGCAGGGCACGTATGACAAAATGTTTGGCAAAGCCCACAAATGGCCACTGAGAGCCACTCTGAAGAAGCTAGAGCCACATCAAGCCCTGTTAGAAGCTGTTAGTCCCACTCAAGACAGAACATGATTGTCTTTGGCCTCAGAAACCACGGAGGACTAGATCAATCCACCTTTTGTCTGAGGGCAGCTGATGGCAGACACAAAGTAAACTGGGCTCTCTTTTGTACCTTGGTGGTTATTCTCTGACAGCACTGCACTGGCAGCTGTTACCAGCTGCAAGGAGCAACTCCGTTGTGCTGCAGAATCAGCAAGGCCTTGCTGTGCTTTCCTAGAGTACGAGCTGTGCAGGGATTGAGGCCAATGCTTAGTGTTCCTGGGGTATTTACCAGCTGGGCATTAGCAGTGGCTACATGCCTGGAACCAGAGGAACATGGAGCAGAGGGGCTGCAGGCTTCCTCCTGACAATTGCCTGCAGGGCACTTCTATCTGACTGTGCCCCATAGATGTGTCTCTTTGATGCATCTTCCGAAGCATACAACTAAAATATCAAACAGGAATTGTAAAAAGAGTATCTTGTTTTTCTTCTGTTGGGTCACTTTCAAAAGAGCTCTTCCTCTCTGATTTCTTGAGACAGCTCTAAGAATACAATTTCTTCATTTTTGGGGCATACTGAAAAGATCTCTTCCTCTCTAATTTGTGCTGTCACCTGCCATTCTTTTTTCAAGGAGGTCAGGCTAACCAAACTGTAGCATTCTTATCAAAACCAGCTGTAGAAGGAATAGAAGTACTAAAGTCATAAAAACAACACCAGCACTAAACCAGCCCCACAGCCAATTAATTTCTCTGAAGTATTTGGTCATTTCCAATGACTGGTGAGAAGTCAGGAGTCTAAAGGGAATCTAGGAAGTCAACTCTTCTGCTCAGTTTGGCCAGGCTAGCACACACACCTCTGCATCACTGGCTAGGTCGCAGCTTCCTGCTGCTCCCAAAACAATCCCTGCTTTTGTCTTCACTGTAGAGAGAAGCTCAAAGCCCACTCACGCCCAGCTGCCCTCAAAGGCAAAAGGAACGCCTCAAGTGCTCCCTGCCTGCATCCAAGCACCACAGTGGCTTCTGTAGAGAGTCCAATATTTCTCTCCCAGCACCAAATCAAGGAGGAACACGTGCTGCAGCTCTTGCTGAGGCACACACACTGTAATACACTGCTCGATGGCACAAGAAATCCCCAGGACGTACTCAGCAGATGCAGGGAATGCTCCTCTCTCTCCTGGCTTGAGCGGGGAGAACTGCTCATCCTTGGGTTTTCAGGCTCTGGAGAGGAGGCTTCTTCCCAGGATGCTGCTGCAGCCACAGCTTGGATGGCAGCTCCTGCATTCATCTGGGACAAGAAATTTGCTTGTGTCAGAAAGGTGCCTGGCAGAGATGCTCCAGACAGAGCATTTCAAAGGCAAGTCCTTAGGAACAGCACTGGGGTTAGGCTGCAAGCTAAGCTGTCAACTCTTGCACCTCCAGTCCAAGCCAAAGAAGCAGTCCGAGACTACAGCTTCTCACAGTCAGCCATAGTGGAGACTGTGAAAGGGAAAGAACAACTTTACACTTCACCCCGTTCTGAGGACTGCATTCACCACGGACAGGGACAACTTGCCCAGAATCTGCGTGGGTCACCACGTTCGCCTGAACAGAGCCCTCCAAAAACAAAGCCGGCACCAAGAGGCCAGCAGAAATACATTCCCAGCATTGCTGGCCCACCGGCCAAAGCACTAGCCCTGCTGCCCAGGGCAGCAGCTGACATTCAGCAACCCACTAAGTGTCCTTCTGAGCAGCTGCCACGGAGAGCACAGAGCATGGCGGTCAGAGACATTGCTCCCATCCACCGGCTGCTCTGCAGGGGAAAGGCAGCAAGGGCAGAGACCTCTTGTTGCATGACTGCAGTGCTTCCTCCTCCTTCACTCACCCGCTTTCGTGCAGCCAGCCTGTACTGCAGCAGGGCCTTGCGCATCCTTTCCACTTCTTCTTTGTGCCTCTTCTCCATTGCCTCCATCTTCCTCTGAGCTTCCCGCAACTCTGCCTGCAGCTTCTCCTGGATATTCCATCAAGAGGAATCTTACTGGCATCTGCAATCTTGTTCAGGTTTCCTCTTTTGAACTCCCACAAGCACTTGTGTTCAGCCACTTCCTCCTGCATCTCTACCCAGCTCTAAGCCTTCCATCCTAGCTCTTCTTCCTGCTGCTCAGTGCTGGAGCCTGCCAGGCTTCCAGTGCTCCCAGTGCCTGCAATGGTCCTTGCCTCCCCTTTCCTCATGTCTCCAGTTCATGACCCCACCACTGCCCTTCCCTCTGCTACCTGGCTAGTCAGGCTCACCTGTCCATTCTCCCGCTCCTTATTCAGCTCCTGCCTCAGCTGCTCTAGCTGCTGCTGGCTTTCTTTTACATCTCCCAGCAGCCGGTGCACCTTATCATCTAGAGCAGCCTTCTGGCACTGGAGCTGCACAGAAACAAAGAGAAGATGGCTTTAAACGTCCCACACACCACTTGTGGGGCAACCAAGATTGATGTGCTCATGCTTTCCAAAAGCACTTTCTTCTCCTTCCTGTATTTACCAAGGGCCAGCTAAGAGGCAATCCCAGCCAGACACACAGTCTCCAGAGAAGCAGTGCCCATAAGGAGCCCCGAGGAGTCCCAAACAACACACAAACTCTCTCTTCACACTCTGTGCCTCTTGACTGTCTCTGGTTCTTTTCCCATCCAGGCTGCATGATGGCAATTTACTGCTTCATCTCAAGCAGCCTTTTCTCCTGTCCCCTCTGTACCTCTGCCACCAAGTTTATCCAGTGCTCCAGCTTCTCCTGTGCCTTCAAACTCTCTTCTTCCAGCTGTCTCTCCTGATGAGTGGAAGAGACACATCCAGATGAAATCCCACCAATGCTCCCCAAAAGGAATAACAGAAGCTTCATCCCTCCAACAACCCCCGTGCCCGAAGAGGGCACACTAGTGGCTTTGTGCCCTCCAGCACGTGGGAGGAGGGCCAACATGTGTAAGGAAAGGAGAGGTCACCTTCCTTCCCTGCTCTGATGGCTGCCTGTTTTCCTGGCCCCCTCTCATCGGGATTTCTGCCTGTTCTCAAGGGCTTTGTCCTCAAATTCCCCTGCACTTTGGTCAAGGAAAAGCTGCAGATGGACTGCAGGATGAGGACAACACCAGCAGCTCGATGAGCCAGTCACAAGACAGGCCACCAGCTGAAGCACCAGCACCAGGAGGCCTGTTGCAACTGCTTCAGGCTCCAAGGGAAGACCTCTGTCCACTGCGGAAGGACAGAAAGCAAGAAACCCACTTGCTGGCACTGCAGCTGGCAGCAAGGTCAGCAGCAGTCTGCTGCATGGCACGAGTCTGTGGGGAAAATGCTGCCCCTTCGCTGCCGTGCTTTGGGTGCTGACCACCCAGCCTCCTGGGGAACTTGCCTTATGCCCATGCTGAACCTGTGCCTGCATATACTGTCCCAGCACTGTCCTCTGGGTCTTCACAGGCCTTCAAGTAGGAGCTCTTGAACCCCTCTGCTGCCTGGCCCAGCAATGTGTAGCCTACAGCAGATGCTTGAGACCATGGCCCATACTCAGGCTGCTCTTCTGCTAAGCCAGCCCTCCAAACTCACTGGAAAACTTCAGAGATGTACTGTTTCTTACCAGTTTGTGCACAATCTGCCTTCTCTTCGCTTCCTCAGCAGACTGCCAGAGTCTCAGAGCCTTGCTGCACTGCTCTTCTGCGCAGCGGAGCTGTTGAGCCATGTCTTCACATTGCTGCTTGCTGAGAGATCTTACAGCCAGCAGCTCACAACGAAGGCCCCTCACATCCTCTGCAAAGGTGACACACGGCAACAGTCAGAGACTGCACAAGCAGAGGAATCTGCTGACCTTAAGCCCTTTCAGTTTCAGGCAAGGAGGAACCTGCCCTCAGCTCCTTCCCTCCTCACAAGCCCTGCAGACAGAGCTGCCTGTGCAGCGCCTGCACTGGGCAGGGCGATCAGCAGAACGAAGCGCACGAGGCTCTCACCCACTATCAGCTCCTTGGCCTGCGTGGCCGTGCGCACTTGGGCTTCCAGGCGGCTCCTGGCCGTCTCCAGCTCCGATACGTGCTGCTGGGCCTCCAGCAGGCTGCTTTGCAGGCTCTCCTTCTCTGACCTGCATGTTGTGAAGATGGAGAGCAATTGTTCCTGGCACACAGGGGCAGTTTCTCCGGTGAGGCACATCTTAAGATGTGCTTTAGGGTCCCTATGCCTTAGGCTGCCAAACAGCTTGCATGGAAGCTCAGATAAAGCAGGACAATGTTACCACTTAAAATAGCAGAGCAGGCCCCTCCAGGTGACTGGGCAGCCTTTCCTCATGACCTAGGCCAGCACAAAAAGCCCAGCTGACTTTGAGCTCAGTGGACAAAGCTCAAATTGCTGTTGCCTGACTTATCACACATGGGTGGCTGTGCCCACAAAGTCTCTGCAAATGAGCAAAAAGCCAGCCACTGCTCACAGCCCTCAGCTCATCAGCACTTCCAGGTCACTCTCCAGAGGCACACAACAGTGTTCTGCTGGTTGACCTGTCAATGTTTCATGCCATTCCTCATGTGCATAGAGGTACTTGGCTTGCCAGGCACTCTCTGAGGAAAAGGGACTCAAGAAATTCACCAAACGATATAGTGAAACCTCCAGCTTCTAGCAGCATGAGTAGGAATCCAGAACTAGGTTTTTATCTGGACAAGAACTGTGTAGAAAAAGGAGAGACACACAGGTATCCTGCCAGTTAAATCATTGGAAGATCATGAACAAGAACACTTGCTACCTTTATTTGTGGCTAACTAAGCTGTTGGAAAGGATGGATAAATATAATTGCCTGGCAAAAGATTTACGATAGTACAGCCAAGATGAAAACAATCCCCGCTACTGGCTGGACAATACCCTTACCTACAAAGAAGTCTAAAAGTCAAATGGACTGTTCCATCTGAACCCCCAGAATGTATGGTTCATCCCACACCTGTAACCCTCCCCTGAAACATCAAGTGCCTGTAACCCCTTTGGCCCAAGTCTTGTTCCAGCCCACCTTGAAGCCCCCTGAGAAGGGGTCTCCGAGGGGCCAGACGCTCTCTTGGATCTTCCCCCCGTCTTAGAACTCCCATCCTCTCCTAGAGCATCCTCTCTACCCCTTGTCTCTCCCCTCCCCCATCCTCTCAAACCTTGACACCTGCTGCGTCTGGTAGCTCCAAGGAAGACCTTCCTCCATCCCTAATAAACCTCATCTTCTAAGAGCAGCCTTCAGAGATCTCTCGTCTCCATTCATCAAAGCCCTCCTGGAGCCCAGCCATCCCCACACTAAGCCAGCAGTGCCCAGATGATTTGGCACTCTTGAAAAAAAGGAAGAGGCACCAGCCAAAGGGACCTTGACAGGTTACAGAAGTGGGTGGGCAAGTGGGCAAGTATCAGTGCTCAGCAAGGATCCCTAGAGACTGTTGAGAAGTCGCAAGACCTTTCCCTGCTGCTGCTGCTGCTCTTGCTGTTACTATTAAGCTACTCTAGGTCCTGCATCCTACTCCACAAGAGTGAGCTCTGAAAGATTGCATGATTTGCAGCATGACCCTCCATCTTCAGCTGAAGGGTCAGCACCCTACTCACAACATTCCCATGTAAGATCCTTGAATTCTGAAAAAAAACACGTCAAACTATTTGGCAAGGAAAATCTGATGTTCAGATTTTGCAACAAAGGAGGAAGCAAAACCAGAGGGAAACTTCCGATTTCAGGAAACATCTGCACGGTTTTCACTGGTACTCAAGTCAGTGCCATGTTGGTTTACTTTGCACTTGTTGCACAACTGTGCAAGAGGTCCCAAGCAGGTGCCCAAAAGAGCTTGGAGAGCTTGAGTTGGCAGAAAAATAACATTCAGATCAGAGTATCGTTTTCTTTTTTCTCATGTCTCTTTTCCTCCCCATCTGAGAAACATCAGGAGAGCACACAGGAGGCGGTAAATCCTAACTGGTGGTAATGCTCACCACCTTTGCAATTACCTTCAATAATGTCCCACCCTGGCTCTCCTCCCTGTCTTTACCTGGCTTCTGCCAGCTGCTCTGAAATGCCTCGTAGGTCCCGCTCCGTGGCTCTCACTCGGGCTTCCAGGGCAGCGTTCTCTCTCACCAGCACTGCCTTCTCTCTGCACACCTGCGACAGTGCCTGCCCTTGGAGAGAGAACTCCTGCAGCAGCTTCTCCAGGCCATTCTGGGCTGGCCGCTGCGGGCGGCAAACCTGCAAGTGGGGGGCAGCATTTTTCCAGTGGAACAACAACAACAACAACAACAACACCAAGAACACAGGCTCAGTCTTAGCTTGCTGCCAGAAGCAGCATTTGCGGTGGTCTGGCTAGGACAAATCCCTCTCCCACAAGTGCTGCCTCGGAGTCAAGTGAGCGTACCTTTGGTGCCACCAGAGGAACCGCTTCCTGCAGGAGATCCCTCTGAGGCTGCGATTCCTCCGCGCTCTGTGCCGCCACTTCAAACGCCCTCTCTAGTGAGGAGTGGCGCTTTCTCTCAGATGCAGCCAACTCCTTCCATCTGCGACAAGGGGACAGACAAACAAGCCTTTAAGTGCAACACAGTCTCCTTGCAAAAGCAGCGCTACATACCACGCCCCATATAAGGCAGTCTCAGGGCCTTCCAACAGCCCTCTACTTCCACCTCAAGAGATGGCTGCAATTCCCTGCCTAGACCCACATCTCTCTTTGTCATTCGTGCAGATGAAAGAGTTGTCACTGAGGAGGTCAAACAAGCTTCCACAAGCCACAGAACACTTCCAGAAAGCTCAGGTACTCTCAGTGCAACAGCTTCCTGCTAGGCCCAAGGTGCCTTTCTGATACAGTGGGCACCGGACTTGCAAAAGATTTTCTTTGCCTAAGACACACTTGGTTAGTCTAAATGAGCAGTCCCACAATTGCTCCTGTTTTCACTATCAAAACAAGCAAAGAGACTGCAAGTCATAGCTTGGGGAGGAGGTGGGTACGATTTTCCAGTTCAATAACCAAAGGATCCCAAGATGGTTTAGGCTGGCAGAGACCCCAGGAAGCCTCTAGCCCAGTCTTCACCTCCAAGCAATTGGGGTCAGCATTTGCTCAAGGCTCTATCCAGCTGGGGCTTCCAAATTCCAAGGGTGGAATCTGCACGTGCTCTCTGAGGCACTTGTTCTGCTGCATGAGTGCCTTTGCAGGTCAGTGCTTTGCTGTCCTGAAGCCCAGCCTGAACCTCCCTTGCTTTTACTCTGGTCTAGTTCAGACTGCTTTTTGTTAAGGTTTGAGAAGTGAGTCCCAGGAGGCAGATTTGCTCTAGGTGGGTCGGCAGCCAGACCTGCCCTGGGCTGCCTTCTCCTGCCTGTGCTGAGCAAGTCAAATGGTGAAAAGCCAAATTTGTTCTTTCGCCCAGAACCTCCTAAAGCCCAGCAGTGCCCAGCCCTGCTCAGAGAATGTGAGAAAGCTTAACACGCACCTCAGCTCCCGGGCGCCGCGCACTCGATCCTTGCACTGCTGCCGCTCCGCCTTTCCTGCCTGGAACGAGGAGTCCTGACTGGCCAGAACCTCTCCCAGTGGGGCCTGCAAGGAATGGGCAGGAAAAAAGCACAAACCAGCAATGAGGAGCAGGGAACTTGGCTCCTGACAGTTAGCAGGAGCAGCAAGCAGAGACACAGCTTAACTGAAGGCAAAATCTTTTGTATGGGGCCGTTTGGGTGGTGTTTAGGTGGTGTTTATGTCCCAACTAACTCTTGAGTTGCTCTGGAAATGTCTGAGGAGAAGCAGGGAACACTTCCCTGCTCAGCTCTGGTCAACTGGCTTCCCCTCAGGATTTCAGGCCTTGGAGAGCAGTCAATAGGAACTGCATTCCAGCCCTTCACAGACAGACCTTGTCTCTGCCATGCACAGCTGCTCAGAACCATTCTCAACAAACTTGGGTCATGTTAAAGTTAAGGGTGTAGCTGAAGCAGTGACTGCAGCTACTTAGACAGGCCATGGAGAGGGGTAGGTCCCTGCAGGCAACAGTGGCTCCTCCATAGCCCACAGGGCTCTGAACGGCGCCTTGGCACCTTCTCCCTCTGCTGCCAGCAGGGAGCCTGCACAGACTCTGCACAAAGGGGCTGACTTTCGCACCAGGAGCACTCAAAGACATTGTGCTACCGCTTACCTCACAGCAAGGGAAGTTCAGAGTCCCTGTGAGAGTGCCAGGGAAATGATGCCTGCATATGAAAGTTCAGATCCCATTTCCCACGGGTCAGTGGCTGGGCTGAAGAGCTAGGTCACGGCAGGACTCCAGCCCACATCAGCCATCTTCAGCCACAAAGGGCAAGTGCTGCTTGCTCAGAAACTTGCAGCTCTGCACTGCACCAAAGCTTTGCACTCAACCAACCAAAGCTGCCACTTCTTGCTGCAGGATGCTCAGGCCCTGGACATGCAGGTTTGTTGTCCTTTGACAGGATACCTCCCCTTTAGCCTCCCCAGGAAGAGAGCGAGCCAGAGGAGGCTCTGCTGCTGCTGCTGCTGCGCTCTGCAGACAGGCAGCAGCGTGAGGGACAGGGAGTAACCTGTCATTTAGACCCTTATTGCTCCCCAATTCTATCCTCAGCTCTCCTAAGCAGAAAACATGAATTTGGAGACAATTTGGATGCTCAGTCATTACAACTCAGTTCAAGCGCACTAATGGGACTAATGTTTGGATGGGATTGCCTAGGCTTCTGAAGGAGCTATTTCAGCCTGCCTACAATCAGCATGTAGCCTCCTGTCTGCAGAGCTTGACTTTCTTTTGTGAAAACCTCTTCAATGGAAAAGGAGGAAACGGATGGAATCCTTTTGGTAGTGTTTGTGCACACATTGACTTTGTGGACTTTCTTTCGGCCTGCCAGGCTGGCGCTCTACTGCAACAGGCCAAGGCCACAGCTTTCTCCACAATCCTCAGACGCCAGGAATGCCAAGGCTGCCCGTCCCACTCACCGAAGCGTGCGTTTGACTCCTTCCCCCTCTGAGGCGACCTGTCGGGAACAAGGGAAAATGAACCAGGTGCTCTTAGAAATCTGTCTGTGCTGAGGAGTCCCACAGAGCAAGTCCAGCCAAGCAAAGAGCATTTTCCTTTCACAACATCCCTCCGGGAGCAACACTTCTTTAGCACAGCAAGACAGACTGCAGGCCAATACCCTAGGCTGTGTCTACCTTTTGCTCAGCTTTGCCACTAAGGAACCAGAAACTTGACCGAGAAGATGCAAATTGTTCCTTAGAAGTCACTGCCTGCATTGGAGCTTGTTGTCTAGCCTGCAGCTAAAGCAGCCTTTTTCTCCTCTCTTTCCTGGACTTGCTTTTTCCTTTTGTCAATTGCACGCAGCAGGTCCACGCGGTTGCTGTGCACAATTCCCCACAAAAGCTCCCACCAAAGCCCTCTTGGCGCTCGCAGTTCTGTTGGGACACAGCCCAGGCCCAGCTCCGGGCTTCAGGAGCACGCTCCAGCTGCTCGGCACTTTGCCCTTCAGCGCAAAGCCAATCCCTCTTGTAGCACACACTGTGGGTGCACTTAGACAGGCACATCCTTAAAGGATGAAATGCAGAACAAAAGATGCTTTTCCTCAGTTCTGGAGAGAACCGAACAGTTTTTAGAAGGACGCCTGCAAATCTCGCCCCGTCTGCATTTTGGAAGTTCCCACACCCTGCTAGGCAAGAGACACCCTCTTTTTAGGTGAAGCTGTTGACAGGAGCCTCACCCAACAGATGGCATCTTTATGCCATTTTTCTTTCAATGTGCTGCCCCAAGGAAAAACTTGGATTTACCAGTCAAACGACGAAAAGCTTTCCGAGAAGCCACCAATGAAAAGGCGCTGCTGACTGCTCTACGGACTCGCTCCATCCTTGGAGCAGTGCTGCTCAAGTCCGTAGGCCAGGGGAACAAAACAAAGGAAACAAACCCCCTCGTGCACAAGTCCCCAGACTGTGCAAGGAAAAAAGGGGAGAAACAGGACACTTGCACAACTCCACCAACTGTGCAAGAAACTACAGCCACAAAAGGACACCCGCTGTAATCTGAGAACAGCACAGCTGAGGTGATCCTCCTGCAATGAGCGCGCCAAGAGCTGCTCTGGACGCTGAGGCCTTGCGGGCACCAGGAAAAGCTCCTGCTGACAGCGCTGTGACGTGGCAGCCCTCTGCTGACATCACAATAGCAGCCGTTCCCGCTTGCTCTGTGCATTCATGCATAGCAACCAAACCTTCTCTGCAGCTGACAGAAAAGAAAAGCCTGCACAGATCTCCTCTGCCCCAAAGCAGCACAAAAGCCCCCTGCAGTCCATAACCCACAGCTCAAAGGAACCAAGAGCAACACAAAACAGGCACCAAGCCCATACACCCTGTACGCCAAGCTGAACACGGAGAGACAACCAGGATGGGAGGAAACCAAAGGCAACGTGCCCTTTTGGCCAGCACTGCTTCTAACTAAAGACAAATTTAAATGTGCTTTTAAATCCTGTGGATGAAATCGTTCTTGGCTAATTTTGCTAATATCCCGGAGAGTTCCCTAAACTGGAATGCCTGTCCTTCCTGCCCATTTACTGCATGGCTAACATCAACCAGCACATTGTAGGGCTTGCTGAAGGAAGAATGACACCTAAGTGGGGAGAAAAAGCCAAGTAACCAACCTGCTGCACACACAGCACACTGCTGCTGCACAATCACAGCACCTCCAAGAAGCCTTTGGGGCCTGTGACTCACTTCTGGCAGCTTCCTTGGCAGGGCACACATCTGAGAGTCACAGAGATCTGACACTAATGGACGCACCGAAAGAAGGAAAAGGAAATCAAATCCCAGTGTGGGGCAACATAGAAGCTGCTGTGGGGAGGAAATCAGTGCAGCAAAATGGGCAAGTCCCACCTAAAAGGGAGGAGACCATGAGGCAGAGAGCAAAGAGCTCAGCCGCTGGACACACCTTAGGAAGGCAGGCTCAGGAAAAAGGAGCAACCACAAGCCTTTGAAAGTTCAGAAGCTTACTTTCAGGCTGCATTTTGTCCTGATGAAAATTCCCTCTGTGTGTCAGACTGAAAGTCGGGACGGTTCTCAAGAAATGTCTGACTAGATGACAAATGCCTTTGGAGCTACAGACACCACATTTGTGCCTTACTAGTGTCCTAATCCCAAAGCTTTAAAATGTTGCTGAGTGACCCTAATTTCCTCAGGGCTACAGATCAGGCAATAGTTTCAAACACGCACTGCCTACAAAACAGTCTGCATAGCTATGCATACCATTTTCTGCCCACTATTCACAAAACACTGCTGTGTCCTCAAAGGAAAGCAGCAGATAGCTCTAGCAGCCTGCCCCCACCCCAAGAGTTTCCAACCAATTTTTTCCTCTACTTTCTAAATCCTACGTCTTAGCAAAAGTCGTTTCTGCCAGCAGAGTGAACTGGAGACTGAGCATTCGTTCACGTGCAACAGCGCGGGCTGGTGTTGCAGCCTGAGAGCTGGAACACAGGAGCTTGGGCAACTGAGCTTTGGGATGCAACAGCAGCCAGAGAATGAGGCTGGGGGTGACTGCTTGGGGAGCAAAGTGGCCCAGCAATGGCATTGCACACAAGCTGTGGAGGAGGCACTATGAGCATGACAGCCCTAATAATGCCACACAAACCCTCCTAGTTTTACATATTTATTGGACGCTGGTTGCTCTGCATGTATGTCCATGCTGCCGCCTTGATAACCTTTAGGAAGCAGTCAGAGCTAGCAGGATTCAGCCAGCATCAGGAGCTGATGCAGCCCTGAGAAACTGCTGATTTACAGAGGCTTCTGGCTTCCAAGGTGAAGCCAAGGCCAGCCCTGCTGCTGCTGCTGCTCTGCCAGAGAGCCCCGGCTGGGCAGGGATGGCACCACTGTGCCACGGGCTGTTTCTTCTTCCAGAGCTGGGCACTGCTTTTGAGCCAGCAATGACAGCTGGTGGGAGAACAAATGGGCCTTTTCCTGTGCCAGCACTTAGGGATGCACAAGGGCCACCTCCAGGGAAGATTTTCGGCCCCTACAAAGCAAAGCAGAAGGACACAGTTGGAAAACGCTTCCTTTACAGCCAGATTCGCTCTTGCAAAAGAAGGGACCGAGTGACAGGACGAGCTTGCTGGGATTTTCCCTCTGACAGCAGTCTGGGAATGCTGCTTGCTGTCACAGGTGCCTCCCAGGAAACTCCACACACTCACTCAGTTTCCTCCTTTCTAACACATGGTCCCGGTTAACTGCCAAGAGGATGAGCAGTGTAAGCCATTTCTCAGCAAATGCGAATCCCTGGAAGAAATGCTGATTCTAGCGGGATTTAGGCCCAAGTGTTGTTCTCAAGAGCACTGAAGTTCAGGTTTCAGCAGCAAGACAAGAGCAGGCAGCTTGGCAGGCCTCCACCACCTCCAGCACTCACCTGCCCTGCAAATTCCTCTGCTTCCTGTAGCCACTGGCTGAACTCCTGTTCTTGACCTGCGGCCTTCTCCTGTTTTCCGTGAGACTGGCACCTGGGGCACTGAGGCACCTCAGGAGGAAGTCTAGAAACAAATGACAGAGGAGAATTCCACAGAACCTGCACTTTGGATCGTTTGCCCTGTTTGCTGTTAGCAACTGTCCGCAGCAGACACGGAGTTTGCGCTTCATTGAGCTATACAGCCCATAGACTAGGCTCAGGAAAACCAGGATCAAGTTACTCAGCTCCTGCAGGTCAGAAATGAGAGTCTAGCAAAGGGCTGAAAAATGTAGTACTACTATGCAGCACCCACATCCATGGAGGAATCTGGCCTTGTAGTTTTCCCACAAGCCAAAGGAGTGGGTTTTTGCAAAGGCACCAGGAGTTCAGTGTTGGAAAGAAAACTTTGTCAAGGGAAGGGCTGAATTGGAACCCGGTGGAAGTGGAGAGAATGAACAAATGCACCCATGGGTGCACCCACACTGTGACGGCTGCCCCAAGGGTACCCCCAGCCATGCACAAGGTATGGGCACTGCAGAGGACATGTCCCTGCCATATTGCCAACTTAAACACTGTTCCAGTGTCATGCAAACACATATGGGTGATTTGTTCCTTGGCATCTTTCCCCCACTAAAATATCATTCTTCCTTCAGTGAGCCCTACAACTTGCTGGTTAATGTTATCCATGCAGGAAATGTGTGGGTATGACAGGAATTCCAATTTAGGGAACTAGCTTTAGTCAGAAGCCCTGGTGGCCAAAGTACAGGCTGTGTGGACTTGGTGCGTGTTCTGCATTCCTCTTGGATCCTTTGAGCTATGGATTATGTACTGCAAGCAGGCTTTATGTTGTTTTGGGACAGTGTGCACCCTGTCAAATGAGTCCTTTGTGTCACCTGATGCTGTAAAGTCTGTGGACAAATGTAGGCATCCTTTTTTTTTCCCCTGCAATTGTAGGGTGTGCA
This sequence comes from Lonchura striata, assembly GCF_050655825.1. Taxonomy (NCBI): domain Eukaryota; kingdom Metazoa; phylum Chordata; class Aves; order Passeriformes; family Estrildidae; genus Lonchura; species Lonchura striata. The sequence goes on along the minus strand of NC_140740.1, from coordinate 80,580,919 downwards.
GAAATGTGCATGTGTCTTTTAATTTTGCCTTCTTATGCAGTTGGCCAATTGCTGCAGGTAACCCTTTTTTCTCCTTTTCCTTGTAAAGTCTGGGGACTTGTGCAAGTGGGTCCTTTTTCATTTTTGTTTCCTGGCCTGTAGACTCGAGCAGCACTGATCAAATGATGGAGTGAATCCACGGAGCAGTTTGCAGGGCTTTCTTGCTGGTGTCATCCCACAAAGTTTTTAACTGTCTGACAGGTAAGTAAAAGTTTTTTTCGCTGGGGCAAAACAAAAATGGCATAAAGATGGCTTATGTTTGGAAAAGCTCCTGCCAACAGCTTCAGCTAAAAAGGGAGTGTCTCTTGCCCAGCAGGGAGCCTGAAGGTATCCTTTTTAAAATCTCTGTGGTTGTAGGGTCTGCAGACACATGTAGGTGTCCATTTTTCTTCCTTTTTCTTTTTTCTTCTGCAGTCAGTGGATTTGTGCAGGTGTCCTTTTCTCTCCCCCCCGCCCCCCACCCCTCCCCATTTTCTGTACAGTTCAAGAGCTCATGCAAGTGTCCTTTTTTCTTCCTTTTTTGGCACAGTCTGCAAACTCTTGCAGACTTTATCATTTTAGTTGCATGGTCTGGGGACTTTTGCAAGGGTCCATTTTTTTTATCTTTTCACTGCACAATCTGGGCATTATTACAAGTGGTTGATTTATCCCTTTTTGTTTCATGGTCTGTGAACTGGAGCAGCATTGCTCAAATGATGGAGCTGAAGCAATATGCAGAATAAATAAACAGACTCCACAACTTAGGGTAGTTATAAAGTGGGTATGAATTGTCAGTGCTCGGCACAAGTGAGATCGCTCTCCAAGACTTGTGCACCGAGCATTAGTTTGACTCAAAGTTTTATTTACAAAGATGCTCCATATGCAATATATTACACAACTTTTCTCTGCATATTCAACCCCTGGCCCCGCCTGCCCTCATCTCTCATGCTAAATAGTTCCATGCCCTTCTAGGCATGTGTGGTTTGTTGTGGTGGCGGCACAGGGGTCCCTCGGTGGTCTCTGAGGCTGAAGATTGTGGTCTTCTTCATTATTGAACTTCTGAACTTTTTCTTTTTGTGCATGTGCTTTTGGTCCTTTGGTGCTTATCTGAGTACGTCGATCACTCTGGATAAGCCTGGAGACAGGCTAATTCTTTATCTGGGTTCTTTTCATTCCTTGGTATTGTTCTTTATGTAAAAAGCTCCAGATGGGGATGCCTGGCCCAGGGTGCTTGGTGGGGACATAGTGGGGAAGTTGTTCCCAGCCCTGGCCCAAATGCCAACAGCTGCATCTCACCCGCAGGGAAGGCGCAGGAGCCCTGCAGAAGCGATCCACTGGGTTACCTGCAGGGCTATGGTGCCCGGCACCACCTCCTTGGGGACGTGCCTGGTGGACAGTACCCCAGTGGGTGGTGGGGCTGGAGGAGAGGGAGGGCAGGGATCAGCAGGGTGAGATCTGAGCTCAGCCCACTGCTCCCACTGGCTTGCAGGTGCCCATGGAATGTGTGTCGTGGGATCACATCGGTCATTAGGGCGAGCTGCTGAGTGACTCGGGCTAGCGGCAGAAAGCAGCACGTGGCAGGCAGGGTAAATAAACCAAGGCCTGGGAGAGTGGAAGCTGCCAGGACATCTGGAGGGAGAGTTAGCATGAGCTCAGTGGAGGGCTCAGAGCATCTTGGGCTGGGTGAGGGCTTCCAGACCCCTGGCACAGTACCAGCCCCACTGATGGCATTGTGGTCTTCTTGCAGCCCGATGGAATCCAGATGCCCCTGGAGATGGAGCTGCTGGACAAGGTGTCCACTGGGTTCCATGGTGTTGTTCAGCTCTTGGATTGGTGTCAGCTCCCTAACAACTTCGTGTTGGTGATGGAGTGCCCTGAGAGCTCTCAGAACCTCTTTGATTTCCTTCTGCCATGGGGGGTCCGTGTTGGAGGAGGCGGTGCAGGGGCTGTTCCTCCAGGTGCTGGAGGCCATGCAATATTGCAGCAGCTGTAGGGCCCTGCACCAGGATATCAAACCAGAGAACATGCTCCTCAACCTGGCCACCAGACAGGCAAAACTGATGGACTTTGTCTGTGGCACTGACCTGCAAGACACAGTCTGCCCACACTTAGCAGGTGAGCCAACCCAGGGCTATGGTCCCACCTGGTCCCAGCATCTCATGGCCCAACCTGGCTATGGCTCTGGGGATTCCCCATTTGCTGCCAGTCAGGGGCACACCTATGAGACACAGAGATCTGCCTGCATGAGACAGAAGGAAAGATCAGAAGAACTATTCCACCTTCTCTCACTGCTAAACCAGTTCTTCTCTTCCTCATGAAGACAAAAATGCAGGTTTTCTGCGCATCAGTGGCAGCTTACCACACCTGCAGAGCTGAGAGGCTTTTTCCTCTGCTGCTGTGCTACAGACAGATTTAGCAGCATTACCTAACATGGAGATCCATAGAGGGACCACAAGCAATTGATTTTGTGCCACTTATTCTCAAAAATCACCACTCTCAGCAGACACAGATGGAAGAGACACGTGCACTCCCTGTTTGCCCGGCTGACACACACCTGGCAGGCACAGCTTTCCCAGGTGGGAAGTAACAACAAGGGACAAGTCCCTCACAGCCGTGCAGCCCAGAGATATGCAGGGTGCCATCAGCCCCCGGCTTCATAAATTGTCACTTATGACAACTGCATCCAGCTCGGTGACCCGCAGTATAAGAAGGATGTGACCATATTGGAGTGAGTCTACAGGAGGCCACAAAGATGATCAGAGAGGTGAAGCACCTCTTCTATGAAGACAGGCTGAGACACCTGAGGTTGTTCAGCCTTGGAAGGGAAGATCTCACAGCAGCATTGAGGAATCCAAAGGGGGCCTGCAAAAGAGCCAGAGAGGGGCATTATACAATGGCACGTAATGACAGGACAAGGTAAAATGGCTTTAAACTGACAGAGGATAGGGTTTAGATTAGCTATTATGAAGAAATTATTTACTGTGATGTTGGTAAAACACTGGAACAGGTTGCTGAGAGACTTTGTGACTACCCCATTCTTGAAAGTGTTCAAAGGCTTGTTGGATGGTGTTTTGAGTATTGGAATTAGATTATTTTTAAGGTCCCTTCCAATCCAAACCATTCTATGATTCTGAGATTCGTACAGAATCTCAGAATCATATACAGCCAGATTAACCCAGATTAGCCCTTAGAATATACAGTCAGATTAGCCCTGTTTGTGAATTCTGAAAACATTCCCATTCATGTAAAAACTTATATTAGGAATAGGGGCATTTTATTAATTATAACACTAATTTTATTTACTTTCATATGTATAATTTTCCTAAATTGTAATGTGGAAGGAGTAAAAAAAAAATCAGGATATATTAACTAAAATAAAGCCTTTTAGGTATGACATGTTCTGCTTAAATGGCAAGAAAATGCAAAAACTGGATAAGATATACATGAAATTATTTTGTTGCTATTTATTGTAGCATATACATCACCATCATCAAATGCAAGGAAATATAAATTTGCACAGAGATTATCTCTAGCTTGGGAACTCCCAAGGGTGAATGTAGCCTTTTAAATCACAATGACTGAAAACATTAGAGGCTCAGGTCCATGCACATTGTTGTTTGAATAATTCTAGAGGTAAAAATCCTGCTCATTAAATGAAGAGCACCTTACAAAAAGTAAGTATTATGTTTTGGAGTGTCCTGGTTACAACTTCCGTGATTCTTTCAAATGGTATTCTCAATACTTCTGAAATGAATATAATTTCTGTGGTCTGCATCCTGTAACAAAATGGGAAGATTTCAGGTGAAAAACTATTGCTGTTAATACAGTGAAATTATCTTCTCACTGGACAGCAGAATTTGATCTACAGAGAAAGCCTTTGTTTCACCTCTAATTGTAAAAAACTTACTCAGAAAGCAGATTAGATATTCTCCCATTCTTCAAAAGGATGTTAGGACCCAAAGCAATCATACTGCAAGTGTGCAATCACTGTCTCAGCATCTTACATAGATAAGTCATAGGAAGAAGCCAAGGGCAAGTCCTGGGAAACACCCTCAGAAAATGCTGATGTCTCTATCTAGTATTCCCCAAGGTGCTAACAGTACATGCTATTTAAAGTGAAATGAGAAAACAAGACTGCAGTGTTCTCCATCTGTTTTGGATATCCAGCTGTGGAACTGGTGCAGGCTGGGTGTTCATGTGAAGAAGCTGAATGTAAAGCAGATGATGTGAGAGCACAGGATGGATGTTAGGTGGGTGTGTCAGGTCAGCAGTTTCAGCTGGCAGCCCCACCTGCTGATACTGCCCCAACAGCTCACAGCTCCAAGGAACACCAGCCTGGTGCTCCACAGAGTCATAGCAACTGGAGCAAAGCCAGCATCCTCTTCCAGAGCTGACATTGGGTCATCTGTCTTTCTGCTGGAACTGGCCAGAAGAGGATAGGCACTGTAACTAACCCGCTCAGAGCTGCAGCCAAAGAAGTGTACTAGATAGGGACAGGCGAACGCAAGATCTCGGGATGTGACAGAAAGAAAGACCCCCTTCCCCCACTCCTGCAGCACGTTATCCATTACCCCAAAGAATGTAACCACACCTAACCCAGTAGTTTTCCACTCCTGACTAACCCTAGAGACCCTGCCAACCCCCCCTGACGTAGCAAAGTCCCCCAAGACTATTTAAACCCATGAGGTAAGATAATAAAAACTTTCGACCGTCCACCACATTGGTGTCAGAGTGTGTTGTTAGCCCGAGTAGCCCGGGCGAAACCGGGCTGCCGTGCTGTTCCTTGCAACCAGGTCACCTTGCCTTCCCCTGAAGGCAACAAAGAAGTTTATCTGAAACTCTAACAATGGCTCAAATTGCTGGCTCCAGATAGTGGCAAAAGTCACATAAACACGCACAAATACATACAATATACAATATTCAGAACCACCAGCATGTACATACCAACATGTTAGAAGGGTTCTGCAAAACATCTCCATGTGAACAAACCTGAGCAAGCACATTATTTAAGAAAGGTGTGAGAGGATGATCAAAGAATATTCTAAAATCAGTTACTCAGAAAGCACTCCAGTTAGGTAGAACAGAACTTGTTATTATCTAAAAATGCTGAAAATTAAAAGGACTTGGGATGGGATGAAATGCAAAAAGAAGGCCAAAATGGAAAAAAAACCCCAAACCTATAATGACAGACACACCTACCTTTTTCACTCCCTTATGTTCTTAAATATAGTTAATCAATTACAGCTATACTCACTTTGGTGTTTAAGTAATATAACAAGGCCTTAATGCAGCTGTTACTCTCAAACCTTTACATCATCTTGTTTAATAGCTCAAGAACTGAATACAAATTTTATCACTCAGAAAAATTATTTTGAAGGTAATTGGGATTTCCTAGTCTGCCACACACATGCAGCTGGCAATGGCGTGAGTTAGAAATCCTTGACAGCTTTTCACTGCAAGGATGGCCTCAGCAATGTCTTACTGTCACTTTCTACCAAATGTTAATTTTTCAATGATATCTAGAGAGAAATGAGGAAGTATGCATATCCTTATATAAACAAATATTTCATCTTTTCCCAGCACTCTTATACACCCACCCCATGAATGAAAAAGAACCTCATAAGCTCCCATTTTTGGCTGAAGGAGAGGTTGTTTTTGAGACTACATTCCTCCTCATTATCCATAAGTAAATACACCTTCCATAAAATAGATTACTGAGCACTGTCGTTTAACATTTATGATACTTCAGCATATGCTCAAAAACATGGAATTTACATGCCCCACAGCCAAAATCTGTTCTTTGCCAACTCTGCCAACATACAGGTGTCTGCTGCTGCAGAGCTGAAGTTTATGGCAGAATATACAATCCAGTCAACATAGCTACGATTCTTTTATTATGCAGTACATCAACAATGTTATATTAACTTTCAAAAATGTCCTAAATGCACTACTTGACCTGGAGTCACAAAAAAACATTATTTTGAAGGAGCCTGTTTCTGTATTTGGTAATCTGCAGCAGAGCTTCAAAATACACTTAGGCACAGGCAAATTAAAACGTACAGACTGCTTCAATGCATGTCTGTAATAACTACTTCTTTGCCTATTCCAGTCACCTGGATCTTTGTCATACCAGGCACAACCAGACATCATATGCTGCACTTAACCTAATTCTCTGCCTCCTATCTGAACAGCTAGATACAGAGGACTTGGGTAGAGCTGCTGCTGCCACCTCTACATTCATGAGAAGGATCAAGTGGATGAGACCACAGCCTCTCACAGAAGCAAAAGCTGCCTTTCACATCCTCCTCAGCAGCATCAGAAGAAGGAAGCCCAGTTTCTGAGGTCTCAGCTTTTCATTTGTCCCAGATACTTATTCTGATACAGGTTTTTGTTGTTTGGTCTTTATTCTTGGTTTGGTCAGATTCACACTGACATTGCTCAGAAGCTTATAAAAAGTCCAGAAAGGTCAAAATGGAACAGAAGCAAGAACAGGACAAATATATGGCTGCAGCCCATCAAGGGAGCAAGGCTGTACTGAGTGCCCTGAGTGCTGCTTGTAGAGGAGAGAAAGGCAAAAGAAGGTAATGGTATTTCTACCCTTCCTCTGCCACTTAATACCATTTTAATTTTTCAAACCAGCTGTCCTCTCATGCAGTTATTAATGCTGTCCATACTAAGTAAGTAAATGTCCAGCAGAGAAAAGTGAGTCAGCACAAGGTGACTCATGTGAGCAACATTTGCAGCCCCAGCAGGTTCCATGAAAATATTTGGACTTTTATTATATTAATGTGACTATTGGTCAGATGAAACCTAAAGTGAGATTGGTTTGAAATTTGATACAGCAGTGCCTCAGCATGTATCTGTCAGATCTAAAGAAAATTTAAAACAGCAAGGGTCAGTTAAAAACTGCCAACACCTTTGCATTCCCAAATAAATATCTTTTAAGAACCTTTTTCATCACAATACGTTTAAAAGGTACATAGATTTACAGTACCTCTTAAAAGCCTTAAAAGGTATTTTCTCTTTACTGAAAACCCCTCAATTCTTATAACAGTTGCCGCGCTCCCGCCCCGGTTCCCTTTTCCTCCGCCCCGGCTAGCTCTCCGTCTGGGGCGAGAGGGGCGATGGAGGCACCCTCCGCCGCTCCCAGCTGGGGTTTGGAGAGTGCCTTCGTGGGTCCCGGGCAGCGCTGGCAAGCCTCACAGTGGAAAGAAGAGAGGATCCTGCTGGGGGTGAAGTCCAGGTTTATTGCAGAACGGTGCCAGCCAACAGGAACCCCGACTGGGTTCTGACACCGGCTTATAAACTCTTGGGTGGGGGGGTATCCAACGACCAATGGAGATAGGGATAGGGGGTGGCTCCGGGATGGGGGGATATGGTGGGGTCCAATGGGGGAAGGACATGGGGGGAGCCCCAGGTCCTCGCCCAATCACCCGGTGCCCTGAGTAGAAGCTTCTGGATGGATGGGAAGGAACACCGAGTGATGGACGAGGCACCTGGGGGGGGTAAAGGGGAGGGCTGCGCCTCTTCCAGGGTGATGGACAGCCACTGGAGAGGTGGGAAGGGAGGACAAGGCGGGAAAACTGGGGACAAACCAAGTTGTACATGGGGGTACAAAGGAATAAACCGATACATAATACAAGAATAATAAAACATACAAATCACGCAACTCCACAAACAGTAGTTTGATTAGTGTAACGCATTCCTATAGCAGAGGGAATACTTTGCCAAGGCAAACATGCTCATGATTATATTATCCATAAACCTGAAAGTAACATTCTGCCTAAGATCAAGATTCAGACCCACACAAGGCTACTCCAGCTGCACAGATAATGACAAGCTGTGCAAACTTTGCACATGGTAGCTGTCAGAGGACTTACAGCAGCAGGAATGCACATGGACAGAAATTTCTGTTAGGGCCTACATGGGTATTCTCTCCACACAGCATTAAGTGCTTAATGAAACACTTTAGAAATAACAAAAGAAAAACTGCTACTTCTTATCCTATTAAATCCTTTCTTCATACTGCTATTATCATGACATCATTTTTTTATGCACCACTTATACTTTTTCAATTCAAAACACTTTAGAAGACTAACACAAACTCTGCCCAAGTTAAAATCATGTATCCCCAGAACATTTCAGGAAAAGCCCAAAAAATAAGTACTATCAAAAGATGGCAAAAATCAAGAAGGAAGAGTACAATTTCCCAAGCAAATGACTTGCTGACTTAAAACTGCAGAGAGATTAATACAAGTTTTGCAAAAAAATATGGAGATATTCTGGCCACAGAAGGACCTCTGAAAATCACTGGGACAAAAAATGTATCCAACAGTGGTAAAGTGGCTGTTTTCTTTATTTGATCAAAGCAAAAGCACCAAGTATCTGCAGCACTGGTTAACTACTGATAGAAATTCTTTGCCTTCATGTTCTTTTGCAGCACTAAGCTACATAGTTTGCAAACTCTGCCATGTGTTTGCTTCAGTACCTTAGCACGGCTTAGGTCACTAGATCTGAGTTGATCTCATCACCATCAGGCAGCACTTCACATACTCTTGACAGTAAATTGGTCCAACCTACTCCAAGAGCCATCTGGAGGGATTTTTGTAAATTGCATGCCTGTTCATTGGCAGAACATCAAGAATAAACAATCTTTTTGTTGTTGTTGTTTTTGCTAGATTTCTTTCAGATCATTTGAAGTGCACTTACTCATGTCAAAAATAATAATGCCAAAACAATCTAACTACCTAACAACCGTCTGTGAACTCTTTAAGCAACCAATCTTTCTAACTATATTCATTAAAGTTTTTGTAGGTGTATCACAGATTTTGCTCTTCAGTGACAGAAGGCAGGATTTCCATTAAGTCATTATTTGTTTAGAGGTTCTGTAATATTGCATTTTATAACTGTAACATTTTAGTCTTCAACAGAGACTGCAGCTGCAGTTTGCTCATATTGATTGTTGCATGCAAGGGGAAGGACTGAAATCGGGATGCTCTCTATAGTGTCACTGTTAAAGATCTAGGAAGAGGGGAAAAAAGTGCAACCGTGATTTTAAAACCTCCCTAGTACCAAATGCTGGATAAAATCAAGAAATACCATAGCACCTCAGAAATCATACTCCTTTCTGGTTTTCTCTATATAGGAACAACAAAGCTACACCTAAAAAAGTCCTGCACCTCTTTGTGTCCATTTTCCTAGTCAAATTACCTGAAAGAGTTCTGTTCATGGCCTACTGGGGGGAACAATACATTAATTTGTTTAAGGCTCCATGTGTTAGTGAAGAGAAGTAGTTCTTAATGAAAAGATTCCTTGATGACTGCTTCCCTTCTTTTTAATAGATGAACAATCGTTGTGCCCAAGCAATACCCCAGCAACTGCAAGTCTTGTATGTAGGGAAATGGTATTAGGAGGGTATTTAAATACTGTTAACTTCTGGAGGCATTTGGCAGCTAGGCAATGAAAAGGAAAGTGATCAAATTAGTCCTCCAGAGAGGAATATCCCACAGGAGATAGCAATACTGATATCCCCTTTCTAGTTAACAGGGAAGCATGCTGGAGTTCCATTAATCAAAACCAGGAAGCTCTGGTCAGCACAAATTTTTTTTCAATAACACCTGCAGAAAGAAGAAACTTTAGCTTCATAAAGATGCTGCAGAAACATAATCCTATTTTAATTTTGCAGCAATTCAAAAGACAGAGTTATCTTTCTGAAAGTTTAGTTCCATAGTGTGCAGGATCTTCTTTAATGGTGATGGTGCTTCATCTGTCATCCAAATAAGCCAACATTCCATTCTGCAAGAGTACTGTCACAACTGCCATGTACAGAATATTCTTCCATATTCTTCCAAATTCTTCCTTCCTCTGCTGTTTTGCACTTGTATTACATCAGTCACTGTTTTGGTTTGGTTTTCTTTTTTCCCTTTTTCATGGCCTTTCCTTCTTGTAGTTACCTGCAATTTATCCACTACTTCAAAATCTGACACTTTTTGGACTTCTCCTAAAGTTCTTTTCAGGAAAAACAAATATGTTATATTCAGTTTATAGGAAGCAGATACCGATTCAAAGTTATTTTCAGCAGTAAGTATATTTCTTTTTATATTTTTATGATCTTGCATTGAAGAGAGATCTGTCAGACAGCTCTGAATTCTAAATAATTCAAAACCAAACATACATCGGCCTGATCATCTTCTTCACTGCAAATCCATAAAGGCAACTTACTCCTACTTATGTATCATCACAATCACAGCACACCATTGTGTCATTAGCAGCATAAATTTCAAGGAGCATAAGTTCACAAATACCAGCAGCAGGTCTATTCCAGTGGCTACCAAGAGAGTTCTAGAGATGCTTCTACAGTTATTTTGTAGAAAGTCTTGAGAGCTGTTTCTAGGAGGTTACTGAATTTCCAGTCACAGAGGGAATATCACTACCTTGAAAAATCCTTAACATCTGCAGTCAGAACTTGCTTTCTTTCTTGAACTGATGTTATTTCAGACACTCAAACCCCTTCATACTTTCTGCTGCATTTCTCAAGTTCACACTCTAATGCGCTATAACATTTGTTTCAGAAATATGTGAAAATAACCCATATGAAAGCACTCTAAGTAGATAATTTTAAAGGAAGACTATTTTAAAAATAGTCCAGATGGGGAATAATGAGTAAGTTGTTTCTTTAAGTTCATCTCCATCTTAGAGGCTTCCAGGCTTCAAAGTTAAACATGTGAAAGACCTGAAAGATAGGGGGACGGATATTTATAACTTTCTTCCAGGTCCTGTTGCACACTCACTGATATTGGGGGTGGGTTTTTATCATGTTTGGTAGAGTGGTTGATTCAGCATCTCTCCTTGATACAACCACACTTGCAGGAATGGGTATCGGACTCTGTGCTTCCCAGTCGTGCAGTAAATGTGGTCAGGAAACACAGGGATACATTGCAAGAGAATACAGAGTACAGTGAGAAAGAGAACGGTAGAAATAAGTAAGTCCTGAATTAGTTTGGTAACAGAGTGCACACCAAAAAGGGTGAGGAGGCTATTGGGAATACTGGGTTGGGACTGGCACGAGAAAACTGGGGCAGTACAGTTTTGTGCCTGACTGACAAATATTTTCTTTGTTCTCAAGTCATAGATTCTCAAATTTTTTCCATACACAAAGTCAATGAAAACTCATTTTTCCCTTTGACTTAATATGGAACTTCAGTTGCATTTTGCATTAAAATTCAATGGTGAATGAGTAATTTCAAAGTAAGGACACAGACAGAACATTTCTTTGGTGAGCTAGACAACATAGTGCCTCAAGAGTCAAGTTATAGAAAATGAAATTTCAGACAATACAACTAAAACATCTTTCCTAGTTTTTCAATTTCCAGATTACAAGAAAGTAGGATTCTACTTACCCTTTCATTCAAAATTTGCACAATTTGATGAGAAAAGTGGAAGAAACCCTCAGGAGGTACCCTTCATGAGAAAGTATATGTCATTGCTATAAAATGCATAAGGCACATAACCTTTTCCATTCCAGCATTACCCCACTGAAAATACAGCTATTTAAAAGGTAAGTCTCTGGTTGTTAGTTTTTATCACCTTTTTTTCAGAGGAAACTATGTAAACTGAAAAAAATAGAACAGATAATAATGTTCCTTTGAGATTTTCAAATTACAGCATTACAGCAATTGTAATATGCAAATTGGACATGATCATTTGTTCTGACCAGGAATTCCATACACATAATGACTCTTACAATGTCCTTTTCTGCAAGAAGTCTATTTTTGGGCATATACATGAAGAATGGATTGATAAGCCTTCTCTATTTTATAATAAACTGTCAAAATACTTGAAAATATTGCCCATAAAAAACAAGGACAAAATCATATTTTCCTCTTTTACCCAGTATACTACATTAAATCATCCAGATCTGGAGTTCATTTCCCATAGCAGACGTCATGGTGCTATGCTTTGCATTGGTAGCTGGAAAGGTCTTAATAACACACCAGTGGTTTGGCTACTTAAACTCCTAAGATGGTTAAAATGGCAAAAGCTTACTTAGGATTCACAGATGGATCTTTGTGTTTGCAGTGGAAAACCTGCTGGGCAAAATTGATCCCCTTCATTTTCTGAGTCATTGCAGTAATCAATACTCAGCACTAAATTCCAAAAACATCCCAAACCGGACTGTGAAGTTGTGATGCTTCATATAGTGCTTCTATTGTCACAACATGATGAGGAAACCATTGTGAATTATAATTATTATTATATTACAATTAAGGAGTAATCACAAAAATCTATTATCCACATTAATATGAGGGTTTTGAGGAGAAAGAATGGGCTTGTCTCCTTGTGCTTCATTCAGAGATAAGTATTTTTCTGAATAATTTCAATTTTAAAGTTTAGTTTTATTGGTTACATGTAGAACAGTTGTGTTTGTCAGAATTATGGTCTACAGCTGATATCATAAAATTTAAAGACCTAAAATATTTTACACTGCTCAAGTACCGTGCTTTTTTAAGGCTTGCAGTAAAGCTATTTATTAAAAGAAATCTAGTTCATAACTGTAGATTCAGAAAAGGAAAACATTTAATGCCATTCAAAACCTGGATTACATATACATCTTTATTGGAAGAAAGTGCTTAATCACATAATTTATCAGCAAAGGGAGAAGAGTTGTCAGTACTGTTGGTGATGCACTTGTGAATTTCACAAATTTGTTCAATGCTTGTAATTTTGCCTGATGGGTAGTTCTTCTACAATGATGTATTCTGTATCAAAAGTAGCGGTGGTTTGATATTTATTTGTATGATCAGTCAATGCTCTTCACACAATTACCATACTAAACCTTGTTCTAGAAAATGGTATCTAGAAAAACCAGGATGTATACACTTGTTTTTCCAACATATATAGAAAGACTATTATGTAGAACACTAAGAGAAAGTCCTATTTCAATGAAGATTACTTTAGAAATCTGGATTTCACTCATGTGATATATTACTTTTCAGTGCAAGGGAAAATTTAGGGTATTTCAAAGAACAAAATACAAATGTGGCACTCATTATAAATTACTTATTAAATGCCTTAAGTTATCATTACCCTTTTTGTCTCTTGGCTTACATTCATCTGACCTTTATCCTTCTAGAAACAAGCACCCAAATGCAAAGACCAAGTCCATGTCTCTTGTGGCAGACCTTAAAGAAATTACTAAAATTAATAATTAGATATAGTTAAATATTAAGTATCCCTTGAGGTATCTGCATGGTCTATAATTCCACTGTTCAAGTCTACATTGATTCAGTGATCTCAGCATTAAAGTAGTATTGAAATATTAGTCTAAATATTTGACTAAAGATAGTCAAAGTTTGCCACCCATCAGTAAATAATTTGAGGTAAACTTCAGTAAGATTTTTTCTATCTGCCAAGATACCATAGCAATAAAAACATTCCTAACAATAAGGCAAAAACATATCAATAGCTACCAGCCAGATGTTGCTTTACAGTCATTATTACAACTCTTTTTCCAAAATCAGCTAAAAAGTGTTCACAAGAACAAGCACAGTTTCACTGAAAAATTCTAAGAGATCTGGTAGTATGCTATTCACATGTGTTTTCTTTGCTCTTGAACCCATTCATGACTCCTGTTTTTACTACTTTAAATCCTAAATATTCATTACAGCCACAGCAGGCCTATCTATATACTAATCTATTCACTCACTGCACTGAGTTACAGTCTCTAAAGACAAACCAGAAATTTCTTTGCTGCTGGTCTGGTATAGTGAGCTAAAGAAACCTGTTAAGAAACTCCCAAGTTCTCTTCCCCATTTTGGGATGTCTTTTCCTTTTGCACAGTCTCTTCGCGGTATGACCTTGTGTCTTAGTAGAAGGCACACTAGAGTTCTCTATGCTTTTGAGTTAATAAGTTTTCATATGCCTATTGGCATGGAAAAATTATTTCATGTCACAATCACAGTGGTAAATGACATGCAAAAATAAAGGACTTTTGAGATGGGATCCTTTTCCTGGATGATTTTTTCAGTCATGCTGTTATGGCTTCTCATCTTGATGAAGAAGCCAGTCATTCCTCCAGCTCCAAGAATTACGTCCTTCACTTATGTGTACAAAGACAATTTTACTCTCACTCAAACCCTTATGTCTTACTCCCCATACACTGTCATTGGTTTTTCCAGTTCCAGTTCCTAATATCACAACTACAAAGCACTAGTGAAAATGTGGTGCAGACTTCAGCCCAGGACAGGTAGTGATGGACAGCCTGGGGATAGGAATTGAACCCCTCACTTGGACAGAATTTTACCCCACAGAAGCACACACCCCTCACATGACAAACTGTAAGGGAACAAGTGCCTTAACCTCCTTGCTTCCAATATGCAGCCCATGGTTTCTTTGTGAGTATTCCTAGCCACACTACCAGTCTCTGTAAATTCAGTCATTGAGAGAAACAAGCCTGGGAAACAAGGTAAGGCACTGCCACCCAAAAGCAAAAGTAAATACAAACAGAAGTTTAAAATAATTTCATGTTTTATTTAATGTTACTTTTAAGGATATTTTAGGTTACTATATCAATTGTATTCACCATCAACTGCTGGGGTTTGATCCTTTTGTTATAACCTCAATAATGGAGTGTTTTTATGTTGAGCTTACTAAAATCATAATAGGTGAAAGTTTTGCTATCAAAGCTGTTAGATGCTTGCATAATTATACAATAGTAGCACTGTATTCACCCTCATATAAATTATTATTTCAGTAGGGACAATTTCTTGCTTTCCAAATTGTAAGACTAAAAATTCAGTATGCATAGGCTCAAGGAAAGACAGTGTTTAGAGAATAAAGCAACTGGAAAATATATTAGGGTATTTTCTCTTTGGCAATAAAAATTCCCAGAATGAATGAGATCAAAGGCAGCCTAAATTAATGTCACACCCCCCAATACAACATTGTATCTACAGAGTGGTGTCAAAATGTAGAGCCTTCCAACACAGTATTTTTTTACCAGCTATATATACTTCTGTAGCACACCTACATACCTAAAGAAGACAAGCAGTTTATTTTACAGAGATCTCTCAGTACACTTGAAAGAGTATTGTTCTTTAGTATTTCTCCACAGATTTAGAGCTTAGAAGTTAACAGCCAACCCCTGAGACAGACACATGCATCTCAGTTGCATGCTGGCAACTTTCTCCTTATGCCTGCCCAAACAAAAGGGAATTACTTTTCAGGCAGAGAGACAGCCAGATTGTGCAGCATTTCCTAAAGGCCCTTAAAGGACTTTTGATTTACAGGAAAGTGTAATCAACCCAAGAGCAAAGCAGACTCCACAGCTCATGTGTCTTTCCCATTTTGCATCTAGTTGAAGCAGCAGATGTTGCCACTACCTTCTTCAGTAGACACACTTTTTCTTGGAAGACCAGGAGAGAAAAAGGGCAGATTTCTGCAAACTAGATAAATATGCTGCTTTTAAGCACAGTAAAGCTTAAGCAAATTAGAAAGTTCTAAAGAACACAGCTGCTTGTTTACAATTATAATATTTTAAGATCATTAAAAATCAAGTTCCTTTGGAGCAGACCAGCATTCTTTGCAGTTGCAAAATGTAAGAAACATACAGTAGAGAAAATTAAACTGATTCATAGCCATCTATCAATAAATCTATTCTGTATGTAAAATTGGTTTTGAGATATTTAGACCCCTCCTTGAAAAGAAAGTGACTGTCTTTCAATCCCTAAAGATTATTCATTTTGGAAAGAGAGCACCAGAAAATATCAGCTGAAACCCATGTTAAGCAAGAGCATTAACTCTAGCTATTAGAAATGTTAATGCCGTTGGGAACTTTGCTAAAGTTAGTGCTTCCAACTACACAGATCTTCTCATGGCTTTCCACAGTTTCCTCTTCCACACTGATATAGAAATCCTTCACAGGATTTCTACAGCACTATGACTACACATGGAGATTGATAAAACACAGGAGTGAGTACACAGGCCATACTCCAAAGACCTAATATTTAACAAAACAAAACTGAGCACAGGATTTATAGCATCTGCTTTCTATATTGCAGGTTTTGGATCATAGGAAATAAATGTATTCACACAGACTAAAAAAGTGAAATCAGAAAAAGCAGCAGCTTATCCTAGTGGGTTTTTTTTGTTTCCACACCATTCCCATAGAAAATCAGGAACACTGTCCAACACAGGGTGCTGAGCTAAAGCTAGTCCTGGCAGCAAACACAGGACTGGACCTGTTGCCTGCAACAGGGAAAAAAAATTCACCAGCTCGCATACACACTATCCTTTCCTTCCATATTAATAGTTTCTTGATACAAGGATTTGCAGCAAGAAGTTCCTTCACTTCTGCCTAGAGATGAGGCTCTACAGTGACTCCAGGATTTTGAGTCTTTAAGACATATTTTGCATTTTTTAGGTGGCTATGGTTATCTTTCAGTTGCAGATTGCAACTCTCTAAGTTCACAGCTGCAAGATCTAAAAGCAAATGTGTCAATGGAAAACCTGCAATTCGCTGCAAGCAGTGAAACGCATGGACAAAGCATTTAAAGGCCAGACTCAAAAGAACCACTTTGCTATAGTTTAGGTACTAGTGACAATGTCCCCAAGGGCAACAAGATCTCAGAATTTTACAAAAGCATGCAGGTGAGTATTAAACTTCCTTCATTTAAAGGAGGAAAAGCTAATCTTGAACAAATGTAAGAAGTTTCCGGATCTTGCCTAGATCTGCTTCAACAGTTTGGCAACTGCACTTATATGCATGCAAAGCCTCACTTCATTGTTGCTTCAGTCTTTTACAATTCTTGAATGCAAAAGCATATGTAATCAGAAGTGATGCTAATTCATAGTCTTTAATTTGTTTCTCAACCTCTTCCAAAATACAAAGACACATGTCTCCTAGGTAAGTGGCAAAATACCTCTAATAAACAATTAACCCCCCCAACTTTTAGAACCTGACACTTTGTAGTTTAATTTGAAACCCTTAGGGTTCTTTATTATGTGAAATAGGGAGTATTCACATCTTTTTATAGTAACTCATTATTTTACTGGCCTCTATCTCCCTACCAGCTTTTTACTTTCTTGATGTACAGAAGCAATTCTCTGTCTTTGTTCATCACAGTTGATTTTATTTTTGAGTTGTTCAAATGTTTCCTTTGTCTCAAATGCAGCTTTCATGATATGGAATCATAATGAAGTTATATATTGACATGGTGGGTTTTTGTGGTGCTTTCAACAAGTAGAGAAAAAATATTCTATTTTAGTTTTTTAAAACATTACTAAACAACACCCAAAATAGTGAACATAATTTCAAGACAAAAATCATAATTCAGAAAACAAAAGGAAAAAAGCTTTTGGAAGGTAAGTGCCATGCTTAATATAAAAGTAGTTATGATGATCTGCAATATGTCTGAAGAGACATTACATTCAGTAGGTCAAAATGTCTTATTCAAGCTTTTAGGCCAGTTTTGCAAGTGGAATTTAGACATTGTAATATCCAGCTCATAGAATGGCTAGTGCCCAGTTTCTTTCATGTTCCTTTTATGTCATGTATTTGAATTTAGGTAGAATTTATAGTGTAAAACATTGTCTTTATTGAAATCAATACAGTGATTCAATCTGCTCCTTAAATGTGTTGGACATGCCAAGAAAGAGACTCTAATGTCACTCAGAAATTTCACAGGTCTAGCCATAGACTAGAGAGAGGCATTGTCTTCTGTTTGGGACTAATGGCTGCAAATCCATGTGTCTGGGACAAGTTATATGGTCTCTTTCCTTTCTCAGGAATTCACTGCTGCAGAATGCTGTGGATAGCTGAGGCATGTTAAAATCCAAAAAGAATTTGGACAAATACATTGGGAGAAAAGTTTAAGTGGAGGCAAAAAGCCTGAACTCATACTTCTGGGCCAGAAAGTCTATGCTGGAAAAATATATTGAGGAAGTATCACTACATTTCTTCCTGCCTTTCTTTATGTTTTCACAAGCACTGACCACCTTCAGAGGCAGAATACACTGAATAACAGGCTATTCCAATACTTGAAATTATATGTATCCTGAAAAAAATTATGGTCTTCTTGGATGAAGAAATGGCACTAGAAAAGAAAAATCCCAAGGAAGATAGAAAAAAATATGACCTTACACACTTGATTCTTAGATGTGTTCAGGATATCAAGGCAATTTGTTTAGAAAGGTTTGATGATTGCAGTTTCCAAAAAAAAAAAAAGTATAATGGGCAATATCAAAAAATTGTGCAAGATCAGAGCATAGAAGACACTCTGTGTTGGTTTCAGATGGGGTAGAATTTTTTTCTTCACAATGAGTGGTATGGAACTGTTTTGGATTTGTGCTGAACACAGGGCTGATAATGAAGAGATGTTTTTATTATTGCTGGGCAGGGCTTGCACAGAGCCAAGGCCTTTTCTGCTTTTTGCACTGCCATGATGGCAAGGACATTGGGGGTGTATGGGATGTTGGGAGGAGACACAACCAGGACAGGTGACCTAAACTGACCAAAGGGATATTCCAAACATGGCATCATGCTCAGTACATAAAGTAGGGGCAAGACAGCAGAAGTGGGGAATATTTGGACTTTATCTTCCCAAGTAATTCTTACTTGTGATGGGGCCCTGCTCTCCTGGAGATGGCTAAATACCTGCCTGCCCACAGGAAGTATTGAATTAATTCCTTGGTTTGCTTTGCTTAAGTGTGCAGCTGTTTTTATCCCTGATAAACTAAACTGTCTTTATCTCAACCAATGAGTTTTCCAGATTTTACCCTCCGTATTCTCTCCCCCATCCTGCAGGTGAGGAAGTGAGCAAGCAGTTCATGCTAATTGGTTAATTAGTGGTTAAACCATTATATAACTTGAAGAGCTGCCATAATATTCAAAGAAAAACTTTATAGAAATGGAGACTAGAAAGCTGTCATTGAAATCTCAAAAGGTCTATTTGAAAATAAAGCAAGCAAACCCAGTCTTGTTCACATTTAAGTTAGACATTTCTAACTGGTTTTAGTCATATTTATTTTCATAAAAATAATGAGTCAGGTACAAATCCAGACTTGTGAAATACCCTTTCAGAAAAATAGGCACAACACAGAGAAAAGGGGTTTTTTTTTCTGTTACTGTTCTTTTCTGTTCGATGTTTGCTAGGCATCTGGAATTCACACTAATTTGTTTTAACACCTGCAGATGTTGTTTAATTAGCTATGTAAAAGCATTAGCTATTGAGTCTCTTACTTGAAGTATCCTCCAGTGCCTTGCTGGCTGCAGACTAATTAGTATGTGTGTCAGCACATCAGCAGCGTGGATGAGGAGGGCACACTGACCTGAGCTGCAAGCCAGCATCGCCATACAGACGTGTCCAGAGAAACAAAGCTCAGATCACCTACCCCCCATAAAACCAACACCCTTTTGTCTCTGCCCAAAAATAGTCTGCCTATTCCATAAGGCAGAGAGAACAGGTAACAAACATCTTATTCTTGCTCATTTTGCATTTCTGAAAACACACAGGAGTCAATAATCACGGAATTCATTAGTGAACCAGAACTATCGCAACAGAAAACAGGAAGAGCCACTGCAGCTCTCTCCCTGCCAAATTCCCTCTATACGAAAGGCAAATCTCATATATTCCCTGTCTCCTACTGAAGCTGGCTGTGAAGCACTGGGATGAATTTATATTCTCCTAGATAAATTATAATGAGTATTGTGCAGTACTAGGAACAACTTGTAGAGTTGTGTAAATTACTGTGACTTTTACAGCCTTATTTTTTATACTTTGATGTCAAGACTAGTAACAATATAGTATATCACTAGAAATAGAAAAACTAAAATTAAAATTTGCTGGTGACTATTTGTCACAATATGTATGTAACTATAGTGCACAGGAAGGTACTATTGGCTCCTTCACAGGTTGCATTGCTCCACCTGCATGCAATAAACACTGTATTTCCCTCTCTTTATAAATGCATGTAACAATGATGTGTCTATCATCAGTTCTCAAAACAAATGCTCCAAAAGGACATTTGAAATGACATCCTGATGTTGTCTTTCAAATACATAATAAATGTATTTGAAATACAACATCAGGATGTCATTTCAAATGGCCAGACAATAGATCTCAGTCAGAAGTCAGAGAATCATTTATTCTCTTCAACCTTTGCTTTGTCAACCTTGTCCACACAAAAATACTTATCTAAAAGTCAAATTTTTCCACATGTGTGGAGACAATGGAAATCTTTGCACAGATGTCAGGAAGCCAGAATGAATATTGCATCTTCCTTGCTCTTATCTAGCAATTCTCATTTTCAGTGAGAAAGTATAACAAGAACAAGTATGTCTTCAGCATTATGCTTTTTGCAAGATATCTTAACTTCTTTTTCCTCCTTTCTAGCCCCTAAAAGTTTTGGTTTCTGTATTTCTGTCCATAGTTAGCCAATAAGGATAAGTATGAAAGATATCCTGCCCATTTCAAACAGCTGAGGGCACACAGCTAAGACTGTTCCATGTGTCAAATGAAAATTAGAATTTTTCTTCTATGCAATATGCTTTAAAAAAGGCTTTTCTTCATTCAAAAATTAGTTCCAAGGAGCTAAGAAAAATATTTAGAATCTAGCTTGATTTAGCACATTTCTTTCCTTTTGAGTATTAGCTTTATTACTGCGGCTGGCAACTGAGACACTTTTCATTTATATGTGGTTCAACCCCATCTTGCTTCAGGCAAACTAGTGATCTAGAACAAATTCTGACAGGCACGAAAGGAAAAAAGGCTAAGTGACACCTTCTTTCACACTGCCAACTTCAAGCAAAAAATTCACAATTATGGAACTACCAAAGAAATCTGCACACTAGATCTACTCAGAAGTTCCTGGAGGTCTTTGGAAAATAAAATTATGTTTTTCTTTTTTAAGCATAAGGGTTTCTGAGGTAAAACTACTCTGACATTTAAAACTTCAAACCATAAAAGCATTTGTTTCCTTTTAAGCAATTTACCCCCGACTTAGGAAATACACATTTAGTTGGATCAGGACCTGCACATGGATGCCACAGTCAGTTCTCCTCAATGGAAAGCAGAGTTCAGCATTTTTTCTAGATCTCTGAAGGAAAAAAATCAATGGAAGGACTTTCATCTTAAATAAGGGAAATAAGAACAGATACGGCTCAAGAAAATTACCAAAGCTATTGAAATTTAAAAAGTCAAGTAAATAAGGTAGAGAGTTACCCAGATACCATCCCTATGGTTGATCTTACATTGAAATATTTTACAAGTGATTAAGATTTCAATCTAACCTGAACTGCTTTACTAATCATCATTTAGTCAAATAGTGAGTGAACCTCTAAGAAGCAACCAAGTATTCATAATGGTAATGTGTATACAGATACCATCAACAATGAAAAAAAAAGGTACTTCTGAGTTTGGCCTCCTGATTGTGAGCAAAAAGACTGTCTTCATGGAAATAAAATAGGGGTATGAAAAATATAATGCCATCAAACTTTCATTTTTATAGTAAGAATAATGCACTGAAAGGAATATCTGACATTTTTGACAAAAGAGTCATGGTAACATTCTCAAGATGCTTATATAACTGAATTATTTATTAATTGGGTTATCTCCATCTATCTATCCTAACCACTTATTTCCATTTCATAAATACTTGGTTTAATGGCACAAATTAATTACAGAACTCAGGTGATGGTTATCTCTTGTTTGTAAAGGATGCAAAATTTTCCATAGAGAAAAATCAGGATGTGAGCTGAAATTACCTTGTCTCAGTGGAGGCTAACTCTGTTTGTGATGTTAACAACATACAGCCTTACAAAGGGAAATAGTCCAGAGGCAACAAAATAATCATCAGGGCATCAAATCTATTTAGCACAATAAACCAATAAACACAATTCTTACAATTATGCCTTGGAAGCCAGGTGGACTGCTTCAAAAGAAGGAAACAATAACAAAAAACGTGCAGAATTCTGTTGTATACTGCTCACGGAATTGGATCAGTTCATTACAGTGGGCTCAGTACAAACAAATATCGTCTATGGAGCCCTCAAAGTAACATGTCAGAGGGATGATACCAGCTTTTGTCTAACAGTGAATTTCAATCTCAGGATGGTAGGAGTATAGCTGAAATACTGATAAACAAATGTTACTCATACTCCCATAACACTAAAGCTTGTCTAATTATTTTTTTGTTTCCACCTTGCGATTGCACTACGTATGAGCAATCAGGAATCAGCTCTGCTTCCTGTGTATTAATTAATTTTCAGGAAATACTACAAACAAATTTTCATATCAGAATCATACAGTAAACCTGAGCTTTAATGTTTTATTCATCATCTTTGCCTAGTGATTTCACTTGTGTCTGTAGAAAAGCACTTGTCATGGTCTATCATACAGATAGGAAGAATATTTCCCTCAATTATGGAACTCTTTCATTTCTGCCAGCATAAAAACAGAATAAATTTCTTCTCCAGATTTGAAAATGTGTTGCCATTAGTCTTCCTGGAATATCTCAGTCACCATCTCTTTTCTTATTATAACTGGGCTTCATTTAAGAAATGTGCTTTCAGAAAGTTGCTGTCAAAACAATGATAACACAGGCAGATACAGGGTGGCCTTAGAGAGCAAGATGCAGCACAGCTCCTCGATGGCATGATGCAGAATCATCCAAAGTGTAACAAAACACACTGAGAAAGGATGTTAAAATTACTTAGAGCACTTTACAATCTTCTGATTCTCTGCTATTCACCACAGATTAACAAGGATTTCCATGAATTAGACAGCTCTTGTTCTCAAATTAGTACCACCAAGCTGCTCTAACTGCAGACTTTTAGATCAGAGCCTGCTCATGACATACATTCCCAACTCCCAGTCCCACCTCTGGCTCATCCCAAATATTACTAGATGGGGTACCTACATAAACTACCTTACAAGGACATTTTTCTGTCTGACACAGGCTTCTGCATGCTACCCTGAGCTTTCCAATTATTACATTCAAGCCTAGAGGAATTTAGTCTTTCTTTTCCTACTTTTTTAGTGGCTATATCCCTGAATAGATAGCCAAAAACAACTCACCTCTATCAAACAGACTGGCAAATTTTATCACTGTCACTAAATCACCAGTGGTAGTACACAGGTTGAGAATTGAAGCATTGACTAACTATTCCCTCTAAAGCTCAGGTATATTGGGAAGCAGTGTAGAGAAGCCTACACAAATATATTTCTATGTATAGCTAACCAAAATCTTTCAGTTAAGCTCAATATTCTGACCAGTATCTTAAAAATACTCCCATCTAATTCCAATTATATAAACAGAAATTAGCAGTAAAGCACGTAAAATTACATTAAATACCTGGATTTCACAGTAATACTTGATACTTTGGTGGATAAAGATATATTCATGCTCACAATAAAGCAGCATAAGAATAAATATAAAATAACCTATAGCTTTCATGTATGTTTAAGAGTCCTATTTATAAGAGCTCTTTTCTCTTTTCTGGAAAAAGCAGCAATAATTGTAATAGGCAAAAAAACATAACCTTGCTAACAATCTTGTTATTGCAAGTCTCTAACTTTCACTTGGAATAAGACAAACATCTTATTAAGCTAATTCTGCCTCCTTTCTGATCTCATTTCCCTGTGAGGAGCTAGTGCTATTAGGGTACTGGGTATTTTCATGTATTAGCAGAGCTACATTCTGAATATCTTACAAAGAACTTTTCTAAACTCAAATAATTTTTCTGCCTGGAAGTGCCCATTTTTTGTGACACTTTTACAGATGCAGCCTTATAAAAGCTGGCAATAGTATATGAAGGAAGAATAAAGCCTATTTTACCACAGAAGCACTCTGCTGTGTATAAATACAAAACTCATGAATCAGCTAATAGCTATATATCAAAATTACCTCAAAGGATAAGAAGGTCCTACAAGGATAAGAAAAAGTATTTTATATGTTAAAATATATACTGAACCTAAAGGCTGCCTAGTGAAAAACTGATTCCTGAAATTATCAGTCAGTGATAAAAGCTTACCAGAAATATTTCCATTTTAAAATAATTTTAATCGGCTTATAGGAAACAGTTTCCTGGAAGGGAGTAAGGCTTAGTACAATCCAAGTTCCTTGATTCAGAGCACACTTAAAATAACAGCAAGCAGTGGTGGAAGTCTGGGGAAAGAAAAAGAAGTCTGGTGTCTTTTAATTTTTAGCTATGAACTCTTGAAACCACTAGAGAACAAAGTCAGGGCTTTTCAAAAATGAGACAGAAATGAGCAACATGGAAACTTACACATTCCAGAAAGACAGAAAACAGATCTGTGGCTTTCTGACTTACTTTTTTTCATGGGAGAGAAGCCAGAACTTTAAGCAATCCTTCTTCAGGTCAGCATACAGAAGCACTGCTTCTTGCCTGGATTGTCAGGTATCTCAAAACTACATTGTATTTCCCTAAGGATTCAGTTCCCTTATAATGCTTTTAGAAGCCCTAGAAAAATTAAAAGTCAGTGTTCCCAGATTAGTTTTACACTTCCCATCTCTCATCCATATCTCTTCTCCGTGAAAACATAAAAATAAACTGAGCTGCAGCTGAACAATAACGTCTCTATTAGAGTGGTCAAAAGTGCCATAGTTCAACCAGTGTGTTGTTTGGGTTTGCAGTTTGTTTTTATTTTTTTTTCCAGTACCTTGCATTTAGTCAATCTAAATGCAAGTAGCAATCTATGGAAATCTGAGAGCAGAAATCTAAGGAAGAAAATAAAAACATTTTATATTTGCAGTTCATTAAGCAGCTTATTAAAAAATGTGTTCCTTGGTCACGGTCACAGACAATACTTCTAATACATTCATTTCATTCTAGTAGTACTACAAAGCTGAGGACACATGAGTAGACATTTTCCAGCTAAGGAAATCACAACCCAGATGTACTGAGCATTATGGTGGGAATATTACTCCATTTACATTTTACTTATTCTGGTTCATACTTGATTCTGTCATGTTGACTTTCCATACATTATTAATTTAAGGATTAAACTCTGCTCCCATAAATGCTCATAGAAGATTGATCTTTGCTGTATGGGTGATAAAAACAAGCATCTAACCTAGCCTGTGAAGAAAGAATTATCTAGAGAAGCCCAGTCATATTCTAAGATGACTTGCATATTCCAATGAGAAAAAGCAAGTCCAGTCTTGTACCTTTTCAGATGGGCAGTCACAAGCTACAGGTATGAAATGGAGTTGGTCCCAGCAAATAACACAAAATCATTGTCTGGGTAGCATTAGAAAGGACCTTAATATTTCATTTAGTCCAATCCCTATGTCAAAGGCAAGGACATCTTTCAGCAGATCAAGCTGCTCAAAGCCTCATCCAATCTGATTTGAAAGATTTCTAGGGATGGGGACATCTACTTCCCTGGGAAACATGTTTCAATGTCTTACCAACTTTACTGTAAAAACGTCCTTCTTATATCCAATCTAAATCTACCCTCTTTCAATTTCAGAAAGCCTTTGTCTTTCTGCTAACTCATCTCCTTCATATATTGAAAAACTGCTGTAAGTTCTCTCTGCAGCCTTCTCTTTTCCAGGCTTGAACAATCCCAGCTCTCTCAGCCTTTCCTCACAGGAGGGATGCTCAAGCCCCTCTGATTCCTTTTGTGGCTGTCAACTGGACCCACACAGATCCATGTCTTTCTTGTACTAGGGACTCCAGAGCTGGACACAGTACTCCAGGTGAAGTCACACAAGAGCAGAAGGCAAGAATCACCCCCTGTACCCACTGGCTATGCTCATTTTGTTGCAGCCCAAAATATTATTAACTTTTTACATTAGAAGTATAAATTGAGAGCTTATACCTAATTTTTCATTGGCCAAGTCTTTCTCCGAGGGCTGCCATCAATACAGTCACTTCCCAAAACATACTGATATTGATCACTGCCCTAAACGAGGCACAGGACCTTGCAGTTGGCCTTCTCTCCATCTCTATCTGCAAACTTTCTGAGGATGTACTCACTCCCCTGTCCATGTTGATATGAAGATACTGAACCATACTGATCCCAGTATGGACACCTGAGGGACATAATTCAGCATTTCTATTTGGACATTGAGCTTTTGAATTAGCAATTACATCTGCTAGTTCCCTCAGAACTCCAGAATGCATCTCATTCTGCCCCATTATTTTTAGGTATTTTGTCCCATATTTTTAGGTTTTTAGATGGTCTTGGGCCTGATCTTTTATGGGATATGCAACTACATTCCTCTGGTTCCTCCCTTGACATGCAGGGACATGATAGTAGCAGGAAGAAAATTATCAGCGAAAACTCAGGCAATACAGCTCTTGAACACCTCAATGTCTCCATGTCAGTTGTCTCATTAGGGGTGGGTGGAGTGGTGTGTTTCTTTTCTGACTAACGTACCTGTGAAAGCCCTTAGTATTTCTCACACATTTTGTAAAATTAAGCTCCAGCTGGGCCTTAGCTTTCCTGATCCCAGGCATCTACCTCCTCTGGTGTAGGGCTCCATGGGGATGCTGAGATCTGATGGATCTCAGCATCCCCATGGACCTCCCTGGGCTGCAGGGGCACAGCTGCTTCACCATGGGCTGCACCAGGGGCTGCAGGGGAATCCCAGCTCTGTGCCTGGAGCCCTCCTGCCTCTCCTTCACTGACCTTGGTGTCTGCAGGGCTCTTGATCCTCTCACTCTGCTCTTCTCCGGCCACACTTTCAGCAGTACAATAACAATTTTTTCCTTCTTCTTCTTAAAGAAGTTATCAAAGAGGTGTTACCATCACTTCTAACTGGCCAAGTCTTGGCCAGTGGCACATCCATCTTGGAGCTGCCTGGGATGTCTCTGCTGAACGCAAGGAAGCTTCTGGTAGCTTCTCATAGAAGCCATCCCTGTAGGACCTCCCACAAACAGTCCCACTACCAAAATCTGGCATGCAAACCAATACAAGGGCCAAGCTACACCTACCAGTTTTCACTGCTTTTTCTTTCCTTTTTTAGTAACAAAACCCTTAAAAAAAATGTAGTTTTTGAAAGAGGTTTTCCTAAAAGATTTGGGATTACATATCAAGAGTCTTTAAAACAATTTACCCCTCAGAAGTAGTGTTCTCAAAATTATTTTTAATTGGATAGTAAGATTCAATAAATATATATTTCTCTACTTTATTTTCACCTTTTCAGATCACTAGCAGCCTGAAATAAGATCCATATTGTTTAAAGGGTCTCATCTCATTTATGATTCCATTAGTAAGTCCTATGTTGTTGGTTTCGCTGTTCTAACAACCACAATGTACAGACACACACTTATATGCAGCTGCTTGGAAAAAAACACTGAGAAAACAGAATGTTTTTCTTGTAGACTGAAAAGGATATTTTCAGGTGATGAAGCAGGGTATCTTAAAGTAAAATGTTGTCATTAGTTTCCACAACTTATTACTACAGTTATTTTAGAATTGAAATGCACTTTTATTGTGCTTTCTATTCCAACATAGCTCTGCAGCTAAACAAAAGATAGCACTACCAGATTATATTTTTTCCCTTAATCTGGATTGATTTATTTAGCACTACATATGCTCATTATCCTCTTGGAAACAAACAGGTGCCTCTGACTAAACGAATATTCAAGAGCCTCATCTTGTGAGCTGTCTAGGTTAATTGAAGTGTTTGTCCATGACATACACAGGATTGGTTCCTGCTTCAGTGAGTTTTTGAGGCATGCATGGCACCAGTTGCAGTTTAAATGAAAACATATGGAAAAAGCTAGTGAATCAGATACAAGAATCTCACTTGCAGGAGAAAACTATTACCAAAAAAGCCACAAAAAAACAAAACCAAGAAAGCCAACCAAAATAAACAAAACAAAACAAAAAAAAAAAAAACAACAACAACAAAAAAAAAAACCCAGAAAAATGAAAGAACCAGTGAGATTCATAATACCCTTAACAATATTTGGCATTTCAGTCCCCATTTTGTATCTTAATACCCCTCCAAACTGAAATGCAATTCACCTGAAGAGTGATTTTTAAAAAGTGGTGTTTACAGTCAGTGTTAAGTGACTACAGCATTATTCAGGAGGAACTGTCATAGTATTGTGAAAAAATTCAAAGCATTTCTGAAAAAAAAAGATTGCATTGTTATATAATTACAGCTAAGTGGTTGTTAATCTATTTTGAGTTATTACTCAAAGATTTTCAATGACCCTTTTCTGCTAAAGGTTTGCATAAAGCCCTAGAAATGTAATGATACACTGCAACAATCCAGTACTTATCTGAATCATGAGACAACAAAGGTAGAATTTCTATTGTAAAGAGTTATGCAACCACCAATGTTTTATGTCACTGCAGTGACTAATAGATGTGAAGTTTTTACACATGCCTTCTTCAAAATATGAAATGTGTATCATCTTTGTAGCACTTACACTTATGATTTTTGAAAAGAATCCTCCAGAAACATCAAGTTTGTATAAACGTGAGTGTATGTAATGAATTCTCAAGGGCAATCAATGCATGATGCACAAGGACACCAGCAAGACTTTTTTTTTTTCCTAAACTAACACTATGCAGCTCCTAAAATTGCATTCAGCTAATTAGAAGCTAGAACTCTGGGAAAAGGCAATCTAAACCGCGCTGAAGTGACAAATGGTGTTTAGCAAAGCAGAAGCGGTGAGCATCAGAGAAGAAGCCATTTAAAAGCCCGTGGCACCTCTTTTGTGACAACTTTTGCCATTAGGACGCAGCCGCGGTCACGCCGAGCCCGACAGCGATCCTGGGCTGTCCCCGCCTGGCCGCGCCCGGGCAGCGCACCCATGGAGCCGGCTCGGGAATTCCATCCGCCGCTCCAAGGCAGCATCCTGCCCCTGGGAGCACGGCAAGCTGCTCCTGCCGAAGAGACAAGGGCGCTTCGCTGTGATACCGGGGTGCGACATTCATCACGGCCCCTGCCTACAAAGCCCATGTCATTTCAGTCACAGAACGCACGCTGGAATCAGGATGTCTTTCACTGGAAAACAGTATTTCTCGCTACTGCGATGTTTTTTATATATTTATATATTTTTATATATATTTATATAAAATATATTATATATTTTTTTAATATTAAAATATATAAAAAACATTGCAGTCGCGAAAATGTCTGGTGTAGCCAGACAGGACATGTGGAATTTTTACAAGTGCTCAGGAAGGGCTGAATGGATCTCACAGAAATCAGTGTAAATTACAAAGGCAAATGTCTGTTAAGAACATTTGAAAAACACTTCAATAAAATTCACATCGAAATTATACTTTATACAATATAATTTATATAATAAAATACACATTGAAATTATACTTACTGCAATACTCAGTATCTGGACCTGAAGTCATGTTCAGTAATCTGTATTTATTTAATTTCCTCTCAGCATCCCATTATCCAGTTATCTGTCTTGAGATTCACCTTCTTCCTTTTCATTACACTTCCTAATTATTAAATTTGTGACTATCATAATCTTTCTCACTCTATCTTGTTCAGTTATTCATGGTTCCTTTCACAATGGATCAAATTCTTAAAATTTATTCAATTTTTTAACCTCATTTTGTCATACCACTTTTGAAACACACCAGATACAGTACATTCCATAACATTCTAGAAGTCTAAGATAAACAACTAATAAAAAATTTCCTTGTGAAAGCATTATTTAGAGTTATTTTGTTTAAATCTATCCAGTGTTTCTCAAATGAGAGCTACAGGAATTTCAGACTGATCACAGCAAATCAAAAAACTGTAGTGCTAGCCATCAATAACTTAATTTGCTTAGGGAAATAAAAGAACACGGATTTTAATGTCTGGCAGCCACAAGTGCTTAGATTAGCCAGCCAACTGCTGCAGGTCACTTCTTTCAGCACTGTGAAGATGGATTTAAACATTTGTGCTCACAAAATACTGCCATTTTTCTACTCCTCAATCCTCCTCTATTATAATTTCAAAAGATAGAAAAATCTAGTTGGCAGAGGATAAGATAATTTTTCCTGTTGGATTACATTACAATACCAACTAAACAAATTAACTTCATAAATCTTCACAAGATTTGCAATATTGGCAATTGACAATTATAAGTATATAACACGTACAACTTTTCACTTTTTTTTTATAAGTTTTCACTTTTTCTTCTGAAGACTCAAGAGGACTAAGATCCAACCAGAAGTTTGGGGATTGGTGCTTCAGACTTCCTATAGAACAGCTTTTTGTTTGTCTGTAACCACTACCAGACAATTTATAAATTCAATATCAAATTAATCTGCTTTTCTGAGTTCACATGGGAATTAACAGTAGCTGACTAACATCCCAAGATAGCTGCAATCCACAAGGGAATCCAAGGGGGTAGGGACACATTCTTCATGCTTTTCTCAAAATTTATATCCTGTAAAACAAGAAAAAATCATGCATCTTTCAATACAGAATATCCAGTCTGCTCATCACTGCATAAGAGCTGTAATTCTCCTTTGTTCCATTTCTTTGGGTTCTCTTCTCTTTTTTTGTGCTTGCAAGAAATGTGTTCCACATTCTGATTGTTTCCAGACATTGATTTAGAATTAATTGTGGCTAACAATGAGCAGTTTAATGTGGCTTTTCTCTCTGCCATAAGACAGAAGGGCAAGATATATCATGACAAACATATGAAGTCCCATTGCATTTTAAGTTCAATATTACAGGGTTTCAGACACAACCAACTCCTCTTCCTCACATGTTTTTTATTTCAGTTCTGTAATTTTGACTCTTTGGGGGTTTTGCCTTATGGCTTTCTTTCCATCACTTTATTTTGACATTTTTGTAGATGTTTATGTTGCTGCTAATGGAACCAGAGAACAATGTTGGAAGGGATCTTTAGTGACTCTCTAGTCCACATTTCTGCTCAGATGAGAGACAACTTTTAGTCAGATAACACTGCTGAGTCTTGTCTAGTCAAGCTTTGAGCATCATCTCGTCTCCACAGTCTCTCTAAGTAATCTTCTCCAGCATTTAACCTTTCTCACAGTGAAATCTTTCCTAATATTTCTACTCAGAACTCCACCTGCTGCGACATCAGCCCATTGATCCTTACCCTATCCCTCTGACCTCCAGAAGCATGAATTCTCTACAATCACCCATTAAAAAGCTGCAGACCCCTCCAAACCATTCCTTTTTCACGACAAAACAATTTCTCAGACTCTGAATATCGTGCATTTCAGCAACTGTCGCAGCAACTTACCACGAAGCTGTTTCCTCTACATCTGCAACTTTCTCGTACCAATGAGCCCAAGCTGCACAAAGCACTCTAGGCACTACCTCGTAAATACTGAATTTAGAGGACTAATGAATTTCCTCAATTAAACCATTCCTAATTGGAATTAGGAATGCACAGGTTGGACTCAGCTTTCATGGCTGCAAAAGCAATCCTGCTGACTTTTATTCAATGTTTTGTTCACCCAGCTTCTGAGATTCTGCTTTGCAAGAAAGCTTTGCAGCCAATCCCCAGAGTATCTGTTGTATGAGACTGATCCCTTCCAAGTGCAGGGCTCAGCACCTTTGTTGAACTTCAAAAGGTCCCCATCAGTCTGTTTTTTCAACCTCTTGTGCCTCTGAATATCAGTCCTGACATCCAGCTTATCAATCATTCCCATTCCCAATTTTATGTCAACTGTGGATGTCCTGAGGGTGTGCTCCATCCCATTTTCTAGGTGATTGATAAAGACAGTAAATGTTAGCAATTCAAAACCCTGAGGAATGTCGTACCTAACCAGCCACTATTCAAACCGTTACCCTTTGAACCTGTAAGTCCAGCCAGTTTTCCACCCACCTGGAATTCTACCAATCCAGTCATGTTTGTCCCTTTCAGATACAAAGAGGCTGTGTTCTGTTTTGTTCTCTCCACACCCACACTGTTAATCACATCATTGTATAAGGCAATCAGGTTGATCAGGCACAATCTCAACACATAATTCTGTGCTTGCTTTTCCTGATCACCTTTTTCTGATGGGCCTAGAAATTATTTCCAGGAAGACTGGCTCGATGATCTCCTGGAGACTTCAATTAGGCTTGAAATTCCCCAAATCCATCTAATTTTTCTTCAGGCTAGCTGTGATGTGTGCCTTCTAATCATAACATAGTTCACAGTGGCATTGCAAGTGCTTGAATGTCATAGAGAAAGGTTTCACAGGGATATTGA
Organism: Lonchura striata; assembly: GCF_050655825.1. Lineage (NCBI taxonomy): Eukaryota > Metazoa > Chordata > Aves > Passeriformes > Estrildidae > Lonchura > Lonchura striata. The sequence goes on along the minus strand of NC_140740.1, from coordinate 80,548,731 downwards.
CCAGTACCCTTAGTAGCACTGGATGCACCTCACTCAGTCCCATGACCTCCTTAAATCTAGATTGTTTAAGAAGTTTTTAACTCAATCTTCTTTTGCCATGGTCCAAACTTGGCCTTTGTGCACACAGGCTTAGGAGACCTGACAGCAGAACTTACAAGTAAAGAAAGAGCAAAAAGTGCTACTCAGCCTTTTCTATTTCTTATTGTATCACTAGGTCTACCACCTCATCTTTTCATCAGGTCTACATGTTCCTAAGGCAGCCCTAACAGCCTTTGCTGCCCTTCTCATCTACCACAGATTTCAGTTCCAGCTGCATTGGGCTCTTCAACAACACATGAGAAAGGACCCTTCCTCCCTTCCTTCCTCCCTCCATTTCTTTCCTCCTATCCCTCCCTTCCACTGGTATAGAAGTGCTTTTTGCACTTGAGTTCAGAGTTGCCCATTCAACCACGTGGACCCCCAGACACATCCCCTCAGTCTGTGAACTCCAAAGCATGCTGTTACTATGACCAAAGGAGGATATTCTTGACAATCAAAAAGTTGTCTTGGACTTCTCCACAGCTACATGGGATCTCATCTACAAGCTGACTCAAGAAGTTTAAGTCTGTTTTTTTAAACACAAGGATCCTTATTCTGCTACATTTCCTCTTTTCCAGCAATAATACATGGATAAACTCAGGAAACCACCTTCTTAACATACTGATGAAGAAGGAGTACCAATAATCATAACTAGTCTAAGCTGAAACCTCTTATAAAGATAAATGTGCTGCTGTAAAGGTCTGGAAGAATTTAATATTTCTCTCAAATAAAAAGGACACTCTTCTACTTATGCAGATGGTTTCTGTAACATGCCTGGCCTCTCTTTCAAGTCTGAAGATGATAGTAAAGATGACAGAGATGTGTAGCTCACTCAAGTCCAAAAACCTCAGACAACACCATCCTTGACACACAAGTGCCTTAATGTCCAAGGAACAAATTTGTTTGTCCTGGTTATCTCCAGAAAGGTCTGTGTTTACCTATATTTTTTCAAAGAGGGCATTACAATATAACTCACACACAAAGTCAGACATCATATACTATTGCCTCAGCAATATCAGGACACATGTCACAGAGTCAGAACTTTTTCTTCTTTTAATTGAAAAAATTGTCTGAAGGAAAACACTAATTATTAAAAAATGTCTACCTCTGCATCCTATGTTTAGCACTTAAAGCAGTCACTATATTCTATCCCAAATGCGGTTACTATGAGATAGGTGACTTGAGCTTCAATACAGGAATACAATTTTACCCTCTTGTTGTTCCCATTTTCCTTTGCAAAACAGTAGCCTGATTCTCATGTTAGTGTTCAACACATCTGGACCAGAGTGAAAGTATTTTTCACATTTCTCCAAGCTGACTATAAATAAGCATTCTAACCACTGGATATAGTCCAATAGATCTTGTTTGGCCATGAAGCTGAAATTCCATTCTGTTTGTGCAGAAATAACAGAAGAAGGCCCAAGGCTAGCTTATGACTTAAAGATAAGTGGAGTCTCCAGGGAGACCAAAATGAAATCAACAAGGTGCCTCAGAGCGGAAAGTGAACTGTACCATGATTCTCACTTACATCACATCCTCTGATTCAAAACTTAAATGTTATCATGTTACAGCTGGAAAAGCAAATGCATGTTTTTTTCTCTACTGTGAATAAAAGCAGAAGTAATTTTGTGGGTGTTGCTGTGCTGTTAAATGACAGAAAACCCTACAATATTAAGAATCATATGAAGTTTTTCTAACTACAAAAAGGCAGTAATGAGCTGATTAATTCCATCAAGCATAAACCAAACTGTTCTTACTAAACTAAGATCCAGACACAATTTACAGGATATATCTTTTTTTGGACTAAAAATTAAATCAAGTTAAATCCTTTTCCAGAAAATATTATGAAGATAAAAGAAGTAATATTATTAATAAGTAACAGTACAACCTGCAACTTAATCATTGAAAGCATTCCAAGTATTGTGATGTTAGGTTTGTCACCATAGTTCATTGGAACACCAGCCCTGTGCAAGAGTACAGAAATGTTATGGACAGGTGGATAAGCTCTGATGCAAATCAAATCACTGAGCTTCCTTGGCTTGCCTACAAGTTATTTGACAGGGGGAGACCCTACCTAGAATGGAGCTATACCATGAAGGAGCAACCATTTTCAGGAGCTTCACTTCCAGATTCCTACAGCTTTGCACTTAGCAAACTACCCAGACAGAAAAACCAAAAATATACTTTTCCCTACAGATATTTTCTTCCTGAAATTGTGCTTCTGGAGCTGCTGTTCTATACATGCTACACACTGTAGTTTAGATCTTACTGTAAGAATAAAACAGAAGCATAGGGATATAAAGCAGTATCTCCACTCTGCAAGGATAAATGGCCTTGTAAGAAACTAAAGCCTGTAGGTCTAACCAGATGCCTCAGAAAGCGCTAGCTGACATTGTCTAAAATACTGATCATACCTCCTTACATAAACAGCACTTAAAGACTGGCAGTCTCAGAGAAAAAAAATAAAGTACCTGAAGCAGATGCATATTTTATTAATCAACTGACAGACCTGTTTCTGTTTTGCAAGAGGATACAACTCTGCAGCCCTTTAGAGCTTTCTACAAAATACAAGCCACAAGCAAGGCAGAATGCTCTCCTCCTCATCTATGACCCAGAAGGATGGGGATTTTCCACATATAGTTTCCATCTTTCAAACATTAATATGATGTTTTACTAAGTTTCTTGAAAATTTATTATCTTCTTTACAGTAACAGAATTTTTACACTGACAAAATTCAATAGGCCCACTGCTTTTCAATATCTTCATACATGTCTTGGACATAGGACTCAAATGAATATTAAGTAAGTTTTCTAACAGCACTGAATTGGGAGGAGCTTTCAACTCCCTCAAGTACAGAGGAAGGGTCTGCAGAGACCTTGACAAATCAGAGGTCTGGGCAACGAGCAGCTGTATGAAGTTTTACAAGGGCAAGTTCTGTATTCTGGGCCTACCCTGGGTATATGGACAGACCTTGGAACAAGAAGCTGGAGCACACTGCTGCACAAAAGGTCCTGGCTGTCCTGGTCGAGGGTGAGTTGAACACAAGCCAGCAGTGCCCTAGCAGCCAGGAGGGCCAACTGTGCACAGCATCAGCAGCCAGGCAAGAGAGGGAATTGTCTCACCCTGCTCTGCACTGGGGCAGCCTCACCTTGAGTGCTGGGGGCAGTTTTAAGTGCCACAATATGAAAAAGACATGAAGCCATTGGAGAGCATCCAAAGCAGGGCCACAAGGATGGTGAAGGGTCTGGAAGCAAAGTCATATGAGGAGCAGCTGAGGTAAATTAGTCTGTACAGCCTGGAGGAGACTGAGGGGAAACCTCACTGAAGTCTTCAACATCAGCACAGGGCGAAAGAGAGGGGCAGGAACCAAGCTCTTCACTCTCATGACCAGTGACTGGTCCTGAGGATATGGCATGAAGCTAAGTCAGGAAAGATTTAGGTTGGATATCAGGAAAAGGTCCTTCACCAAGAGGGTGGCTCAGCACTGGAAAAATAGTCCCAGTACCAAGGCTGTCTCAGGCATATGGGGTGATTCTTGGGATGTTCTGCACAACACCATGAGCCCATGATCCTAACGGGTCCCTTCAAACTCAGGATATTCTATGATTCTGCTCTATGAAAATCTGACAGAAGTACAGCTATCATGACAACAAAATAAAAATACTTTATTGTTTCGGAATACAATTATTCTCAACTGTCTTCTCTGATACTGAAGTCTATTGTAAGGGACTGACCTGTCCTTGACCTTCAGCCAAACCAACACTACAAATTCTTCATAAAAAAGGGGTCAGCAACTACAGCTCCAGCCAAAGCTTTTGCCCCTTTACCCTTCACAGCCTAAGAGCAGTCTCTCCAGTGAGATTGTGTTTTGAGCAAGCTTAGCAAGACCAAATTAACCATGTTCACATCTACTCTGTAACATGTCAGAATCACAGAATCATCAAGATTGGAAATTACCTCCAAGACTATCATGTACAACACTCTTCATAGGTGTTGCTAGGTTTCCAACATACAGAACACCCCCACTGGCCAATACTTACAGTTTTGATTCTTTGCACGCAGAATTGCCAGTTCTTTTTCCCTTTTATGACATGTAGAGAAGAGGCAGTCTATTTCTTCTGGAATCTCTATATATTTTTTCTCTCAAGATCTTCTGTTTCTCAGGACAATTTGCTCTCTTGAAGCTTCCCACTCAAGAGGAGTATTTTCCAACTTTCCTATCACCAGTCATGCTCCTGACCCAGTTACTAAAGCAGTGACTTCTTAAATCATCAGTTCCTCTTCAGCTTCTACCTAAAAGACTTAATTTTAGACTCAGACTAAACTTTTTTCTCCCATCTGTCAGCTGTGTAATTACCTAAGTGTCGTGTGTAACCACATCACAGTCCAATGAAAAACCACATTTCCTCTTCAAATCCAAGATGACAGATAGGTATAGGATACATACCAAATGGCCAAAACTGGCAAACAGCTCTGCACTACACCATCAGCCTAGGTTTTGATTTTCCCCCAGTTCTCTCAAGCTCATCTGTGAACTAGCTGGAGTACCTATAGTTTCTCAAAAGGAAAGAAACTGTTAACTGGAAATGACAATAAAACAAGATAAAATTTTGCCCATTTACCAGACATTTCCTATTGGTTAAAAAGTAAAAGGAATTGTTGCAATGGTGGTTTTCCCCGGCAAGTACCTGAAGCAGAAAATAAATCAAGACAGAACTTTTTATTTAAATCCATATCAAACACAAGCACAAATAAAATATCAACACACTGCTCCTGAGAGAAATGCCACAAAAATTGACTGTGGTCCACAAAAATGAGTTCTAACACACAAGAAAACAGCAAACAGAAAAGTAAAAATAAGACAATTGCAGCCTCAGTCAAGATGATTTGTCCAAACCTGCAATTATTACTGCCATGGGATTTTCAAGAACTCCATGGGTCCATGTGGAGAGCTTGGCACAACAAGACTGGACAGTTCAATACCCAAAAGAATGCAAATTTTCATACCTAGGAAGTGTTACTTCAAACTCAGTAACTGACATTTTAAAAACTGACATGAATTTCACACATGCAGTGTAGCTTTGACAGTCAGGTTGTCTCTGATTAAGAGTGATGTAACAGTGGTATTATCTGGAAGACTAGACACAAATTCCACCAGAGACCACTACAGTTTACAGTAATAATACAGTCTTCCTGAAACGACAAGCCATATTAAAACTCCCTGTTGCTTCCAAACAAACTCTCTAATGCATTCCTATCTCTGATAAACTGGAACAACTTCCTGATGCATCAGGGAGTTTACAGAGATTAATGATAGATGTTGCCTAGCTCAATAATTTCATTAAGTGGACACAGATTGTACATTAGCCTGTACTTAAGTCAGGGAAACTGTTTCTACCTTCAGCCCATGACGATAATATAGACGTGAAATCCTTGGATTGCTCACAGGCTTTTGTCATTCAACTACATTTGACTAATTGAGAGATCAAGATCTTCCACTGGGTGTTTCAGATCTATCACTAATGTAGAAGAGTATAAGAACATGTAGTTTAACTACTTTTTTTATGTCCATTGCCCTGGTTTTTCCTAAGATGAAGTTTGTTGCCTCCCTGTGATACAGTTAACACATGTCACTTTGTTAAGTGCCCCTAGAAATCACAAAACAGCAGTACTAGAGTCATTGCCTCACCACAAAAAAAGCAATTCAAGCAGAAGAAAACTGATGACAAGGAGGCTGGTCTGCATTTCAGCAACAAAATGGCAAGTGATTTTGAGGCAGAAGATGTCAACTAATGCCCAGTTTTCCCACTTCCTACATGCACAAATTAGGGAGAAGTTTTCCTTCAATTTTATTTTTCCCACGAGTATACCATTGTCTAAACTCAGAACTACTGATCATTGGAGCATCAATCCAGAAGGTACTCATCTGAAACCTAAGCATGATTAAATTGGTTAGCAAGCTGGCCTCACGGCTACCTTTGCAAGACTCATGGTTCTGCCCTCACTTGGAAGTCTTCTTACCTTCCCAAAGCATATACCTGCATATAGAGGCACATCCATCTCCAAGATTCCAAGTAAAGCAACTGTGTTGCTTTTATACAGGGTTCAGCAGTAAAAACTTCACCAGTCATGCTTCAAATCACATATGCCAGTGTTGGTAAAAAGGACATGTACAGTGTTGGTACAAAAGAAATTAGGGAAGTCAAAGCAGTACATCACGTGTGTCAGTTTCCCAGCCACAAACCTTTACTGCAGCCCCACTGTGTCTGCTAGTAATACTTCACTCTTGTGATATGCATTCAGCTTCTACTCAGCGATGTTGGGGATGTCTGGGGATTGGGTGGTTTTCTTCTTTACTTCTATGCAAGTTAAACAGAAGAGCCATTATGCTACCACTACAGAGCCACATGTTTATTCCTAACTCAACTACAGACCGACCTCCTGCAGAAGCACTAGCTGATTTTCCTGTATAAGTCACATCTTAGGGTAAAACTCTGAAAGCTCAGAACATTCTGAAGCACTTACAGAGTATTTGCTGGCAGAATGAACTCAAAAGGCTTTACCAAACTTGCAGGTTTTATCTGAAAAGAAAATAAAATTCACTGCTTTTACCTGTACACTCTGTAAACACACTCCCACATTTAACACTTTCAATGCTCACAAGAAACCAGCTTTTATCAAGGCATCTGAGGCTTTTACCTATCTTGATCATATAAACTAGTTAGTTGTGACTTGATTTTATCAGAAAGAACAGTTGTTCTGTATTTACACTAGGAGACACATCTGTACACCTAACTTCAACAAAATGCAGTAACAGAGAAAGTACTATTAACTGAAAGATTTGCTCACTAAAATCTGGAATCTAAAAGATATATATATATGCATATGACATCATGCTGCTTACATGCCAAGAAATGGCCTTGAATATCTTAGAACAATTCAGTATTTTAATTTCAAGTCCTCAATTTGATAAAAATCACCCATGTGCTACTGAACTATAGCAAAGTGCCATTAAGACTACCATTTTACCCATTCTCAGTGGAAAAATGGAGCCTTAGAATGTCTGTTCCCAACATACTGCACTGACACAGTCCTTGAACAGCATGTTTGGAATTTCACATGTTAGAAGTTTCAGCAGCAGCCTATGCTGACTTGACAAATATTTACATACCACTAAAAGCTTAGATTTCTTCCCAGAAGACATAAAAGTCTGACAAGTGTTTGTACCTTTAAATTTTGAATGCCTTGGCAAATCAGTACCCACAGACTTGTAAACAAACTGAAACATGTTTTGTGCTTTAAACTCCAGAGAACATAATTTCAACTTCTAAAGTGTTTCCATCAGTAAAGCACACCAGACAGAGATGATTCCCACATGCTTAATCTTTATTGTGCGAATTTTGTTCAGAGCATTTATTACCCTGTGTAGACACACATTTAAAAAAAAAATACACTAACAGTGGCTAGATTGATGGACAACATATTAAACCTATTTGGTGGTAACTTGTATGCATGCAGTTAACTCCTGTGGTGTAGAAATCTTAGCCAGGAGGCCAGCCCAACTGGCGACCACCCAGCACATGGAGATGTACATGATAGACAGACTGCCCACCCTCAGGCCCTTCATTCACAACCATCCGGAATCCATTGGTCAGGCCCAGCTCAGCAGCACACTTCTTGCCAACAATCATTAAATGCCCGAGAAGCTGGAGAAAGAAAAGAAAAAAAAAAAAAAGAGAAAAAAACAACCAACAGAAAACACACAAAGAAGGGGAAAGGGCGGGAAGGGAAGGAATGAGAGCAGAGAACCAATAGGCCAGTAAGTTAAGTCTCAGAAATTCAGCCACTGCTCTTCAAATTGCTGCCTGCCTGCAACTGTCACTTTCCAAGAAAAACCATAAAGACTGACTAGGCTTAATATATGGGGAAAATAGAACTATTTTTCAAGCCAGGCTGTAACAGACTGCAAAAGTGCCATAGAAGCTAAATCTACTTCATGGTTAAAGCCCCCACTACTTCTTCTGACAACATATTCATTCTGGTGAACTTTACCATGTAAAGTTTATAAAATCTCTGATCTTGATGTTTTTAATAATAAAATGAAATATTCACCACCTCTCAGCTAAGCTTCCTTTTCTTCACCTCTGATCAGCTAAAAACCCCAAGCCCATATTAGAGTAGTACTATTGCATGCAAACAATGAAAACAGACATCAGGATTATTAGATAACAAATACCAATTCATTTTGCATGGAAAATACATGCACGGATATATTTTGCTTTCTCTGGCTAATTTTACTGGAAAACCTTAACTCCATTATCTTTTAAGCTAGAGGACAAGCATTAAGAGTATCAGAAAACTACTCTGCCTCTTTGAAACGTCAAAAAGAAAAGGGAGACAGCCTAGTATATTATGAAGTAATGAGAAGCACAGTTACGTGTACAGAAAACCTTTAGAGTACTTACAGATTCATCAGAATCTTCTGCTTCAGACAATCTGACAATTGGCTTCTTAGGAATCACTAAGAAATGTGTTGGAGCTTGGGGTGAAATATCATGGAACGCGAGGCACTGGAGGAACAGGAAACAGATAAAATATAATTTGCTTTGGAGAAAGGTAAGAGTTTCAGTAAATCAATATGTCCCACTAACTACTTACTTCAGCAGATTACCAGATATCCCAAACATAAGCAGAGATGTTAAATTTTCTTGAATTATAGATTATTTTAAATCCTTTAATTTCTAAACACAAAACACTACTTACCAAGATCTGCTGAAAAAAAAAATCACTGTTTTCTAAAGCACTGTTTAAAAGCTACAGACTTCTCAGCAAAGCAATATGCAATCAGGTTCAAGATATATTAATGCAACACATGCATAACAACTAGTAGGGTTGTTGGCATGCATGCCTATAAAAGGTACATTTATATTTACTTTTTTTTTTATTAACACCATGTTTAATAAAATAAATGGCAAAGAGTTACTAATCATCTTCTGGTTACGTCTGAATATTTCCTTGGTCAAAGACAGCAAGGCAATACTTGCTGATCTTTGTATTAGCAATCTATTAGATAGTAGATCCTGATGTTATGTGATTGAGGCCATATTAAACATCTGTTCTCAAAAGCACAAAGTATTTCAGAGTAATGCATTAACACCAGCTTTGCTTCAGACATTCTCAAATTGAGAGAAAGGTATCACTTTTGAAATACAAATATCTGTCTGTAGTGACTAGCTGAATCTTGACTAAATACCAAAATTACAACCAACCTTACACTGCATGCATCACCTAAATATCAAATCAGGGAAAATGAAGCTGTGTCTCTTTGTACAAATGGCCAACCACAGGACTGGGATTTGCAACTGGAACCTTCACAAATGTGCACAGGAGGCACTCTGCAGCAATCTGACTTACCCATCACGTTCAACAGAGTAACAGCTGGTAGTGACTGGTTTTGTCACAGACAGTGGATACTTAAAAACACACACCTAGATTCTTCAAAATGCTTATTTCCTAGATACTTTTCTTTGTGAATCAATGAAGTTAATCTTTGCAACAATACTGCTTTTTTTAATATGAGAAGAAATGTGGTTTTGTCAACAGTAAAGTTGGTGAAAAGCCCAAACTCAACGTGCATCAATCTTTTATGCAGCTTATATTTTATATATCAAATCTATCTGATTTTAAAGTATCTTTAAGAAGGTAATGCCCACTTTTGAATTTCTGATGAACTGATCATTTCTTCCAAACAGGGAAGGGCTATAAGTGTATAACTGATGAATAAAACTAATTGCACCCCTTTAAATAAATCATACTTAGAGCTGGCCATTTTACAAGCAGCTTTCCTATTATATATAGTCCCAGAGAGGAAGAATGCAAATGGCCAAACTGCATCCAAGAATTTAAAGAGCAAAAGATTGGAAGTAAATAGTTTTCAATGGTACAGAAAGCAGAAGTAGCAATAAGGGAAAAGCACAATCACAGAAATTCATGAGTGCATGGGAAACCAAACCTCATTTCAGGAAGTTTAGATGGTGATAAGGCATAATTCTACAGAGACTTTGCACTTTTCAGTATTTCCGTTTCTCTGAAGGTCAATTATTGATTAAAGGCCTTCCTTACCCTTCTCCTTTTAGCACTTCCAGCCACCTCTAAAAAGACCTCCATAAAGTCAACAATGTTAATTCAAGATCGCCCACCAATCAACTGAAACCTAGAAATTCTACATTTCTGTGCACTTTGAAGTAAAAACCAAGTGATGTACTGTAGGTAATGACTTTTCCAGAAATACACCAGCTACACAAATAGCTGCCAAAGTGGGCTCAGCGAAGTCAATGGCCTGATTCCTAAATCAAACAGTACCCAGCTTACTCTGCTGCAACCACCGCAGCTGAGGAAAAACTCACAGATGTTTGACTCCCGTAAAGAAAGATCACACACCCTCACATAAACACAGAGCAGTAACAAAGGCATTACTTTAGGAAAGCAGGCAACATTTTCAATATTCTTCAGAGCATATGGCAACTGTAACAATTTGCCATCTATTAAGGAAACAGTTTCAAGCTATGCATGATTTTTAAGCACATAAATCTGACAAACTGCATCCTAGAGTCTGTATTGTACACTGAGAATAATCCCTTATTTCAAAAGCAAAGGCCCCAGTAAATACGGGGGGGGGGAAAGTGCAGGAGATCTTATACGAAGTACGAGTTAGTTTACATTTTGGGAATGACCACTGCATTTCATCTAAATGATTTAGTTTCGGCCCGAACATGCAGTGATGCATCAGCAATCGCTCTCGAGGTTCACTGCCAAAGCCCAGCAGGCAGAGCTGCATCATCTTTGTAAAAGAGGCACATCGGGACTTGCACAAGCCGGGGTGCTCTGCTCGGAAGCCGCAAGAAGGCTGCCTGGAAGTGGTAAAGGTTTCACGAGTACCCTCCCACAGCAGCTGCGAGAACCCGCGACCCTTGGCAAGGAGCCGGATGCAGCTCCAGGGACGGTGCAGGGAAACCGCACCGCCCGCCCCGCCGCGCTCCCGAGCGCCTCCGCGGCGCCCCCGGCCCCCGCACAGCCCGCACCTGCTCGTCCTCGAAGATGATGTTGGCGGGGATCTCCTTGCGGATGATCTTCCCGAAGATGGTGTCCCCGCCGGGCCGCGCCGCCTGCGCCTTGCTGATCTCGTCAGCCATGGCGGCGGCTCCCGCCGGCGCTCAGCCCCGCCTTCCCCCGCGGCCACGCCCCCCGGCGCTCATTGGGCCAGCGCCGGCGGCTGGCCGTGCCCGCCCGTCTGATTGGCGGTTTCGCCTGTCATTGTCCCGCTGGTCCCGCCCACCGCGCTGGCGCGCCCTCGCTGACCCGGGAACCGCGGAGGGATCCATGGGGAGGAGCCATGGCCGGCTGCGCGCAGGGATCAAGGAAAGGTGATCTGCAGTGGCAGCGTAGTCCCGGGAGAGGCTGTTGTGGGCAGAATTACTGCTTATCAAATCCAAATGAAATATCTGTGTGATTTCTTGGGACGAGCTCCTGCAGACTGCACCAGGCTGGGCTGCGTTAGCTTTTCCACCAGAGTTTGCAGGTGTTTGGTGCCCCTGGAATCGCGGTCCTGCAGAGGGGCAGTTTGACCTGCCAGCCCTTCTGCACATAAGTGATTTCGTAAGCATTAAACAAACCAATCAATATGGCCAAGCAATAATTCACAGAGGGCAGCACGAAGTTACACGGCTATACATCTAGTTGTAAATGCTTTTTTAATATATCTATGACATCAGTCATTAAATAGAAGAAATTAAAAAGCAGGGGTTAAAAACCAACACAAAGCTTTAAGAGTAACAAGGAAGCTTCATTTTCATGCAGTTTAACAAGGCCAAGTACGAGGTCCTGCACCGGGGTCACCCCTGCTGTCAGCGCAGGCTGGGAGATTGAGAACAGACCTTGGGAGGCTTTGGAGATGTTCATGGGTGGGAGGCTGGACATGACCCAGCCATGGGCACTCCCAGCCCAGAAAGCCAAACGTGTCCTGGGCTGCATCCAGAGCAGCGTGGGCAGCAGGGGAGGGAGGGGATTCTGCCCCTCTGCTCTGCTCTGCTGAGAGCCCACCTGGAACCCTGCATCAGCCCTGGGGTCCCAGCACAGGGAGGACATGGAACTGCTGGAGTGAGTCCAGAGGAGGCCACAAAAATGATCAGAGTGACAGAGCACCTTTTCTATGAGAACAGTTGAGAGAATTGGAATTGCTCACCCTTGAAAAGATTTCAGGATGACCTAATTGCAGCTTTGCAGTACCTGAAGCACCCTACAAGAAAAATGGAGGAAGGTTTTTTTACAAGGGTATGTAGTGACAGAACATGGAGGAATGGCTTGAAACTGCAAGATTGGAGGTTTAAATTGGATGTGAGAAAGAAATTATTTACTGTGAGCATGGTGAAACACTGAACAGGCTGCCCAGAGAAGTTGTGGGTGCTCAGTCCCTGGAATTGTTCAAGGCCAGGCAGGATGGAGTTCTGAGCAACCTGGTCTAGTGAAAGGTGTCCCTGCCCATCATAGGGGCATTGGAACTAGATAACCTTTAATGTCCTTTCCAACCCAGACCATTCCAGATTCTATGATTTTCTAAGCTTTACAAATAAAATACATTGATTTTCCTGAGGATTTATCTAGGAGGATATTAATAGAGACATTTTTATATATTTGTCTCTAGACTAAAATGTTACAGGAAAGCATTTTGGAGAGAGTCAGGAAACCAGTACTGCTAGAGTGCATTAACCTAATATGGTTTCCTCAGCTGATTACCTGAACATGTTAGAAAAAGAGCAGAATTTGTCATATGTTTCTGTAACTCTGAAATAGTTTATCATTAAATACCCTGAAAAAAAAACCTCTGGTAAAGCACATTAGACAATGAATTTTTATTCTCTTCCTTAATGATGTTCTGGATTAAGATATTTTGACATGTATATGTCCTATAGATGATAGTGGAGCTTTATAACAATTAAAAGAAGTACTTCAGGGACAAATTTCTTTGAATTATATTGTTGTCTAACCAAGGTTATCCAGCAAATATATTATTAATTTGGGCAAACGCTGCTGTGGAGTTAGTTAGAAAGTATATTTCCATGTTAAGAGAAGACATAAAGAGACAAGTTTAGAAGTTTCTCTAAAAAGCAAAAACATCTTTTTTCATATAGTTAACTTCAGCATATATTTTTGTCTCACCATGTAAACAGCAACTTTTATATTATTTTGAATAAAACAATTTATTAATTAGATCCTCTTTTCAAAGGGTCTCATTCATTCACATCTGCAATAATTATTTGTGCAACTAAATTATAAATAAGCATCACTTCTGCTAACAGATCAAATTTCTTTAGGAGTTACATAGTAAAAATAAGTATTTAATAGATGCTTACAAGTAAGTATTAATAATAAAAATATTTAAATTATTGAGTAAAAGTTTAGTGTTCTCATAGTTCAATTAGCTTACAATGTAATTGCAGTTAAACAATTAAATGGGCTGTATTGAAGCTAGAGGTGTAGTGACCAGTAAAGCTGCTTACACAGAAAATCCTTATGCTGCCTTTAGCTAATGCTGAACGATGTGTTAGTGAACTAGAAGCTTGTTTGGTTTTCAAGAGAATGGCAATTCAGGTTTATAGATGTGGCCATGATGTGGCCAGGCCAAGGCTGGGTTGGTCAGGGTGTGAGTAAGGCAAGCCAGGGCTGTGGGGAACTTGGTGTGAGCAGCCAAGAAAGTGACCTGACTAGAGAGGAGAAATGACTGAACAAAAAAAAAAAAAAAAAAAAAAAAAAAAGCCTGTTGGATAACACCAGCAGAAAAAAAGCCTGCCAGCTTGGCAGCTGTGATCCTGGGAACCAAAAATGTCCTTGAAAAGCGCAGCCTTTTCTAAGTGCAGTTTAATACCTAGAGACTGGAGAGGTCCTGAGATACTACTGATAAGCACAGAAACAAGGAATTGTAACCACAACTTTTCTTCTGAAGTGGTGAAAAAATAGTCTGGGAAAGAAGGTGGCATCCCAGATAAGGAAGGATTCCAAACTGCCGTTGACTGATCTAAGTGCAAGAGCAAGGAAACAGTCTGGCAAAATAAAAACTGATTTGAAGAAGCAGCAAATATCATCATTTATTGGCCATTCTAGATATCTCACAGAAACTGATGTGTGAAAAATTCATATTTTATGATTGGCTTTTTGCAAATGTTACAATGAATATTATATGTTTAATGTTAGAAAGTTATGCTGTGTTAATTCTCTAAAGTAGTGTGTTAAATGTAGTTTTAGATTACATCATACTGTTAAAATAGAAATTCTGTGATATAGAATTTGTTACAAGCTCAAGCAGGAAGATGAGATAATCAAGAAACTCTTCACACAGAGATGGCAGTGAAGGGGGCCCATGAAAAGTTACTGCCTTCTTATCAGAAAAGACAAACATTCTTCCACCTACTCTCCAACTTTTTGGAACCACCAGGATTAAGGAGAAGAAGTTGACAAAAACCAGAAAATTTGCAAGGAATTGATGTATCATGTATGAGATATATGCATATGCAACAGGCTATTGCTTTTAAGGCTATTCCTTTGTTCACAAGTCATGCTTTTCGTGACTTAGTGTCTGAGAACACCCGGACATCCCTAATTCTTTGCTTTTTATTGTCTTGTAATTGTCCTAACTCTAAATTTTATTACGCTAATTGTATTATTATTTTATAATCATTTTATTATTATTAAACTTTTAGAAATTTTAAAAACCAAGTGATTGGCACTTTTCACTACAGCCAAGAAGGCCAATGGGATCCTGGGATGCATTAGGAGGATCACTGCCAGCAGGATGAGGGAGGTGATCCTGACCCTCTGCTCAGCCCTGGTGAGGCACATCTGGAGTTCTGTGTCCAGTTCTGGGCTCCTCAGGACAAGGAGAGAGACATGGAGCTCCTGGAGCAGATCCAGTGGAGGCAGCGGAGATGGGACTGGAGCATCTCTCTTTCGAGGAGAGGTTGTGGGAGCTGGGCCTCTAAAGAATAGTTAAAGCCACGTGTGGAAAATGGGACAAAATGCAAAATACGTTAATCTGTTAGTGGGCTATGTTAGAGTAAATGACCCTTTATTTATCGCCTTTGGGGAACCTCATCACTCTATCTTCAGAAATCTGAAGGAAAGGCGTCAGAGGAGGGATCCAGGCTCTTCTCAGTGATGCCCAGCAACAGGACGAGGGGCAGTGGGCAGCAAGCGATGCACAGGAAGTTTCTGTGAACACGAGGAAGAAATTCTGAACTTGTTCACTGTGCGGGCGAGCGGGCACAGCAGCAGATTGTCCAGGAAAGTGGCGAAGTCTTCCCCAGTGGGGATGGAACCGCCTGGATACAGTCGTGTGCCATGTGCTTTGGCTTTGGGCAGGGACGCTGGACCCGATGCGCCACTGTGGTCCGTTCCAGGCAGAGCTGGAATTCCGTGCCGTGAGCCCGTGAAAGCCGCGCCAGCCCCGCGGCGGCGGGGCGGCGGAACTCAGGCTGCCCGGAACAGCGGCGGCGGGCGGCCCCCGGGGGGGGACAGCATTGGCGGAGGCACCGGCAGCAGCGCGGGAGGGTGCGGCTCGTCCCTGAGGGGCACTTCCGGTGCGACACTTCCGGCGGCGGGAGCCATGGGGAGCCGCGGGCAGGCGAGTGACACTCACACATAAACACACATAAACACATACACACACTCATACACACGTATTCTGTGCTTGGGGGGGGGGGGGGGGGGGGTCGCAGCTTTGTAGCTTTTGTAGAGCCATAAGACACAGACTTTCAGGATAAGAAGGATAAAAAACTAGGTAAAAGAAAGTAGCGGTTTGCACGCAAAGGCCGTTGCGGGAAAAGCAAGCGAGAAGATGCGATAGGCAGATTAAAATGCATCAAGAGCACGTCTCGTGAGGGTAAGATAGGGAAGAACAAGGAGCTAAGAATTAATAAGGCCTTCCATTGCTAGGGTGTAATTTCCCTGGTTTTGGTGTACAGTCAGCAGGTGTTGGTGGGGCCCTCTGTGAAAGCAAGTGGCTGTACAGGTCAGAGGTGTCTGCATTAATGCGTCTTGATCAAAACCATCTCATACAGCTTTTCACCACTGTGGCCGGTGTGGTGAAAAGTTTCCTGAGCTCTGCCAGGCTGTGGCCACTTCCCTGGTCACCCTCAGGGTGAAGAACCTTCCCCTGAGTGGCATCAGTGTCCCTTGACAAAACTTGATGCCATTTGCTTGGATCCTGTCACTGCATACCAGAGGTAAAATTGGTGCTTGCTCCTCCTCCTCCCCTTGTGAGGAAGCTGTAGGCTGCTGTAAGGGTAGGAGGATGCCTGGAAATGGCTCATCAGATTGTTCAAAATAGCAATAAAAAAACTTAAAGTTTTAACATACACGTGTGTTTAACATAAAACCACTTGTAATATTACTTGGCTATTTACAAAGATGCCAAATACACTGTGGGGCAGCAAAATTTTAGGATATTAAAATACCTGTAAAACCTTGGTTGTGTTTTAATTCTGTGAGTTTACTTTCCACAGGTTCATCCATCTAGGGAATGGTGCAGTTAAAGCAACATGGCTCTGTTCATTTGCTGGGTTACAGCCCTGTGTTTCCTCTATGTCCTTCTGAAAAATATTTGGAATACTAATTGTGAGAGAACAATTTGAGATTATTATGAAGTGCCTAGAATTGTGCCCTCTAGAGATGCCAAAATGGTAGGAAGTACTAGAAGGAGCTTCAAAAGGCATGTTGTTATCAAGATTATGTTTCTCTGGTGTTTGTCAGAGACTTTTCAGTCTGGCAAACACCAAAAAGGTCTCATAAGGGTTTGAGCATTTCTGTGATTCATTGCAGTCTGTATGAATGATCAAAACCACAAGACTGTGAGCTGTGATTCTCCGGGGGTTTGCTTTTCATACGTGTTCAGGGGTGTCTTCTGTACACTGTAAATCCTAACTTTGGGTGTTTGCTTTTACTGAAGTGTTCATTTCCTGACCTGGCAGTTGCATTTAAGAAAAGGACTTTGCATTGGTTCTGCTGCACCACTTGCAGAAGATTTTTATGTGAGCATATTCAGTTGTTTCTTTTTCTGTCTTCTTTCAATAGCTAGAGAATATGCACTGTTGTAACCTTGATAATTCCTTCAGGTAACTTGGCTTTTAGAGTTATTCCAGTTCTTCTGGGTGTATTTGACATTGGCACAATAAATAATGCTCGTGTCCATGTAATTTCAGGATTGTATTCCCATCCTGCCAAATAATTACTTAGGATTGTGGTGCCAGCATCTTAGGGCAATTTGAAATACCTAGACCTGTCTAAGATTTTGATGACATCACATCTGCTTTGGCTGCAAGTGTTTCAATGAGAAATTTAGGTAAAGCCTCTTAGATATTGATTCTGTATCAAATTCTGTACTGAATGGAAGTAACAAGAAATTTCAACCGAAATATTTTCATTTTAACTAACACTCCTGCTAGCAAATAAGTTAATTATATTGATGTTGTATTGGCAGGTTTTGAAGCTTTTTAAGTTGTTACACAGAACACGGCAAGAAGTTTTTAAAAATGATAACAAAGCCCTCGAAGGTGAGATACTTGTTTTGTGGGGTGTGTGCATACCTATATTTTGTGGAGCTTTCTTCTTGGAGTACAGAGAAGGATAATTCTTAACATAATCTTTCTTCAAGTTACTCCCATAATTTTCAAGTAATAATTAGGAAAATTTGTGTGTCCCTAACCAGATATTCTTTAATTTGAAACAGAAAAATGGTTCTTAAATTCAAGCACCCACATATTTTGGAAGAGTAACATATCTTTTTCAAATGTTCCTGATCTTCCTGGGAGATAGATGTCTTTTGTGTTTTTAACTTCTCTTCAGTCCAGCCACAGCATGGTTAGCTGTACTAATTAATTCTCTATGTATGGTTTTTCCTCACGGAATGAATCCTGCTTTTTTTAGACCTTGTGTATGCAGTACAGAATGCTAAATTTGGAATCTTATTTCATTTGTATATCAGTCAACTTAAAATGTGACATCATGTGAATTACATGGAGATCTTACATTGAAATACTTTGATCAGAGTGCCCCAGGAATGTGCCATAAAGAGCTTAAGATTCTTAACTTTGGGGCAGTGACAAATTCAAAATAAAATTTTTGTTCATACTTTGGTTTTTTGTTTACTTTATTTAGCAGCAAGACAAAAGATAAATGAAGAATTCAGAAATAACCGAGACGAGGCATCTGAAGAGAAGATTAATGAGGTATTTTATTGCTTTCTCTTGCTTGTAAGAATATTTAGAAATTTGTTTTTTACTTAAAGGATCTCTAAACCACTGTACACACATTGAGACATCATAAAAGCTGGATTGGTTTAGAAAGACTTCTACATGGATCTTTGTTCATAAACATATAATGTATTAATACTGTCTTTACAATGGTATTGATACTGTCTTACAGAATTTTGTACATACAAAAATACATAAGTAGAAAGTGTGTTCTGATAGTTCAGTGTGATTTTTTTGAAGTTTATAATAAAATTATATGAGAAAATATTTAAAGTTGCAGTTGTTATGTAAATATTCTATGCTTTGCTCATACTACCTATCTGCAGTGTGGTCACTTAAATTTACCTGCTCACTGTTGTTTAGGTAAACAGAAACAAACAGAGAAATTACTCTGCTCAGTTACTAACAGATCACAAATGACTCAGCATCTTTGTGGAAGGCAAAAAACAGCAACATTATTAGGATTAATTGTAGTATAGTATAGCTGTAGTATATATTAATTATAATACAGGGATTTTTTGCTTCTTCTTTCCTCATCATGCATTAAAAGTAAAGCATTCTGTTAATTCACTAAGTTCATTACCTTTGCATAATTGTTGCCTCAACACTTCTTGCTGAGTAATTTTTTTCTAAAAGTTACTGTAAACTGAAACAGAACTTCTGTATTTAGATAATTTTAGTTATTAACATCGCTACAGAGTGATCAATTTAGTCCTTGTCATCAGCCTTTTATCAGAGTGTATTTACATTGTCACTGGGCACTGGTTGGAAGAAAGTGCCTATGTCTGTCCCTTGAAGAAATAAAATTAAAACATTTCCTGATATCAGCCACTGAACAGTAATGTAAATAATTCTGACAATTTAGTTGGGAGTTCCTAATTTCAGCTTGTTATCAGTCTCCTGTAATAATACTCATTGATTGTGTTACCACTGTCTGATCAGCTAAATTATGAGTTCAGGGTTGTTTTTTTAATAGATGTACAGGAAAAATATTTGATGCAATTCTGAAATCTCTATTTGTTTTCTAGGCAACCTGCAAATTTCACATATGTGACTTTTTAATATGGATTAGTTGATATTTGATTAACTGTGTTGGTGAAAGGAATACTAGACTTCCATTCCAGCTACACACTCCTAGGACATCACAGATGTTTATTACATGTACACACTGATTGGACTTGGTTGCAGAGGAACTGAATGAAGTTTTATATAGGACTTGAGGAAGTTTGAGCACTTGCTTGCATTAATGTGGTGCTGTTAGTGTTCTGCTTTGGACAGCAACTAAAAATGGAGTATTGACCAGCCAGAATAGAAAACTACGAGTGCATTCTAACATGACAACAAGTACTTATATCTGTATGTACTTGTACATGTCAAGCTTGGTGACATAAGGAGATCAGGTATGAGAATGAGAAATATGATAGCTGAATCTAATGCACCTGTGATTTGTCTTGCTATGTAAAATGTCAGAAAAACAAGCAGAATTCTCTTAAGGTCAACCTGAAGAGGAAGCTGTGCTTCAGGAGCATGCAGCCTGGGTGCCTTCAGCAGGAGGAACTGGAGGGTACCTGCTCGAAGCTCTTAAAAGGGAGGAGCATGAGAAGTGCAGTGTAGATGGCAAGCACTGAGCTCTAGACTTTGCAAAGATCCACTTCTGTTGATATGTGCCACTTCCTAGTGTGAGCGTGTCTCCTGAAACATCTCACTTGAGCAATTCTATTTATTTCTGATACAGGAATCATGCAAACAAGTATTAGACTTCTCTTAATGGCTTAGCAAAGCTAGCAAGGGTGCTGCAGCTTATCCTCTTAGTGAGAGAAGGAATTCCAGGCCTTTTGCCAAATACTAATACTTTGGGTAGTCTGTAGGTAGTGCCTTGTTTTTCTGCACAGTTCTACTGTGAAACCTCAGTATTCTTAATTCTTGTCTTATTTTGCTCTTGTTTTTGTCTCCTTATTTCAGGAGCAGTAGTGTTGAAAGAATGAGATTGCAATTTCACTATGAGAAGTCAAAGGTTATTGAGGTGTGAGTGGGTGTCTTTGATCATCGAAAACTAGTTAATTAGTTTTATAGTTGCATTTCAACTTACTCATTTGCAGTTTTAATTTGGTACATAGATGTATGTACTCGTGTATGTTACTGAGCCAGTGTTTCCCTCACTATGTGCTCCATGTCAAGGTCACTTACATGTCAATCTGTAAGTTATTCCACGATCCCCAAGGCAAAAGCAATGCATACATAGTACATAAGTAACTGAGTAGTATAACAGAATGACTTTATTATTTGAATAGTTGTCTAGTATGGAAAATAGCTTCAGAAATAGTCACATGGAATTTAAATTACTCTTGTTTCTCTCTTCTTACTCTTTTACTAGCTTCTTAAAATAGCTTCAGATGTTGAAGTGATTCTCAGAACTTCTGTTATTCAGGCGGTTCACACAGATTCTGACAAAATAGGTGAGTAAGCCTGCATGCTAGAAAGATACTTATATTTATGTTACAGTTTAGTAAATAAATATAGAATGTGAAATATGAAAGAAATAGTGAGGCAAATAGCCTGTCTGTTATTCTCTGGTAAAATTCGTAATGTAAGCTATTCATTAATGTTACTGCCTAGGATGGATGGAGGTTTCAAAGGCACAAAGTTTCCATACAAATGTTTTGAAGTATGGAGGCTAGTAGAAAAGAGGTAGTGACTACTTTGAATGCCTTTAACTAGCTATAATTATTAGGAAGGTCAGCAATTAGATAGCTGGTCAGCACGTACAGGCTAGTCAGTCAGTATGTCTAAAGGCAGTAGCCACTGTACCTATCTGTAGGTGCTTGCTCTACCAAATTGGGAGCAGCTGCCTGAGGAGTATTAGCAAGTGCAGTATGTACACTGACTATAAAACAGCTTTTTCTTTGAGGCTTGAGTGTTCATTTCAAAAATTTTTTCCAACAATTTCAGTTTCACAGGTTATGCTGTGTAAGATTTGTGACACAGTGATTACCTCAATGCAAAGTCTATCCTATTCTGAAATCCTGGTTCCTGGTTTAGAAGTTCTTTTATCTTGCAGCCAAAAAGAGAAGTAGTAGGTAGGCTCAGCGTACAACTGTATGGTAAGAGAATACAGGAAATCTTCATCTATGTTTTACTTCGATTGTAATACTATGTATTACTTTGATTGTTTCCTTTTACTTCCGTTTAGTATTGGCTGTAAAGTTGTGTACCAATTTTCAGTTTTAGGTTTGGTAAAACATTTAACTTTAAAACAGCAGTTATGATCAAAGCCAAAGATAAGTCTGGACCAGTGTCAGATCTTCCACAGTGATTCCAGGCAGATAACAGTTGAAGAATAAGAACAAAGTGAATCTGCACCTCTTTCAGCTGTTCACACCTGGCAGCACTTCTGAGTCAGGGATTTTTTCCGGTTTAATTATCTTCAATGGACTTCTCTTCATTTACTTTTCATTTTCACCAAGCTGTTAATGAGTTTTTAAGTTCTTTATTGCTTCCTTTTTGTTCACTTCCCCATGAAACAGCTCTCAGAAACAACAGGTGAATGCCTATGATTATTCTTGCACTGCACACTGTGGGCAAGGAGGCATTTTACACACAGTGATGGCACAATAATGTTTTCTCTTTCATTTTCAACTGGATTCCTGCTAATAGTCACTGTTAATTCTAAGTTTAATTTTTGGCTGCCAAGCATACATGTTATGTATTTATTCTTACAAAATTGTACTCATTAAACTCAAAAGAGTGGTCATAATCGGTTTTGAACTTAATACTTACTTTGTGAGGTTAGTATTTTTCTTGACTTGTGTGCATCGCATGTCTCCAGGTATAATTTTGTCCGTCAGTTTACTCAGTCAGGTCTTAATAGGGTCTTGTTATTTTTCACAGTAAGAGATTTTCTTAATGAAATTCTTCAGGATGGTATAATGAAAAACCTTTTCTTCACAGGGTACTTACAAATATGTTGAACATGTCAGCAAAAATACCTGTAGAACACATTTGACATCACTCCAGTGGATGACCTGATCATTTATTGTTCACATCTTACAGTTTAACCAGTGACTTATCTCTGCAAGACTTCTGTCATAATAAGGCTGTTTTATTCAGACATGTTGTGGTAACCTCTGAAGCACCATTCAGAGAACTCCAGCAGAGACTGTAAGGCAGAGCTGCCTTTGCAAAAGCCAAGTGGAATCATGTTCAAATACTGGCTTGATCCTTTGCAAGTATGTAGGAATGGGGTTAGGACAGCCAGGTGTATCAGCAACAGGAGGAGGAGGAGAGAAAACCTGAGCCTGCAGCTGAATAGGACAGGGGACTCAGTAATGAAGGACACAAAATACAGTGACAGTGACAATACAGTGGCAGTAACTTTCACTAGGTGATTTCTTTTCCTCTTGGCCTTTAAAATAGGTGTGACAAGATAAATATTACAGATTAGAGTCCATGACTTGGGTGAGAGAGCTAAGTTAAATCCAGTGTTCATTTTTGAAACTTCTGAAGCATAATATGACTCAGGCTTGAAAAAAATCATTCACCCTCCTGCTAAAAGTTACTGCAAAACTTTATGGCTTCTTAATAGCAAAATTTTCAATGCTTATAAAATGAGACAGGAAAACATTATTATAGCCAGCTGAAAGTAAAATCCTAGTATGATTTTGTCTTAGATCTATGATGCTACTTACCACAAGTTCAGATCCTCATTTTAATAACCAGATATTTTGTTTGTAAATGTAAAAACACCTTTAGAATTTGAAATAGTATTTTCCATAAGATTATATTCTTACTTTTTCTTTTTTTTTTGTTTTTTTTTCTTTTCTATTTCAGTACTTGTACCCAGGAAAGATCTGCTACAGGACAACGTTCCTTACTTAGATAAACCAACAAAAAAGCAAGAATCCTGAGTAAATACTGCTACCACGAAAAAAGAGACTGAAATCAATTCACTGATTTTATTGAGTGCTGGAGTATCATCATGCACTTATTCAGTGGAAGATGGTTAATACTTTCACACTTACTTAAAAGTGTGAAAAAGTACATTTACTTAAAAGTACACTTACTAATTGTGTTACTTCAGCCAGGAATTTTTCTGATTATGACAGCTCTCAGACAGAGATTGTTTCCTAACAATGTCGAGTTTTTCAGAACTAAAAATTATAAAAATTAGAGTCCTTAATACTGATAATATTTATTGTCAATCATAAGCTTTTTTGAAGTAATGAAAAACCATCTTGTGGCATTTAATGTTGAATTTATGCTTTGCACCAAAAGCATGATTTCTGAAGTTGTCATTAATTGTACACTAGTATGCTGTGATGCTTGAGAGAGTTCTTAAAGGTTTATCTGAATAAATTATTTGTGTTTTACAGATGGGAGAGCATGTCTAGTGTTTTCTTCTCCTACACACTCTGGAATGAGCAGGAATAGTAGGGTTTGAGTTCTCAGATGACAGCACAAGAGAACACAGACACAACATAACCTAAGCATGTTGGTTTAGATCATATGGTTTATGAATTTGTGGTTTGTGTTTTAACTTGCAATCATTGAGTGACTGAGACATTTTCCAAAGAAAACTAAACTTGCTGTTTAGTTGCAAGTGAACTTGCCTAGAGTGAATATATGAAAAGTGTGATTAGTAAGGCCTAGTAATTTGCATGTTTTTAAAGGATACTTCCTTGGTTCTTGTGGAGTTCATTGCAAAGATCTGTTCACTTCCATTTTAATTTGAAGGAGGTACAACTGCAGTGATACATATATTTCTTCATGAAACTGGTAGCAGGCACCACCCTAGGATCTAAGTAACTCACCAAGTATTCAAGGATGAGGCAGTCCAGCAATGTGTCACCTCATGAATCCTGCTGTATCTGTTATCTCAAGTCTCCACGATGTCAGAATTGCCTGTGTGTGTACTTGGCTTGACTGGCTGAATAAACCAGAAAACTAGTGCCTTCATCCAGTCTCTTTCTCACAAAACATGTCAGTGTGACAAGTACTCCTTTCTTTAAAACTTGCCACTGGCTGCAATGGCCAGGGCAGCCAGCAGCAAATAGAGCTGTCAGTAACCCTCTTTGAATTGCACTCATATTCCCTGCACTGTAGCTAAAAGGCACCAGGCACACGATGGGAGAGACAATTAAATTACTCAGTTCTTGCCATTTATTGTATTCTAGTGGCTCCACTGCAAAACAAATGTCTCTGTTTGTAGGCAATGTCCTGTTCTAGGCCCCTGGTATTTTTTACTTTCCTAAGGACTAGCTATATTCTATGTCTGGCTTCCCATCCTTCTGCAGCCTGCCTGTATTGACCTTTTTTTCCCTCCATAAGGGGCATAAGAAAGTCATATGCCAGAGAGAGAAAATACAAGGTAGTGGCAACTGTAAAAAGAAAGCAGAGCATTGCCACAGGTGAAATGACTAACTTTTAAGCAGAAGTAATTAAACAGGGGTCTGGCAAAACTGCAAAATTATATAACCATTAAGGTGTACATCCCATGGCATGTTGGAATTGGGGGGAATTCACCTCTCATAGCTACTGCCTTAGGCTCTGGGTGTAGCTTTAGAGATTTTATCCTTCAGATTTAAAGGAATGTGCCCCCTGTTGACAGAGTAAACAAGTCACCCTTTGTCTCCTTAAAAAGGACAAAAGTCCAGAGGTTTCTCTTCTCGATTTAGTTAAGACACCTCATAGGACCTTAGAGACTTCAACTCAAACTTAAGGATAGCTAATTGGACAGGAGCCAAAAAGTCCTGCCTAAGCAATTCCCTCAAAAAAGAAGAGAACAAAAGAAGATAATCGCTTTTGTGAAGTGTTTTAGCAGGAACAAGAAACTCTTGCCCCACCTTGGTTTTTCTCTGTAGAGCTTTTTTACTTTGCCTTTTATTAAAACCTTTTTGTTTCCAACACTGTCACAGGAGCCATCCTATTACTTTTATGCCACCTGAGGTAGCTAAGCTATCAAGGGTATGATGTTTGTCTACGAGAACTTATAAGACCTGCCTCGAATAGATAAAACACAGATTGATTTTTTTAGACTGATGCCTGGTAAGTTTTCAGTACTGATGTAAGACAGTATTGCCCATTACCATGCAAAATAGGTACTATGACTTCAGTGATGTCAGTGGTAGATGGTGGTCTTCTATATGCTCTTTGAGGAAGCCACAAGTGGAGAAATTTGTCATGGGACTACTGCTTTGGTATCCTTCTGCTGTCATGTGTTCCAGGGTTTTATTTTTTAGTAAGAATACATCATAAGAAATACAGTAGGGAAGTGTCAACTTACAGGATCAGGCTTGCAATTCAATGGGCATTTGTGTACTTCATCTTACATATATCTTGAATACTTATAATAAAAGTACAGAATGAGTCACTTGAATAACATACACAACTGGTGAAAATAAAGTACCTTGTAAAAATAGTTGGTACAGTTTGTTGGTCTTCAGAATGATTGTTCTTACACTCCTGTGCAGTATCTTTATGGTATGTGCATTAATATTTCATGTGCATTAATATTCCTTGTGCATTCCTGGCAGTAAAGACAAACCAAACTGCAGTGATGAGATTATGAAAATCAAGATGATACAAAAAAGGCTATTGACATAAGAGACTGACAGGCCTATTCCTTGCTCTTATTCAATGTGATCTTAAATAGGAATCCAGGGGGTATCTAGGCCAGGGTAAATGGGAATCCAAATATGTTACTGAGCCTAAAAGTATCTCAGACTTGGTTGCTGTCTGGGCCCACTAAGTGTTCGCTTTCTTCAAATTTAACTTTTCAGTCTGAAAGAATCTCACAAACCTGCTTAATGAGCAGCTGCTTATTAAGATAATCAAAGGCTTCTTTGTGCTAGTTGGTCATAGTGACTATTCCTCTTCCCCTTACTTCATGGTTACCTGGTTTGCATTCCAGAATCCAGCCATCACCCCAGTTTCCATTTCCCATTTTAATTTCACTCTGGGTATGAATTTGTTCTTGATATTGCTAGGATTGTGCTCATACTTTTTTTTTAATTAATACAAATTATCAAAATTAAAAAGGAACTGTTGCAATCTCTCTTTGCAAAGGTTGAAGTCAACTGAAACTTTTCAAATCATTACAGGAGTTTTCACTTAATGGCTTGGGAAGGGAAAAGGGTTCTCTGTTTACAACAGAAACTGTAGTTGGATAGGCTCACAATAACACAATTCAATCACATTTAAGTTTTTTAGGTTTACTGGAACAGCAGAATTTTTAAAGCAAATGCATGTGCCTTTCCTTCTAGAGTATATATCATCAATCATAAAAGATACGCCTTAAATGGTTCTTTAAACTAGTTTTATTAGGTCTGTATTAAAAAAAACAAAACAAAACAAAACAAAATAGAGGTCTTCTGCAGGCAGACAGGAGGTGCTCTTGGAAAAGCCTTGGTGCTTGTTCAGCTCTGCTACAGCCCGGCTGCCACAGCCAGGGCTGGTCAGTGTGGTCTGACCAGCACACATTGCTGTGCAGGGGTGTGTCCATGACCAGTGCAGAGACACCAGCAGTGATGCTCAGCAAGACCTGGGGTTGTACAGGCGAGTTTCAGGTCTGCTCAAGGTACTCGCGTGTGTGCAGAGTTTGGCAGAACAGATGCCACCTCAGTGATTCCAAGCAGCACAATTCTTTTGTGCTTCAGCTTTTGTCTTTGTCTACCAGAAATGTTAGAGCCTTCTCCCTTTGTATTATTCTCTTTCATGAAGTGCTGACTTCATATACACTGTTGCTTTATTGAGACCATGAAGTACATCCAAAGCGTATTTCTGGTTTAAATACTAAGTTCTGGTCTTGTGCTAACCACCTTTCCTTCTAACCACCTATTTACAAACAAAATAAAAGGTTTCTCCAGTTGTTTTTTTACTGCAAGATTAGGCTAGGGATCAATCATGCTGTTAATATGCTTTGTATAGCCTGATGTTCATAAAATACAGGTGATAGATTTAATCTATGAATTGATTTGATTTGTGTGGGTAGGATTTGTGTTGAACCCTTAAGGGTTTCAGGTGAAACAAGGTATTTGTTCTAATGTAGCAGGGGAAAATTAATCCCCTTCTCTATTCCTGTGCATCTTGGTAAAGGAAGCATTTAGTTGCTAATTTTACAGGGAGTGCTTTTAAATCACAAACTGATTTTACAAAGATTTGATCTGGAAGTAGTATTAAAAGTTTAATATGGAAAGGTGGCTTGTACCTTCTCTAAGGAGCTGAATTCTTAGTTTTTCAGGTAACATGAGATCAGCAAACCTGTGGGAACTTCAGTGACATAATCATTTAGTCTTTTTCTTAGAGATCCTGCCAGCTGAAGGAGCAGAAGTAGTCTGAATGCTGCATTATTAGCCCTGTTTGTATCACACTGGACTTGTAAATACAGCTTCAAGTACCAGCAGTTCTTTAAACTTCCTCTACAAAAGGAAAAGACATGTTGACAATTGAAAACTAAAAATAAAGACTGACCAGCTTACAGGAAGAGCTGAGACCTAATACTTCCCAGCTTCAGAAAACTGTTTTAAAACTACTTGCAAAATCCAACCCTTAAGTTTGAAGTTTGGTAGGCTGTTAAATCTTTGGTCTTTAGTTTTATGGGAAGATAATTATTTAAAACAAAGCAAAAGTAGGAACACAATTGAATATTAAGGTTGGTGTTTGGTATTAAGGATATTGAGGTGCTGGAGTGTTTCCAGTGCAGGGCAACAAGGCTTGTGAAGGGTCCAGGAAACTTGCCTTATGAGGAGTTGCTGAGGTAGCTGGGTTTGTTTAGTCATGAGGAGGCCCAGGGGAGACCTCATTGCTCTCCACAACTCCCTGAAAGGAGGCTGTAGTGAGGTGGGGGTTGGTCTGTTCTACTGTGACTGCAGTGAGAGAATCAGAGGAAATGGCTTTCAGCTGAGGCAGGGAATCAGATTAGATATTAGAAAACAAAAATTTCACTGTTAGGGCATGTCAGGCATTGGAATAGGTTGCCCTGGGAGGTGGTGGAGTCACCATCTCTGGAGGTGTTTAGGAGGCATCTGGATTTGGTGCTGGATAATGTTGATTAGTGCTTTAGGGGTTATGGTGGTAGTGCTGGGTTGATGGTTGGACTTGGCAATCCTGGAGGTCTCTTCCAACCTTGATGATTACATGATTTTACAGTTATTACAGGTTTGATATTTTAATAGTTAAAATCCAGTCATCTTTGAGGACAAAGTATATTTAGCTTCTTTGAGGGTAAATCTGTGGCATAGATATCCAAATACCTAATTCTGTTGAGAGACTTCACTAGTGAAGCATGTGTGTCATGATTTTTTTTTCTGCCAGCAAGAATAAGTCTACCAAGCAGAAAACAGAGGAAGGTTATGTCTTTACACTTTGAAAAATAGCAGTAAGTTTAAATAATTTGCTCTTTTTAGAAACAAGTATTTCTATTTAGTTAGAGCTTCAGAAACCTGGTTTGCCTCAAGATAGTGGAGTAAAAACACCTACTTTTCAAATTATGCTTTCCTTTTTCTTGTGGTATGTCCTTCAGGTATTCATTTTATCTACACAGAAAGCTGTGGCTTGAATTCAGGATTAGTCAGATTAAATCAACAGCTGATGAAATGGTGGCCTCTTGAACCTGGGGGAGAGGATGGCGTTCTTTGACACACTTGAGGCCATGAAAGTGGGAGGAGTTCTGCTGTCATACCTGCAGCTGTAGCAGTGGCAGCCCTGTTCTCTGAGGTCAGTGACTGTGGGTGAAGGTTGGCTCCGCTGCCCTGAACCACCCTTTGCAGCTGAAAGTCATCTCCGTAGCTGAGCGTGGGAATCTTGTCCCTGCTCACTGTGCACCAGAACTGTGGTAGTCAAAACAAGCAGTGACCTCTACAATACTCTGCGCTCCCCCCTGTCAGTTTGTAAAGGGAAAAGACAAAAAGGTCATTGCAATGCTTCCTTACTGTTCCAAGTGTGATTTATTAAGTGGTCTGTTGTTCTCCACCTGCACATGAGCCAGCACTGATGTTGCTGTGTGGCCCTTTTATCCATCCATTCATGTGTTTTGTACTTGGCAAGGCTGCTATCCTCTGCTTCAGATTTTCTCCTGATGCTTAAAGTCTGAAGTCAATTCCTGAGAGGATTTTTGGTGACTCAGCACAAACTACCCATGAAAATAAAGTGCTTTTAAGGACAAGGGAGGGACAAACCTGCATTTTTCACACAGAGCTGTGTCTATCGGTGTCACAAGGGGAAGAGCATGGCTTTCCACCTGTAATGCCCCAGGATAACATTTCAAAGGCGACATAATATATATAGTAACCCTTGTAGAAGTTTGCCTTGTTATTCTGTAAGATATCACACTGCATCAGCAAAAGAGATCTCGGATATTGTACTGACAAGGGACCAAGAAAGAATTCTCACCTACCTGAAAATGCCCACTGAAGAAATTTCTCTTTAATATTAAGAATATGCTAGATTTAATTTTTTTTTTCTCTGTTTAGTTAATTATGCATGTGGTTTCCTCAGTAATTTTCCTCCAAACATGCTTTGTGGAAATACAAGCAGTCGTGTCACTTGATATTGCAGTATTGTCCACTAGCAGCTGGGGTAAGTCTGGCTTCTGTCAAACCAATAAATAAAGTCCAGAATGAGTGATCATGGGAATGAGAGCAAGAGCAATAAAATGCATAGAAGGGAGAGTAAATGGAATAAAGGAATATTAAAAACAAACTCTGCACAAGTGAAACAAAAATTTCTATGTACCAAGTGGTTTTTTAAACAATTTCCCTCTATAGATAAATCCCTTTATAGATTTTCATTGTTTAATTATAGGCTATAGTGCAGGCTGGAGGTAAAAAGAAGACTGATTATGTTCAGACTAAAGAGGAACAGAGGACTGAATATGGAAATAGTAAAGGCAAAGAGTATATTAATTTGTGCTTGGTCTGGATCCATTGCAGTTATAATTAGAACTGCAGCATGTCCAGAAAATAATTTCTTTGAGCAGAAAGGTTTAGGGTCAAGTACCTGTTTTGCAGTCATTTTTCTGTGTAATTTTGCCTGTTTCTCCTTTATTTCAGGTGCATTCAATGGGACTTAGATAAATAATTACTTAGTTGTAAAGACTTGTGGAGATTTCTGGCTGTATATTTTATTACTTATGGAGAATGAAGGAAGAAAATTTCCCCTATAAGAGGACTATAAACCTCTTATATGTTACAATGAGGAAGATCATATCAAAACTTTACCCATATTACTTTCTGATAATATTGTAGATGTGCGCACATTAGGTAGGAAGCCCTCAGCTTCTCACAATTTCATCAAAATGTGGAATTAAATCATTATAAGCTTGTTAGGTATGAGAAAATAAAATGTCAACTTATGTCAGACTAACAATACAAACAAAAAAAAAAGGACTAGAAATTGTGAGGCTCCTTTTGCAATGCCTTTAATGTGTGTTCAGAGAAGAAGCCATGTAGAAAGGCCTCAGGTGGGCAGAACTGTGACAGGTATGCTTCTCACTACTGCTGTGCTTTAGCTGCTGTGCAAAAGGTAAAATTTAGGGAATTTGTGGCTCCAGTGACAAAACACTTGACACATAGCTGTAAAGGGTGCATTATTACCCGCCTTTGTCAGATGGGAAAAATGTTATGATGCATCAGCTACACCAAATGATGAATCATACTTTAAAGCATGCTGTTTGATGTATTTCCCATTGCCCTAAGAGAGAGTTGTTTGAAATTCTGTTTTAAGATGCATGTTGCAATTTCTTTCACTATTTTTCATAACCATATTTCAGTGAGTATTTCGAACTGCAAACAAAATAGAGAAGAAACATGCAAATGCTGCCACGTTTTTTCTCCATTTCAGGGCATAACACCTCAAATATGCAGAAAAGGAGTGCAATAAAAGTGCCCAAAAGCTGGGAAAAGGGTAAACAACACTGTGTCTGCAATCAAGATATCCAGTAAAGGTTGTTGCATATTTCATAATTGTTCTTGTATAATTCCATTAACTTAAAACTCACTTTTCTAACAGGTGAAGTATTTTATCAAACATACCGTAACTAAAACCACGAAAGTTAGGTCATGTGGTCTCTCAGGGATTTTTCCAAGTGCTATTTCTCCTACTCTATGTCAAAGAAAGAAAATAATCAGGGAAAGACAAAATTTTAAAGAAATAAGCAACAAAAACCTCCAATAGCACCTCCAATAGCATTTCAACTGGATATCTTTGGACCAGATACAATATCTGGAACAGATTTGAAACTAAAATCCCTTTGAATCCTAAAAAATTCCATCTTTTTGGAAGTAATGGGGCTCTGCAAATTTTAGAAACAAGAAAATAATAAGAATTTTTGTGTTTAATTTATTTATGTATTTATTTTTGTTTTATTTAAAGGACTGTTTCATATGTAGAAATTGCTAAAGCCTCTAAATAGAGATGCAAAAGCTATCTTAAAAGTTATTAAACAGGTGAAGAACCAATGTTTTATATTTATTACAATCTGAATTTAGGAATAAACTAAGATAAACTAAGCCGTTTATTTAAATCTCCACGGCAGTATCCATATATATAAGGAAATAAAGAAGAATGAGCTGCAGTGCTGGCTGGTGTAAAATAGCACAGTTGTGTGCTGTGATTACTATGCAAATACATGCTCTCAGAAGGTAAAGTAAGGCTGGGACAATTTAACAGCTATAACCAGAGCTAAGAGGAAAATACAGAATATCAAGAAGTGCAGTTCTCACTGATGTCAGACTGTGATCAGTGACTTCTCATAGTGAATTATTGTCTCTTGTAAAGCAGTCACCCTTTTTGCTAGGATGTTTGAAGTCTTAACACCCACAGTATCAGGGCATGTTCAATAGAAATATTAGAATGAGTAGGAATGAGGATTCAGCTGGAGGCTTAGAAAATAATGTGTTATGCCAGATATATATTTGTTAAAGTAATTTAGAAGCTATGTGCTCAATCACACTGAAGGCAGCAGAAGCTGAAAGGGAAGGAGATTCCTACATCTCCACCATTGCTTACAAGAAAATTAGGAGAAAGAGAGAACAAAAGGAGATGTTATACTGCACTGGAGGGAGTATTCCTATACCCCTCTGTAGTCCATGATCTCTACAGTAAGAAGTATTCCTGCCAGGTGACAAAAGATGAAAATCCAATGAGATGCTGGTCTTATTTTTTTTTGTCTTAATGGTTTTTGTATGAGCATTGCACATTGGACGTCTACCTGTGTGTGGTGTGTTGACACTGGTTGGATGCCAGGTACATACCAAAGCTGCTTTATCCATCCCATCCTCAGATGGACAGGGGAGAGAAAATATAACAAAAGGCTTGTAGGATAAGGACATGAGGGACCACTCACCTGTTACCATAATGGGTAAAACAGGATCCATGTGCATAGTTGAATTTATTAAAAATAAACTCAGATTACGATAATGGGAAAATAAAACCAAGTCTTAAAATACCTTCCCCATCCCATTCCCTTCTTTCCAGACTTGTCTCTTGGTTTTCTCTGCCCCTTCCCCCTGGTGAAAAGGGATCGGGAAAAGGTCCTGCTTTACTCCTCACACTCTTCCTTTGCTCCAGTGTGGGATCCCTCCTATGGGACACAGCCCTCCACAAATTTCTCCAACATTAGTTTTTATCATAGACCTCACTAATTACTCCAGCATGAATCCCTTCCACAGTGTACCATCCTTCAGGATCAGGCTGCTCCGTAGTGGGTCTCCTGTGGGGTCACAAGTCCTGCCAGCAAACCTGCTCCAGCTGGGCTCCTCTCTCCACAGGACCTGCCAAGAGCCTAGCAGAGCTTTCCCACGGGGTCAGGGTCTCCTTCAGGCACATTTACCTTCTCCAGAGTGGGTCCTCCATGGGCTGCAGGAGGATCTCTCCTCTGCTGTGGAACCACGCAGGCTGCAGGGGCAGAGCTGCTTCACCATGGTCTGCGCCAGGGGCTGCAGGGAAACGTCTGCTCCAGCCCCTGGAGCACCTCCTGCCCCTCCTTCTGCACTGACCTTGGTGTCTGCAGGGCTCTTGCTGTCATGCGTACTCATTCTCTCCCCCATTCTCTGCCTGTGATTGCTGCTGCACAGGTTTTTTCCCCCTTTGTAAGTACATTGCTCCAAAGGCACTGCCACCATCACCGATGGGCTTGACCTCGGCCACTGGTTGGACCATCTTGGAGCCAGCTGGCATTGGATCTTCTTTTCACAGAAGCCCCTCAGCCACCAAAACCTTGTCATGCTAAACCAATGCAGCGCACTCTTTATGAACTCCATGCAGAGCCAGTTTCACAGATGTTGTAACTTTACAACTAACTACTAACACTGTATTAGCACAGGTTATTTAATCTTCACCCAGCAGATGGATTCTGAGCATACTACTCCTGAAATGATAATGGCTAAAAATAATTTCCCGGTATTTCCAGAAAGTTAAACATGAGAAAACTCAACCCCACATATCAGTGGGATTCCACTGTTCTCACTCCACATTTCATGTTCATTCAAAAGCTATTCAGGAATGTGAGAGGGTTTCTTCTAAGTATGAATTTCTAGTTCTGCTTACCTATGTAATGTTGGCCCACAGCAGACTCTGACTTGGGTACAAGAGCCAGAACAGATTTAAACTACGTACAGAAAAGAGTATTTTTTTGTCTATCTTTCCTGTCTTTCAGCCACTATCTCTCTTGTCTTTCTTCCATCATGATTTTTATAATTTTTTTGCTGATAACCAAAATTCTCCTTTTTATCAGTATATAGGGACTGATGATAACCATGTACCAAATACCTCAGATGATTCTTTTTGAGTGATTAATGGTTTCTGCTACCCCTACTGAGTTATGAGAAGAGTTAACTCCATGCCAGATAGTTGTATATGCAGGATGTAAATCACTGTGGATATCCTGAGTCCATTAAAACCAGAAACACTGGTGCTTCTTGTTGCCTTATCTTTGCTCATCAATCTCACAAGGAAGAAGAAAGATGCTGTATGGAAATACTATTTTAAAGCCCCTAGTTGTGGGGCCCTCACACACACCATTACTGCTGCAGCAGTGGGAGAGGGCTTTCAGAAAGGAGTGTCTTCCTTCCTTGAAGCATGACTTCATATGGAAATTTCAGCTGTGGCATAGAATTAGAACTGAGTAGCATTTGAACAAATACATGCTTCTGCTTATATAAACAGCCTAATTAATTCCACTGCTTAAAAGCTTGCAGAACTGGCAACATGCTTTATAAGGATAGTTTGCCAAGAAAATGAGGAACTGGGGACTAAATTTTTTCAATCTTGTGTACAGGAGCAATATCATTGATTTCACCATCTTGCATAAAGCAAGCAGAATTTGGCATAATCTTCAAAGCATGCCGGGCTCCTGTGTGCACTGCATGCCTTTGGGTATGCAGTAGTCTAAAAGCAATACAGAAATCAATAGGAAGAATGCATAACCACTCGTTTTATTTTTGGAGCCATTTTAAATTTTACACTGGAAAATATCTATATTGATCTTCAACATGGTGATTGATTTACTTTCAGAGAAAGTAGCTATGTGCTTCATGTCTTGTGTGTTTTATCTCTACTGACAATGTGGCTGTTATCTAAGAAGTATATCTAGTGCAGTTAAATATATACATATGTGTGTGTAACGTATCATTCCAAAAAGACAGTCCTAGAACCAACTGCAGAGAGCACCAACAAAGCCTTTTTCAGACCTTCTAACCTGTGCTTGCACATGGCATTATTCTATGGAGCAACAAAATTGTCCAGGAAACTCAACAAAGCTTCACACTACAGAATGCCTCCACAGCTGTGCAGCTGTGGACATGCTGCTTCAAAGCCAAGTTAGACACTGTCATATAAGTTCCCTCATTTGTTATGCTCATCTTTATGCCTTTACATATGGCATATTAAGGTAGCACATGACTTAAAGGGTATTTTGAACTATGTGTTTGATTTTATGAACTGTGCATTTGAAACAATAAAGTATTCTAGTCTTCTGCCCATCTTTGTACCTGAGCAGCCTTAGATAACCTTAGATGGACACAAACACTAACACAGTTGTCTTATGGCTTTCAGCTGTGCTCTTAGCTCCTTTATTATATGTAATAATGTGTCCTTGCAGGAAAAATAGGAAAGCTAGAGATGTGAATGGAGAACTGATCATTGGCATTCTAAGTAAAAGCCTGATTCCATGAGAAGTGCCTTCGCAGAGCTCCAAATGGCAGACAGTACTCTGGCCTATCTCCAGCTGACCCTAAGGGGCCCAGTGAACAAAACTGGGTGAGGGATATTTGAGGCAGTCCCTAGGGCACTGCACAGGGAAGAGCATGGCATGAGAGCAGGGAGGGATAATTGTACCCACACTCAGCCCAGAGATGCTGTTACTGGCACTTGGGAGTGGGTTGTGCAGACTCAGAAGTGCTGCACTTTCCAGGGTCCTAACCTCCTTGCACAATCATCCCCAGACTTTCAATATCCCAAACAATCCTGCTGCCATGATAGCCTCTCCCATAGTGTAAAAGGCAGGATGGGATCCTGCCAGCATCATGTGGCACCTTGGTCAGTAGCTGGCCCCTAGCTCTGTTAGACAGGAGTGGCTGGCAGTGACCAGCCTCAGAGTCACTGCCCATTCCTGGTGTCAGAGCATGAGGAGAGAGAGGAGCTGCTGGGGGAGGCATGGGAGGTGACTGGTGTTTTGTGGGAGAGGGACATCGCCCCAGCATGAAGAGCTGGGTAAGACAGCCTTAAAGAGGATTTCTGGCAAGATCATAATGCTCTGCAGTGTCTGTCTCCAGACCCCTGGAAATCTACAGGGGTTTTTTAGTTCCCTTCAGTAGCATAACAGCTTCCTGCCTGGAATTTCTTTATCAGCTAAGCCAGGTGAGTGCAACAACCAGAGGAAGAGCTAGAAAAAGTGATTTTTATTGATCACAGAAAATCTTCTCTTTGGCTAAAATTTTTCTACCTTTAGCCAAAGAATTTGAGGTGATCCAACAGCTTCTGGGCCTACCGAGCCTTCTCTCAATGAATAATCTGTCAGCAGCAGGTTCTGCATGTATCTGGACTGTTTGCAAGCCATAATCAGCTTAGGAAGCCCAGATTTGTCCTGTTGCAAATACTTTATAACTATGCAGATTACATTTGCATTTTGATGCCAGTATAGAGGCTGAGGACTAGTTGCACCTCTAAAATACTGAAAATTTCTTCATTCTTCCTTCTTGCTAGGGACAGTACTCTAGGACAGACACTATTTTCCCTTCCCTTCCCTTCCCTTCCCTTCCCTTCCCTTCCCTTCCCTTCCCTTCCCTTCCCTTCCCTTCCCTTCCCTTCCCTTCCCTTCCCTTCCCTTCCCTTCCCTTCCCTTCCCTTCCCTTCCCTTCCCTTCCCTTCCCTTCCCTTCCCTTCCCTTCCCTTCCCTTCCCTTCCCTTCCCTTCCCTTCCCTTCCCTTCCTCTTCTCTCTGGTACCCAGGGACAGGTCTCAAGGAAAGAGCCTAAAGTTGTGTAACTGGAGATTTAGGTTGGATATTAGAAAAAGATTCTTCACCCAGAGGGTGGCACTGGATCAGGCTCCCCAGGGAAGTGGTCACAGCACTAGCCTGGCAGAGTTCAGGAGGTATTTGAATAATGCTCTTGGGCACATGATATGATTCTTGGGAACATCCTGTGCAAAACAAGCAGTTGGACATGATGATCCTTGTGGGTCCCTTGCAGCTCCATATACTCTGTGATTTTGTGTGATTCCATGATTTTCATGAAGAAACAAATCCAAAGATGCCAGAAAGAGACTGTGGGCACCTCCAGAGAAAGAAAACCATTATGTGAGGGTAGCAGCCTGGTAGTATAGAGGGTGAGATACATTAGAAGCTGAATTCCTAGGGGGGAGCTGGTTCTCACTTGACTGGGAGATCAGAACAGCAGCCCTGAGCTAAAGGTAATGAAGAGGGTTGACGAGGCCAGGTTGATAGACAGTTCTAAGATCTGCTTTATAGATTAAATGACAGTGGGGAGCAGAAGGGAAAGAAGTTTTAGCAATCATGGTAGTAGGTTGTGGGAATCCATATTCACAGCTGGGTTACCAGAACAGCAGAAAGAGAGCAGGTCAAAATCTTTTGTAGAAAAAATACTTTGTGTGTTGTTATTTCTTCATATTCTGATCATAGCAATCAGTAGTGTTTAGGATAAAATCTGCCTGACCTAGCAAGGATAGAAATACTGCACTGGTTGTAATATAGGACTGTTTTGAACAGAAAACAGGAAATTAAGCTCTGATTGAGATCTGTTTCTTATCACTCTTGTCCTACTTTGAAGTTTCTATGTCCAAAGTATTTTCCCTGCAAGCACAAAATTGTTTTCATAGTAGTAACTCCCCTCCTTTCCTCCCTTCATGAAATTAGCTGTTGATTCCTTTACTTACATATCATGTCTGAAGAAAACATCTGGAGCCAAGACAGGAGTGAGGTATCCACGTCAGGGTCTGGAGTATCCATCTGTGTGGCAACATGAAGGCACCAGGGAGTGTAATGAAACCTGCCCACGCTGCCTGGTCCAGAGTGAAGAAGAGGTCAAATGCCACTGAGCTCCAGATGTCTGGCTGAGTGAGCGGATGAATGCTGGCTGTGTATCCACAGTGCATTAATGGCCCATGCATTAAAGGCAGCTGAGGGTAAAAAAAATAGATGCTGTCAGCAGAAAGGACTAGAGCAGGTTATAGCTCTCAAAGGCAGAGAAAAGTAGAGAGCCACAGTCAGGTTGTGCTGTCTGCACAGACTTGCTTTTCATAGTGCCTCTGTCTCTCTTTTGTCTTCTACATTTAGCTGTAGGAACAGAACCATTGCAAAATCCAGCAGTGTTGGGTGTGTGTTTGCATGCAAAGCACAGAAGCAGAGGGTGATGAGTGTGCACCACAGTGACTGTACAGAATAACCAGAAATTGCTTTATTTTTCCCCCAAATACCCTGTACAATGTCAGGACACATGGGTGGGATTGAGTGATAGTCCTGGGAAAACTGAGTATGAGTTATAGTCATCCAGGCACATAATCACAACACAGAGGACACTTCTTAAATTGGAACAGAATATGCAACATGA
Source organism: Lonchura striata (assembly GCF_050655825.1). Classification (NCBI taxonomy): domain Eukaryota; kingdom Metazoa; phylum Chordata; class Aves; order Passeriformes; family Estrildidae; genus Lonchura; species Lonchura striata. The sequence continues at coordinate 80,510,295 of NC_140740.1, read as the reverse complement.
ATAGCACAACCTTGCAGCTGGCCACAAGCAGACTTGTGAAAGGGGGCTAGGAAAAAGAGAAAGATTATAGTGGCATTGAAGAGTTTCCTTAGGGGGAACTGTCTCCTCCATATTCATTGAATCAAGAGCTTGGTTCTTCAGGGCACAGGAATAAGGCTATCTGTTTGAAAGTGCTGTTTTTCATTGTGCAATCCAGGACCTGCTCATGCACCTGGGTAGCCATCCCTGCACAGCTTTGAGAAGATGTATCAGCAGAGGCAGCTCTCATTTCTCACCTTTAAATTCATTTGCCCACAAAGAGGAAGCTGTGTGAAATAATATGATGGGGTTTCACTAGTTTGGTAAGAAGAAAACACTTGCCTTTATCTCTTTAACCTGGTTTTCCATTACATGTCTGCAGACCTAAAACCAGTATATAAAGGCCCAGGCAAAGGCCTGGGCTTTGGGTAATGTTGGGGAGGTCAAGTAATTTTTTTATGTGTGTCCAAGATGACTGTAACAATACTGTTGGGGGAGAAAGGTCCCACTCATAGAGGTCATGTCTGTGTTACTTTAGTCTACTTCTTGTACAAATAACTGTACCTTGTCTTCTTATTCATCTTGTAGTGCCTAGTTTTAGAATCCTCCTCTGTTATATGAGGAGCCTGATACCCATGCATATGATTTTAATGTTTGTGTATGCACTCACAAACACATACATGAAAAGTGTTGATAGCTCTTATTGTCATCTTGTCATAGATAAGGCTTGGTAAGGCTGAGAGGTTACTTTCTACTGGTTTGTACAGTGAAATAGTAATACTTTTTAGGCTTTGTATCTGCAATAGGAAATCTGGGATCTGAAGAATACATCTGCAGGGGACCAATACTGCTCCAATTTTTCTGCTTCTCACAGCAGGAATTTTCATTAGAAATCACTCTTTAAAGTCAGTCCCAGGAGATATGGTGCAATGCTACAGTTCTCTGATGAATTACATACAGCATCACTGTGCTACAAAATATTTCACATGGAATGTATTTTCTGAGCAAAAATTATCTGTCAGATATACATTATCCAGCATAAAGTTGGGGAGAATCTGCTGGTGCCCACAACAAGGTAGGAAAGATGATAGAAAATTGCTGGAAGTTTACAAATCAAAATTGTTATAATTGTTATAATTGTTATAATAATCACTGTGTAATAATTGTTGTGTGTGCTTGTGCTTGATGTCACACACTCCTACAACATAAAGAAAAAATACAGCCCGATTGCCTTTAGCTTGTCCTAGAAGAAGTTCTGAAAAGTAATTATGTGATTAACAAAATGCCTAGATTATGGTTCATGATCTGGGGTGCTTGCATGTTTATATATAGGTAATGCTTGAATGTCTTGAGCCATCAGGTGAGACTTAGATCGTGGGGCTCTCACTGGGTAGCTGCCCTTGTCAGTGCTGAGCTCAGCTCAAGGTCTGAACTCTGTCTGTGGGTTTCTTGCTGCACAGCACAAACTGGACATTGCCTAAGTGTAGAGCTAGAGCTCTTGCAGGGGCACAAACACTTCCTGCTGCAACATCCAGGTTTCTCATGCAACTGCAATGGTTGTGTTTGAAGTCAGCTTAACCAGCTGCTGACACTGGCAAGCTGTGTTTGACAAAACTGTACTTCAACACCCCTAGTGCTAAAGGAAGTTACATAAGGAAGCACTGAAGACATAAAACCAATTGTTTCTGGTCATGCAAAATGTGTTCAAGACACTTTTTTAGCTTGGGTTAAGCTTCTGATGGAATTACCACTGAAAAGGGGATTATGTCTTGGTCTCAGGAATGTGTTCTCTTTCCTGTCAAAATTAGAAATTTTTTGGTAAGTGAGATAAGCTTGTGGATCTGGTTAAAAACTGTGCCTTCAAGAAAGAAATATTGGCCTTCAGTAAGATCAGAGAGTTGATGTCTCCTGGCTGAAGGACCCCTACAGACTTGCAAATATATAGCAAGCTTGAGCAGCTGGATAGCACAGGAGAAGCTGAACTGCTTCTTTTAACAGCAACAGGGTCTAAGATCAACTCAGGGTGGGTCTGAAACCACACCCTCGCTCAGGATCAACTCAATGCTGCTCCTGACTCCCGGAGGTAATGGAGCACCTGGGAAAAAAAAAGCAGCTACTGGCCTGTTTCATAAGGAAACTCTATTTTGGGTTGAAAAAGGTCTAAAAGTAACCACAGACAATTTATGCCTCTGCATTTCCTTGAGGAATTGGACATGACTGTCATTAATTCAAGAGTTTTCGGTTTGGATTGTTTTTTCTTTCAGTTATAGCTGGGGACATTTGCAGATTGGCTTCAAGCCCTCTAAGGTAGTATTAGTCTTTGTTGAAATTTTCACTGACTGGTATTGCTGCATGCTTGTTATTGAAGGAAAATAAAGGAGGGAAAGTAAAAGAAAATTAGATCTAGGCCCTCCCAGCAGCTGCCACAGCTGACACTCCCATTTAAAATTATCTGAGCATATATTTTTGTGGAGTCTCGCTTTATGACCTCTGCCTGCCTGGTCCCAGAGGGTTATTATGGATATCTATCACATAAAATTTATTCATTTACCTTGTGGTGAACAGCATTGAACAAAAATAACTTTGCCTCGGTAACAATATGAACCAGTTCCTCTTTTTTCACTGTACAAAAGCTTGTTAAAAAACATTAAGTTTTATGTTATTAGCACTTTTTTGATACCTAAAACACCTTGGGAAATGAAGGATTTAATGGCTTTCTAAAAGCTGTACTCAGAACAGTTGTCAGAAGTAAACTGATTCATAATCAATGTTGCCAGGAAGGCATGCTTGAGGCAAAGGAAGTATGTGGGCAGAGGAGTAAAATAAGTACATTAAAGGAAATAACAGCTGCCTCCATATATAGAAGTTGCTGGTAATAAATACCAATAATATGAAATTTAGATCAATTATAAATATGAAATTTATTACTCTGATGACTGATACATGATTCTTTTTTCCTGCTTATTCTTCTCCCTTCCCTACCATAAGGTACCCAAATAAGACCTATATTGCATTATGGAGATATTCCAGCTATTGCCACTTGTGAAAAAATTCTAGAGGCATCTAGACAGAAGGACAAAGCCTTTGCACTTCTGAATTGTGTATCCCTTATGTTTTTGGTGTCTAATTTAGTGGTGGAATGGAGTTGGCACCCTTGGCTTTCTCATGACTGCTTTAGATAAACTATGTGCTAAGAAGTGAGGCTCATAAAAGCCATCATTAGGAAGTTCTCAGTACAGAATTGCATAATGAGAAATCAAGTGCCAAAGTTAGCCTGTTCCTTTCAGCTAAGTGACTTTCTCTCTTTTGATCTCCAAGGAACTATCTATCTCTCCTATCTCCTTTCCATAAAACAGCCCTTGTGTAAACCATTGGTTTTTTGGTTTAAAAAATTGGTGAAATTTAGATGTATCCTTTATTTAACCAGCTGTGACCCCTCTAGTGTTATTGCATAGTGGTATAATACAGCTCACATAGCTGAAACTAATTGCTAGTGTCAGAAGACTGGCAGTGTTTTAGCAAAAGGGAACTGTACCATCAGTTAAATGATGGCTCTTGAGAAAGAGCCTTGGGAGGGAAAGGGGAAGAGAAGAAAAGAAAACAGTGAGTCAGGAGAACAGGGCAGATTGGCAGAGTGATAATCACACCTTCTCAAGATCATTTTCCACTTTTCCCAAATGCTCCATATATTTCTCAACTTCAGAAAAACTTCAACTCAAGAGTCAAATTGTATATATAGTAAAAATTATATTCATATTCAAGATGCACCAAAAAAAAAAAAAAAACCCACAAACAAAACCAGACTACTTTAATAGATTAAAACCCTTGGGAAAAAAATTAAATTACTAATATTTTTACTTTGGTGTTTCTAAACTATTCTCTGCCAGATTAGTGTAGGACATCTGCTAAAAAATTTACCTGCAAAATAACTCCTAGACCTACAAACCTGTGAGGTAGGTTCTGCAATAAAGTGATTGTAGGTCTTCACTATAGTATCGACCTGCAAAGTAGCCATGGTTAGCCAGCTGCACAAACCCCCAGCTCAGACCAGGGTCATGTCTGTCCTTCATAATGTGCCAAGTCCCCCAAGGCCTGGGCAGTAACACCTGGCTCTTGAGAGTAGTTCTGAACTCATGAGCTGTAAAAATACTTTCATAGTAAAATGTAGCTGGTAAGCTTGGACAGTATTGCCATTCTCCTCTGACAGGTGGAGTAACAGATGTGGAGAGGTTAAGTGGTTAATGAAGGTCTCAGATAAGGTTGGTGGCAGAGCTGAGAGTATTTCAAGAAGACCAATTCTCATGACCTTGATCTAAGTGACACTCTTTGGAAAGCATCTCATTATTCACACCTGTTTTTTTTTGGTATAATTACAGGAAAGGAGAACTATTAGAAATAGTAAATTATGAGAACAAGGCTAAAATCATTAATAAAACAGAGGAGGACATTTAGTGCTGAGAGACAGCTATGTTGAGTAAACTGGGAGCATGAATACTACTAGTTCTGGCTTCTGCAAATAGAATCTGTTAAATTAAAAACTTGCACCAGTGATCTTTTGCTGCATTTCCAGATATGGGCTTAGTTTCCCAAGGGCTGTCCTCCATGTATTCATGTTTTAAATCATATAAACTATGACTTCCTGAAAATAAAAATAGCTTTGTTAAACTTAGACTTTTAATAATGTACGTCAGCTTACATGAGGCAGGAAAAATATTTCTTTGCATAATAAAAGCTTCTAGCTAGTAACAAAGCATTTTAAGACTTAAAACATTGCTATATCTGAGCCTCTTCTCTTGTTCACCAGTTCAACTCTGAATGTAATGAATGCTACTTCTCTCTACAATTTATTTTGTCCTCGTACTGAATTTTAAAACAATAATAAACCCCTAAACTCTTAATCTGAATTGTTCTATCAGACAGAGAAGTGAAAAAACACAGAGCAGTATCAGTGTTTTGTATTTTCTTCTTCATGCACAGCAGGACATTAATCTGCATTCAAATTTGTGAACAGTCTTACTGAAGGCAATGTAACTATTCCCATACTAGGGAATAAAGAAGAAAAACAGGCATTTTTAGTTTGTGAGGCAGATCGCCATTCTGGAGTTATCCACAGGCAATCTCTTAGGCAAAATTGCAGCTTCTGGAGGTGGACTACCAGGTCATGTTGGCAGCATTTAACTGCTGGGCTACCTGCACTCCCTTCAGAACAGGCACGTGGTGAGTGCAAGCAGCACAAAGCCAGAGCACGGGGACAGGCAGAGTCAGACACGAGTGGCTTAGTGCTTTAGGACTTGTTAAATGAACGAGACAACTTGTCTGTATGAAGTTTGACATGGACGTGTGAAGGGCTAAGGCCTTAGCAATGTACTCGAGTTATTGCAATTACATTTTCAGGGAAAAACTAGAAGTGAAAGCTAAATCCTACAAATATCCCCTGAGACCCAAACATAAGCAACATACCACACCATCTTTCTGAGTTTGTTTGCAGGCCTGAATCACAGAGGATTGTTTGCATTGCATTTTGTCTGTTTACAATGTGTGTTTCAAGCAAGTTAGGGAATTTGGTTTTTATTCTTGTTCCCTGGCTAACAGATAGGAGGACACTTTGCATCATCAAAGAATGGATGTTCATTCAGTCTAACCCAATAAAAATCACAAGCCAAGGAGATTATTCCCTTGCTGAAGAGGATACTGAGGAGAGGGCTGTTTTTCCACAGGTACTTTCATTCCTCCCTGCCAGTAGCTCTCTTTCTTGCATTTCTGCATTGCTGCAAGAGGTTTATAAGTGTTGGCAAGTGCAAACCCACTTCACTAAAGACAGCAGAGAGAAGTGACAACTGGGAAAGATGGAGAAGGAGAAGCAGCAGCTAACAGCAGCTAAGAAGAGAGCTTTCTATAGCTCCCCGTTGCCAGCCTGAGGAGACATTACAGAGCTATTCACAACATTTTCTGCAGTAGCTATTTTATCTGGGATAATAGAAGCACAAAATGATAAAAACTCAGCGTACAGAATTAGCAGCCTTGCAGTATTGGCATATTGTGACTATATAAAGACAGCAATCACTAAAGTTGCTTCAGTAGTTTCTCTACAGATAGCAGAGAGAATTGAGCATTGGCAGTGACTCAAAAATAGAATATGAATTGCAGCAGAACCAAAGAGAATAAACAAGAACAATGGGGATGTTTTTAATCAACGACTTGCTCTTTTACAGGCAGTTTTAAAAGGTTATTTTTATGATTACTTTGTATTTATACACTGTTAATTGCAAATATGCTTCTGCTAGTACATACCACTGACTCAGTTTGAAAGGCACTTCTCTACTTTTTTATATCCTCACAGCAGTACGGAGTTGTTGAAGCCTCATGGAAATGGTTCTTTTTCTCTGTCAACCATGCATGCATGCACGTGGATTTGATCTAAATATTTATTAATTCTCTGTAGAGAATATAAATACAACAATCAAATAGTCCTTGTATGGCCAGAGTCTGACAGTCTAACATTTCTGAGCAATATTGAAGTGAAATATTCTATGCATAGCTGTTCAGTTTACATCTTTTATTGTACATCAGTGAATTCGGGTGGCCTAAATCAGTTTTTAGGGCACTCTACTATATTTTGAGATCTCTATGTCATAATAGGTTTATCTGAATCTTAAACAAGTATATATAAAAGAGGTTTATTTTTGTACTGACAAATGAGGATCCAACACTAGTTCTCTTTTTCAAACATTTTCTGAAACCGAATCTGTCTCATTCCTGAATTATAAATTTGCATGTTTAACGCAGAGGTAGTTTTGAGAAGGGAGGGAGGAATTTTTTCACTTCAAGAGGAGGGTCTGGGGTTGTGTGTGTGTGTGTATGTGTTTGTATTTTTTTTAAGTCTCATTTGAGAGAATTGGTAGGAGGAAATATGTAAATAAAGACCAGGGCATATTTAGCTATTCTCTTCCTGCACCAGATCGTCTGAGCATAATAAATGGAATACAACCCCATGTCTTTAATTTGATACTTTGAAAGTCCCACACTCTCTTTTTGCCTAAGTTAGACAACTATTCTGCTATTAAAGTTCATTTAATACTACCAACGCTGAACCCAGGTCCCACTGAAGTAAATGGGAATTGTTAAACTGTGAACTGAAATAAGCCTTCAGGAATACATCCTTCCATTGCTACTTATTTCCTTTTATTTCATCACATTATGTCATCATAAGTATATCTGCATTCTTGAGGAAGTGGCATGGAAGATAAGGAATTTCATTTCCCAGGAAAAGTCACATTATTTTCCAAATCTAGAATGAGTTGGGGGGGAAAAAACTTGGAGAAGCCTTCCAAATCTGTCCTGTAACCCAAATTAGTTAGTCTTTGTTTTTGTTTAAACACCAATTAGCATATGCCTAAATATTAAATGTAATTTGCCTCTGCAAATATCTTATAAAGTATCCTGTAATACCAATCTGTAACCTTTTGCTAGAGGCTAGAAATTTTTTTTGTCAAAAAATTCCAACTTTTTCTGATTGGTGTGGATGTGGTGGTGTAACACTACATGGAAAGCTCTGGCACTATGTGGAACAGGTTTGAGCAGCATTGGTTGCCAGCAACATGTCTTTGCTGTTGCTCCCACTTGTTTTCCACACTACTGAAGTTGCTCTAGCACTGACAGCATTCAGGTTAAAAAATATCTTTAAACAAAAGTTCAGTGCCTGAGATGATTTAAATAGTTTTAAAACATGACCCCACTTGGCATGGGTAAATTGGGCTATTTTCCAGCAAGACTGTGGTTTAAACAGAGATGTGGCTATCTGCACTTGAAGTGACATGGGGACAGGGCCACAAAATCTAGCTACAATATATAACCAGATGCTGACAAAGCTGTGAACACTGGGGGTGGCAGTTACGAAGCAGAGCATCATTCCCAGTCTTACTCCCACAACTCCCTTGCTTTTGGTGTCCTACACATTCTCTTCTACCCAATAAGGTCCATAACAGCCTGTGTGATACTCTCTGATGTTTCGAATTCCTTGCTCCTGGACAGTGTGTTATGAATGAGGATGTCACAGCTGGCTCTGGTTTTGTCCCACAGGTGGGCTGCAATACCTGTGGTGAAACAAGGGTGGTCAATTTGTTTCCAAGTGTGTATTTGAGACAGCAGGGCTAGAGATACAGAAACTGCAAGGGAAGCAATCACATGGCAGAGACAAAGCAGCAGAGTACACAGTGACTTGCCAAAATTGCACATCCTTATATCCTCCAGGACACAGTCCTATTTAGATATAATTTAGTGCATAGATCATGCAGCTGAGATCGTATGCATCTCAGCTGTGGGCTGTTTGAGGAAAATACCTTTTACAGTTTTTCAGTCAGGTATTCAGCATAGAAATCCTTGGAATACTTTCCTAAATATATCAATGAGTGGGATATTTTATGTAGTTGTTCCCTGCTGCTGCCCTCCACATTTTCATTATAATTCTTCTTATTTAACTTTATTTTTGTTTGGATTTGGTTTCTTATGTACATTGTAATCAGTCACTTAGTCAGGGATTTTTAAACTGGAAAAGAATTAATCAATTTTCTCACATTGTTTTTTTGACATTTAAAAAAAGTATCATTTGTACTGTTTAGCAAAGCGTAGCCTGTTAAACTGTTGAACCTGGCCTGATAGAATACCTAACTGGTATTCATACACTACTGTGCTATGCTTACAAAATGAACCATACAGGATTGAATAGCTCAAATCTACTCAGACACAATGAAAATTCTATTGCTTTTTAATATGAGATGTTCCTGAAGTTGCTGTAAATTTCAATGGAAGTTCAATATCTGGAGCACATTCAGATCTAATTTGGAACCTGAATTATATTTACTATTCATTTAAAGCATAGATTGTTTTTAAGTTTGTTCACTCAATCTTATCATGCAGTGCCTGTTTTTCCTTTGCAGTTACTCAGAGTCCACCAAGCTCTACTCAAATTGTTAATTAGCAGGAGCTGAATGCTTCCATATAAAGGGGAAAATGCATTCCTTCACATTTTTTTTTCCAAAAACTTAATTGTATGAGTTAGTGTGGTTGTTTCATTACTTTCACCTCAAATATTTAAACAGTTCCATAACAAGTTGGAGGGAAGACTTCTGTGAGACAAGTTGTGAAGTCTGAATGTTCTAGGATTTCTCTGACCAAATGGAAGATGTTTCTTAGCACTGCAATCATCTTCTGCTGTGCTACTGTTGATATGCCACAAAAAAAGGAGGTTCCTGGAACACTTGCAATAGAACAGAGAGCAGTAAATGTCAGTTAAAACAATTTTTGTGCCACTGGAAGCATTAGTTATCATAATTAAATGTATTTAAATTATAATTAAATGTATTGTTTCAGATGAACACTGGATAGAAATGCCACTGCAGTAGGAAGGAAGCTTTGGTCATCTCGCTCTCATTATACCAGTACCAGTCTACTGCACTGCTCCTGCTGTTGGCTGCCAAGGAGAGCCCTGAAGGCACAGCAGCAAACTGCCCCCACTGAGTGCTCGTACTTCTGAAACCCACTTCTTTTGACACTTCTCAGGAATGCATAATTGATTATCTTTTAGTTTGCAATGTACCAATTAACTCAAACAACTGAACTTTTTTTCTTCCAGCACAATTTCCAAGGCATTAAATCCCCTTGGTTTAGAAATATGTTTCTATTTTCTTTTGTTTTTCAAAATAGTAAGATTGTACTTAATTCAGGTGAAATATAATGATGCTCTGATATGTTAGACAGACATGTTGCTACTGAGAACTCAGCAGGTACATCTGAGGAAAGCCTCCCACACTTTGCATGGTTTTCTGACAAAAGGAAATAAGATTAACTATATAGTAACAGGAAAGAAAACAGTTGATTAAATGATGCCTTCTTAACTTTGTGCCATAGGGGAGAAAAGGCAGACATTCAACACTCAGAGGAAATAGAGTTTAACAGAATATGTGTATTACAGTGTGATTAGATGGCAGATTTTATTGCCACTATATATTGCTACAGGCATAAAGCTGGAAAAAATGTATTGTGGCTGTCTATAGTAGGTGTGATTTTCATCATATCAGTTGGGTAATTGGATATACTCATTTTCTAGGCCAATTCTCCCAAATGCATAAATGTGAAAATAGAGATTTCTCTAAGGCTATTTTCCTCTTATTCTATTTGTTCTCTTTCTCAGTTTTGTGCTAGAATTCTTATTTTCTTTTTTTTTTCTCTTTTTTTTTTTTTTAATTTGCATGAGTAAGGCTCTTACCATCTTAGTTCAAATTGTACATGCTGTACCTATCTCTTCATTTATCATAAAAAGGTAAAGTCCCAGATTTGTAGATTCTACAAGTTTGGGCTAAAGAGATGGCCCAAAAGATAAGAGAAATACTGTCCTAGAGATGGAAACCAACACAATTTTGTTTCCCTTTATTATACTGTGCAGAAATTACACAGTAGGGACTTACTGAATGTCTCCTCTGCAAGAAATACTTTAGTCATTTGACTTTTTACCACACAGTGGGGAATCAATCACAGGATAGAAAGTGTAAGAAACTAGAATACATGGGTTACAGAACTCATGGAACTTTATACTGTTCTCTTATTGATGGTCCATCTTAGTCGTATTTCAACCTATATTAATACTTTTGTGTTCTTTTATAGTTTTGGCACAGTCTGAAATATCTCTTCCCTTTGCAAACTTGAGACTAGTGCTCAGAATGGATCCTAACATCCATTTCAACTTCAGGAAAACATTTTCCTACACGACTGTCAATGTTATTTGCTATCAGTGTGCTTGTTTGGTTTAGGAATGAAAAGGCAGGTGTTTGGGCACAGGCCTGTGCAGACACCCGTGCCCTGTTGTGGCAAATTCTGTCTGTCTGAGTGCAGCTGGACGTGCAGAACTGCACCTTCCCCAAGAATGAATCAGGTATGCTGATGGCAAAATGATAAAAAACCTCTGTAACCTCACACACACATTTTCTGGGACAAGAATAGCAGCTGAATTTAATTTTTGAGGTGACTTCTTACATATTCTGGCTTGACCTGAGACTGTTCTGAAAGACTCAAAACTCTTGTAGCAGCTAGTGGGATTCTTGTTATAGGAAAAACTCAGCATGGTTTTCCAAGCACATCAACTAGTTCTGTTGTGAGCCCCACCTCTTTTGACCAGTACTGTGGACATAAAATAAACACCTCTACTCATCACTGTCTGACATCCCAGTTGCAAGTTCAAAGCATATGCTTCAGGCTTACAGTCACTGTTCAGATGCTGAGGGTGGTTGTTTTCTTCTCATGAATATGAATATCCTGTTCAAAATAAATGTTGGCAATCTGTGGCGGCCTAGGACTGAAAACAATGTCAAATTAATCTAGCAGGTTGTCAAGAGATCAAAAATACCATCAGCGTATGAGCTGATGTAACTTATTGCAAGTTACATAAACCAGGAAGGCATCTTAATAGAGTGATTGATGGCACAGCAAATACTACTACAAGAGGCTTTTAGAGTTAACCCATCATTTAGGTTACTTTTCCATCAGCTGTGTAAGATTCCGTTCAGTTGTCTAATTGAAATAATTAAATTTAACTAGCTGCAATAAAAAGTGTAGAAGAAAAACAAAAATCAAAGATACACTGTATTTTGTAAGGTGGGACTGAACATGAAAGCCCCTGGTACAAAAAAAAAGTACTCAAACATACACAGCCCTCTGTTAAGATCTGATATTTTTTACAAGGTGAAAAAAATGGTCTCACTGAAGAGAGTAGTATGTCTTCCACTAAGTCATTCAAGTTTTAAGGTCAGGATTAGACTGAGGTAATTCCCTGTGTTTAAGTTTTAGGGAACATTTAATGGATATGACAGAGTTTACCTTATATACCCCTGACACTGGATACACCATCCTATTTTATTTTTTAGAAGTCAGAAATAGAATTATTCTGAATGCACAGGGAATGCTGGTTTCCTTTCAATGTTCCTTTCATTTTGGTGATGGAGCAAGATGGGTTCAAACAGCTTGAAGTAAGAAAAAGCAATAGAGGTTGATATTGTTTTAAATGAAGGCATAACAACTTATCCTTAATCTTCAGTTACACTGAGTTGGTTTATTGCAGAGACAGGTGGCCTAATAGCAGTTAGAATGTGAGTACACCTGTTTTTCAGTTCAGAAAAGGGCTGATGCAGTTGCATTGAAAAAGAAAAATTAGTATAAACCTTTAGTGAAAATGACAATTAAAAATTAAAAAAAAATGTAGCAGGAAAATGAACTCTAAGAACTAAACTCATGTCAGCTTTCAAGAAGTGCTGACTGGATGTTAAATGTCAGAGACTTTTTTCCCAGACAAATAAGTTTCCATGGAAAATACTTGGACCTAGGGAGCAGCACTAATGAGATAAGTCTGTAAAACTCTCTGTGCCATTAGCAAGGTATAGGAATATTAACAGCAAGAAAAATTAGATGTCACAAAGGATTTCAGAGTGTTTCCTCCCATTCCCAGACCATCCTACCTGTTTTTATAGTAGCATGTTGTATAGCCTGTAAAATGCAAAGCCTGCTTTTTACTGTGGCTAATGGAATTCCCCAAAGCTCTGGTTAACCCAGCAAAACTGTATTTTCATAAACAGGAAACCAAAGTTAATCCCTAGAGCTTCAGAAATAATAATGATTTTTAAAAGTGTGGAAATATTTATAATTTGTATCACAATAGCAAGTAGAGGAGCCAAACAAATTGTGCATTGCTTAATACTGGACAATGTGCAAACATAGCACAAACACCACAGAAATATGCAACCTAAACAGACCAGACAGCCAGAGGGTAAGAGAGGAAACAAAGATGCATGCTAAATAATTAAGAATTTCCAAAGCCAGAATAAAAACTGAAAGAAATTACAGAAACTATATTAGAAACCTAATTACCATCAGGGTTCTTGCAAGTGTAAAAAATGCTATTGTTCTTGGAGTTTCACTTCTGTCAGAAAAAAAAGGACAATGAATGAAGGTATGCACATATTTCATTGCAGGCTCACAATGAAGCAACTGTATCACTGCAGCTACTTAGCAAAGCTCCTTTCTGATAGAAACTGTACTATTATCTGAGAAAATCCCATTGGATTTCCATTTGGTGAATTTCTTTTGTTTAAAAATCTTCATTTTATTATGCAGAAAAGCTTTGAGCCACTTTGCCAAGTTCAGGTCTTTACATGTTGAGTGAGAAGTTACTGAGTCGAGAAGACACACATTCTTTTCCTTTCTCCCCACAATTTTTTTGAGTGGTAAATTTGCCTCACACTACTTGGTGAAAGAGAACCTCAGCTTGTGTTTCAGTTGTCTGGATCTAATTCAGAAATGTACATATACTAGCTATAAAGCCTTAAGGGAGCACACATGGTGCATCAGCTTCCACATGGGTAGTTATCAAGCCACATACAGGGACTTGGATGCAAAACACATACAGATTAAGAGAGTTTGTTGGAGCTTCCAGATGAAACTTCTGCCTCTTCTGGAAAAAAAATCACAAGTTTTTTCTTTACCCTGGCTTGTTCATAGAGAAGAACTAATTGAAGGAATCAGTGGGAAGTGAATATCCTCAGCAGCTTCCTCTTTTACCCTAAAAGAAGACAAGCAAGGAGTTAGCTTTTCTGCTCCAGCCCTACCACGTTCATTTATTGGGCTGAGCTTAAAACTGGCAGCTGTGATTGGAGTCTCTTTCTGCACTGGCCACAAAGAGACCCTTACAACCGACCAAACAATCAGAGCATAACACATTACCTCTTGAGCTACATGAACAGACCACACTTCTGGTCACTCGCCTCTGGCAGCTGCAAAATAATGTGAGTTTGCCTAGGCTGCCATCATGAATCACAGAATCAGCAATCATTTAGTTTGGAAAAGACCTCCAGCATCACTGAGTGCAGCCTTTGACTGATCACCACCTTGCCAACTAGACCATAGCACTGAGTGCCACTCCCTGAACATCTCCACCAGTGGTGACTCCACTACCTTCCCGAGCAGGATATTCCAATGTTTAACAATCCTTTCCCTGAAAAAGTTCCTTATGAATTTTTCCTTATGAAAATTCCTTATGAGGGTAGCCAGTTGCCACAGGTGAGAAATGCACCTATGGCCAGCTAATGCAGCTCAGTGAGCAGCTGTCTTTATGACCTTTAATTGCAGTTACATACCTTCACTGACATGTATATGGCTACGTGAGGAATGGAGGAATCCTGTTGCAGTCATGAGTGTTATACCCACACACTGCTATTTAGTTACAATTAATGTGTGCATTTTATTGCTCATTCAAAAAAGCAGACAACGCATTTTAAAATTTGGAATTATAAGCTAATTTCCCCCTTTTAAAATCAATCTTTTCTTTTGTCACAGATACTATAAATCCCAGTAATGATAGATGTTTCTATCTGGTTTTTTGGTATGTTAACTAGTAAACATTCTGGACCACAGAGTAGGAAGAATGTAATTTACCATAAAAGGTTCATATAAATGCTGAATTATTTCTGCCTGACCATTTCTTTCAGGTTTTGGCATGAGCCCCTGAGGACAGCAGGAGAGGAAGAGGGTTCTGAAAGATAAAGTTCTTGCCTGTCTTTGGATATGGGAGAATTAGTAAAAGTAGTCAGTATACAGGCAAGACTGTCTCTGAAGAAAGAAATCAGGAGAATTGTCAGCATTTAGTCAGAAGGACACTAGAGAGACATTGTAAATTGTAAAGGCACCATGACTGCACTTCTGAGGAGCTAACCATAATAAAGCAGAACAAAAACTATTGGCCAGAGCACATTTGTCCAACACAGTTCAGTCTTCTGAAGGCTTGCATTCACTTGCAAGCATGGCTGGCTCTGTACACAGTTCATTCTCACACACACCATGATTAGTACTTTGTTAGCAACAATGGCACCTGAATACATACCACTGCTGCCAGAAAAAGCCTGACACTTGGCATATGCTTTCACAAGGCATGTGAATATTCTGACTCTGCTGCTAGACCTGGCCTGAAGGGGCTGGCAACTTACAGGTTTATGCTGCTGGTTACACAAAAAGTGTCACTTTGGGCACACCAGTGTGGGTCTGTGTCTGCTGAGACACATGACAGTGGAGAGGCCTGAAACTCTGAACTGGTACCAGAAGCACCTAACACAGATGTGGATGCACTTGACATACCTCTGTTCCTTAGAGAGGAATTGCTGTGGGGAACAGCTCAAACTGTGTGTTATCAAAGTGCTTGATGAAAATGTCACAACTCTTTAGAATATAATGGTACTACTAATGTCGGCAGTCTTTCAGGATATCATTACTGTGATAGCAGTTTTGGCCAAAGATTTTCATGATGTTTCTGCAATTCACCTGCTCCTGCATGGAATGTAACCAATGAAAACTGGAAGTTCTTACATCACATACCTCAAATGTACAATATTGAAACAACACATTGCATGGTGTTCCACTTATTGGTTCATATGCTTACGAAATCAGATAGTCCTGCTGATATATGCTTATTCTCAACACTTCCATGTAAGTACACATTATTTTCTGCACAAATTCAACAAAATTTATTTTAGCATGTATTTTTCAACATTGCTTTGCTCCTTCTTACAATATTTTTCATGAGTGGAGTCCTGAGAAACAGAGCTTGGGAAAGAAAATGAACTTGTGGTTTTAAACTAACTGGATCTGCACCAAAATTCTGGATTAAATTTCTGGTTTTACCACATACTATATATATATGACCTGAGGCAAGGTATACTGTCTCCTTATTTCTCATCTTGAAAGCAGGGATAATAATAGTTTCTCTACATAACAGGATTCTTGTGAAGTAAAATCCATGAACAGTAACGATAATCTTCAGCAGAATAGAAATAACAGTTGCAGCTGTTCTTTGCAGGTATAAAATGAGGCCAAGTGCCATGTCCTGCATTTGGGTCTCAGCAAACCCCTGCAGCACTACAGGCTGGGGGAGACAGATGCTTGGCAAAAAAGGGCTTGGGGGTGCTCATTGCAGGCGGGCTCAGTGTGAGCCACTGTGTGCCCAGGTGGCCAAAAAGGCCACTGGCATCTCGGCCTGAACCAAGAACAGTGTGGCCAGCAGGACGAGGGGCGTGATCATCCTCCTGTACTTGGGGTTGCTGAGGCTGCAGCTCAAGTCTGATTCTAACGCACTCACTTTAAAAAGGACGTTGAGGTGCTGGAGGAAAGGGCAACAAGGCTCATGAAAGTCTAGAGAACATGTCTTATGAGGAGTTGCTGAGGTAGCTGGGTTTGTTTAGTCACAAGAAGGGAAGGCTCAAGGGAGACCTCATTGCTCTCCACAACTCCCTGAAAGGAGGCTGTAGTGAGGTGGGGGTTGGTCTGTTCTACTGTGACTGCAGTGAGAGAATCAGAGGAAATGGCTTTCAGCTGAGGCAGGAAAATCAGATTAGATATTAGAATTTTTTTTCACTGTTAGGGCATGTCAGGCATTGGAATAGTTTATCCTGGGAGATGGTAGAGTCACCATCTCTGGAGGTGTTTAAGAGGTATCTGGATTCAGTGCTGGATGATGCTGGTTAGTGCTTCAAGGGTTATGATGTTAGTGCTGGGCTGATGGTTGTACTTGGCAATCCTGGAGGTCTCTTCCAACCTTTATGATTCTAGGGTTCTAAATAAGGGTGTTCTAAGAGTGTTCCTCTACTAAACACACACAGCAAAAACACCATCTGCAGGGCCCTGAGCTGAAAGTGGTTTTCAGTGACTGGCTCTTGAATGGAAGATCAGTGTCAGGGCATGCCTGATGGAGGCACTGCTCACACTATGTCCTTCTGAAGGCAAATTAGACATAAGTATACTGGTGGGCACAAAGCCCTCTCAGAAAAATATCCAAAATGGTAAAAACACAGCCTGGAGAAATAATAAACCATAAACATGCAGACAATTAAAAAAAAAAAATTATCTGGCACATTTTTCCGTTCAGCTCATGCCACCGAACCACAGATGATGTGCAAAACCAGGAAAAGTCGTGCACAGGAGAGATGGCAACCTAAGTCTCTCTGTAAAGAACCAACACGGGGTACAGCTTCCAGCCATACTTCTGCACCTAGCAAGGAATATCTGATATTGCATGTTCATCGTGTTTCCATTTCGAGTCATGCTTGCCACCTTCAGCATTTTCCCCTTATTTTTTACTTTTAAAACACAACGTATGATCTGTTGAAACGGAGCGGAGATAGCTCTTGTGACCATACCTATTTTGAACCACCAAACCAGCTACAGGTGTGGAGCACCCCTGACTCGCCACCTCTCTGTCGGCAACTGAAGCGGCTGCCGGGGGAAGGGGGGATGTAGGACGCTGAAATTTTACCGACACGCAGAGCGGGCTTGCTGCTGTCGACAGCTGGGGGGTCAGAAGAAAGAACCCCTTCTCATTTTCCTGTCCGACCGCAAGCACGACAGCTTTCGTGACCTGCTTTCCGCTACTCCTTAAGGCCGCGGCGATGCCAGCACATTCCGGCTAGAGCAGTCAGCGCTGCGGTGGGAGCGGGCCGGGCAGGGAGCGCTGCGGCACTGGCGGAGGCGGCGGAGGAGGAGCGGGCGGCACCGCGATAGCGCTGACGGGCAGCGGCAGCCGCTCTTTGTCCCCTCCCCTCCCCGGCGCGCCCAGCCCCGCCGGCAGCGCGGAGGGGAGCGGGCCGGCCCGGGGATTCCCTCCCCGCGCCGCCGAGGTCGCCATCTTCACCCCCGAGCTCGCCCCGGACGCCGCCGGCCGGGCGCCCGGGGAGCCGCCGGGAGCCTGCGCCGCGCCCGCCCGCTGCATGTGACCGGCGGGCGGCAGCGGCCTCCTCCGCGGACCTCGGCTGCGTCCTCCTCCTCCTCCTCCGCGGATCTCGGCTGCGTCCTCCTCCTCCTCCTCCGCGGATCTCGGCTGCGTCCTCCTCCGCCCCCAGCGCGGGGCGCCCGGCGGCGGGAGACGGAGGTGCCGGGGCGCGGCGGGCACACAAAGGAGCGGGCGCCGCCGTGGGCAGCGGTGAGTGGCGGGGCAGGGCTGCGCGGTCCCCGCGCTCGGCACACCCTGCCCCGTACCTGCCGCCGGGCCGGGCTGCGGCCACTCCCTTTCCCGGGGCCCCGCTGGGAGCGGCGGGGGTGGTGCTGCGCCGCCGGTGTTTCCCGCACCGCCGGCCCCACGGCCGGGCAGCTGCGAGCGAGGGCCGGTGCTGGGCGGGGCGGTGCGGGGGAGGCTCCGGCCGTGCCGCCTCGGGAGCGGGCAGTGCCGCGGGCGCGGCGGGTGATGCTCAGCCCTGATCCCCCGCTTGACGCTCGGACAAAGAGGAGCGACCAACTAATTTTGTGGTGGGCGATTAAAAAAAAAAAAAAAAAGAAGAGGGTTTGGGCTCCCTGGGTTTTGTCGGGTTTCTTTTGATGATTTGGTTTGTTTTGGGGGGTGGACTTTTTGGGTTCTTCGTAATGCCATGCGCCCCCGAGCGTGCGGGGGCAGGGCAGGTGCGGCGCGGGCCCGGGGCCGGCTGTGCCCGCACAGGGCGCGGTGCCGCGGCGGGGATGCCGCGACGCCTCCGTCCCTCCCATCCGCGTCCCCGAGCGGCGTGCGGAGCCCGCGGGAGGAGAAAAGGCCCTCCCGGCCGGGGTGCAGCAGCAATGGCTCTGGTGCGCATCTAGAGAGGTAGCGCTTAACAGCTGTTGTTTGAAATGTGGCGCTTGTCTGCTGGGCTGAGCGTGCGGGTTTCGGTCAGTTGCTGCGTGCGTGGGACCCTGTGCGCTTACCAGAATTGTAACTCTTCCATAGGAGAACGTTCCAGAGGCCCTCTGACATTTAACTCTGAAGCTGGATATGCATTAAACTGTAAGTTTTCCAGTTTTGTTTCCGAACTTGGATTGGTAAATTATTATTTCATGTCCGCGAGATAAAAACTTGAGAAGTAATTTAAGTGAGACCTTAGGCAGAATTTTCCCATGCCTTTTGCGTAGATATGTCTCTCCTAGACTGCAATAACGGGTTAAAAAATAAAAAAGAAAATCTGGGAGAAAGTGATGCCTTAAGTGCTTGCTTTAAGTGTTAGTGTGATGGATCTTATTTAATCCTCCAGGGCTGACAGTCACCTTTTAGACTTAAATCAGTGTATAGGAAATACTGCTAAGTGTAATACTAGTGTGTTTCCCTACATTTGATTGAAATAAATGAGGTTAGATGCTGCTTTCTCCTCACTCATAAGGCATATTTTGTCAAGTATTTTACTTAGGTGATCTGATTAATAGCAGCTCATTGAAGGTATATATATATATTTCTGAATTGTTTTTTACAGTGTTAAAATACAGATGCATTTTTGGAAGATGTAATTAAATATTAAATTTCTACTGTAATAATGGGATTTTTTGAAGGGTGAAAAGGACTATTGTAGATGAAATTGTAGTGATCAAGCAAATAACTACAACCACTAATGAAATTAGTAGCAGATCAAATAAGCAATGAGATAATTCACTGTACAAATTTAGTATATACATAAACTTCATTGTATGTCAATAGCTGTATCACTGCTCTTTTAAATTTGGGCTCTCCCATTACCTTGAGTGAGAAGCTGTAACCTGGATATAGCTGTCAGGGCATCTAAAGTGATTTTGCTAGCAAGGATTTCAATGTTCAAGACACTTCCTGATGAATTTTCTCTATATCTGGGCTGGAGTTGTATAGCTTACAAATTACATCACACGGTCCATATAGTGTTATATGGCACTTGTGCACCAGAGGAACAAAGAATTCAGAAGCTGTTATATGTAGGTTGTACAGAAATATTACAGTTAAAATATCTTTTGTTCTGTTTTGCAAAAAAATAATTGTCAATTTACTTGTACTGTCGTATAACCATACAAAATAAATTTCTTTTGAAGCCTGCTAGTAATTCTGATGCTGTGAGTGTTTTGGTGGTTTGCTGTGCAGTCTGGTGGTCTATGGGAAGTATTGAGGACATGGTGGCTGATCACAATAGAGAAAAGACAGAAAGATTTCAAATATCCCATCAAGTAAAAAAAAAAAAAATCTGAGTTGATTTAGAAACAGGAAAAGAAGATGAGAAATTGAGTATGTGTTCCAACTTTCTGTATATTTTACCGTACCTTTTTTAACCTGTATATCAGAGGTTTCATTGCAGTGATAAAATATTAACTCTAAAATGGTTTTAAAAAAATCAGATTATGTGCCATAGAGTTGTTACAGTAAACAAGAAGGATTAAATGTCTAATTTTGTCTCCTTGCCCAACAGTAGGGGAACTGGAGCTTTTCTAGGAGTAATGGTTGTTGGTGGTGAAATGGTGCTGATCAACAGTTGTTGCTGTAATTGATTGTCCACTGCAGAGGAGTCCATGTAACACCCATTAACTTGAGCAAACCCTTAAGATATTTGTGCCAGACCTTTTGACCCTGAGTTGGGGGTGAAGGGGCTTCTTTTTTTGCCTCTTGAGTTTCTCGTCACTAGAATTATAAAGTGCACTACTAGAAAAATAGTGCATTTTTTCCTTTACACCACTGACAGGGGGAGCATACTTCATCCTGTGATACATCTTTGAGGTGGCAGTTTAATGAAGTTCAGGATTATTTTTTTTAACTATTAGGAATAGCACTGAGATACTTGCTCTGCTTAATGTGATTTATAGACCTACCTTTTAGGCATGAAGCATAATGTGGAATTAAATTATTCAGTAAAGAAAAAAAGAACCCTGGTGTTGAAGTACTCCCTTGAGATACTGCTTCTGTTGAAATTTTTTTATTATTGTTACTTTATTTTCATTGAATTTAGCTTGACAAATTAAATGTAAACTTAGCATACCATACTGCTAAGGAAAATCTTGTGCCAGTCTGTTTTGCATGCTCTGTCGTGTTTCGTTTTAGCTCTGGACAGAAACCCACTGGGTTCTGGTCAGTGTCAGTGAGTGCTTGGATAGAATTCAAATGAGACTAATTTTCACTTTTGAGTGATATAATTTGTCTTTTCAAATCAGTTTTCAGCAACTCAGTTGCAGCTCTTGACAGCCTGGATCCAGGTAGTGAATAGCAGTTTATCATATAATTCATTAGTGCAATATTTGTATTTCCTAGCTATGATTCTAGCAAGCGTTATAGACTTGCCTTACGTAAATACATGTAAACACTTATCTTTGGTCACCGCCTTACCCCTGGGTGTGTGTTTCTCGTTCTACGCCTCTGTGTGCGTGTAGATAGAGAAAGTGGATGAAGGCCAGTGTGGCCCCTGTTTCTTGTGCCATATTCATTAAAATGTGTTTGTTGCTACCGTAACTTTAATATTAGCCATCCTGTGCCTCCTAGTTTTAATACTGGCCTTGTATTGTGTAGTGATTAAAAAGAGTTTTAGAGGAACTTAGGGTGTTGTGAAAGTGTTCATCACTGTTTTCATGCTTTAAAAATGCTTTCTGAAGGACTGTAGACAATTGACTGCTGAAACATGAATGCCTGTCTCCCAACCCAGTTTTATCAGTGCTCAAAGTATATTTAGCTGGGTTGACATGAAGGAGTTATTTTTCTATTATAGCTGCTGTATTACTTTTGTGTTAAAAAGTACTGAAGCAAAGTGTATATCACTACACAAACAAATTATTTTATTTTTTGAATAGACTAGATGCAGATGCACTAGAAAAGCAGGCACATGGTGTTCTTTTCTGTTACCAAGCCTAGGAGGAAAATGAAGGAGAGAGGGGGAGGAGGAATGCTGCTCTGAAGGATGCTGATCTTGAGATGGGTGGATTGGATTAATTTTTCTTTAAAGAAAATCAGTTTATCTGAAGAGAGGCTTTTGAGTATTCACAGTCACTTAAAGGTTTCATGTTATTTTGATGAAGCAAGTCTGTCTTGCATGATGAGTGTCTCATGATGACAAATTCGAGGGAGAGGCATCCTGAAGCAATTTAACGTGGGTAAAAGAGCAATCAAACAGCTGCAGTGAACGTGTTTAAGTGGAGGCTTCACATAAAGGGCAGATTGAGCAGGAAGCTCAGCAGCGAGAAAGCTGCCTAAGAGTAGCAAAGTGAATGTAGGAAAATTAGGCTGGTGAGTGTCCTATGAGAGGGTCTTGGCTCAATGCCTGTTACATAGATGGGTAACTCTGCCTGAGGACTCGTGTGGTCTTTCTCAAATGGAATTTTTGTGTGTGCTCAGAAAGGAGCAGTAGTTTCTGTTGACTGCTTCACCTCAACAACAAGGGGAAGAGAGGGGTTGCCTTGTCTATATAGAAGGCAAAGGTAAGGGAGTGCAGACCTGCTTCAGAGCAGTCTTACATGCTCTTTGTCAGTGTCACATAACAGAATGGCTTAGGAAGGAGGTGTAAGAGGAAGATGTAAGGTGTAAATGAAATTCTTAGCAGGTTTAGCAGGCTTCTTCCTGAAACATAACTGAAATATATTAATCTTCTCTTCTAATTTATTTAGTTTTCTGTCCAGTCAGATTTGCAATTTTTTTTGTCAGATGTCAGAGGGAGAGTTGCTGGTGTGACTCTCAGGGATGTCTTGTGCAGGGCTAGGAGTAGGACTTGATTATCCTTGGGGGTCCCTTCCAACTCAGCATATTCTGTGATTCTGTGGTACCTTCTGTCTGCATGTGTATTAGTGCATGAGTGGTGCATGGGAGAAAGCTAAGTGCTGATAATTGCACTGCCTGAAGAGCTAGGAACTGCTACACAGCTTGCTTCTGTGTTATGGCTAAACTATATTCAACAAACAACTGAAATGGATCTCGTGCAATGTGAGTTGCGTCCAATAGTTTACTTATTTTGCTGATGTTGAAAGTAGGGATCCTCTTATAGGCTGGCATCTAGTCATGTCAAAGGCCTATTGAATTGCAGTTGCCTGTGCCCTTGATCTGATACCATAGTTACTATGAAAGTTACCTCAGTTCTTCACTGGACAGAATTTGAATCCTTTCCCCACCATCCATAAATTGTAACAGAAGTGTGCTGGCCTGTGATGAGGTTTGTTTGCATTGTATAAAACAGTGCCTCTGTGTTGGGGAAGAGGTACTGGAGGAGAAATTACAGTTCATCTTTATAGAAAAAGAGAAACTTTGGTCTAAACAGTAATGCTGGGAGAGAAGTGCACATGGAGATGACCTCTCTGATCTGGTAACTTTTCACAGCTAAACAGTTAAAATGCTTTGAGTTGCACTTTAGGCAAGCAGGGATAAAATATTTTAAGTATCTCTATCAATTTAGGCCAAAAGAGAGAGCTTTTTTTTTTATCAGTATATGAGCAGTACAAGGGCAAAACTCTGCATGAGCCAAGTAACTGATTACAGACTGCATGGTTTGCTGGGTATTTTGGTATCTTGTACTTTTTTATAAATCGCTGTACAACTCAACCTCTTTTTTTCTAACTGTATGGGCCTTGAACTTTATCAGTTATTACGAAGAGTTCAAAAATGTTTCCTTACAAAAACTTCCTTTTCACAGAATAGAACGTCCATTGCCACCAAAACCTCCCCAGTTAAAATCCCAATTGTCCTCATAGAAAAAATAAATGTGTACCTTCAGACTGAGGTTTATGAATTCTGTCTTAAATTTAGTACCTTTTTTGTCTTAAAGTTCTAGCTTATCTTTGTATGGGCTTGATATACTTTTCCCATGCTTAATTTTTGGAATGGGACCTTAAATAATCTTTTTTGTACTCATTCACTGAATTTGGAGACTAACTGTTTAAATCTCTTGCAAAAATAGGGCTTTTCTAATTTGCAGCTGGCTTCCTTGTCAAAACAGTCATGCTGCTTAGTACTGAAATATTATATGCAGAAAGTGTCTTGTTACATTTATTGGTTGCTTTTATCTTACAGCTCATATTCAATAAGTCTTGTACTGTCTGATAACACTTCTTTTAATTGGCCCCATGTGATGCAGCTATTAGCAGCAAACACCAGTCGCTAGAGGAATTCCACCTACTCCTTTAAAGCTTCCTGAGAACAATTTTTCACTTGAGCTCAACTACCTATTTCTTCTTTTAACCCTTCAAGTGAATGGTATCTTTGTATATTTGCACTGAAGTTCTTTTCTAGTAAGCTGAGTTTTATAAGCTTTGTTCTGCCTTGATACAGTTAAAAAAACCTAAAATTGATGTGAGAATGTAGTTTCAAGTTAAGTAGTTCTGTTCACTTGAACTGCGTAAACAGATTTTGAGATACAGTAGAAGCTGTTTCCTTCAGCCAAAATTAAATATAAATATTTCAGAAATAGGACTTTACCTATTTTATTTGGTGTAGACATGTTCAAAAAGTCAGTGTACAGTGGACTGGAAGAAAGGCTTAAAATGTGTATTTTAAGTAACATCTAGTTTTTAAGGGGAGGAAAAATAGAGCAGGGAGTAGTCTTCACCAAATAACACCAAAGTGTTATTTTTGGTATTTCATGCACTCCTCGCTCATCTGATTTTTTTGGTTTTGTCTTCAAGCATATGTGAGGAATTACCTTTTCAGAGGTAATAGAAAACTAAGCTTTGATGCATTCTGTTATTTTATTTCTTTTTGGCTGGTTGATGGTTTTGTCCTATCAAAAATTCATCTTGCACAAATGTTTAGATGATGTGCTCGCAGTAGGAGCATGTCACTGGTTACAGTCAGGGTTTGCTACCCTTGCTTGTAATCAAGTCTGTCCTTCAGTGTTGAAATAGGGACTTTTTTTAAAGGATAAATCTAGGTGTGTTCAGCTCTGCTATTTCTTATAATTACACCTTGTTTTCCTAAGCTGCCTTCTAAATGGCCAATTCTTGGGTACTCTTTAAAAATCTTGGTTCAACTTGAGACTGCAATGAGGTGAATTTGAAGAGGCAGTATGTCAGTACAGACAGTTTCACATGTGGATCATCCTCTAGAGTCTACTGTATCCAAGCTTCCTCTAAGCTTTTCCTGTAGAAGAACCTCTAAATCCCCGCACTGGCGCCTTGACTTTCCATGAATGATTGTTAAGTGGCACTTACACTTAGCAGAAGCCTTTCCTGGAAAGTCAGCAGGAGTGGTGACTCCTTTCAGCTCTAAAGCATTGCAGGTCAAACCCAAGCTATGATTAAATTAGTGGTGAAGCTTTCCCTGAGATCCTGAATTCATTGCAATTTAAAGTCTGCAGAGGAAGTTAGCTGCATCTCTGCAAGAATGCATTTGCAAGAGTGATACTGGCCATCAACCAGCAGTTAACAGTTATGGTGGAGTCTTAATTCTTACATTTCTTCAGTAGAATTGCAGGTAATTGTATCCAGAGGTGCTTACAGACCAAAGTGTGAGCATTATCGGTTTATATACAGAAAAATACAGATGCTGGAGGTTGTGGTGGATTTAATTTTTAACGTATTTATTATTTGGTTGGGGCACCTTTGCTCCCAGTCCTTTGTCCTCTCTGTTGTCAGGATATATATGTATTCATAGTTAGATGATCCTTATTTCTTAGGATTATTTTATTATTATTTAGTTCAATTAAAAATTGTGATAGATAAAAGGAGACTGCATCAAGAGTGATCCCACTTGGGAGAAACTCACAGCAGGCACAGACCTCTGATAGTCCAAAGAAGTGTGCATTTTAGTGAAATAGTATGTAAATTAGGAATTCCATTAAAGAAAATACGTTGTTCTGAAAGTGATGCTTCCACAGATTAGATAGGTACTCAAATATTCACGGAGGTAATGGGTGTTTCTAGATTATGCTTTTAATGCTGTATATATGCTAATTCGCTTTTAAAAGTCTTAAACTTTTTCTTTCAAGGTCTTTTCTTTCAGAAAGTGTGATCTGAAAGCTTTGTTGCTTTGTTTCTACTGGTTGAGATCATATTCAAATATTTTTGTCAGTGTTCTTCTGTACAGACAATTTTATCAAACTATTTGTGACTTAATGTCTTTTAAAATGTAATTTAATTTGTGCTAGTATCTATTCAAAGATGCTGAGGTCAAATGCTGTACTGTTCTGAAGTCCCAGGCAGCAAATTTTGCAGATCACCATGGTAATGTGAGTGTGCGCATGTGGGAGGAACGCTAAAGTTGGAATCTGCATTAACAGAATCTGTTAATATTACATATGCTCAGTGGCACTAGCACTGCTTGTTCTTTGACATGCGTGTTCTTTGACTGCATGTTCTTTGCTTAATTAAAAACAAAGTAATATAATGGAATTAAAAGCCCCTATTGTCTAATTTTTAATTTTTTTGTGTGCGTATGTGTGTTTCTGAAACAAATCTACTGAAATACTAAAATATGGGTAATTATGGAATCTTATTTATGTTCAGAAAATGGCATATGATGATCTTTTAAACTAGAAAAGAAGCTCCACAATTTCTTTGATCTCTCTCTGAGAGCTTACAGATAGACTTAAAAGTCATTGTGTTACAGCTAGAGATATCTGCCAAGAGAACTTGCTACTGATAGTGATTTCTCTCAAAGCACTGTGAATGTTTAAGGTGTTTGATTTTGGGTAAGCATATTTGGATTCTTTTGTACTTGCAGTTGTTTTCTCAGATATGGAATTAGTTCTGAAATATCACAATACTAGCTTAGGTTTTTTTAAATAAAGAACTGTGTTCTGCTCTGAATCTGATTCTTAATTGCCCTTAGTGCTGATTACAGATAAACTTATAAATGCCTATGAATTTGTAGGAAAAGTGGACAAGAGAAAAGTTAAAGCTGACTTTTCTTGTCTCTCTATTACTGTAGTCTAAATAAACTTGGAAAAATCGGAGACTTGGATGAAGAATGATTTATTTTCCCCATTGCTGTATTGATTGTCTCAAGCCTCAAAGTAGGAGAACAATGAAGTCTGTGAAGGATGTAGAGGGGAAGCCATACAAAGAGTAGCTGAGGTCACTCAGTTTGCTGAGCCTGGAGGAGACTGAGGAGAGGCAGACCTCATTGCAGTCTACAACTTCCTTGTGAGGGCAAGAGGAGTGGCACTGATCTCTATGACGGCCAGTGGCAGGACCTGAGGGAATGGCATGAAGCTGCTATGCTAGGAGAGGTTTAAGTTGGATATTAGGAAAAGAATTTTTACCCATAGTGTGTTTGTCCCTGGAAAAGGCTCCCTTAGGAAGTGGTCACAGCACCAATCCTGGCAGAGTCCAGAAGTGTTTGGATAATGCTCTTGGGCACATGGTGTGACTCTCTAGGCTGTCCTGTGCAGGACCAGGAGTGGGATGATGATCCTTGTGGTTCCCTTTCAGTTCAGGACATTATATGATTCTATGAAGTTTTAATTACTGGCAATAACTTACTGGCTTAAAAATACTGACCCACTGGTATTGAGAATTACAGGCATTGATATGGGTTCAAAATGCAGACCAAGTCATTATGACTTTTGTAAGACTGCCTGAGAGAATGGGCTTCTTGGCTCTTTCATTGCATAGGTAAACTTTAGAGCAAAACAACCAAGAAGGATGGGGTGTTGGTTCACCAGAGCTGCCTTTGCCACCAGCAGAGCAATTAGCCTGGAGTGACATGAACATTCAGACTGTTCTTAACTTGGGAGGTCATCTGGAGATCTGAGCCATCTGTGTGCGCATTCACATTACTTGGTGCATTTTGTTTTTACAATGCTATTCACTTGTTGTACACAATCTGTCATAGTAATAATGCTTATTACTGTGATATATTTCCTTCAAAATGCCAGGCCTCCTTTTGAGAGTGCAAGTGTGGGCAGTGATGGCTTTGACAATCTTTGCCTTAGGAAAGCAAGCTGCTTTTTCAGGGCTCTTTTTGCAAGGGCTGAACATGCAGTGTTGTCGTTTGTATATCTAGTGACTTGCTAGGTCCATTTTTGCTTTTTGAGGAGAAGGATACTTACCATCCACTAGACTATCTCTCTTGAAAGCTCTTTAAAATAAAAAACTTGAGGGTCAGTAGGATTTCAGACAGTGAACTGTTGTAGTTTCGGGTGGTATTTTTTTTTCATTCCATCATTTCCTTGACCTGTCTGCTTCTGTTAGGTGCAGGATCTGTAGTACCACACAGATTGATTGTCACCTGGATGATCTAAAGCAGACAGATTTCTCATACTAGATTTTGAAGAAAAAATTCGAGTAGACTACATCCTTTATCTGATGAATCAGTGAAGTTACTCATGTCAGGTTTTCAAAGTCTGTATTGGCAGGTGTGGAAACAGAGTACCTGCTCTTAAAAGCATGCTACTAAATGCACTTCCTTCTGCTGCATATTAAAAAAGAAAAGCATTTAGGGTCGTAAAATAATAGAAATACTAATCTACAAATACTTCTTCTTCCACTTTAGAAAGATTTAGCTTCTCAAACTTTGTAACACATACTGAGTTTCTCCATACTCAAAATTCAGTGTGTCTAATTAAAGTGAAATACAAGGTTTCACCCTTTTATGTAGCTGAATTTCTGCCCTTTCTGCTTCTAACCCCAAAGTACTTTTCAGTATTCTCCCTAGTGTGTTCATGCAGTGTTATGTGTTAATTTTCTAAAGCGGGCATGTGTGTCTCTGATGAGCCAAGGAATTTCATTAGAAAGAGGAGAAATAGAAAGCCTGATGCCAGTACAGATAAACATGACCTGGACACCCATCTTCTGGGTGTCTGACAATTCCTTCCTTCTCCTAATTCTGGGAGAATTATTTGCCTTTTTTTCTGTCTTGGGGGAATTTCTGTAGGCTAACCAAGATAATGCAAGCATTACAAAGTATTGAAATGTCTTGGTGTTGCTATCTTCTGAGGATCTCTTGAGAACAGTGTTTGCGATGAGGAAAAGGCATTCTGAGGTATGTTTAAGTAAGCTGCTGTCCCAAATTCTCTTGTAGGGCTAAATTGGTGAAAAGAAGTATCTTTCTCCTTAAGAAACAGTGTCCTTCTGCTAAAAACATACCTTAAGTGTAAACTCCATCTCTAGTTTGTCCTCTTAAGGAACTCTGAATTTGAAATTTATAACCCTGTAATAGTAATGGGAGAAACTAAAATGAACCTCCATGATTTTCTTCAACGTATCTTTAATGTTATATACTGTATGTCTATTTTGGTGCCAAATATTCACAGCTCTAAACTCATTGACATTTCACTGACTCCATTCATTGTGGCTCTGTGTAATTAATTGCTGTACCAGTTACAGGCTTCATAGTGAAATTATAAAATATGCTCTATGGGCTGTCTTGTTATTTTCTGTATGTATCTGACTTTGCCTTTGACTAGAATAGAATGATGATTGTAAATCTGTGTGTATATATGGTATATGTCTATGGAGATAAAAATTACTTAGGTGCAAGATAAATCATTGGCATTTTTTCCATTTCTGTTTTTAATAACTCTCAAAATGATGAAAAAGTTTCAAATGAAGACAGTGAAACCCAATGCAAACTTTAGATTTTTATCTTCTAATGGAAAACAGTGAAACTACTGAAGTTCACTGTTTTTTTCCTTCCAGTGGACAGGACCGAATGTTTGCAGGCTATTTAACTGTTCATGAACTGTAAATTCATGGGCTCTTTAGCTTAGAAAATATCCTTCTTTATGGCATGAATACATTTTTAAAGTTTACAGTGTACGTGTGTTGTGTTTTCAAGTTCTGTATCAAATTTCAACCTGTTTTGTGTAATTAGAAAACAACTTAGAAAATGTTGTGGAACTACAGTAATGCTTCTGCTCTCTGGATTTGATACTTAAATCCATAATACTTAAATACTAATTTTCTCAATTCTGTTGATGCTTATGATGCTTTTGTAGCTGTTTAATTAAAATATACTGCTTTGGCATTGAGGTTCTCTAAAATAATGTCTCTTTTCAGTGGAAGGACTACACTGATAGATGTGTTTCACTTTCCTACTGGCACCCATATCTCATTTACCGTGTTGATTTCATTTTTTTATCTTTGTTTCATACACAAATTTTATAGTGAACTCATAAAAAGCTAATGTGACTTGTAAGCTGGGAAGGACTAAGTAAAATAAGAAATCATCTAAGCAGATAATATCAGGATGACAGTGAAATCACCTATTAATGTGACCTGTTAATCACTAATGCAACATTAATGATTTCTTGTAACTAATCAAATCAGTAATGTATATAGTAATGTGATTACTATTTAGAAATACAGACTTGAAAACAAGGCTTCAGAGAAGCAGAAAGCTTCAGATTCTCACACAAATAATACCACTTAGACAAATGCTTGTTATAACTGGCTTTTTAAATGAATGTGATATGGGCAAGTCTGCAGTAAACTGTCGAGAGTTAATAGAAAGTTGGCACAGCTGCATAAGTAGTGTGCCTTGGCAGTACCTGCAAACAACTGCTTTTTCCACTCTGCTGTTATTTAATAGCCTTTCAAGCCAAAATTCTACCATTTATAGAAATGATTTTGTTAATTAAATTGTCCATTAGGATGTATGTTTAGTCTCCAGGATTCATACATCTGGGATTCTAAATAGCTGTGACATGATGACTTGCAACCACTGGTTCAGATCATCTCATTTCTGACTTGTTAAGATGTTACTGTACAAGGATGGCTTTCATTGTTCTGTCCTGCTGCTCTTACAGCATGGCCCCACGTTTCTAATGCTGAAGTTTAGTGAAAGTCTTGAAGTCTTTTCTTTAAGGAGAGGGGTGGAGGAAGACATTTAGCTTAGAGATTGTAAATACAGATATTCTTATACCTACTGTTACCTCATTTGTATAAATGTTATTACATATTTAAAATTTTTATACAGATTGGTCTCTACATGCTTAGGATGTTATGTGTGCTATTAATGTGTTTTCTTTGCTAATTTCTCATAATGCAGTTTTCTCTCAGTGGAATTTACTAATATGAACCTTTCTCCACTTTGCTTTCACTTAGCTGCATTGCATGTGAGTGAGGAGGTCTGTATTTAACTTCAGCTAAATGAGTTGTTTCTCCTGTGTATCAGATATTGTCCATGGAATCTTAAACTAGAAGGTAGCTAAATTTCAAAGGTACTTCTGTCATAAGGTTGACATCTACTCTAAAAAGACACGATTGCCTTTCTAGCTTTAAGGATTTTATTTGCTTATATTGGACTTTCACAGCTCTTGACATGCAATGCTGTGCAGACAAGTTTACCCCTTTTCCTTCACAACATTTTTCTTTTCATTAACCATTTTTCTGCGTTTATAGTCTGTTATACCTGCTCTTGTCTGCCTTAGCTCTTCATTTCTAGTCCATAATTTCTCGACAATATTTTCTGAAAACAACATGGGTAAAGATAAAAACCCCTTAATTTTACTTTCTAAATCTGTATTATGTCAGTCTGAGAAGAAAGAGAAGTCTTGGTTCCCTAGTGTGTGAGCAAGGAAGGGCTGAGATATGATAAAAAAGCCCCCACTAGAAGTCAGCCAGCAAATGCCTCATCATATAGCAGGAAAGTTAAACACTGGGGATCTCAAGTGTGGTAGGGAGGTGGAACTTTTTGTTTGGGGAATTGTTTTGCTCTGTTTTGGTTTGTTTTGGTTATTTTAATAAAATCTGCAAAACACTGCCATATGCAACACAGGAAATGTACGAAATTTAATTTGCTACTGCATTTATCTTATTTTTATATGTACATTTGAAGTATGAACTAGATTGTTTGGTATTTTCAGCTTCCCTCATGGCATCTTCTGTCTGTTTTGGAACCCATTTCTGGTATATCTGTGCCGTTATGACTATGATTGCAGGTAGATGTTCTGTGGATACCATGGTGTTTTGGTTTGTTTGGGTTGAGATTTTTTTGAATAGAGTTTTAACAGCATTAAATATTCTTGTACTACTTCAAGTAGCAGTGATTCTTCTTGTCACTCAAAGCCAGCTCTCATGAATGTCTTTCTTTTCTGTTATTGCCTGCAGTACTTGTAATCCATCCTTCCTTTAACTAAGAACTGCTGAACTCTGTAGCAGATGTCATGGACGTGATTCAGTAACAAATTTGTTTGCTAAACCTCACACACTTTGTGTCATTTAACTGCTTTATTATTTGGAACTGGTACAAAACAATTATTCCCTGAACTACCTGGTGTTACCAGAAATTTGAAATCTGATCACTAAGAAAGGTACCTAGCTATAATCTTGCAAAAATAACATTGGAACATGCATACAGTTTCCACACCTCTGCTGTTATAAAAGTCTCATCCTAGCAAAGGATGCAGCCAAGACTAAGTAGGTACTGCTGTTGTACCCATGCTCCTTATTTACTTCATTTAACTATATCAAACACACACACACACACACATATATATATATATAAATTATTTATGTATTTTAAACAGTGTGTAATCATACTGGAATGTAAGAATTAGGAGTATCTGAGAGTGCACAAGTCAGTGAAAGTTTCTTTCAGCAGTGCTGTAAGCAAGATAGTTATAATCCTTGAAATCATTCACAAGTGGAAGTAGCTCAGTCATTCTGACACTTGTGGTGCTTTGCAAAGGAGAAGCTTTGGAGGAACTCCTGACTCTCCCTCTTGGTAGCTGTTTTTTCCTGGAACTATGAAGTTACATTGCTCTTCACTGTGAATAGTTTGGAATAGGTGCTATAACAGATAGTAACCTAATTCTGTTTTTTCAGATTTGCATCACTCTTTAGAATTGGGGATATCTTCATTGAAACTTGCTGCTTAAAGAAAGTAACAGAAGTTGGGAAATTCAGGTAGGCAATACTTTCAGTTTACTATTCACTTTAAATGTTGATGCAAATATGTATGACAGATCTATAAATATTCATTGTGATACTAAAACCATCAAAGCATGATATAGATTTTTAACCTTAATAATATTTAATGTGGCTTCATGGCACCTTTTGTGAGCTCTAAGCAGGCCCTGATAAGCCCCTGATAAGAATTCCAACAGACTTATGATATTCAGTTGTTCTTTGTGCTCATAATAAAAATATATTAATGTTCATATCGAATATGATAGGAGGTCCAGGTACTTTGAAATTAATTTAACAAACTATTTTTGACAAACTGTTGTCTTGTTGCCCCAACATACCATGGTATTCATGGTATGTGCAGCCACATACACTTCTACGTCTTTTCCCAATTTTCATATCAAGGAAAATTCCTGATGGATTTGCTAATTACATGTATTTCACATTTCACTTCCTTTGTTTCAACTAAGGCTTCTAAATAGATCTCTGATGCTTAATTCTTATATAAGATGACAAAATTCTTTTGGTTTTCTTTGTGTAATAACTTTCATGGCTTTAATAATGGCACAGGAACAGGCTGTCCCTGTGTGCTGAAAGACGAGTCGACAAGGTAAACATCCAGCTTGGATGGGCAAGGAGGTTTTGAAGGAACTTAAGAATAAAAGGAGGATGAATCATCTTTGGAAGGAGGGTCAGGTCTCTCAGGAAATATTTAAGGGGGATGCTAGAGCATGTAGGAAAAAAATTAGGGAGGCCAAAGCTCAGGCGACTTCTGTAAAGGATAATAAAAAATGCTTTTACAAATATATTAATGGTAAAAGGATGGGTAAGACTAACATTTGCTCTTTACTTGATGAGGGAGGGAACTCAGCAACTGCAGGTGAGGAGAAGGCAGAAGTGCTTAATGCCTTCTTTGCTTCAGTCTTTAGTGGGAAGATGGATTGTCCCCAGGACAGCTGTCCTTCTGGGTTGGTTGATGATGTCAGGCAGCAGAATTGTCCTCGTTGTCCAAGAGGAGCCAGTCAGAGAACTGCTGAGCTGCTTGGATTTTCATAAATCCATGGGACCAGATGGGGTCCACACCAGGGTGAAGAGAGAGCTGGCAGATGAGCTGCAAAGCCTCTCTCCATAATTTACCAACTGCCCTGGCTCAATGGAAAGGTTCCAGGTGGCTGGAAGCTGTGACACTCATTCACAAAAAGGGTGGGAAGGAGGATCCTGGTAATTATAGGCCGGACAGCCTGACCTCAGTACCTGGCAAGGTAATGGAGCAGTTTATATTGGGTGTCATGACGCAGCCCTTACAGGATGGCCAGGGAATCAGACCCAGCCAGCAGGGGTTTAGGAGGGGTAGGTCATGTTTGACCAACCTGGTCTCCTTTTATGACCAGGTGACCGGCCTGGTGGGTGCAGGAAGGGCTGTGGATGTTGTGTACCTGGACTCCAGCAAGGCCTTTGGCACTGTCTCCCACAGCACACTGCTGGAAAAGCTGCAGCCCACGGCTGGGACAGGAGCACTCAGTGCTGGGTTCAGAACTGGCTGCATGGCCGGGCCAGAGAGTGCTGGTGAGCAGTGCTGCATCCAGCTGGGGCCAGGCACCAGTGGTGTCCCTCAGGGCTCTGTGTTGGGCCAGCTCTGTTCAGTATTTTTACTGACAACATGGATAAGGGTGTTGAGTATTTCATTGTAAATTTGCAGATGACACTAAGCTGTGTCGATCTGTTGTGGAGGGTAGGAGGGCTCTGCAGAGACACCTGGAACAGTTGGATGGATGGGCAGAGTCTAACAAGATGAAGTTTAATAGGTCTAAGTGCCGAGTCCTGCATTTTGGCCACAATAACCCTGCATTGCTGTAGGCTGGGTACACTGTGGCTGGACAGTGCCCAGGCAGAAAGGGACCTGGGGCAGTGGCTGCCAGCCAGATGAGCATGAGCCAGCAGTGTGCCCTGGGGGCCAAGAAGGCCAATGGCTCCTGGATCCTTTAATATTTTTCTTTACTGTTTTCGTATTTTACTGTCTAAAAATCCAAATGAACTGAGTCTAAAATGTACTTAGGAAATGTACATAAAAATCTCTTAAACATGTGGTTTCCTCAGAAAGAGATGCAGTTTGTGGAACATATTGCAAAAATTCTCCATATAGTGTTTTCCAGGCTTTGCTTTCAATTTTTTTTTCAGGAATTAAGTGTCTTTCTATTGTACCTTACTCTCTGCTTCTAATCACCATTCATGTAGTATGTAATTCAAGTACCGGTAAAAAATTTATGCTTTACCCTAAAAATACTCTAGTATGTTGAATTTTGTTTAAGTATTAGTAAAATTACATTTTACATTTTAAGATACTGGTCAGTGTTACATTTTCTGTTTCATTGTCTCCCTTCCCCCATGTTCCTTTGAACAGTCAGTTCAGTGTTTTCAGTATGACTGACGATACCAGACGTGTTCGGGCTTATCCTTCATGTTGTGCACTTCCTTTCCATTATCACCTGATCTTTTTAGCTCTGATTTCACTATTACTTGTAAAATGTTTCTGCCAGGGAGTCTGAAGAAGAAAGTATGCACAGGAATTTACCCTAGAGAGGCATGTGACAAAAAGGTGATTGTATTATTAGCATGAGAAACTGAAGTATAAACGGCATCCCAGACTGGGAGCAGGAGCTGCAGTCTCTGTTGCTGACCCTGCATCTCCTCCTCTGGCCTGCTGCTTGCTGCTGGGACCCAGGGGCATCCCCAGATGTTTTGTGTGCCCCCATGTGAAAAAATGTTTCACCGCACAGTGAGAATTGGCTTTGCAGATGGGGAATCCATCCTTTCAACTCTGTCAGGAAAGGGGAGAGAGAAAGGAACAGTAGCCCAATCGTAGTAACTAGCCCAACGCTGAGGTAATTTTTAAGTAGCTTTATAAACTGCCAACCCCATAAAAATTCACAACCAGAAAAATACTGCCCTGTGAGGGTAGATGGAAGAAGGAACCAGGCAGTTGGGGTAGCATATATAGGAGTAATAAGAATAGGTAAAAGGTGATGATGATGATGATGATGTCTGTTTGAAAGAAGATGACTTGGAGGAAAAGAAGAGAACTATTTAAAACCAGATTGAAGTAAGGGCTGTACTGTAAGCAGCAGCAGGAGGGCACAGGGATGGATGACAATTGGTGCAGGAAGGCAAGTGGGGAAGAAGCAGAACTTCTGGAGCAGTGCTCAGTGAGTGGTGATCCCCACTGGAGCAGGAGCAGACAGGAAGCAAAGAGAACTCCGCAGTGCAAAAATATGTGTGTTTCATTCTTGTGCCAGAAACAAGTGAAGTGCAGTGGGTGTTCCCAACCTGTTGGCTGGCCTTTCTGTACAAGCTCCAGGAGTGTCTGCAGGAAGCTTCAATCATAGATCAGGAAGTACAGCCTTCCTGACTTGCCTTGCTGGCAGCTATGAAGCTGGTGATGGTAAAATCTGCATAAAAACCTTATAATGTGGCCTATTCCAGATTAAAAAAAAAAAAAATTCCTTATAGCCTAATATTTTTCTTCATTTTTCTTGCATTTTTGAGGTTCTGAAACTGAAAGTGTGTAAGATAGTGATGGACAGTGCTCTAATGCCATTTCCTGCTGCCTGCTTGACTAGAACCCAGCAACTTTTCCTTCCCCTGCTTCACTGCAGTTGTGTGGTGGACTTTGTTCATGTGCCAGGGCTTTTGTCGCATGACTCTGACCATGTGCTTTGTGGATGTACTTCCAGTCATGTGAAGTAGAAGTATTTAGGCTTGTGTCTCTTCTTCATAGTTAGTATATTCCTCATCTGGCCTCACGATGCTTTTAAACATACACTTTCCAACTGCTAAAAGAAAGCTCAGAAAAATCTGGAAGGAAATTAAAAAAAAAAGTGTTTTTCTCAATTTTTCCATTCTCATATTGCTAATTCACTAGAGATCTAGAGTACTGGGGTGAGGGAGAAGATGGGAAAAAACCTCTGTCTTGTGAAGGTAGTGTCAAATCTGTAAATTTCTTAAGTTTGGTGAGGAAGCCTTTGTTCCATCCATTTCTAGCAGTAAAAGCTGGTGCAACATTCCTGCATTACTCTTTGCATCCAGAAGTCATTACCCTAAAATGCTGGTGGACTGTTCATATGTTGTGTGTACATCTTGATGCCACCTTAGAAAAAACACTCATCAAAATCTCAATTATGTCTTTCATGTTTCATTGCTTTTCTACTATGTGATTTTCAAGTTGGGTCCATGGGCTGGCTTTTCTGTTTAAGATTTTAGTTTCCTGTGTAAGGAAATGTTTAGGTTTCATCCACCACACATTAATTCTCTTAGAGTCTAACTTTCAGTTTAATAATTGATTCATTAATTTGGAGCAATGCCATAAAGAGAAATTTTAGTTCATTTACATAATTGAAATTTAATTCAGTGCTTTTATTTTAAGGGCAAAGGGAAGAAACCCACATAAGATGTTGGATCTCAATATTTTATGTCATGAAGGATTTTGTTTTCCACTGTAGCTTAACTACCTTTAACTTCTAAATTCATATCATCATATTAATCCTGTAGAGTAATTGAAGTAATACAAGTAGAAAACTGTTCTTCTGTTACTCCATTTCAGATGCCCATTTGTACAACACATTTCATTACTGCTGACTCTTGTACCATCTGTATTTGTATCTGACTGTCCTCCACTTCCTCCATTGTTAAGCTTGGGTCAAATCACTGGGATGCAGCTGAATTATGTGACTGATCCAGCTTCTCACATAAGTGTTCAGAAATGGTTTAGTTTATTTCCCTGAAACATTTTATTTCCATTTCAAGGTAGAACATAGCTTATCCAGCTGAGCTATATTAATGTGAAAGTCCACAGTCCTTTTGCTCTCATTTTTCACAGTATGTGAAACACGAAGCACAAATTCTCTGCAGCTTTCTGGCATTGGAAACCAGAAAACAGAGGAAAGCTAGGAATCAAAGTCTGTCAATTAGAGAATTGCAATGAGTCATGGATATGACTTAATTTACTTCTATAAGTACTTCAAATTACTTCAGTAAGTAATGGAAACCAAATTTCATTATACCTGTCTGTATGCAGAGAATAGTAAACAAAAAGGAGGATAGAAAAGTGTGTAGGGAATATTGGTTGATGTCTAAATTAGATACTTAAACTGGTTTTGTCTCTTTGTGCTGTAATGGGGAAGAGAAGGACAGCACAAGAACCACAAAGGAATTATGCTGGGAAATACACCTGCATGATGTCCAGTGTCTGTAATTTGAAATGCTGAAATCTGAGAGATTTTTCATTTTTGGAGTTTTATAATTGGACTTCTAATTTGCTATAGAATCCACTTTGTATTACAGATGGAGTAGTTCTCTACTGTAAGACTTTCTTTCCTTTCTGGAAGTTGTATGCTAAAGCTTTTTCTTAAATTGGCTAATCTTATGTACAGTGGGAAATTAGACTTCCTGAAAAACCTATGTCCTGCCCTCTTACACTGTACTTTGCAACCAGTTTTTTGGGTTTTTTTAATATTTGATTTTATACTGGGAAAAAAAAAAATCAGTCATTTTGTAGTTATGGCACAAAGCCCAAGAGGCATAAGAGTATAATTCTGTCTTTTTCCACCTTGAATGATCACATTGCCATGGAAAATGCCCTGAAGTCCATTCAATACTTAATGTTTGGGACAAAGTGCTCTCTGCAGAGTGAATAACAAGGACAAATGTCCTGGATGTCCTGTACTTGAACATTGACATCCTGTTTCTTGGGACAGCCCGGGCTGAGTGTTAATAGTCCTTGCTATGTTCAGTGCTTACTGTTTGTCTGCTGTGTGTCAGGTTTGTATCTGCGATACCATCCACTCACTGAAGCTGCCAGATGATGCCCTGGCGTTACACAGTCAGATTAGATTGCTATAGCTATGAAATAATTAAACACTCCTATTCTGCAGCATGAAGTTACTTGAAATACTCAAAACCTAGTAAGTTAGGTAGGTCAGAGACAGAGAAAAGCCCCTGTGAAATCAAAGAACTGGCTGAAAGTGAGCACAAGCAGGGGAGATCTGTTTGTTCCATTAACATGTCTAAATGTTCTTGAATTCTGGGTGGAGCTTCTAATCATGCAGCTATCCATTTTCTTGAAAGGAAAGGATCCTATTCTCTCCCATGTGAATGATCCAGTATAAAGAAGGAAAGCGTAAGCACTTGTGCTAATGGCAGAAATTAATTTTCAAGTTCATCTTTGCCTCACAAAATAGTCTTGCAGTCTGTCTTTCAGACCAGCAGTTGGTACAGCCCACTGAGGGGTGTGGAATGGATTGTATTCTAGCTTTGTTATTAATATTATGTGTAGCTTACTGTCTATGTCCTTATTAGGAAAAGCACTTTGACCTGTGTCCCTTTATGGACTGGTGTGTTCCAATATACACGTGTTCAGAGTTTCGCACAGTTTCAGAATCTGTCTTGAAAATTTTAGTAACATTTTGCTTTGGAGGTGCAGATTTTACAGACTTCTTGCTTCCTTTCTGTCATTTCACAGAGACCTAATTTGCATGTCTACTCATGTCCAGAATTATTGGACCAGAATGTTTGTGTGCTGTCTTATGTCCAGGAAACACTGATCTAGTTTCTTGGAATATGCTTCATTCATATCATACTAGGCTTACCATGAGGCATCACTTAGTTATGTAGTTTTCTTTTTAAAATACAATGAGTGAAGAAATATCTTGCAATTCAAAAGAAACATGTCTTAAGTCTTTCTCTGCTTTGAAATGAAATTTCAATTGCACTGAAATCAGTCTTTAAACCTTCTAGTCATTCTTCATTCCTAGTTATTAATCCTACCAGGAATGTTTTCTGTTAGTGAGTAAATTGGAGAGGAAGGGTAAGTAGGCCAGTATTTCCATTATTCCTGTTGCATAATTGATCGGCCTCTCGCTGACTGTATTATGCATGACTGACCTTCCATTTGGGGCTGGTTTATTAAACTTTGTTTCAAGTATTTGTCAACAGTTACTTTGTCAGTCACGCTGGGCCTTAATTATGAATCATGTTCAGAGGCTGCATTTATACATCCTGGGCACATTGACTTCTTGGTGCACAGTTGGAAGACCTCTGAGAGTGGATGGCATCAAAGTGTAATTTCTTTAAACCCCATTAACAGGTGGAAAAGCAATGCTGCTTTCGAATTGTCTCAGGCAGGAAAATAGTGGGGAGTTTCTGTAGCTTCAGTGGGTTTTTGTTTGCTTTTTAGTTAATATGAGTGAATTAAAAAATGAGGATAGTAAGGCTACCCTAGCTCCCTTTTTAAGAGTAGTTTGTTCAAGTTAGTGCTAGTATTGTGGGAAAGATGTTTTTACTGTGGTGAGGAGGATGTGTGGAATACCTTCTCTTAAAGAAGACTACATGGGTGATAGTTACTTGTTAACAGCATATCTTTGTATATGTATTTATGTATACATAAATTACCTTAGGCAGAAGAGGGATGGGAGGCACAGAAAAGCACTGTAATTAATTACTGGGAGGCAGGAGCACCAGAGGAATTGTTTGATTTATAAAGTAGCAAGCTGAATCTGTAGATGAATTATTTGAATCTACATCTCAAAGAATCTGTCAGGCACTGAGTGGAAACTGCTGGGTACGTGACACTTCTGACAGTCTCACAACCTAACTTTCCATCTGAGTTTTGAGGTGCTTCTGACATAAGGGCCCTAACTTGAGAAGCCACAAGAGACTGTGATATTGAATGTCTTTTAATGGACTGTGACTTAACAAGTAAATGAAAAGCCATACAGTGACATAAAGCTCTGGTCCCCATTGGTTTAAAGTGCAGATCCTCAGAGTAGTTTGTATATAGCTGTTACTAATTGATTTATTTGTTGTAATGAAAACAAATTCATGGAGGCTTGCTGAAATTTCTCATTGTTAACAGAATTGCTATGGAAGAAAAACGCAACTTAACTGTCAAAATTGTATTTACCTTCAGATAACCCAGTCCATAGAAGGAATGATTTTGCCAGCAAGTGCTCTCTCATAAATACAATGGTTCTTTTGTTTCTGTACCCTTTCTTTTGTTCTCCATCTAGCTCCTCCATATCTCCTGCAACTATCTTTGCCTGTAAATATTAATATATATTTCAGCAAAGCTTTTTAATGTAGTAGGTTATCTATTGTGCTTTTACTTTCCATTCTTCAGATTTTTTGTTTAAAACCAAACAAATCAATCCAATTATGTCGTATCATAAGTAAACTTCAGACCTGTTTCATAAGTGTAATTTCTCCCACTCTGTTACGTTCTGCCTTGCTTCTCCTCTTTGTCTCTTTCCCCCATTAGAACACCAGCCTTTCCTGTTACCTCCAATATAGCACTAACCCTTCCTGCTGCCTTTCCACCTCTTCCTTTCAGCTGCTTTTGTCTCAGATTAGCTGTAGTGGTTGGTACCTCTGTGGTGACTCTGTTAGTTTGACCTAGAATTTAAAGCCTGATGGATAGCATCACATTATGAAATCCTGTGTGGTGGGTGCTACAGGAGAAAGCCTGGTAACTATTTCTGTTTTTAAAGCCCAGTAAAAAGTTGATAGCTTTGCAAATACTGACTGTCGTGCCATTTGTAGAGAGGGATGTTGATATGTGTTACAAATTACAGAATGGTTTGTACTAAAAGGGATCTTTAAGGTAGTATTGGAAACTAATGGCTACTCTGTTAACCTATGTATTGGTCCTACCTGTTGGTTTTCTGTGACTAATAACCCTTTGTAAATAGGTGCAGATGTCTAATTCCCCAGTGTGAAGTTTTGTAGCAGAAAAATCTCTATGTCCCATAACAAACTGTTACAAAAACACATGTTTGTACCAGTCTCTAGAGCCTGATACACTTTCATTTCCATATGGGTTTAAAGAAGTCACGTAGCATTTATTCACCGGAAGCTTTACAATAGAGTTGCACTGCAGCTATTGCTAATTTGGTAGTTCAAGTTGAGCTCAAGTGTGGAAGTGGTTTTTTGTTTGTTTCGCTGCCTTTTTTTTTTTTTTTCCTTCATATAGCTGAGAATCCTCTAGAAGCAAGATGCACATATGTCCAGAAATAATAGCTTGTTTTGTGGAATGCTGTTCTGAGGGTGTATTACAAAATTCCATCACCTGACAAATTAAGAGCAGTAACTATTCACAAGAGCTTTTAAAAGACTTTTCAGTATCTCATTGTTGTGCTGTTAGTATTGGTACACTTAAAGAGTATTTAATTTTTGATAAACTGCATTTTCAATATTACAGTAACACAGGATATTCGTCAAGAAGCGAAATACTGTATTTTAAACTATTGTTTTCATAATTTTTGCAAAAATCCTAAAAACTGTGCATTTTCCATCAAAATACTGGTACTGTATTAGTCAAAGGTGACGACCACCATGCACTGACTCTTATTGCTGGTGTTACCAGTGCTGGATAAACTTTGCAGCTGTCTGGGATATCAGTATATTACAAAGCAAGGTAAATCAGCTTTTTTTTTTTTTTTTTGAGAGTGATAGGTTTGTGCACGTCTCATTAGAGCAGTTGAAGTGCTTGAGGTATCTATCTAGCTCTGTAAAAATATACACACCTGCTAGTTATTTTCAGATGTTCAGTAATGGATGTATTAGTGACATAAAAAGAAAATTCACTCTCTTTTGACAGGTGCCAGCATTATTCACTACATTGCATGTTAAAGAACTGCAGTTATTTCAGCATCACTGTGTTACTCTACTTCTCCTCTCTTATCCTTCTTTATTTTTCTACTTATTTCTGCCTTTTTGGCTGCCTAATGTGAAATACATGTGTTGTTTGTGGTGTTTTTCGTGGACTGTAGCTGATGTATGTCTTTAACA
Source organism: Lonchura striata (assembly GCF_050655825.1). Taxonomy (NCBI): domain Eukaryota; kingdom Metazoa; phylum Chordata; class Aves; order Passeriformes; family Estrildidae; genus Lonchura; species Lonchura striata. The sequence goes on along the minus strand of NC_140740.1, from coordinate 80,467,848 downwards.
TGGAAATTGAAGTTCTCTCCACTAGTTGTTCTCTCATCCCAGTTACAGAGCTATGCAGCAGGAGGGGGAGATATGAGATAAGGCTAGATGAAAGAGCAGGTGGAATCAAATACTGCAATACTTAGTATTACAAGTAAACAATTGTACCGGTACCATTTCTTGATCTGATTTTGTTTCTGCTTTAAATATTTATAATATATTCTCATGTTGCAAGAAAGCCCACAATTGTAGGTTAAGACAAAAAGTTTTTGTTGTACTAGAAGTATTTCACTCAGGGTCCTTGAATACTGATTGTATTCTGAGACAGGTAATTGTAAATGTGCTGCTTTTTTCAAAACTGAGAGAGGTAATTGTAAATGTGCTGCTTTTTTCAAAATGTGAACTTCTATTTCGTTGAAAGTGTGGTTTGCTCAGCTCTGCTTTCTTTGTGCTCTCAGAATTAACAGTTCTAGGCTAGAAGACCTCAGTAGATCCACCAAGGGGAAACCCATGAGGGAAGATCTAACCCATTTCTCAGAAAGTTTCCATGAACAAGGCTGGGCTGTCCTTTGTTAACACAGAGTTAAATCAGCATGCTCCTGCCTGTGGCCCTTCCAGTCCCAGGTTGAGTTGTCAGGTCTGGGGACAGGTACCAGCCTTTTGGTTTCAGACTGTCTGGAAGTCACCACCCCTGACTATTCAGGAGTACAGCAAGTGCACAGCCCTGCCAGCGTGCTCTGGTAATCTTACAGGCAGGAAACAATGGAATTCATATTGCCTTCTATGGAGACTTGGTTTCTTCGGGGCTGGCACAGATCCTGGATGTTTCCTCCACTGTCCAGTGTTGTAAAGAGACAGACCTTCAGGGACAGGACTGCTCACTTGATGACATTAAGTGAAAAAATAGTCTGGCCTTTAGTAAAGACCTATATAAACTGTGATTTCCTTTCTGCCTTTTACTGTGTGATAGTCTGGCACCCTGTGTGGGAGTACTTTTGTTTTCTATTGAATCTCTGCATCTGCTATTAATGTGGAACTGATAATCATTAAAGTGTATGTGTGAGATGTACATGAAATAAATATTCTATTTCCATTGTAAATTACTTGTACATGGCCAAAAAACATATTTAATGGATTGTGTGTTGATACTCAGGGTTTTCATGAAGAGTTAATGTCTTTCTTTTCTCTAATAATTTTTTGCTCTTCAGCAGTGAATTTCTGCCCTGAGAAAAGGAAATCCAAAATTAAAACAATTAATTTTGTTTCCTTTCTTCTGACACTAGAAATGCTAAACAACTTACTTTTGAGAAATTGCTGACAATATTCTGGCATTTGCAATTAACAGGATACCAAAACCCATCCAAGAAATAATGAATTTTTAAATACTTCTAATTTTATTTATTTAGCTACATTTCCTGACTGGAAACACTGCTTATAGCCCTCTCCTTCACAAGTGTACAGAATTAATCTAGCTCTTAATCCCAGTAAAGATTTAAAGTAAACCTTGGGAAGGTTGTTCAGTGCAAATGAACGTGCTTGAGACCACAGTATGCTGATTTGGTCATTGAATCCTTTTGTTTTCTGTCCTCAATCTGTATGCCCCAGAGAAGACCACATCTCTTGAGCAGAGCTCCTTGTGGAAGGCTGAGTTTATCAGGAGACTCTTCTCACTAGTTTTAAAAATACAGGTCTCATCTCAGTAGTTCTTAAATTGAACTGCAGTGTGAGCTCTCCATCAAGTCACGAGTCAAGACTGGAAAAGAGCAGGCTGGTGGTGGCAGGGAGCTCAGCCAGGGCTGTACTTTCTGCAGCTCTTCATGTCCGTGGCCACGTCTGGCAAAGGCTTGCCTGCCTGCTTCTGGTGTGGGTACAGGGGGGGATGCTCTTATCTGGCACTGGGAGGAGCAGATAATGAAACCCTTTGTGTCCCCCTCCGGAGACATGTGCTTCCACAGCAATGAGCTGTGCAGCTGCCACCCTAGCAACAAGGGCCTGGAGAAAAGAATGAGGGCAGCTTCCCAGCACAGGGTGGCCAGAGGGTTAAGAATGAGCACAGTATTTAGATGAACCTGTCTGCCTGTTAGTCTTCCTTGGGATTTTTTTTTTGTTTGCTTTTATTTTGACGCTTAGACTGAAATATATCCATGTGTCTTTTAGTACATTGACATTTAGTACAATGACTAAAGACTCAGCAATGTCTTTGTTGTTTTTAGGAGTCTTGATAGTGCATATTCTGGAGAATTCACAGTGTTGTCTGGTACAGTGCAAACAGTTCAATTTCATTTTTCAGTTATGTAGTGTAGGTGCACAAAACCTTTAAAGATGCAATGGTTTAAGAAAGGAATTTATTTTTAAAAGTGTACTAATTCAAAGGGTTATTTGCATTGGTACTTCTAAAGTGATTGTGCTTATTGTGACAGATGATTTCTAGAGAAACTGATGTTAAATACTTCATTTTTTAGGTGCAGCAATCTGCTATATTTTCATGGGAAGTTCCATGAATGAGTTGAGGATAACTCTACTAATGAGAATACGATAGGCTCCATTAATTACCTTGCTGTGGATAGGGATTCACAAGCCACAGTTTGGGCTGCATGTCTGGGAGAGAGGGGTCATTTGTTTGAGGGAGAGACTGAATAATGAATACCTTAAACCAAATGATCTGTGTCTGAGTGGCAGACAAAGAGGGCTTTGGGGCAGTGACTGATTATTCTGTGTGAAAGGACCACAACCATATCTGGCTTGCATACTGAATCTCACATGTGAGCCCTCACTACTTACTTCTCCAGAGAAAAAGGGGAAATCAAATCTGCTTAGGAAGGAAGTGCACCTTGCTGGTGAAGGTGCTGTTACTAACTGCATGATGCTCATCTAGTTACTGTAATGAGGAAATTTTGGTTATTTTAGTTCTCTTTTCTAGCCTTTTGTCAAATGCAGTAGATATTTTTTTAACAAGTTATGTACAGATCTTTCTTTGTTCTCCCTTACATTTTCATACCTCCTAGATGCAGTCTGTAATATTTGTCCTACAAGCTGATTGTAAGTCACAGCCCAGAGCAAATGGAGCAGCAGATGTGGTGATTCCTGGATGTTTTTTGATCAGGCCAAAATGCTGACCTGAGGCAATTGCAAGTCCAGGACCAGTTCACTTCCACTGACTGTGCTATGCAGGCACAATTGTCCTGCACAGGAGCTGGGTGAAGAGCTATCATCCCACTAAACTATTCAAGCAAGATTGAATGAAGCTTGATGGTAGAATGAATGAGTTTCTAATTTCTTGGCTTCCCTTTTTTGTTGCCTCTCAACCTGAGCACTGAAGGTGAATGCTAAGGAGAATATGTTCCTTTTACTAGGTATATTTGTTGACTTGCTGTAAAGTGCAGAGAGAAAGATCAAGTGTTAAAATATTTGGAGGCACTTGGATACTCAAGTTGTAGAATTCTCTGTAATTTTATTTGTGAGGGGTAGGAGAAATGGGGGAAACGTTTTGGTTTGGGAGAGGACTTGAGACTGTACTTAAATACTTAATTGAGTAATTATATCTTTGTTCTTTTCAGAAGTTGCTAGTGAAATTAAAGCTACAGAATTAAAGTTTGACACCATCTTTAAAAGTCCTCTTCCTTTATTTGAGAAGGAAGAACACGTTCAGTAACAACTGCAACTTTTATCTGAGTGCATACTTCTTACACTTTAATCTAAACTTTTAGATAAAAACTGTTATCCCAGGCAAAGGAACTGCTGTGTGGTTTTTTGGGTTTTTGTTTCCATATATACAGAGTGAAGCTTCGTCAGCAGATACAAGGAGAATATCTCCCACCCGACCCACAGAGAAGGAAAAATTAACAGTTTTGTGACACTAGGGGAAATAGGACCTTGTTCAAACCAGAGGAACTTTTATGGTAAATTGAATTCTCACCATGCAGCTATTTGACAATTTATTTAGTCAAAGTAGTTGCTTCTTTCATTTGAGTTTATTTACTTAAGTCAATTACACATGCAGATTCGATCGTACCCTCTAGCAAAACTCTAATGACTCAGCAACAGATCTTTCATTGGGAAAAATTATATAAATGAAATACTATTATGCTAGTAAATAAAACAAACAAACAATTAAGATGAGTGTGAAGGCAGGAAACACCTTTCTTTTTTTTGGTGATAGAGAGGCTTCCACTGAATTTTACAGCTTAACTTGTCATGCTAATGGAGTTCTCAGCAGTTCTGTAGTATGCAGAAAGAGCACTAAAGCAAATTGCAGTTTGTGAATGTCAGTATGAAGATATTTGCCAGTTATAAATACCAGTTATATATTTCAGAGATACTACAATGTCTTTTTCAGAAGTGTCTGCAAAGCTTCTTAGGAGTTCAAGGTAACTGGAAATCGGGGAAAGTGTCTCCACAGAACTAAAGAAAATAGTGCATCTTCTCTTAAAGTCAAAAAATCTCTCATTGTACCTCTTCTGTAAAAGGCAGTGTGCTAGTTTGGGCTATTTTTGTCTTTTCAAAACTTGTGTAATGCCTGTTTTGTGATCATTTGCCATAGTAGTTCTTGAGAGAAAATGAAGCTGTTGTACTAGTCAGTGGATTCTATCTCTGCACTGCTGCAATGAGGGCATGGGACAAGTTCTGCTGTGTTAAATGAGACTACGCCTTTGTTTTGAAAGGGAAGCATGTGTTGACCATGGCAGTACCATTAAAAGTAGTAGATTTGTATATTATGAAATTTTTATGGTATGTCTTGTTTCTCCATAATAGCAATTGGAGCCTGGATAATGCGTCTGAATAAGGAGCTAAGTAGCCACCATGAGAAATAACTTATTAACTAAGTTTACCTGTTAGAAGAGTAGAAAAGACACCAGATGGTGAGCGTAGTATAGAAGGTTCTGGAAAAGTATTTATTTGCTGGGTTTAACCTTGAAAGCATCTGACGTGAAGTCCGTCAGGAGCTAAGCCTTGTAATTTACTGTGCTGTCTGTGGCTAGTTTGGGTCTTGAAGGAGCCTGGTAATCTTTCCTGATACAGAGTTGCACTAGTTGTCACTACCATTTTCCTTACATCTTTGTGATGTATATTACAAAAAACTGCCTGTTGGGTTGGCTGTCTGAAAAATCTGTACGTGATCGTCAGTAAAGGAACTTCTATTTCCCTGTTTCAAGTGGGTAAATGGTTTTGAATGATGTGAGAAATGCTTGAGTCTTCGTGCTTATATTTATTGAGATTCTTCCTCTGTGTGGAAGCAGCATTCTTTTCATAGTGAGGCAGCACAAGTATTATACTTCACATTTGTGTAGGGCTTAGGACTTTCAAGTTATCAGAAGTACTCCATGCCTTGTGATTGTCTTGGCATGAGAAATACTATGGTCAAAAACTTTGTTTATTTTTTAGGCTTCACTTAGGGTTTCTACTTAGGTCAGAAGGTTGGAAACCAGAGGGAAGTATGTTGTGTATTTAACTTACCTTCCTTACCTGTTGGCAAGCAGGTAACTAACTGAAATAATGCAAGAGAGATTTGGTAACTTTGATAGGTCAGCATTAGTAAGTAAGCTTTCTTTCCAAACTGTGTTTTTTTGTTTTGTTTTATTTTTTTTTAACCTGTTTTTCTTGTGCAGGTTGTCTCACTTAAAAGGCTTTTGACTCTTATACATAATCTCAAGCTGTAAGTATAAAGTCTGCATCTTGAGAAAAGAATGAGGCATTTTAAAATCCTGTTATGTCATGAGAATCCTTTCAAAGTAGAATACAAAATTCTAGTGAGTTGCACAAACCCTTGTAATAATCAACAGTGAGAAATGAAGTGTTATCTGGCACAGTTACAGTCCTGTATTGTTGCCTATTTGTAGCAAAGACAACAAGTCTTCTTTCACATTTTGTTTGGTGTGTATCTGGCAAGTAAGCGTTGATAACTCTAATAACTGTGTATGTGTTTTATTAGTGTTACCTAAAGAACAGACTCGCTGTATCCATTAGGGGTTTGTTAGATGGTTTGTCAAAGAGCTGCTGAGGATACTGCAGAGCTTTTATAAATACACAAGATTGACAGAAGGGGAATGGCACTACTAAGAGTACATAAAACTTGATAAGTATAAGTATATATCTTAACTTGCCATCTGCATACAGCAATTTTGCCTGTCTAGTAGAGAAGTAGTTTCCATGGACACTGCAGCCACTGCAGTATATTCATATTATATATCCTTACTTTAGTCAGTCTTTCCACTTAAATAAGGATTAAACCTGGTCTTTTCTTAATATATGTTAATTGAGGAGTAATGTGTGTTACTAACAGACATGCAAAGGACCACTTGTTATGTTTGTTCTGAGCAGTATAACTGAAAAGATTCCCTTTAAAATAATGTGATTATGTCATTAAATTATCTGAATATGTCTTTATAGTTGTATTGTAGAACACAATGAAAACAGATACCAAAGCAGATGTGTAGAGTTCTTTTTAAATATATCACAGATTAAAGTAATCAGCAGTGCATATTTGGTGGGACTTTTTTGAAGGCATACTATTGAATGAACTGCAGAGTTCTGTGAGCAGAGTATAGAACAACTTCTGCTGAGGCTATATCTGCTGCTTTCTAGGAAAAGGTATATTTTACTGTTGTTATGTCTGTTCATAAAATAATATCAAAACCTAGATATTGTGGCCTGTTGAAAGGACCTCTGTCTTTAGCATCTGTGAGCAGTTCCAATGCCTTACCTCTGTGGGACTATACACATGGAAATCCTTGAAACAGTGGAAATGTATGTACTTAGAACAAAGCTGACTACAAATGTTCTTGGCTGTCTTAAAATACAATTGTTGCATGCCTTAGTTTCCCACACGTATAAAGAGGGAGAGGTCAGGAGGATTCCTTAAAGCTTATACCTGCCATGAGCCTCCTCTTTATTTGTTTGTGTAGTTTTAACAATTATACTAATTCCTGTTAAATACTAGAAATATAATTCATGATAATTGATTATACTCAAAGATCCTTATATAAATGGATGATATTTTTTTACAGTAACTACTAGCCTTTGCTGTGAAAATCCTATCTCAAAATTGATACCACAAATTATGGCAAAGAAGTCACTGGATCTAAGATGATGAATCATGACTGTTCAGTGAGAAAGCTATGGGCTGGTTACCTGCTTGGTACTATTTTACAAAGTATTGGTGAAATCTTTGAATCATTAATGAATCCAATTATTATTTTTTTCTTTTGTAATGGAGCTTTTTAGCATACATCAAGAAATGTTTCATTTCTTCTCCCACTGAGTAATGGGCTGAAACTTCCTCTACTTGCCTCCTGAGAGTGTTGTACAATTTAGAAAAAAACTCCAGGAATTGTATTTTGGTAATAGCTTTCTGGTTTTTCCCCCTATACCATTTAGCTTCTTTTAATGGATAAATTGATTAAGTCTGTGTTAGAGTAGTAACAGTGGCCTGGAGTCTGTGTGTCAGAGTACAGAAGTGCTATTTTGCAAACTTACCTTAGAAAGTAATAACCCAGTTATATCAGCGATGTCCTTTGTATTTTGGACATAATAATTGGTTTTGTAATTAAAGTTGTGGCTTATGCTTTCATCTTTCATCTGAAAGCATGATCATGCAAATAAAAACCTTCTATGTTTGATAAATAAGCTAGATAACTTGATCTCATGTTTATCCTTTGTAAGTTAAGTCTGAGTTTTTATTTATTGTTGAAAACACTGTACTGGTCTCTTCATTGTTCTCAGTCATTAAAAATACTCTGTTAACAGATGACTTTCTAGCTGGCATCAACTAAATGAGTAGTCCACATCTATGCTCAGCTTAGGCACCTCTGTTTCCCTTCAGAGCAACAGTGTCTTTCTGTGAAATTGACAGAGGAGTGTTGTACAAGGTGTCTGACTTGGCAACATGCTCTGAGCCTTGTTTGTGCTATGTAGTAGCTATTGACAAGTAATTCAATATTTTACAATCGAAGCCATTTATGAGCATAGTGCTATTGTAAAGCATTTACTTAGGCTGGACTCAAAATGTCTTAAGTACCTATTTTTGTTGTTGTTACAATTATGTAGAAGTAGTTATTTTAGTTTTCACATGATGCAGCTCTGATTTCTTTGTGCTGGATAACAATACACTGCATTTTTCAGGAGAAAAACGACTTATCTGAAGTAAGTTTTAGCTAGGCCATATGGCATGACTCTGCTTTGCAATTATTACATCTTAAAAACAAGAGTTAGATTTAGCTCTGGATGCCCAGCTGTCAACCCTAGAGGGATGGCCATGAAGGGGTTGAAGTACAAGAATGTGTGGGGGGCAGGGAGGCATTTTGGGAGGGGCCATGCTCTGAGGCTTGGCCAGGCACGTCTGTCTGTGGGCCAGACTCACCTTCTACTCCAGAATTCTGCTTGGTGTAGCTAACACTGCTCTGCTTGTGCAAGTCAGCTCCTCCCATGCAGCCACACTTGGCATCTCCAGAGGCGCCATCATGGGATGTGGATGCAGTGTAGCACAATGATTTTGTGTGAAATCGCATCTCAGACAGCTAAACACCTACCTCTTCTGTATGTCTAACCGTGGGCAGATCTAGTCTAATATCCAGTGTGTTCTTCTGTGCCTTCTTTTTGCCTCCTTTCCAGAATGTTTTCTGATTTCTTGGTTAATAAATTTGTCTCTATTCTGTGAATTATGTTCAGAACAGACATTCAAAGGCAGAAGTTTTTGTGTGGAAACATGAGTAACTGAAAGCTAAAAGGAATTCAGCAGCAAATGCTGTCTGGCCTTGACCTAAATAATTAAGTACCCTTATTTGGGGGAAGAGAGGATTGTGATGTGGTTCTTTATGGGCTCTTTTGTGTGGTTAAGATTTTTTGGGAACATCTTTTGTTGTTGTAATAGCTGCTTACTTATTCAGAATAGAACTCTATGATCAGTGCAAGAACATGGAACATGAACATGATAAGAAGAGCTGGCCACCTTGTTATTTTTTATTTAATGAAATTGGGATCTGATTAGGACTCCAGGTAGCACAAGCACTGTGTTTGACTCTGCATTCAGAAGATCTGTTTCTGAACACTGGGTAGCAGGATATATGAAGTAGAATTTTTCTAATTGAATTTAATTGAGAAGCAGGTAACTTTGTTGTGAGTTAAGTTTTAACATGCAGAAAACATCTTCTACCAACAATAATGTTAACAGTTTACCTTCACAGTCCCTGGATTAATTGATTAGAAAATATGTGTTATTTAAATCCTCTTTAAAAGAGGTTGTATTAAAGTATCTGGTATGGCTCAGCTTTGCAAATGTCATGTTTGCTTCCAGTGAATACAATTTATATTGTGTGATGTGAGCTTAATCTGGAATGTATTGGGAAGAAAATAATAGGGTGCAAAAATATGCTTAAGAGTTAAAAAAAAATTCGTTTTTAAGGAAGAGAATTAACAGCAGATACATGACTGCATCAGAGCCAACTGGCTGAAGTACTTCTGCAGTCAGAATGAATGCGTAAAGGTAATTCAGGTGAATCAGATGTTTGTTTGTGGGAAGAAAAATAAAACCTTAATAATCTGCATACCCATCTGTTTTCGCCTTCAGCTTTTAAAAACATCAGCTACCTGCACTGAGGGTGCTTGCAGAGGTAGATAATATCCACGGGGCTGTACATGGGGGTTGGAGGGCTGTGTGAGGTCCCTGACCCAGGGCTTTCCTCCTGGGATGAAGTCTGGAGCCAGCTGGATGCCCAGTGGCTGCACCCTTGGCCAAGAACCTGCTCCAGATCTTGCCAGTGTACCTGCTGATCTGCTTATTGTCCCCTGTTGTCACACAGCCCAGATCTTAAGCAAACCAATGCTTCTGTTTCACAGAAAACGTTCAAGCTAATGGTGAAATAGACACAACCAACAAAGTTATTTTGAGGGTAGGCATAAGACCATGTGCTGAATCCAGATGTATCTGGAAAGTTTATCTGTGTTCTGAGACACAAAAGAAGAAGTGTCCAGGTATAATGTCTTAGTCCTCTCATGCTTATTAATGTAACTTACAGAAATACTTCGCATCACAGAGAACAGAGGGTCTTTCAGTTGATAAATTATATTTTTCACAATTTATTTAACAGGAATGTGGTTTTGACAGTTTAAGAAATTGAGGTTTGGTTGATTTTTTTTATTTTTATTAAAAAACCTGTAAAACTCAGAATGTAAAAGAGGAGCAGTCTTTTATGCTATGAAGCATGTTTTAAGCATGTTTAAATACATTCGGCTCTTGGATAAGATAGGAGAGTTTGTGACATGGGATAATCTGCAATTTATTAGACTGCAATTTATTAGACTGAAATTACATCTATCAAATTAGATCCTATCTGTGAGGATATAATATGATGTAAGAGGATATTGCTTATATTTTCTGTCTACCATATGACAGTACAATTTGGAGTTGTTACTATAACGTAGAGTTCAAGTAGTGTCATCCTGTGGTTATTTGGTGTCAGAGTATGCTTTTCACTTTACCTATTTACTTCCATATAGTGAGATGCTGAGAATGAAGAGACATAACATTTCTTCCATATTTAGTGAACAAGTGCTGCAAGCTGTATGTGGCTTTGTCAGCAGCTTTCGGTTTTGGGAGCTGAAATGAATCTGTTTAAGATTTACTGGTATGAACAAGCTAATTTAAAGCTTGTAGGGAAAATGGCTTGTAGCCTTGACAGATTTATTCTAGGTTTTCCTTTCCCTGGATACCTGTCAATGTAGGTAAGCCATACTCCACTGTGTATGTGGGTGTTTCCTGTGGAAGTCAAACTGTTTGAGGTTTGCAGTGGTTTTTCACCAGCTGAAGAACTCCAGGTGAGTTCTACTCTGCTACTGAGATATTACCCACAGGACATTTCCCAAATGGACATTTTTAACAACAATGACCTTTTTGTGGGTACACAGGGAGCACAAGTCAGTGTTCCTTGGCAAGATAGGAAGCTCATTTCTGAGGAGACCATCTAGTTTCCTTTGGGTTCTGATTACAGAACAGCAGTAACTGTTCTGGTGAGAAGATGTACTTTGTTAAAATGTTTCTGGAACAATTCAAAATTCCCTTTTTTGTATAGCACTTTGTTTCTTAACTAGGTCAATAATTCTGGTATCTTCAATGAAATTGCATTGAAGTGTTGAAAATTCATGCACTTTGTTTTTATTTCAAGCTGACTCTATGTACTTAGTTATTTTTCTACATATGTAGGAAAGATGTCATATTGTATTTTGGGCTTAAAGCTAGACATCATTACCTATTTTACTTTTCTGAATTTTAATAAGTTATTATTGAACTTAATTTGGTAAAGCTGCTCATATTGCCCAATATAAAATGCCAAGTGGCAGGTGAACTAAGAAGTCATGGTTATAACATTAACTAAAAGGCTTTTATTAGTCATTACATGGTGATCAAATTACTATTAATCAGTGATTGAATGGAAATTAAATGTTAATAAATTAAGCAGTAATTGAATACAAATGAAGCAGTATTGTAATCAAATTTTCAAGAAAGGTGGGAAGGACTACAGGCCTGTCAGTCTCTGTTCAGTACTTGGTATGGGGGTTATTGAAAAACATCATAAGGGCAACTCAGTCATTGGTCACAACTCAGTCATTGGTCCCAGCCAGCATGAGTTCATAAGGGGAAAAATCTGTTTACCAAACTTAATTTTCTTTTACAATGTAACCTACGTAGTTGACCAAGCAAAGCCAGTTGATGTAATCTTTTTTGGATTTCTCTAAAGCTTTTGATACTGTTTCTCTCAGGACCCTTCTGGAGGAAATGTGCAGCCCACAGCTGGATAAACACATCATATGGTGGGTGAGCAGCTGGCTCCTGGGTTGGGCACAGAAGGTCACAGTGAATGGAGTGACTTCAGACTGGTGATCTGGCACTTGTGGGGTTCCATCTTAGGGACAGTGCTCTTTAGAGTTTTCAAAAATGGCCTCTGAATGTAGATATTAAATAAGTTGTCCTACATGAATTAACTTCACCGATTATGCTAAATTAAGAGAAGCTGTGGACTCCCTTGAGAGTAGAGAGGCCTTGCAGAGAGATCAGGATAGACTAGAGAGCTGGGCAATCACCAGCCATATGGAATGTAAAATGAGAAAATGCCAGCTTCTGTCTGATCTAAAGTAATGCTGCTTGAATATACAAAGTGGGGAGCAAGAGTCTGAAAAGCAGACATCCAGAAAGAGATCTTGGGGCTTGGTTTTTCTGGCAAGTTGAAGATGAACATGAGCCAGCAGTGCCCTGGCAGCCAGGAGGGCCAGTCCTGTCCTGGGGTGCATCAGGCACGGCATCACCAGCCAGGCAAGGGAGGAGATTGTCCCACTCTGCTCTGCACTGGGACAGCCTTACCTTGAGTGCTGGGGGCAGTTTTGGGATACACAATTTAAATATCTAAATATCTTTTTATCTAAAGCTATTAGAGGGGGAGGGTGACCAAGATGGTGGTAGGTCTCGAGGGCAAGGCTTCTGAAGAGTGGTTAAGGTGACTTGGTTTGTTCAGCTTGGAGAAGATAAGGCTGAGGGAATGACCCATCACAGTCAGCTCAGGCTGGTTCTGTGAGCTCATGGTAGGGCATAGCCCAGATTCCTTAGTTCCTGTGAAGACCTGGCCTAGCAGAGTTCTGCAAAGGAGGACAGACTTCAGTCAGACCTTCTTGATGATGTCTGGATCAAAGCACTCTCCACTCAGAATGGGTTCATCCATCACTGACTTGCCAAACAGGAAGATCTCTAACAAAAAAAAATTAGTAAACATCTATCTACCTATCACAAAATTAAAGTCAGTGAGGATTTTCAACATTTTCAATGTTGGTAGTTACATTTTTATCATACTCCGTGGAGGTAAGCATTTTTATCACTGTAAGCAGCAAGAGCTCTCTGTGGTCAAGTACTTACTTTAAAGACTAAAGTAAATACTCAAATTCAACTCGATATTAAGGATCATTTGCTTTGAATTTCAATTTGGGAAAGGGAGAAGCAAAGAACAGTAATTCCTTTTAATTAAGGTGCATTTTATTAACGTGCTTTATCTGAATCTGAATCTGAAATTTGAAGATAGTCACAAAGTAAGATATTTTGGAAATTACAGTATTTTTTCTATGATAAACAACCCTGTACTGGTGTTATTGCTGGTAAGGAGATAAAGTGCTGTGCATGTGTAATGCCTTACTGAGAGCAGCTGTGTGTATAAAAAAAAATCTCAGAGTTTCTGAATTTTTTCCCTTTTCTATGTTTCAATCTCTTTTGAAAAATAAGTGATCCTTCCAGAAAAAAAAAAAAAAGTACTGTTGACATGAAAAATGTTATTTCATACTAACTACGACTCTAATATATGTATTATCTAATACCTGGGTTTTTTTAACCAGGTATCCCTAGGAACTTTTTTCAATTTGTAGTTGTTCTCCTTAGTACAGGCTGCCTATCTGATGTTTGTAGAGGCTTGTTAGCTTTTTGGTTGGTGGTTTTCCTACTTGCTGGATACAGCATGAGAGCCTTAGCCATAGGAATTAAATACTTTATGATTGCTGCAATTAGTAATTCTAGGTGGTGTATGTGGCTTTACATGGACATGTGCATGCACGTGCAGTCGCAGTAATTAGCAGGTTTCTTGTGTGTAGAAGTGACTGAAAGTGGTTTTTTGTGCTGGGGAAGCATAGGAGCTCTCCTTGTGTGCTTCTCAGAAGCTGTATGCCAGTTCATTGTTCTCTTTCCACTTGTTAAAGTGTTACAGAATTAGGACACTCTTACTTGCATTATGGCATACTTAAATTATGGTACTTGGACCAGATTTCTTTGTTGCTGTGGGTATGTCTCGATTTTCCTTTCCCTAAAGTGACTTTAAGAAATGTCTGGAGGCAGGAGAAAAAAGCATTTACTGCTCTACACTGCTAGAAGAAGATGAAACTTGATCTTCTGTCTATTTATCACTTTGTGCTGTGTGTTACACATTAATGTACTAGCTAATCTCTGGCTATTGATGGAGAATAGGAAAAAGCCAAACATTTTACCAATTTTCTTCTTCTTCACATGGTCTGGTCTGCAAACACACATAATGCTATGGTAAGGATTACTTGAATCCAGGTTTCTGACTAGAGCATTCTTTATGAAACTTGCTTTGTGAGTGTTCCCCATGCTTATCTTTAGAGTGAAATCTAAACAGGCCCAGTTAGGACTTTCCATCTCTCATAAGTTCTAAAATGTCTTTGCCTTCTGGCTCTGCTATATGCCCCAGTTACATCCTGCTTTTTCTGCCGAACTTGGGTGATATTTCTGCACCATTTTCTGTCTGAAGATGGACTGCATGTAAAATAAACCAAGTGTTCAATATACTGTTCTCAAGTGTCTAGTCAGGAAAATTTGATACCACTTCAGACCAGTCAAAGCCTAATTTAGACTCATGTATGTGTGGTTCTTGTGTGAGTGCTCTTCAAATGAACAGTAACAGCGGTAGGCTTTGAAGCCTGTATTAAGTGCAGAGCGGTCATTTAAGTGAGCTCTGAGCGTACAGTACACTGAGCAGTAACAAGAGAATGTACTGCTTCTTGGGAATTGGTACACTTGAAAAAATGGACTGCATGAACTCACAGGCCTCTGCCTACAACTTCTGTGAGTACCCACTCCAGAAGTCCTACATTGCACTTCTACTCTGGAGTGACCCAAAGTATCTTGGAAAATGTGATTTGTCTTCACTTCTAGGTTTCTTTAAGCCATCTCCCATGTGCTTACATATGCATGCATATACAGAGTTCAAGTCATCTAAACAAGCTAATAATAGAGAAATTATAAAAGGGCTAGAGAACAATTATTAATGACTGGTAAGGCCTTAAATGATAGCAGGTTAAAAATACCCAGTTCTGTTGCGCTTCAAACAAAAACCTATTTCTGTTTTGTTTTTTGCAAGCTGTGGAACTGAAAGTTAAAGCAGAGACATCCTGCTGACACATTCTTGCCATTTGCAGCATGCATTGTCACATGCAGAGGAGGACTTTAACAGAATAATTCATCTGGCTTTTCAGATGGCTCCATGTGAATCCTGGGTAGTTTCATGGGGTAGCAGTGAAATTGACTTATCCAGCCCCACAAAATGTAAGACTGCTTTTGCTTGCTGCTCTTGGTCTCATAATTGTTTTGCACTTGAGTGGGAGGTGAAGAAGTGATGTCCAGGTGTTAGATAAATTACTTTTAAGTAGAATTGCCTTGTTAAGATTTAGGCTTTGACATTCTTCTGTGATCTCAGACCCAAAGGGAGGTTGACAAAGCCTGGGGAGAAGAATGTACTGCTGATAGTGGACAAAAACAAAGCACAGTTTATGTGCCACGAGGACTTTTGGCACAACTCCTATGATAAGGAAGAAACTAATAAAGCAAACACAGCAACTGTGCTGAGACCAGCTCCAACTGGGTAAAAAGTAATCCTGGAAGAGGGAGACAGGGACCACTGACTCACAGCCCATGAACTAAAGAAACTTACCGATTCAGGAGAAAATCTGAGCATGTGAGCTACTTAGCATGAGAATCATTTAACCAATAAAAGATGTAATACTAATTAAAGATACCTGTGTAACTTACAGCAAATGAACTGTGCTTTCTGTGTTTGCTGAAATGTATAAATGGTGTAAAATTTTGATGATTGGGGAGCCAGCCTTTAGTGGCCAAAGCTCATGCTTTGCACAAACTAGAATAAAAAGATAGGGATCCCTTGTCTCAGTGTGTAAATTGTCACTGCACACCAGGGACAACAGAAGTACAGCAACAATTTACTGAAATGCATTAAAAGGTCTTTAGAAATAATGTTACACTTGTGTTGCACTGCTGTTTTACAGTGGCTGGTTAAAAGCTGAAATAGTGGTGTTCCACAGTGATACATTTTTTGATGTGAAACACTCTACTATTGAGAGTTTGCCTCTGTGAACTCTTGCACTTTTAATGGCCTTTCTTCTCTTGTTCACAGTTCCTTCCTCTGTCCCAAACTAAACTTGAATATTGCTTTGATGTGTTAGCTTCCTGTGGAAAAAAGAACATTTTAAATGCTGTGAGTAATGCTTTTAATCTACTGTCATACTAAGAACAGGTGAGGGTCCCTTCAGTATCTTGTATGGTCTGCCATGTAGCATGTTGTGAGCATAGACTGTTCCATTCTCTCTAATGCTGCAGTGTTTTTAAAATTATGGTCTCCCTGGATGCCAATGCCAATTACTGTAAATCAAGGCAATAATAATAATAACAATTGGGCATTCTTCAGGAAGGTTAGTTTGCTTGGGGGTTTCTTTCCATTCTTGACAGAAATGGTACTTTATTGACAGTTTGCCTTGAACCATTACTTTCCCCTGTTCACTTTTTTCCTCCCTGGTATTACCTGTAAGAAGGAACAAGGAGGCTAGCTGAGAAAAGCATTGTTTTTCCTTCTATAGAACTTGCTACTTAAGAAGAAAATGTTATTGACCACTTAAAACCTTGTCTAACAGCCATTTTTTTAAATGCAAATGGGAAGTTGGTATGAAATAATATTTTCTAAACCATAGGAGTGAATTCTCAAAGGCTTCTCACTTGTTCTTAGCTGGCTGTTTTTGGAGGTGGGGCAAAATATGCCTAGACTATGTCTTAGGTAGGACACAGAATGTATTTATTAAGTCTGTGGTTTGCCTTCCTGTTATTTAGTAAAAAAATTTGGATTATTAGTTTTCTATTAGTCTTTCTAAGTTTTCATAGTGCAGAACTATTAGTGCTGTGGTTTCAAGAGAAGTAGGTTGCTGTGGGCATATAAGTGTGGGGAATAGTATGAGCTATGAATTGGCTGGTTCAGAAAGATGCACTGAATCCATATATATCAAATGTAGTTATTAATTAAAGACAGGAAGAAGCTTTGAAAAGAGCTGGACAAGAAGAATTTTAATATGACTAGGTGGTACTGTCTCATTTGTTGGTTCTGTGCCCAAAATAGTAAGTACCTTTCAAGGGCTGGATCCCTCAACTGAAATAAATAAATGTAAGTGAAGGGCTACAGAGTAAAATTCAAGCAGTTGCAGATGGGAGTGAAAAAAAAAAAAGAAGAAGTAAAAATATTTAAAATCTTTCTGCTTTAAGGTCACAGCTGGCACTTGCAAATGTGTTTACTGTCACCTTCATAAGCTGTTCTTTCCTTGAAAGAATTGTGTGCTTTCCTGCTATCCCCTTCTTTACAGCTCCCTCTCAGGCTATCAGGAACCTGATAAGGAAAACCTATTATTTCTCCTTAGACACTTCTGTGGTTTCCTTTCTGTATCTTTTGCTGCTCTCCCATGTATTATTCCAGGTGGGTGGGTACATTTATTGCAGGGGACCTTGTGATGGCTTCCTACAAACTGAAAGCACAAAAGCTGGAGGTGTTCAGAGAAAGATGTGATTGTTCCTAAAGCTAGACTCTGTACTATTAGCTACAACAACAGTTAAAAAATCAACCTATCTCCTTTAACTAAAGTGTAAATAGTAACTCTATACCATTCCCCTGTTTTCAATAGTCTTTCAATACTTTAACTCAGAAGCTGATAACTCTTATAATAGTAATTGTTTATGGCTATTAGTTTGTGTTGAGCTTCATTTGAAGTACAACCTATTTCTAAGTTGCTTAAGGAAATATACTAATGAAAATAATTTCAGTATTAATAGGGGTGAAAAAATAAGAACTGATTCCAAATGACTGATAATACCAAAGCAAAGCCCTACAGTCTTACCACTTTAGTAATTTTGTGAAAAACTGTTACAAAGACATGAATAAAATAACCTTTTTACAGAGTCAGGACATATAAATTCAGGTTTTAAAAATGCACAAGAAAGTCTAACTCAGACTTTGAAGAAGATTGTTAAATGTCTTGAAACTAAACCCTAAGGGACTTGGGAAGCACTAAGGCAGAATCAATATGAGAAAATTACGAGGAAGTTAAAAAAGGATTTCAGCCTTATTCAGGCTATGTTGATGGTGAATGTTGTCTTTTATGTGGCAAGAGTTATTTGCAGCTCAAGTATCTCAGGGTTTGGAAGTGCAGAGCATAATTGCTGCTTAAAAATCAGTGTCAAAGTGCCCAGAAGTGTCTGTTCTAGTAGGAAATGGAGGAGGAGTGCTTCTGTAAGTTCAGTGCCCTGATGAGATAAAGTTTTTGATATAAAATTCATGAATGGAGGGAACTTTCTCTGTAGGTTGTCTTTGTTTAAAACCTCTTGCTTCTTGTAGATTGTTTTATTTCAAAAAATTAGACTAGCAAATGAATAAACACCTCTCACTTCCTTTGAGACCTGGAGAGTCTCCTCTGGTTGCTACAGCTGAGCTGTAAGTGTATTTAAATTAATACACCTTAGTCCTCCCTTCATTTGTAGTTGCCACATGACTTTATTTAGTCATCATCAAGAGGAAATAGTGTGGCTACAATAGAAATTTAAGGTGCAAAATGTGAAAGAAGTCTTAAAAATACACTCAGAGATGACAATTTTCTACTTTCAGCTTGCAGGATGGAAAGAAATTATAGTTTTTCAAATCCTTTAAGGCCAAAAAAACCAACTAAATCAAAATACCCATAGGATTAATGTATTTATCATAGGATAAATCTCCTATAGGAAGACTAACTGGAAGGTTTCTTTCTTAAGTACTTGAGACTAAAATTCTAGTAGGGGTCTTGGTCGTGACTTTGTGCCTACATGTGCTTCTTACGGCACATCATGTTGTGATATGACATACCATGGCATGGCATGATTTTTGTTCATGATTTGCTTTTTTTTTTTTTTTTTTTTTAACCCTTTTCCCCCCCATTCTTCTTAAATAGTACTTTGGGCTTTGGAGCAAGCCTAGTTAAATTCAGATTTTTTTTTTTCTATAATTTTTATTTTCTTCTTCCTGTGGTTGTATTTGTTTCAAGTGATTGTCAAAGAGCGTTGTTACCACATTTCCTGTGTAAAGCCACAGTGAACGGTACACAGTCAAAGGATATAGAAAATTCACCCTTAAAAGGATGCCTTTTTAAAAAGGCCAGACTGTTCTCAAGCTGTATATTTAATAAATAGTTTTATTCTAACTGACTCTCCACAGTATATTGTATATTCCTGCTTGTATCAGTTTAGGTAAATGCTGTCTAACCTGTTCTATATCAATAAATGTGAAAAGCTCAGAGGGAAAATAGATATCTTAGTTTACCTTTCTGTAGGAATCTCCTGTTCCCCTCTGGGAAGGGGTGGGGCGGAACCAGGAAGCCACATCCAATGGGACACAGGTGAGGAGAGGGGGGAGCAGGTCAGGGAGAGCCCATCACACCTGAGACTTAGGGAGGAGGGGAAAGGTGTGTGGAATAGACCAATGTGACATAACTCCATAGTGCAATATAAAAACTACTCAGGTTAATTAATTTATTTATTTTTACAAATTCCCAATCACCCATTGCAAAACAACAACTAAGTAAGCTATTTAGTGCATCACAACACATTTCCTCCTTTCCTGCTCTGTACTTTTCTCACTGAAAACCTAATACTACTTTAGTAAGAAAAATGGGTGATAATGTAATAAAATACGCTTTGCCCACAAATCATTAATGCAGTGCTTGCACTTCTTGACTTTATGACTGATATTTAAGAATAAGCAGTAGTTTTGGTTTCTGCCTTAGACCAGCCACTGTGGAATAAACCTTAGGGTGAAGAAAATTGCCTTATTGGTGTTTCACTTTAAATTTTAAACAATGTATTATTTTTAAAATCTTGATTTCTTTATATTTAGAATTTCTATAAACATTATGAAATTGGTATCATAACTAAGGTATAAAAGCATTAAGATGCAACAAAGTTGTTCAGCATGATAATCCTGTGTGTTTTTGTAATGTGAATCATACACTCTAAAATAAGTTGCATTCAGAGTTCAGAAAGTTTACATGGGAAAAACAGATTGGGCTTTCACCAGTCATTGCTCTGATAAATTTCTGGTTCAGACAGAATAGTTGTCTTGTCTTTTTAATGTGAGCTCTACAGTGTTCTGCCACTCTGGTTTTGCTCTTTGCTCAGTTTATGGTGCTCAAAGGGTGGCAGAGCTATTCCTGTGAAGTGTGTTCTTCAGCCTCTGTTGTGCTCTTCATCTGGCAGGTCTGCACAGACAAATGCAGCAATACTGCAAACAATGCCATGTTAGGGTGATGAGACACTGGCACAGGGTGCCCAGAGAAGTTGTGAATGCCTCATCCCTGACAGTGTTCAAGGCCAGGTTGGATGGGGCCCTGAGAAACCTGGGCTGGTGTAAGGTGTTCCTGTGGAAGGGAGGCTGGAACAAGATGATCTGTAAAGTCCATTTTAATCCAGACCATTATATGGTTCTGTGACTCAAATCTTAATCCTATGAAAAAGGAGGGAAATACTGCTTGTATTTTGAGACCTCATTAATTGCAGCTAGGCTTGGGATGCAATTCCTACCTGCAAGTTTTGCAGGAGCAATTTCCCATGAGATTGCTAGTGTGCTAATATTACATAATTACCTGACTAGAAGCTGTAGGCCACTATGATTTTTCTTTCTTTCTTTATATAACCAATAATTTGGAAAAGAACAGTAGAATTTTCCTGCTTCAACTTGTTCTTTAAACAAGCAACTAACAGTGTAAGAGAAGTTTTAGTGTGTTGTCATTAACATCACAGCACCAATGCACCTTTTTGCTTTCAGCTTAATCGCTTTTTTTTTCCATATTGGTGCAACAGATTTATACTTGATATTCATATGAACTTGATTCCTGTAAAAATAATTTTTTTAGTGGACTGGGAAGATGTATGAAATTCCAGAGCTGTAAAAAATATTGCTAAGGACATGTTTGCCTTTTAAGAGGTGCAGTTAATGTCAGTTTTCTCCAGACATACTGATATGTTAGCTGTGTGTTTTAATAAAAAGTCAAAAGATTGAAGAAGTGTTAGTGGTTGCAGAACTACCAAATTAAAGGCGAATGCAGCACTTTACAGGCTATAGAACTAAAAATGCCTTTTCAAGAATTAACATGTAATCAGAGATTATTCTTTACAATCATTAGCTTGGATTTGTCATTTGAAACCTTTAGATCTAAGACAGGGAGTTAGTTTTGACTGTCCTGAAGGTCACAAGTCCTGCATGCAGAGAGCAGCTGTGTAGAGCAAGGCTTCTGTGCCCTTGGGTATTCTGTGACCAGGAAGAGCTTTCCAGGCTCACAGGTGCCCACACAAGCCCTTCAGGTTTGCTCCCAGGGCTTCAGCTCTGCACAGTGCTAGGGGCTGCAGTGAGCTGGAGGAGTGTGCCAGCTGTCAGTGAACAAACACAGAGGCAGATCAACAAAAGGAATCTCCCAGCCCTTCAGAGTATGTTTTCTGTACTTGGGTGTAACAGGAGGATCCAAGTTAACCCTCTGTAAGAACAAGAATTTGGTGTGTTAGTTCTGGACTTAGTCAGAAAGAGATTGTAAGGAAGCAACAAGTATCATAATTTTAGAAGTCACAAATCAGAGTATTGGGGTACTTGCAGAGCAAGAAAAGCTGACTGTACAATATCCATTCCTTGCTCTAGCAGCTTAGAATATATCAAACTTCAAAATACTAACTTTGAGTGTTTGATTTCTCAGTTCCTCATAATCTGAACAGCTAGCACTGAGGAAGCATTGCTGTGTTTCAGAACAACTTCATATCTATCTTAGAAGTAAATCAACCAGCTCTTAAGGAGACATAAGCTGTACAAACATGGGACTAGAATTGTCAAATGTTACATGCTTAGCAGGAGTTAACATACAAATCAAATTTAGAGAAGAATTTTGTGGCATGCAAATTCTGAGCCTGTAGAGAACAGCAGAGTATTTTTCTGTCAAGGTGGTCTTTGTTACTCTTGCTATTTAATGTTAATGAAATTTTCAGTCACCAGAATAACTATGAAAATGGCTGTGAAGCCACCTAAGTGTGGAGTGAGAACTTCTGTAGAGACTTCTATTTTCATTCTTGGGCTTCACACTACTGATTGTTGAAACCTGAGTTTTATTACAATTTCTTGATTCATTCATGAGATTTAGATGGTGATCTTTAAAGGAGGAAAACCATCTTTTAAGTAGTTAAAATGTGTCATGTTAGCACTGTTCCAAGACCTTTTTTTAAGTGCCTAACAAGCAAAAGGTTCTATAGAAGTATATTTGTCAGACCAGGGTTTCGGTTTCCTTTTCTAGGTTTCCTTCTTGCCCTCAAGGTCTCCTGTTTAAAAAAATTGCTTTGTTTTATATGGTATTAGCAATAGGGTAAGCTAGCAAATCATATTCCCCCCCCCCACACCCCACTTCCTGTTCTGATCTTTAAGCAAGGAATGTCAGAAACAGGCTGATAAACCTAATTTTGACAGTATCAGTTGATTTTTCAAAGCTAGGAGACAGGAGTACTTTAGATGTGATTTTGCTATTTAGATGTTGTTCCTGCAGCATGGATTTTTTTTCTCAAAGAGCTTCAGATAGTGTCTTAAAAGCCAAGAAGTGTGAGAGCTTCCCAAAAGCTTTGGAGATAGAAAAGGTTCTGCTGTATTCTTTTTGTGCATGTTTAGACAGCATTTGTGGAAAGTACATGGCTAGTCATGGCCACGTAGTGCAGTGACTTGGCACGTATGTAATAAATGAGGGACAGAGCTAATGAAGGTGAAAGCAAAGTGGAGATGCTCTGCCACAGAATGTGTGTACTGCTACATGCATGGAGCCTCCAAAGAACTTCACACTGCGAGGAATTGCATAGAAATAGAAATTGCATAGTTGTGCAAATGTTTGTGTGAGTGAAGATGCGGTTTTATAAAGAATTATTAAGGAATATGCCTGTAAAAACTTCTGAATATTCATTATCTCACTTTGCAAGTAAAGTTTATGATGTGCGGCAAGATAACTGAAGTCTCACAGGAATTTTTATTGCACTCCTACTGAAACAAACCAGAATGGAGGTTTACCAACAAGCATAATTTGAGCAAAGGAATGGTTGGAATCTGAAGCCTCATTTGTTCCACTTGAGGAGTTATAGAGGTTTAAGGAAATAATTTCAAGGTCTACAACTAATACCCTATTTTGAAGTCAACTGTAGCATAGGATAGAAGGGGGTGGAAGGAAAGAAAATACATTGTGTTGACCAGATCCAGCCATTTTGCAAGTATTCTATAAACAGAACTGTATGTGTTTCCTGAACATTTACGAGACCATACCATTGATTGACAATTGTCTAACCGGGTTGAGGTTAAATACCATTTAAATCTCACATTGTGAGTGTATGATGAGAAGTATGTGTGCTTTGGGAAGTATAATGTGTTAACAGGCACAATTCTCTAAGAAGATAAAGGTGTGTATGGGTAATTATCACTTTCTGAAATGACATTTGAAAGTTAGAAACAAACCAAGATGACTGCCAAAAGTTTGAATGCCAGTTCTTGGTATCACTTCACCAAACCAAAGCTGGAATGTAAATGGATTTATGGTATATGCCATTTCTGGGAGTCACTGTAGAAAAAAGTGTATTACTTGTTTACTGATGTCTTTCAATCTGTGATTCGGGGTATTACCAAGAAATCAGTGGTGTGGGTGGCTGGCTTGGACCTTAAGATTCTTTGTATTCTCTCTTTTTGATTAATGTACTTCTGTTTTCAGGTTCATGTAACGCTAGGGACCAAAGAAGCACACGTAATATTTCTCTGGTGCTGGGATCAACCTTCTGGAAGAAGACTCTACAATAACTTTTTGCCTTCAAGTTCTTTGTCCTGGGACTGACTTGTCTTTGGAGAAGAGCTCATCAGAAAAGAAGATTTTCACATTGGAGCCATTAAAATTAAACCTGTTCAAAGAACTTACTACCTGCACACAGACTTACAAAGGTTGAGTCCTGCTTTTCATCTGTGTTCCCACTTCAGACTGTAAACGATGAGTGAGTTTTGGTTGTGTTTCAACTGCTGCATTGCAGAACAGCCTCAGCCTGTAAGTATAAGTATCAGTACTGCCTTGTTTTTATATAATTAACTAAATTGTTCACATTTTTTAGTTTTCTTATGTTACATTTATTTTATTTTTTAAGTAAGTCTGTTTGGCCTGGTGAGAATTAAGCAGTTAACTGATAACCTGCCTTAGTAGGGATCAAAAAAAGTCCATTCTGAACTACTGTCACTTTCCTGTCCTTGACATCAAATCTATCCAAAGTCTTTGGAAAGAGCCTATATTTGTTGGAATTGAAAAGGAGGGAAAGGGAAAAGGGTGGTGAATATGTAAACTGTCTTCCTAGAGTAATACCTTTTTAGTGGAGATGTGCAAATGTCCTCACTTCTGTGTGATTTAAGGCCTGCTTTTGGGTGTGGTTAGACAATGGTAGTAGAAGAAAATGATTACATTAAAAAATCCAAAGTCAAATCGAGTCCTTCAACACCTTCATTTAAAAAAGTATTTAATCTTTGACTCTTAGGTTAGTTTTTATATTAAATCTTTGAAGAGTGAAGGGATGCATTCATATTATAAATACTTTCTTAAAAATAAAATTTAAAATGATTGTTGTGTGAAAAAGTACACAGCAAATTATTAGATAAAAGAAAATTTCAAAGCATATGTTAGGAAAACAGAAAATACAGAAATATTCTTTGTTTTCATATATTTTTAAGTACCTTTAGAGTATGTTTCCGAGTCCAGTGCTGTTGGAAGAAATTCTTCCTGTATGAAGGCCAAATTAACCAGGAATGTGGTTAGGACTGTGAGTAAGATCATTGTATGATGTGATATCCAGATCAAGCTAAAAGCACTGTCATTTCTAATAGAAATATATCTATGTATTCTATATAGAAGTGACAGTGGTCATACAAGAGCTTTATAAATATGTTAAAAAAAAAACAGTTACTGCTGGTAGTATTACAGTAAGTAAGAGAAACCCAGAGTGAATAAAGAAACCTTACATATACTCAGCTGCTAATACTTTGCTTTAGGGAAACTAAAGGATTGAATAAAAGCACCTCACGTTAGGCATTGTCATTGCACAAAGCCTGAAAGCCAGACCAATGGCATACAAATATTAAAGTATGACCATTAACATTTTGAACTAATGAGTGCAACTTTATTTCAGTCTCAGTCAAGCAGAGTTGTGGGAAATGAACTCTGAGATATCAGCATGGGAAGCTGTGATCCTCCTCTCTTGCTTGAATACCATGCAATCCTTTAGAATGCTAATCTGTACTTATATAGAGCCAAAGTTATTTGTCTCTGTTTTTGAACATATATTTGAATACGATGTGACAGTTCAAAGTATTTCAGATAGCAAAATGGCATATTCTGCTAGTTTTTGAGAATCCCAAGGCTCAGTCCTTACAACATCTTGAGTTCTATGATCTCTTGAAGCAGGTGGAGATTGTATATGGAAAGCGGAGGAAAGGGAGGCAACCCACTGTGTTTCTGCTGATACTGTGCATTGGCTTGCTAATCAAAACCTTCCTTGTGTTTAAGATAGTAATAGCATTTTGTTGAGCACTAACCTAGTTTCTGAAATGTGCCTTTCAAGTCTTGTAGGAGACTTGCTTGTTGTGAAGTGCCAAAATCCTTCAGGATATGTCTCAAAAAAAGAGATGTGTGCCCTTCTTGGCATGCTTGATGAAAGGAACTTAGTTGTCCTTGCCCTGCAGTTACTCATCTCATTTTGCTGTGTCGTATTGTACAGCACTTGTTCTGCCATGCTCCGTTGCACTAAGTGGAGTATTTAATCAGACACTTAAAGTAAGTACAGGAATGTTTTTACTTTGAGTAAGTACAGGAATGTTTTCCATTTCTGACAAATAGCAAAGCATGTACTGTAACTCTGAGGCAAATGAGTCTGATAAATGAGACAAGTGATAAACAAGCAGTTTTCCCTGTTTCTGCAGATGTGTGCTTGCATGTTCAAGAGACTTGCTGAAAAACATGCTAGTTTTTAGTCTCAAAATACTGTTACATATTTCCCCATATTCACTGAGTGAAACATGCAAACTTGGATAAAAGTTATGTGTCTGACCCCTGGTGTGCATTCAACTTGTCTGTTGAGCTCAGTTTCTAAGGAAAAATGCCTAATCTGCCCAGTCTCATTCCTTTCATGTGCCTTCTTTCATTTTAACTCCTGCATCATGGCTCGCCTATGTGTCCCAGCCATTTCATGTTCAGCCAATACATGTTGAGTGGCCTTCTTCTGTGGAAGGACTAATATAGTCTTGTTGCAGCACCAACATCCACCAGCCTCTCAAAATAGACCTTGGAAGTGGGAGGTTAATTTGCTTGTTGTTCTGATCAATGTTTAAAATGTTCCTTCTATTTTTAAACTTATATTTATTATGGAATATTGTGAGTCAGAAGTGACCCAAAACAATCATGGAGTCCAGCTCCTGTCCCTGTGCAGGACAGCCCCAGAATTCACTCTGTGTGCTCAGCAGCGTGTCCAAGTGCTTCTTGAACTCTGTCAGGCTGGTGCTGGTGTGACCACTTCCCTGGGGAGCCTGTTCCAGTACCCAGTCACCCTCTGGTAAAGAATCTTTTCCTATATCCAGCCCAAACTTTCCCTGACGCTTCTTCATGTGTTCCCTTGTCACTGTTCAGCAGAGAAATGAGGATCAACACAGCAGGAAAATTTTATCCACATGATCAGTTGCCTGTCCATCCTGTTCCAGGGCCTCATGGCTGTTGTGTAAGGGCACTTGGGAAGGTGAGGCAGCCTGGGAGGGAACTTGCCTGTCACTGCAAGCAGTAGTAACCTGCTTCTATTCTCCCCTGTGTCTCCTAGGTCCCGTTATTCTGCCAGGGGACGTGTTCTGAAATTTTTTTTTTCTAAATATCTTTGGCAGATGCTGATATCTGAGGCACCTTTAATGTCATGGGTAATGACATAAATGTTAACCCTCCTTGCTAGAGGGGGAAATAAAAAAAAAAAATCTTAATAGTTGCAGATTTATGTGGTATTTTTAGCATTCATTGAGCTAAGGTGTTACCTTCTGTCTTGAAATCCAGGATGCCATAATTGTCCTCGCTTTCTGCTGGCAAAATTCTAGCACACTGCATTTGAAATGGTCAAATACAGCATCTGTATTCTTTTCAGCCATAGTGCACTTAACATGAGAACTGTACATGCATGAGTCCTTTCAGTCATTTTTATGGAAGGACACTAAGAACACATTACTTTGTGAATTTCACAGCATACCCCAGAGCAGAACAGCAACAGTGTTGCAGTTATTTACTAGTGTTCTTTGTGGGTCCTTAAATCAAAGATAGTGTTCAAGTATTACCATCATCTTTTAGTGAATTGTATCTTGGTACAGCTTTTAGTCTTTTGTCAGTGCTAACAGGATGCACTGTGCTACTGTGAAATAAAACACCTGTCTTGGAAAGCAGTGTTCTACTCTCTCTCCCCTAAACATTACTTTGGTTGTTAAATATTTCACTTGGTATATCCAAAACGGCAGTACCCACCATCACCAAAGGCACATGTTGGAAGCTGGATCTCTAAAATTCTCTGTAATAGAGTGATAAAATGAAGAAAGCAGGTATTATTCAAAGTAACAGAACTAATTAGGGATGCAGCTGAAGAAAGCATGTTCCTTGTGGTGGCTTCTTAATAGCCTGAGGTTCTTAGCACAGTAGAATCCAAACAAAAGCCAAGGGAGAGTGTTCTTGTATCACCATCTAAGTTTTTTGGGGTTTTTTTTATTCATACTATATATTACCACAATGAAGACTTCAGACAAATAGTTGCTTTCATAATCTGTTTTCGTGATACCAAGGATGAGATATTAATCTATTAATAACTATGTCCCTATTTTCTGGATGGTTTAGGTAGCCTGAATTCAGTTTCTTATGATCTGACCTTTGTTTTGGGAAAAGTAGCACTTTCTGTGATTGTACGTTTTCTTACACTTCCCACTGATATCCTTTCTAGGTTCTGTAAGCTGATTTTATTTCCTAGTCCAAGATCAGTAATTTTTCACATGCTTCCTCTGTGCTATCATCTCATCCACTGCTATGTTTCACTAAACTCTGCCAAATTCCCACTACCAGATGCATTGCTTGATAACAGAAGCTTAGAAATCTTGCAGGTTTTTAGAGGATGTGTCCACACTTTCTTTCTTAGGCTAAGCTTGTTGCCTACACCAGGAATCTGTTATTTTCCTATCCTGCTTTCTTCCTGGTCTGTCCATTTTTAACTTGCAAAGTTAATTTTTGGTCTGAGAAGCCTTTGGTTATGATCTGGTGCACTCCCACCTGACTTGGGCCAAAGCTCAGTACAGCTGAGCTTTTCAGTTTGCTTTGACCTTGCAGTAAAATTATTGCTCTACAAAAAAATAAACTATGCTCTCTTACTTCTGGCTCCAGGCTTCCTTCCCTAGTTAATTTGTTGATGTTTTGTTGCTTGTCTCTTGTTTAGATTATTTCCACTCTGTGTTTTGTCAAGGAGTTGTTAGAGTTTTGTTGCATGCTATGCCATAACTGTTTAAGGTGGTTTGGAAAGTGAAGTTTGTTTAGTGCCTCTTTTGATGTATGAAAGAAGATTGACAGGTAGGTATTTAGAGTGGGGAGGCCAGTCTTAAAAGAGAAGCAGGAAAAAACCCTGCACATTCTGCTGTGTAACTGAATGCTGGATAGTTCAGAAGACATAAGTTATCTTAACAGGTTACTAAGGAAATTATCCACAGATGGATGTTGTCAGCCCTAGCTTCCTTTCTGGAGGAGTCATAGATACAGCTGAGGATACATCTTAACACTGTAATTTATGCAACTCTTAAAAAGGAGAATTAAACATTCATTCATTAAACATTCATAAGGCACCTTTATGTGCTTTATAACTGCAGAATGAATCAACCCCCCAGCAGGCACACATACCACCTTGCTACTTGAAGTACTGGTTCAGGCTCTGTGTTCAGTACTACTGCTCTGTGCAAGTGCAGCTTCCAGTTTAAAATACCTGAACTCAAGCTCTTTTTTTCAGTAAATTCAATCATTCTACTGCATTCAGTAATCCTAGGACAGACTCATGTAAAAGATGACGACCTTAGAGAGCCCTTAGATTTCAGAGTTATCCTTCTGAGTTATGTTTTGAGCTTCCAGTTTAGAGGCTTGAAATTATTTATTTTTCCTATTTAGAGCTATTGTTAGAAGTAGCTTGAGGGAACACCTTATCACAGGGGGAGAATCAAAAAAAGCAGCAAAATGCTTGGCTTTTATTTATCAAACCTGAACTGCTTGTATGACTTTCACCTGATAGAGCTGCTCTGGATGTTTCTTTTACCTTTAAATTAGCCACCACACATCTTAAAATATTTTTGGAGATGTTCAAGTATTAAACTGTTTACAGAGAAAACAAAGGAAGTGTTTTGTGATTATGTATAAATACCTGAATGAAAATTAACTTAATATTTTATGTTCTTTTATTATGGCTGTGAAATTTTTAGCCTTTCATTCCTGATGCTATTTACTTAATATGATACTAGTTGATGACATGGAAAATAACTCTTTGAAGGAGTTTGGAAACAAGAATTATGCCAGCTTTCTGTTGATGATAATGTGTGTTGCCATTATCAACATACTTGGAGAAGGCTGTAATATGCTTTTAATATCTGCAGGCTCCACGGAGCTCAGGCTTTCCACTTAAACATGGGCAGGAAGTAGATTGTGCTATTTGTTGATCAGCCACCAGTGCCAGAGCGCTTGAATTTCTTGTTTCTTATTTCTCTTAAAACTCCAAAGCGAGAAGACCTTTTCAAGGGCAAAACCCTGGTATGAGTCACTGACAAAAGGAGCTTCCACAAGCCCCACTATTGATGCTTCAGAGCAAAGGTTGATAGTTTTGCAAGCACCTTTGTAGACTATGCTGAAGCATTTCCAGTGCAATTTTAAATAATTTTTCTAATGGAACTTGAAGCTGTGAAACCCTGGTGTTTCTGGTGTGCCTTAGTTCTAATGTTTGTCAGTTCAGCTCTTTTATCCCATTCTGCGTTTCATGTCAGAGCAGGGGAGATGGAGAAGCACGAAGATTTAGGGGCATTTCTACTTGCCAACAGCTAGAGGCAGCGGTAATCTGGACATAGCCTGAGAGATGTGCACTTTCACTGACAGTATTTGAAAGTATGCTTTGTGTTAGTACACAGAGAAGTCAGTCGTTGCCCTGGAGCTACATGTTCAGCCTTTTGGCTTTGGCTGCTTTTGATTTGAAAGGGAGCATTGAGATTAGGAGCTTCCTCTGCTTGATATCTTACTGTATTTTTATTGTAACTTTTCTGGAATGGATCTCAGATATTCTGTTGGTGATAATTCTTAAGACCAATATGGAATTTGAAAAAATATGTCTTTTTAAATTGCTGTTTTAGAGATCTTTGCCTGCGCTTGCATTTTCAATTCCCAACATTAGCATTTCACAATGCTGAAAGTTTTCCTTTTTCAGACTGTTCCTCAAACATCTGGTTCTGCAGCTCTTGTGATGATACTTACTTACACAGGAGATGTGCATGATACCAAAGTTCTGATTTAATTTCAATAATGATATTCTTCACTGTTCTCAAAGATTGTGAATTTATAAGGTATCCATTAAGTCAGAGACTTTACTAGATAATTGCTTGTAATTATTTTCTTGCCTTTTTCTTCAGAGTGGCTTAGCTGATCACTCTAAAATGCTGACTGCTGTAATTCTGGGTGAATATCCTGCCACAGGAGGCAGAGTGGGGAAAATAGATTAGTGGAGGCAAGGCAGAAAAGCTGAAGCTGTCAACTGCACTCAGATGCAGATTCAGGGAAGTAATGACTCTCTGAACCCATTGGGTATTTTTTGTTTGTCAAATAATTTTAGAGAGTTTTTTTAGTTACTTGGGTGTATCCTCAAGACAGCTGTAGTTAACTTTAGCCAAGGAAAGATAACCATCTCTCTTTGTGTTTACTCTCTCAAATGAATGTGTAACACTGAGTGATTTTTTTTAATATGTCATGCTCTGAAAGTGACTTGACATTAAAAGGGATGAGGTTCACATGAAATTTTTTAAATAGTTTAAACTACTTTATCTCTCTTATTGCAATTGAATATTCAGCTCGTTCAGGCTTAGAAAGTAGTCTGGGTTTATAATATGTTGTCATTAGCATGGACAGGGTCTTAATTTCTTTTCTCTGGCTTGTGGTATAACTTTTTCAGGGTGAACATAACCACCCCTGATGGTCTGCTTGATAGTGTATGGTAAAGGACTACCTAGTTCACAGTTCATAAGTTTTGGTACTGGGATGTTCTCAAATCAGACTGTTGTGATTTATGTGATTCTCATCTGCTCAGGATGGTTTCAAGTTGGTATGTGGCTGCCATATCTCCAGAGAATGATAAATTTAACTGAGCCCAAACTGTGATTTGTCTTTTTAAGTTTGCCCAGACCAGCCTTTCTTTGCTGACATAGGATGGCATTTCATGCTCTACTGTTCAGCCACCTGGAGTTTTCCATCTCTGGGCCAGACATACAGAGCTCACCTCATCACAGTGCACAGGAGGAAATAGTTGTTGCTTGTTGCTTATCAGCGTCTGCATTCCCTCTGGTTTACATCCACCTCTCTGGGAAATGGTGTAACACAAATCCTTGTACTTCAAGTTTGTTAAAAGAAGTTGTGACCTTTTAAATATTGTACTTACTTAAAGAGTAAAAACATTTCCCATGGACAGTGTGTCATGACCGCTGAGTGTAGGTAAATGCTCTGGAAATTCAGCATTCTTTTATTCTGGCTTCAGACAGCTCCAAGTAGGTTCAAGTCTCACCTTCGCCCAAACCCTCCAGTTCTGTCACTGGTGCTGAGTTCTGTTTTCTTGCAGTTCAGGCTTGACTCATTTGAAGGTTCAACATTGCAATTCTTGTTTTACAGCTGGAAAATGTCAGGCAAGTTATTTGGAGAGCTGTGTGGTGGTCCATCAGTTGCTTCAAAACCTGTGACCTTAAATTAGGAAGGAATGGAAAAATTTGGACGTACAGGATAACATAGTGGAAAATTAATCTAATTTGTATAAAATGGAAGAAAATACTCCCAACAGGATTTATGAATAGATATTATTTGCAGATTATACCATAATTATAGAATTTTGGAGGTGGAACTGATGTCCTGGGAGGCTGACCTGGAACAGAGACTAGACAGAGCTAAAGGAATAAAGTCTGTATTTATTGAAAGGCCTTAATGGAGATACCTCGGGCAGCACAAGAGCCCAGCCAGAGCTACACCCAAGATGGACCCAAAATGGTCACAAATAAGACAACTAGTCATGAGGTCTCAGACTTTTGTAAGTTTTGGTCCATTTGCTTGTTGGAATTAGTTGTCCAATTACACCTGCAGGTTATGAAGTCCCATCCTTCTTTTTTCTCCTCAGTCCACTCTTGTGCTTTTTGGAACTGAAACTTTTAACAGTTGTCCTTGGTCTCAAGCTGGAAAAGGATTGTTTTGTCTACGTACTCTGTTAATACATAGCTCAGAGCTACACATCTGGACAGCACAAAATCTAAAAACTATGAAAGCTAAAACTTAAAGCATATTTTCCCCTTTTAGAGGGGGGAAATCAATTTAAGAAAAACAGTTGCATGAAATGAGTTATTAATCTTTTTCTCATTATGTATATTTGCATAAAACTTGTATTTTGAGGTACTTTTTTTAATTTTGCAAACTGAAAAGCTGATGCTTTCAGGGAATAAATTGCCTAAAAAAAGCACACATGCCTATGTTCATCTGGGAATTAGAGCTCTGTATCAACAGAGTATATTCCTTATGGAAGAAAATTACTCTTATGATGTATATTCTAAATGTAGGTGGCTTACAAGCTAAAATCCACTTCAAGCATATTTCTTGAAAGAAGAGAGAGTAAAACCTACAAAGGACATGTCCTGTTTAACTCTGTTTGGAACACGTTACTTTAAATACAACTTGTTGTACTGCAGTTACTAAAGCCCCATTTAATTCTTAGGCTCTCAGATGGTGGCCAAATAAAGCATTACTTTTAAAATGGGAGAATAAATCCTGCCAGGCACAATTCCAAAGAAATCTGCTGGGATATGTAAACACACATGCACATACATGCACGTGCACGTATGCAACATACCGGATTGCTTGCATTTGTGGCAGCAGCTTGGCATTACTGAACTTGAGAAGAGTGGAAAAATGCCAATACAAGAACAGGCACGCTGATCCACAGGGTAGCAGGCAAAAGAGATTACAGGCCTTTTACTCTCCATGGACGAATATCAAGTGAATGTCTTCTCTTTTTAACATTAGAACTAAACTTTGAAAATGAAATTACTTTGGAGTTTCATAATGCAAAGAAAGGAAGATTTGGGGGAGGAAGGAAGAAAGCTTCAATGTGTGTAGTTCAGGGAATAAAGAAATAAGATTTGTGTGTGAGTTACCTAATTATTGCTTTTTAAAACTATTTTAAAACCTTTAAAAGACGTGGTCATGATGAAAGCATGGATTAAACTGATGGAAACCTAGAAATTATATAGTTGAAGCCTCTTTGCATGGTCCCGCCCCTAAAGAAACAAAATATGTGCCATGCTTCTCATCAGTGAGATTCAGCTCCTCTTTTAAATTCAGGAACAAAATGCCAGCCTTTCCATTATTAAAGATGATTAATGCTCCTGCATAGAGAACACAATGAAAAGGAAGTTCACAACTTTTCATACATTCACACCTAGATTAAAACCTGACAAAAAATTGATTGAGGCATGAAGATAGATGTATGTTAGCTGACTTGGTGGTTAAAGAGCTGAACACTGTGGGAATTTCTGCAGTCTGTAAATTTCAGGTTCTTCTACATAGCAAAGATGTTTTTTTCTGATTTGTGAAAATATTTGTTGTTTTATGGGTGGGATTTTGCTGTTTAGTTGATTTTTGGTTTTTGGTCAGTGTTGGTTGGTTGGGGTTTTTTATTGGTTTTGGGGGGGGGTTTGGCTGGGGTTTTGTTGGTGATGGTGGGTTTTTTTCCTTTCTTTCTGTTGTTGGGGTTTTCTTGTTGTTGTTGCTTAGTTGGCGGGTTTTTTTTTTGTTTGCTTTGGGTTCCTTTTTGTGTTTTTTGGGATAATCTGCTGCAGAAAAACGTGACTGCCAGAGTATTTTCCCTGGTGCTTCCCTGGGATCCTGCTGACTGCCAAGATACTCTTGGATGCTTATTAGTAGTTTCTATGGGGCATGTCTTTTCTATGGCATCATGGTTTTCTTTGAAGGCAGCTCATCTTGGATGCTAGGGCAAAAATTTATTCTAGCTAGATTTTAAAATGGATTATGCTAATACTGGATTACAAGATTTTGGTTCGGATTTGTTTGTTTGTTTTAACTTATTAGATGTTCATTGTAAACTGCTTTTTTGTACCTACTGAGATTATAAAACAAGAAGGGTTTCTGAAGGGACCAGTAGTCACCTGACATAACTGCTGCAAAACAAATGCTGTAACATCTCATCCCCTGAGTCAGTGAAATTATTCTTCTTGTATACTAGTAACATGTTTTACAATATCTTTGTCTGGTTTTCACTGCCTCTAAACTAGACACCTGTGTGAATAATGTTCACTTTGTTTAGTAAGAGAAAACAGAAGAGCTTACACCACTCTGCTCTATCATTATGATAGGAGAAATGACCATGTACCCTGCAATACCTTACATTACATGACGCTTTACATAATTGAGTGTTCTAGAATTAGTCAGGTCACATTATTTTCCAGTGAAAAGGAAAGAAAAATGATAAAGGGAGTGAGATTTTATTTGGTATTGGTGTGTTTGTAACTTTTGTCTAAATGACCAGCAAAATTTTCCCTTTGAGTGATGCTCTGAGACTGGTCAGGCTGTCAAACCTGTTTTACCATAGAGTTGTTTTTGATCAATAAAATGTACATGAAGTGGTTGACTCTGACAAGGAATCACTTTTGAATTTGAAGTTGCCATCTCTACAAGCTCCCACTGTGTTCAGAGAGTCAAGCTGAATCTTTTTCTCACACTGGTACAGTAAGCTTACTGTGAACAATCCCCCAGCTTCAGCTCCCTGGAATTTAGTAAATAATTTGGTCATGCCCAAGAAGGGAATGAATTCAGCTTAGGTTCTTAGCAATGTTGGCTCTGCAGGCATTGCAGGGGTGAGTATTACTAACAAAGTATTTTTTATGACCAAACGTAGTGGCCACTTATTTTTGTAATGCCTAAGACAAGAATATAGTAGGATATGTGGACTGTGCTTTGACTGTTACCCCAGATAAACAGCCACAAGCAAGTTAATGTGGTTTCATTTCTTAAAAGGAAAATGAACTGTAACTATACAATTTTTTAACACAGAAGTGTGGTCTGAAAGTAAACCTTGCTGGGAAACATTTGAGAAGGGCAGAAAGGTTTGAATTTCTCAATACTTTTATGTAGTAGTCCCTTAGGGGTTGTGTTGAATATCATTATAATGCTGAACCCTAATTTTTTTTAGCTTTGCAGCTGGAAAGTAAACATCTTTGTGGTGGTTTTAGTGGAGAATTTTTTTGCTTGCGTTTTGACAAATACTGGATTAATAAATGGTACTGAAAATGTATTTGCACTATTAGTATGTGCTAAAATGAACTTCAAAACTTAAGAAATTGTCTGTAATGATATTACAGAGAAAACCAGTCACTTCTTGTCCTAAATTATTTTGATGTAGTATACATCTCTTTTTAGTCTAAAACTAACACAATTAAGAAGCATATGTCCATGTCTGTACATTACAGCAGTTGTAGGTGGCTACTCTAAGGCCTCTGTTCAAGGACATTGACAGGAAATGGAAACCTGTTGAGATAGTGAAGCAAGGTTTAGGCATAGAAACCATGCAGGAAATCCAGAAAGAAAATTCAATTCTTGCAAATTCTGTGCCTTGATCATGGAAGCGTGCTTCTGGGTGGTGTAGCCTGATGACAGTATGGCATAGGGAACTCTTAAAATAATAGAAAATGGTCAAGATTTGGCAGCTGTCATGCTGCCAAACCAGTGGGTTCAAAACTTTTTTTAATTAGCATAGGTACCATAGTCCACTGAAAACCTGGGTGTTAGTAAAGGGTACCTATCCTGTTACCTATCCTGTACCTATTCAGGTTATGAAACAGAGTGGTGGTAATATTTTATCTTGGTCATTGGCATTTTTCTTTAACATAGGAACAATATCTATCTTCCTACCAAAAATTACTATTCATTTCTGTATTCATAGTTCTAGTTGTTAGGAAGATGGAGTTATGTTCTGTCTTTTTAAATATCACATTGTTCCATTTGCTGAAGAGTAAAATGAAAAAAAAATGAAAAATATTTGCTATAAATAATGTACTGTTATGCAGCCTGTTTAAAATTCTCAGCCAGCTGCTCTTCAGAAGACCTGATTTTACTCTGTATATTCATTGTTCTTTTTACTCTTCATTCTGACTTTGACTGCCAGTCACTGCACATTTATAGCCAAAAACTGATGTTGAGTGTATCTTGGTTTTGGTAGAAGCTGACTACATTTGTGGAACTCTGAAGCAGTGTCCCTGAAGTTGCCAATAATGCATGAACCTGGAAGAATCTTAAATATCTCCATGTTCAGTGTTGCAATACCAAAGCTTCCTGTTCAGCTGTCAAAAAACCATGCTTTCCTGTCATAAGAAGCTCCAATATTTGGTTTTACTCTGGTAAGGTCACCAGACTTGACACGCTCAGAAAATCACACTGTAAATTTCCTGGATTTCTACAGTGAATTCAACTTCAGAATTGCCAGTATTAGGCTGAAAGAATTGTACGTAATGCTATCAAAAATTATGCAAGTAGGAGACATAGACAATAATAGAAAATGTGCTTTTGCAGGAATAGATTTATCCATGGATGACTTGGTGCAGAAAACCTGCAAGATAAGGAAGGATAGGCTGCCACAGAAATGGA
Organism: Lonchura striata; assembly: GCF_050655825.1. Classification (NCBI taxonomy): domain Eukaryota; kingdom Metazoa; phylum Chordata; class Aves; order Passeriformes; family Estrildidae; genus Lonchura; species Lonchura striata. The sequence continues at coordinate 80,431,008 of NC_140740.1, read as the reverse complement.
CTAGTAAGTAGGAAGGTTCTTCGGAATAGTATGAACAGACAACAATACCTCTAGAAATGATGGTGTGATGTTGTTGATACTGCTTGTGAGTGTAGCAGTAAATTATGACTAGTGGATGTACCTGACTTTACAAAATTTCTGCAGTGCAGCTGAATTAAGAGTAAGAAGCTCTTTCTGCTACTGCTCCTGAATACAACTTTTCAGCAACACTGAATGGGACAAGTAAGTTAGAAATACAGGGTTCTTCCTTACTTGATGAAATTGAAATAGTAGTAGTGATTGTTTATACTCAAGACCTGTGGAATTGTGGCATGTCTCAGCAAGACTACACAAAAGGGTCTGTATATGTTTGGAACTGGTGTTTTTCTTTTTATGGGACACTGGACAAATTCCTTTGTTTTGCCAAGGAAAGCAGGACACTTCTTGAAAGGGCTTCCTTTTTATGTTCCTTGTTGTAATAAAATATGTAGGCTTACAGTGCTTGACTTGTTTTCCTACACAATGTCCTTTTGTCTTTATTGTCTGTCTTTTGAGCTTACAGATTTTCAGTGGCACACCGTGTTGCTCCTCCTTTGCTCCCTTGCTTCTGTTGGAACTTGGTAATTAGTTCCTGAACAGTTTCCCTTTTGTCATTTGGGGATATTTGCCACATGTCGAGTATAGGCGTTTGTGTTAGTTACTATTGTGAATATGTAAAAAGCTGAGCAGAAAGCTAATCTAAGTCTAAGCACAGTTGCTGATTTGAACATTCCTTAAGACTTTGTGGTAGACTACTCTTACATAGATGCTTCTAGCCATACTGTGTGTGGGTTTGATGTGTAAGCATCTCTAAAATACCTATTAGGCCATCCCTTGCTAAATTGTCTTGGCTGCTTGCTGAATTTTATTTTAATAATTTTCTGTATAATGTCACCATTTCTACATCAACTGGTGAGATCACCTTTCAAATGCGTGACTGTTTCCCATAGTATGGGAAGAACATGGAAGGCTGTTCGTGCTTCCCTTGTGTAGGTTCTAACTCCTTTTTGCTTTGATGCCTCAAGGACAAGCAAAGACAGACTGTTATAATGTATTTTGGGATGCATTTTTTTACAAAATTATTTGCCTAAAATGAGCTGGATGAACAAACTGACTGTCAAATTTGGGACCTTTGCAAAAGTCCTCACAAGAGCAAGAAATGGGATTGCTGCTGAAGGAAATTTGTGATTCTATGCTTAGATATTCTGCCCTACTACAGATGAGGGTATCCAAGGCCATGTGGTAGCACTCATGCTGAGGATGTAACTGATCAGTTTGTCTTTAGAATAGGAGGGGAGGGACAGCCCCGAGACAATGCTGAGGTCACTCAGGTAACAAATAACTTAGCAAGGAAATGCCAATGGGGGGATCTCCAGAAAGGTCAGTCCTTGTGTGTGTCAGAGTGAGACACAGAAAGCTGTAATGGGATTGCTTCCCTTAAAAAGGGATTTATACCAAAAAAAAAAAAAAAAGTATCTACATTTAGAGCAAGCACATTTTTATAAAACTTCACTGAGAATTAGAGAATTAGTACAGTATGTCATTAGAAAACCAGGAAAATATTCAGGTATTTTTTTGCATATACACATATATATACCAGAAGAAGTTGCTGCTATGTGGGAAAACTAATGCCAAGTTTCTAAGATAATACTCAGGGAGGTGATTAAAAACTCATGAAATGACTATCTCTGTGTTTGTTGATTCCTGAGAATTTTGATACTAAATATTGTGGGTCTGTCTTTACCTAGAGCAAAAGTTCTAGATCTTCCACTCATTAATCCTACTGCTAAAAATTAAATTGTGCCATAACATATGAAAATCCATTGTTTCCCAGTAAGGCAATTGCAGTGAGTTGCATAAAGAGATTTTCTGAAAGTACCACTGATTTATTGCTATAGTTAAAGGTGAATCACAGTGTGCAGGCGTGTGAGAACATATGGCAGTGCCTTTAGGGGTATTACCTTCAGTGCAGTGGATGCTTTAGCTGGTCCAGAGAAAGTGTTAGGCTTACTGAGGGATTGGTTTTGTAATGATGAGTGTGAGGATCCTATGTCTCACAGTGGCTGTTACCTGTTTGGAGGTCATATTTCAGTTTATTTTTTGTTCTTTTGGTTTTCTGCAGTGGAATTTTGTATATGCATATTACTGCATTGCAGAAGATTATGTAGAGTGTGCAGAGGAGTAGAGAAGACTTGCATGTAATGTACTATACGCAACATGTGTGCTTCCATTGAGATGCAAATGTGTTCAGACACTTGGACACACAGGACATTACAAACCTCTTTAAATGAGTCAGCTAAGTCTAGGAAGTCTTATTACAGCATGGAAGATAATTTCTTAAAACAGTTTCAATGCTTAGCACACCCAAGACTTTTGTTTGTGTTGTATCTGTGGGGGGGAGACATACATTTGACTGAGCAGGAGGGGCTACATGTTGTAGTCCTGGCTGCATCCTTTAGAAAACTACAGTTCTCATCATGCCAGATGACCTTTCAGTTATTTCCTGTGTTTTTGTTGGGAAATGTCAATAAGCAAATGGAAAGAAAGCTCAACATGATACAGGTTATGGCATGCTCTCACCAAGACCTTGGGATTTGATTTTTATAAGAAGCTATTAGAAGTTTCCAGAAAGTTTGTGCTGTGCTGAGTCCTTTAATAATTTGTTTAACCTCTCTTTTATGTTGTTAGCATTTTGCATTACAGGGGAGAATATACAGGAAAGTCAGTTGCAGTCTGCTCTTCATCACCATCTGAAGCTAGAGGCTTGTAAAGTAGTCTAGATGACAAGACACCTCTGGATGCCATGTGGTGCAATGCAGCTGCTCAAAGCAGAACCAGCTAGATTTGACTTTTGCAGGATCAGGACCAGTTATGTTGTGGGGATCTCAAAGGATGGACATGCATATTCACTGGGTTTTTGGTCAAGTGTTTGACCACCTACATAACTATTCATTTATTTATATGTTTAATTGGTGTTTTCTATGTTGTAACTTTGGGCTGTGGCTTCTCAAACTGCCACTGTGCATCTTCAAGGCTGTCTGTCTTCTCTTCCCTGCTGTATAGGTAATGGAAGACCATTAAGACCACAAGGAGATGTCTCTTTTCCTATAGATGAACAAATCCAGTATTTCAGTCTCTCTTCCATGTCTTGTACAGGAGAGTTTTTGTCCCTTGTCCATGTTGTAGATCTGGATTGACTGAAGTTTCAGTGATTAACTTTATTTTCATCTGTGCAGGCTGATAATGAGCACTTGATCCAAGCAATGGCTAAACTATTGGAAGTTATTCAGCTGTAAGGGCAGAGTTAATATGTTCTGATTTTTGCTGAGAAACTAAAGCTGGTATCACAGACAAGTGATGCCTACAAAGGCTGGAAAGGGATGTTTTGCAAGGGCAGCTAGTGGTAGGACAAGGGAGAATGGCTTTTAAATAAAAGAAGGTAGAATTAGATCAGATATCAGGAAGAAATTACTTACTGTGAGGATAGTGATGCGCTGCAACAAGTTGCACAGGGAAGTTACTGCAGCCACATCCCTGACTTGGAGCAGTGTGTTCTGGTGGATGGTGTCAGGAGAGGGGGTTGGAACTTGGGGGCAGAGGATGGTCTTTAAGGTCTCTTCCAATCCAGAATGTTCTCTGAGTCTATGATTTGTGGCTTTCATCATGCTCTGTCCTTTAATTGGTTACCTATTCATCTTCACTCAGACTTGACAGTCTAAAAGACATTAAAGCAGTGTTGTTACTGTAGTAGAAAATCAGTGTGATTCTTTTAGATTGCTGGAATTCTTTAATACCTTTTTAAAAAATTATGTTAAAGAGACATTAAACCACACAAAGTAATAAAAATAAAATTATTAGAAGGATGAGTAAATTTGTGGATAAAATGTCATCCAAGTTGAAAGTTGCAAATGTTAAAATTTGCATCTTAAATTTTTACTAATGTGTTGTTTGAAAAGGACAGTGCTTTTCTAGCTAATGCTCAAAGAATAGATTTGGATTTACTGTGTAACTTAAAGGTGGTTTAAGAATCTGCAATGGAGCAATTTCCCTGTGATGTGTGAGCTAAACACATTGCTTAAAAGACCAATTGTCTTTCAGAGTCATTTGACCTCATCTGGCAATTTTTTCCTGTTTATTTAGAAAACATAGGCTACAATTGCCAGTTTTATCATATGATGACTAACATCATCATAATATAATGGAATGTTGTGTAAACAAACCAAAAAGCTTATACTTCAAAAAATGCAAGAAGGTGGTGAATTTGCTAAAAAAAAAAAAAAGGAGTTGTTTGAGGTAATATGCAATCCTGTTTGATGTATAAAGTTATGAAATAAATTAATTTGATGAAAAGTTGAAACTTAAAATAAATCTGGAAGATTTGATGATGCCATCTTTGCTGACATTTTAGATTATTTTATTTTTCCTTTAATTTTGATTTTTTTATATACATGAATTGAACTGTTAGTTGTTTTGCTGAGGTGCTTAGACAATCAGATTTCATAATTTTTTTTTTTCCACTTGAATCAGTCAATACATGCCAGGTGATTTTGCTGTAAAAGCTAAATCCAGTGTACACTTGATAATTGGTTTGTTAGATGCTAGGTGTTTTTAATAATGCTCACATTATTAAAAAAACTTAGCTCTTTTCAATCACTGATCTCAATTTCCTAACTACTTTAGCTAGAGGAATCATGAGAAATCATGAGCTTTTGGAAACTTAATGAAAGCTGAGTGTGCTGGAGACCTGCTACTTAACTCTGTTGCTTAAGAGTGGCTTGAAAGCCTGTGCCAGTTTCCTCCTGCTTCTGTTCTGATGAAACCAGATCCTTAATCAGTCAGGAGTCTTTAAACGTTCTGCTGAAAACTGCCCAAGTAGGAGACTGAGAAAAATGTGTTTTAGTGAGGGCAGCACCTTTGATAGAGCACTGTTGACAGAGATCACAGCAGTGGTTAGAACACTGTTATGCTGGGCTTAGATATCAGATTTTACTGTTTTAGAATAAATCTGTCATGAAATTCAGTGGTTTGGAGGCAGTGTCTAGCATTTCAATTTATCTTGCACATTACCTTAGTTGTGCATCTCTGTGTTTCTTCTGTGTGGGAGATGTTTTGACGTGAGGCATTTGAAACTCATAGATCTACTCTGGCTCACTGATGGAGTATGTGGGCTACACTTCCAATGGTCATTGTCACTTTATGGTTCAAAAAATTGAATTAAACACTGAAATGTTAAACATATGCTAGTGCTGACTGGAATTTTAATATTACTCTGTATGATGTCTCTTTCATCAACTTTTATATAGCACTTGGAGACTGTATAAATGATGGACTGCAGTGTAACCTCAGATTTAAAACAGCTGAAAAATGAGACTACCACAATATTCAGGGAAATGTTTAGGGAACGTGCAACCTTTCTTCTTCAAAAATATCACACTGACTTAATGATGAACATGAACACCCAGCCATTGGTTTCACAGGGTTTGATTGCTACCTAATGGTCTTGTTGGTAGAGATGTGTGTTAGCTTTCCATCTTCACAAGTATACATGCTTTTTTGTTGGTTTTAACACGAATCTACCTAATTAGGGTGGAAAGTGTGGAGAAATACGTCTTAAACAAGCAATGCACAAAAAGAAATGCAAGGGATACCTTTGCCCCTACAGCTCCTTATGTAGAGTTTGATGCAAGATGCTACAACCCTTGTAGGCAATTTTGGTGGGTCACTACTGGGAACTGAGACACATTACTCAGACAACATCTTGTCTTGAGACACATTCAGACATTCTGTGTATGAGACTATTTTGGAAGCAGAACAGCATGTGTGTGGGAGGACAGAAAACTACCTCTACAGGGTGACCTGATACTTCCTATTCTGAGGAAGTGCCAAGCCCTTCCTGTGTCTTAATGTCTGGAGGATCAGATGGGTGCTACAGCACAAAGAATCTTGCTGCTGGTATTTTTTTCAGAGCAGATACAAAATGCATGAAAGGTCAAAGAAGGAAAATAAAGGGAAGGGTTTCAGTTTCTCCTAATCATCCAAATCCTCCAACTTGAAATGGTTGACTATCTTGACTTTGATTAAATCTTTCCCTTAGATTTCTGTCTTGGGATTTTTTTAAATCTTTGGTCTGCAACTGCTTTTGAAGTTTCAGTTGTGTTTTTGAATAGAAAGCTAGCAAATGGCTCCGTTTCAACAGTTGTATCATTGAAGTGTCCTCAGGGACACTTATCTTGATTGGTAAAAAGAACCCAAAGTGAATTTGCAGATTAAGAGTTTGCTTTTTACATTGGGTAATCATGAAATTGTCACTAGACTAAGTGGTAGCAGAAGTTCTCCAAAAAAGGCTTGCCGTTTGAGAGTTGTTTCTGAAACATCCAACACAATAGATATGAGACCCTATAGTTTGATAGCTCTTATTTAATTTTTTTTAAATCCATATTGTATCTGTATTATCACTGTCTTGATAGTGTACCCATATAGTGTGAAAACAATATATAGTGAAAACAAATATAGCAGGTAGATACAGAGGAAAACCAGGAGCATATTCCTTCTTTGCATTTGCCCTGTCTATCATAAAAATAGCAGTTGTGGTGGCGTTATTGGGATTTATTTTGCTTTAGGAGGGTTTGTGATTTGGATTGGTTTAGAATGGAAAGATATATTAGGACTTGATCCCTAATGTTACAAAGGGTGAGATGATGTTAAAAGTTATTATATTTCATTATGTTCTAACTACCATAGTACTGTTACTTAAAAGTCAAGCTTGGAAAGAAGTATGAGAGAGTGAATTGCCACTGCAGTGACTGAGCTAGCAGTTAAAATTCACCCTCATGTTGTGGAGACAAGTATTAAAAGCTGTGTAACTTTCTAGTGTTTATGAATGCCCAGTCATATTTTTGATTTTAAAAAAGAAAACTTTTTGGAGGCAATACATGTTAAGTGATTATTCTCTGACCACAGAATCCCATTCTGCAAAGCAACTCTTTAGCATGCACATGGATCATTCAGTTCTCTGCTCACCAGGGAGAGTTTCTGTGTAAGGAGCTAGCAAGTAAATTTATTAAATCTCAAATAAGGCTTTGGAGAGGCATTGAATATTCTTTAGATAGCATTTGCCAAGAGACATAAACCTGTTTTATGACAGTATTCATTTAAGAAAAGGGAAAAACTCTCTTTTGGCTTGGCAAGGTTGCTGAGCCTGCTAGCCAACAGTAAGCATTTCTGACTCCATGAAGGCAAGCCTAGCAGGTGAATGGGTCCCACTGAAGTCACATATGTTCCTGCCATAACCCACTCAAATGTAGAGTGGTATTAATACCTGGATATACACAATCCCCACTCCTTTTAATTTTATTTTTTAATACTCTGAAATTAGAGAAGAAATTAATACAAGACTGGAAAATTAATCTTGGAAGCTGATGTTTTTACTCTATCAGTTGAGATGCCAAAGCATGGTTCAGAGGTGTTTTTTTTTTTTCCTCATTATGTATCAAGCCAAAATTATATGTCATTAAAAATAATTATGTCTTGAAGAATAGGAAAAATTGTAACAAATTTGAACAAAAGTTCCTCTTCTACAGATAATTAAAATGAAAGACTAGACAATCTTGATCAAAAAAAGGAAGGTGCATCACTTGGCATTTTGCATATGGCATACTTCATATAGATTTGGATCTGGTTGGAAACACATTGCACAAAATCAGACTAGATAGATCAGATCAGCATGTTATTTCCTTTCTAATGTATTGTACTGTTCCCTGTACTTTTGGGACAAAGATAAATATGGAATGACAGAAAAAATGTCTCTAGATGCATGATATATTAATATAACTTACATAATCCATAAATATGGTATGTGCAATGTATTTTTATTGCATATGAAATAAGTAAGAACTATATATATGAAACAGTTATTAAAAATTACACTCATAACATTTGGGTAAATGCTAGAAAGTTGGCAGTAGGAAAGTTATCCTTCCCTTGTGATAGCTTGATGATATTAACAAGTTTAATTAATTCATTTAAAATATTTTAAAAGATCTCCTCAATACAAACGTAACTGTGTCTGTGTTAGTTTTAGAGAAGAATTATTAAAACAAGGATTAATACTTGTGACTTAAATACCAAATTTTGTTGTTCTGAATGTGTGGTGCAAAGATGCAGCCCTGTGTCCCCGCCACTGATTTGTTACTCATGTAGACATTGGGGACACTGGGTATTCTGTTGCCTGGTTTCTTATAGTTTATTTTACTGAGACCTTAAGGTATAAATAGCCAGGACATCATACTGGATGTCCTGGATAAAAAACATTTCTGTGTGGAAAAAAAGAGTTGGCACTTTTTCTTGTTTACTAAAGGGATAAATTAAATGGGTAAGCAATAGGAGAAAGGTGCCATATGTGTGAATTTTAATAAAGAAGCATTGTTTTTGAAGATTCTGTATTCACAATATGGCAATAATATATAATTCCTCCTGAATTTCTTCAGTTTCCACCATGTACTTTAGTGCGCATTCCTCATCTGCACCTACAACTACCCCTTTCATTTGAGGACTGCCTGCTGCAGGTAAAATACACACAGTCTTTTGTGTTGTCCTTTTCAATGCTGTTGTCACTTACATTTCATTTAGACTTGGATTTCTGATATGTTTGTCACAGCCGTCTCAAAATATCTGGTGTAGAATTAGCAGAACTTGCTCTTCTGGAGCTTAACAGATTCCTTTGCTTTTGATACCCAGCAAATGTAGGCTGGCACTTGACTTGAGAATATCTTTGTATGAAACTTAATACAAAGATTGACTTCATTTGCATCTTCAGCTTCTAGCAGGAAAGCAATTGTCAGCCCCCCAAGATCTCAAAGATATCACTTAATACTTTTTCATATGTTTGAGACCTTGGTGTTAACTCTCCATGTCTTAACTTTTTTTTTTTTTTAGAGGATCTCTCATGAAGAGCAGAGAGGGGTGCATTACTGCAGAAAGGAGAAAAAATTCCCAAACTTGTCTTTTTCATACAGGCAGAGAGCTTGCCTAATTCAGAAGTGTTGTCATCACTTATGAAAGGGCTTGAGCTAAAGCAGTGCAGCCTGACCTCTGGACAAAATCTAGAGATAGTGAAAAAAGATAACTTCCCTGAAAACCAAAAATACAGGGCAGTAGAAAGGAAATTTTACATACTTCTGGACCCATCAGTATGTTTAAATAAACAAATTACAGTTTTGAATTTCTTGGAACAAGTAGTCTTTTGAATTATGAAAAACATCATTTCAGTGAAATGTTTGTGGCTTTGCTGAAGGGCAGGTTGAATACACAGTATAATTAATTTAACTTTTTGGGCAAAAGTTTAAAATTCTTTAAAGTTTCGAGAAACTTGCAGGGTTCAAATATTTTATGTGATGCAACTGTTGGAGACTTTCTGATTTCTAATTTGGTATTTCGAAGGAAATGCTAACGTGTGGGTGCAAAGCGTCACTCACAGGTTAAGAATAGAAAATATCAATTTTTACTTCATTTCTATGGCAACTGAAATGTGATCCTGTTTTATTGCATCTAGTACACATTCAGAACAAGGCTTTTTAGGTGGGTCTTCACACTATTTCCATTCCTCTCAAGACATTTAACACACAAGCCTGCATCTCTTCTGCTTCAGTTTCAAGATCAGTTTTTCATACTTCACAGTCTAATTCTTCCTCAGCTTTTTGTCAAAGGAACAAAATGAGTAAAGCCATTAAATGATGGCACTTCATGTTCCACTTCCAGGATCCTTTTACAGGGCTCTTCCTCTCATCTCATCATTGTGCTCCCTTGCCTTCCCAGTAAAAGGAGAAGTGCTTTGGCACAAGGCAGAGGGAACAAATACTTTAATACAGATTTTAAACTTTCTTTGTCTACTGATACTGAGTATTTTAGTAACTTGACCTATACTGTCAAGAAAGGTAACAGTCAAGTTAGCTAATCATAATGTGGACCTTTTTCTGTTTCCCTCCTGCTAGGAAAAAAAATCCACAGGGAATGCAAATAGAGGACATAGGACTCATTGTAGTTAAGTTGGCATGGTTGGGACATTTATTTCTTTAGTCAGAAGCATCTTGAAAACAAAGCTTTAGATAGTACAAATGCTCAGGGGTGTGTATGTTGAAGTTCTTTGCACTAGTGTCATAAACATTAATTTGTTTTATAAATGACCTTTAGTCACATTTCATTACTACTTATTACTAGATTAGTGGTGTGTAAATATATTCTAAGGGTAATTATTCATGGTATGATGTCAAGCAGTTTGAGGTATGAGTGAAGCCTAGTGGGATTAAATTTTGCTGAACCCTGTCAGCATTTTTTATTTCTTTTTAACATGAAGTATTTTATCTGTGTTCCCCTCCTGAAAGTCATGGTGATTATCTCAGCTGATCAGCCACAGCTTCTGTGGCCCTGGAGAAGAGAGGGGCCACTTTCCAGCCACTGCACTTTTAACTCCCAGAACACAAAATCAGTTCTTCACAGCAACAAATAAGTCATGAAAGAAGGCTTGTGAGCTGCACAAGGATAGAGCATGGAAAGCCAAAGATGGTAGAGAGGGAAATGAGCATTTACTACATTTAATTTCTTCCTAAGTAGGAGATGAATGTGATGCTTATCAGCTTCTTTCAAATTCAGTATGCTGAAAAAAGCAATCTCATATCTTAATTCTTACTGTGTATAAAACATTGTTATGCATGTATTCTTGCTAGGCCTCAAAAAATACAATTTCAAAATTAAATCCTGGCAAAGCTAATAGTTATGGTGTCCTCTGTAAAAGCTTTGCAACCTTTCCAGGCATGTTCCCCTATTGCTTTTTCCTGTGTTACACTCTTCATAAAGAGGTGATTTTTTACAGTGCTCCCCATGTCTCCCTAGACATTCTCATTGGTCATTTTGCTTCTGGCTGTGACCGTGTCTACAGGAACAGCACATTCTAGTAGGATCAGCTGTGTAGGATAGTAGAACAGTTGCTGTTGGGGAGTCATGATGTGTATTAGATGTCTTGTGATCTACCCTAGCCTGGCTCACCTGGTTCATTGGCCTCAATATCTGTTAGCAATGGGAGAGTATAATTTAGTCTTCCAGTTCAGCTTCATTAAAAAAAAAAAGTGTAATTTTTGCACTCCAAGATTAGTCTGAAATTGCAAGTGAATCATGATAAGTGAGAACTGGTAAAGTTGTTTCAAAAGCATTCTCGGGATCCAAGCGGAAACAGTAATGTAAATGAAGACTGCTACTCCTGCAGGAAAAAAAAAAAAAAAAAAGAAAAGTAAAACAATTTTTTATTTGCTTTCACAGTGAATTATTTTGTGGCACTGCATTTAAATACTGTTCCAAAGCTTCATGGAGCTCACATCAATGGGCACATGTCAGGGGGTAGCAGGCTGATGGCCACTGATAAGGAACTCACTTAAGATAAGAGACATGGTTTGATGGCAGTTCAGTTTGACTAGTGGTTACTGTTTGACTAGCTGATGATTGGTGGAGAATCATTTACAAGATCCAGCACTTTGTTACTGGCATGGTCTTAACAAGTTAAAGAGTTAAAATAAGTGACTTTGAACAACAGAAAAAAGTTAAATTATCTTAAAAACTCATAAACAAGATAAGAAAAATCTAAAGTCTTTGAGTTTGTCTATATCTTCTCTGCATCAAAACTATTAAAATCAAGAAATTATGGGTGTATTGTGTAGATGCATACATTTGGTTGCTGTTTTTTTTAAAGAGGGAGGGGCAACTGCTGCAGGAATTAAATAATTTTAAGTATTTTAATTAAAGCAGTGTATTTTCATACAGCTGTGTAGATCATTTTTCTGTGTCAACATTACAGCATATTATGGTACAGGATGGTGTAAATACAAATTTTTAACAGCTGGAATATTTTATTTTATCAATTGATTGATTTTGCAAAATTCTTTGGAATTAGAGATTTCACTACTAATTTTAGCTAAGATCAGATCGTTGTATATAGCTGTTCCCACAGAATTTTATGTGTTGTTCCTCATCCCAGCTATTCATAGCACGCAAGAAGGTACTAAAATCTACTGAAATCTCCTTTTTTTAATAGGAAAAAGGAGCAGGACAGGACTAAAGGTGTTTTGTACTTGCTGGCTAAACCCTATGATGTATTCTCATAGCTATGGGCTCTGATTCATAAAGATTTCATCTATAGCTATTGAAATAGTAGTTAGCCCACTCGAGGTTTTGTGCCTTGAGTCTGTGTGGTCTTAAAATCACATAGCCAGTTAGAGATCATTAAAAACAAGACTGAGTGAACTTTAAGGTAATGGGAAGGTTTCACATGATCTCAAGTAAGTTTTAACTGTTAAACTCTACTTTGTACAACATACCTTAAACTGAGATACTGGAACTGTGGGGTTTTTTCCAAATGCAGACATTTTTCAGAGTATGGTCCTATGGTGACTACACACTGCATGATTTGTTCTGTTTAAGCTCCTGGCTCTGGTCTAAGAAATGAGGATAGGGTTTTCTTGTTGTTGTCCTTTAGATGTAATGCTTAGCTGGAGGCAGGCAACCAAAGCAGCTTTAATTAGGGAAATTCTTTGCTGCCTCTAATTTTTTTTTTTATTTGCATGTTATTAGATTACTAAAAAATTAAGCTGTGACTCTGAAAACTGGGAAGCAGAGGTTAAGTAATTCTTGCCTTCTGTCCCATGGTATAGGAACCAGGACAGTCCCTGAGCTGGCATTTTGCCTTACTACTGCACTGCACCCCTTCAGCTCACAGTCGGGAATCATGCAGACTGAAAGCAATCTTGAGTGTATGGGTTCAGAATTCATAAAGATATGTCTGTGACTAACCCTGATCAAACTTAAAGCACTGTTCTGGACATTGCCATCAAGTATATTACAGTGACATAAGGGCATGCAAATAAGAAATTCTCAAAGTTAATGGCTACATAGATTATTCTAACAAGCTTTGAGCCTTAATTCTTGTTTTGAATGACTCAAATCTGTCCCACTGTGATTTAAATACAACTATAGGCAGAAATTACTGCATGAAACATTGCAAATACTGGCTAATAAATGTGGAATTTATTAAGGTTATTTACAAATGTTTTGCTGGCCTAAATGCTGGGAGTGGTATCCATGCTTGTCTGGTACACATCATCCAAGTAAAAGGGAAGTAATACTAGTGTTTTGGTCTCTGTTTTTTGACTCTATTAAAATACCTCACAGTGTATGCAATATCCTTCCTATAGATGGTTAACTTCTACCTTTATGACACATACTGTTTTTGCCTTTTCAGTGACTCTGATGTTTTCTGTGCCTTCCTTTCAGAAAAGACGACGGCGGATTGATCGAAGCATGATTGGGGAGCCGACAAACTTCGTTCACACAGCTCATGTAGGATCTGGAGACGTATTCAGTGGAATGAATTCAGTAAGCATGAGTTGATGAACATCATTTCATATTAGAATACAAGAACACTGTATTTGTATGTTGTAGCTGAAGCAACGAGTCTTTCAGCTGTAAGAAAGAATCTGTATGAAACTGAAGAATGACCTGATAGCATTTTAATTCTAAGTCCTAAACACTTGCATTCAAGAATACAGATTATAATTGTTAAAATTCCTATATTTATTGATAATGCATTTTAGATGCTGTATAAATGATATAGAATACTTTTTCAACTAAAAACTCACTCTCTTTATATGTATGAACCAAAAGAGATGTATGCTTGAAAGTATACTCAGGTATTATATAGAAAAATCTAAGTGTCTTATAGTTGGCTAGATTTTTTATTTTGAATGCCTCAAGCTGTTTTGAATATAGTTCATTTAGAACTCTAGCTTACCGCAGTTTATGGTGCACATGAATTTATGTTTGGATGTTTTTGCTGAGCTTTTTCTATATTCTGTAGCCCTCTTTGCAGTGTGAATTATTTCCACAGCAAGTAGTGTCACAGGTAAGATTTTGTAGCTTCCTGTAGAAGACGGACGCAAGAAATATTTTTAGCTCTCTGAAAGTGAAAAAACAGAAGGTAAGATAAATGATGAAAATGAACTTACAGAAATAGGTGTATCTTTTAGAGCTTCAGATTTCTGTGAAATGTCAATCTGTTTCTAAGGTAAATAATATAAAATATAGAAAATAGTTGTATGTAGATGAAAAATACTTCTTGAATTTACTAATAGTCTTTAACAGAAAACACATTTGGAGATGACAAAGACTTGGTGACAGAGAAGAAAAATCTCTGTCAGAGGTATCAAAATAGAAAGCAGAGCTAAAAAAGCTTAAATGTAGGCTAGGAAGGTAATTTGTAGTTTCGACTAGATTAAGTTGGTGTTATTGACCTCAGAAAAAAATTTTCGTAACTCATCACGTAATGAGGAAGGGCAAAGCTAGAAAATTCATCATGAAAAAATGCAATACTTTTTTTTGGAAACAGCACAGTGGGCTGTAAATTATTTTTAGTAAAACCTTTGTAAGCAAGTTAAATGACCAAACACAGATTCCACTTAATAAAATTTAGTTAAAGCTGATTCTTTATTTAATGTGATATATTACATTAATATTTAAAGCCATTATAAATTGAAATAATACACTGATAATAATGTGACCGGGTTGTTTGATTACTTTTTTAAAGCATAGATTTGCTTTTTCAGTAATTGTTGTTTCTCCTGAGGGAACCTTCCTTATTCTCACAGCTCAGCTGCCTTTTTGAGATTTGTACAGGTGGCCTGAAGCTTTAGTTTTTCCCATTTCTGCCTGTTTGCTCTCATCTTTTTCTTGCATAATACCCAATTTATCTCCAGATAGCAGGTAATCATTATTGTCTCTCTACATAAATGGAATGCTTCTAAGTAGCTCTTTCTCTCTCTTTTTTTTCCCCTTCTTTTAAATTTGGATAATGTGCTGCATCAATGACCAGTGAGATTTTTCTGATCCTAGAAAGTATCTGTCTGTGAAAAATAATCATTCCCAATCCCCCTGCTTCAGAAGCTCAAATCTCTGTTTTTTCACGCTGCTTATTTTCTGCCTCTTCTGGTGGTGGTCTCCACATTCTTTCTTTGCAGTGTAAATTCCAAGATTACAGTGCTAACCTTCACATGTTCTTCTACTCCATAATTTTCTTTATAGTATGGACATTATATTCCTTCAGGAACCTCTTTGTGCTTTATCTTTTTAAATAACTTAGGTGAAAATCTGCAATTTACTTAAGTTTTTTCCATTTATATTTGGTTCTTTATTGACTTTCTTTTCTGTCCTGTGCCTTCTTTCATCAGCATTACTTCATTATACATCTTTACAATTCTGACTGAATAGTTTTCTGACTATTCAGAATATTTTTGAAATATTTTGCTTTTTTGTTTACTTTTTCTGTAGAGTGCCTTGCTCCTTTGTTAGAGGTGTACTTAAACAGCAGGAGACCTCTGTGCATTGTTTCTGTTCAATCCCCATCCCTTTTCTCCCTGTTTTGCTTTCACAGTCCATGGTGAAATCTCTTTCTTCTGATGCTTCATATTCTTCAGTTCAGTCTTTGATTTCATGTAGTTGCCCACTGCTTTTTTTCTCAAGGTCTGTCTGTGCTGTTTCCTAATTCTGAAAGGGAGGGTATAAAAAGGAAAGAAAGAAATTTAATGAGATACATAAGCAACACAACAATTTGCATGATCCTTAATGGGTACAATTCTCTTTCCTTTCCAAAATCTTTAAAATTCTTAAGTCCCATCTAAATTAGATGTAAGAGAGAAGAACATTGCTGTTGCATATCATCAGAGAAAGGCAATCTTTGCGAAATGGCATCTTTGGGAAAGAAAAAAATCAAAAATTGCATTTCACAGAGCTTGTTCTTGTTGCTCAGCCTTAAAAGAAGGATGCTTCAGAAAAAATGCTGCCTTAAAAGCCTACAAATGTTAGACATTTTTTGTTTAGCAATTTTAGTGTTGTATGTCTCCTACAAAAGTTTTCATATACAAAATAGCTACTGAACTGTTTATGCAGACTAGTTGTTGCATTCTCTGTTTTAAGGGCAGCAGTCTCTGCATTTAAGACTGATATTTCCTTATCCAGTAACTCATGTGTGACTCATGAACTGGAGAAGTTAGTCTAACTTTTAGAAATAGTCTCAAAAACCTATAGTTCAGCCTTGCAATTTGTGTTGATTTGCTGTTCTCCAAAATTTTCAAGTCTTGTAAGCAAGTTTTTAGGTTGAAATGTGATGTGGCCTGGAGATTTTTGTAGGTCTTTCTTCTGCTGGAGTCAGAGTTCATTTAGATAAAATTACTGGCATCCGATATTCACTCTTGTGAATACATTTATGTGTAGATTAATTTTTTTCTGAGGAAAAAAACTGAATTCAGACTTTGTTTTTTTCCATGGCAGCAAAAGATGCTTTGTGAAAAAGATGAGTGGCTTGGTAAAATGTGAAAGTTCTTAAATATATCCCCATGCACTTCAGCACATTCTTTTACTGCATTCATAGTTTTTGATGTCAGATGCACTTGAAAATACGCTCTGAACACTTTTCCCTCAAGAAAAATAAGATGGTAATATTGCTTTGCTGCAGCTTTATCACTTATTTCAGCAAAAGGCTGAAGTGTTAAATGGTTTTACATTGTGCTGCTTAAATACATAAAACCACAATCCTTTGCATAGCATTGCAATATTGAAGATATAATGTATATAATGTTGAAGATACAGATCAAAAAAACAGGCTCTTCTGTCATATAGGCTTGGAAAACTGCATGGAAGAATGCGTTTACTGATGCACTCTGTACATGTGCATGTGTTTTGCTTGCTGTAGAAAAGAAAATATATTTATTTTGTCTTT
Organism: Lonchura striata; assembly: GCF_050655825.1. Taxonomy (NCBI): domain Eukaryota; kingdom Metazoa; phylum Chordata; class Aves; order Passeriformes; family Estrildidae; genus Lonchura; species Lonchura striata. Next base: position 80,414,180 of record NC_140740.1, on the reverse strand, counting down.
GTAAACAGGGAATGTTGTGCAAGCTACTTGGAAATGTTCCTCCTGTGCTGTTTTAATACAGCACAGTGATGTTCCAGTGATGTTTTTAGGTCTCTGTAGAGGAGGAGCATAGATTAAATAATTGCAAGTGGTGCCCTGCAGGCATAGCCTTGAATGAATGTTATTTTCCACTCTTTGTGTAGTTGTTATGTATGCTCTGGGATGCAGAGAAAAAAGGGCCAAAGCTTTAAGATTCAAGTTGTCTTCCTGCAGGCACTTGGACATCATTATTTTGAGTCATGCAACACAAGCAGGAAAGAACAATGGGTTTCCTTTTCTGTTTGGTGATTGAGGTAAAGTCATAGCAGGATGTGCATGTCTTGAAACATGAGGCGTGAAACAGGGGGCACAAAGAGTGTGTCTCTATGTATTTATATACATCAGGCTAAAAATACCTTCAAATCACCTATGTTCAGGAAAGTTCAGATTGACTGTGTTTTAAAAAATAAATGCCCTCCATTTAAAGGAACAGTATAAATTAAGGGAAGCATTGAATGTTGGCATGTAAGTAGATAAATCAAAAAGGTTCAACAAACCAAAAGGTTCTTTTTGAATTAGAAAATCTTAGTTTAGCCCTGTTTTAGCGATCCAAATTAGCCATACAGATATTTGCAAGTTGGATATTATACTCTTAACATGATGTTAATTTAGTGATTAACTTGTGGTTCATTATACTTGCCAGAGAATATTTTCCACATAACAAGATAAATTTTAGTTTGTCAGATGGAGTCAATGCCAGTAAAATATTTGATTTTTTTTTTAATTATTTGATTAATCAAGTGGGTCAGTGAAACCACGAATCAGCCAGTTTTCTTTGGGAGAGAGGAAAAACTTTTGCCTCAGCACCATTTCTTTGATCTTTTCTGCTGATCTATGTGCTGAAGTTAAAATTTCAGCAAGTCTTGGATGCACGTGTTCTTGTGCAAAATTAATATAGCTTTACTGGTAACAAAGGAACTCTTGGAAGCTAAACCTAGAGAAAAAATAAAATTAAAAGCAAGAAGATGCTACAGCTCATTGTTGTTCTTCTTTTCCCTTCTATCCCCAGGTCAGCTCAATTCAGAATCAGATGCAATCCAAGGGAGGCTATGGAGGTGGCATATCTGCAAATGTTCAAATGCAGCTCGTAGATACAAAGGCAGGATAACCTTGGGGATAACTTTCCTGTAAGTATTTAATTCTACTTCTTAGGCACTGTTAGAGCAGTATGAAAAACAATCATACTGCTTCATAATTATCTCCCTGTAAAAACTTGGGTCTTTATGATGACCAATTTTTAAATCCATTTCTGAGTAAGAAGAATAAGAATGTTACTTTTTCACAGAATGGACTGCAGATTGTTCGGACTTTATCAGCCTAACCTTAAGCATGTGATTAACCAAGGGTGATCTTGTAGGCTGATCTTTGCAGGTGAAGTTAGTTGTAAAACAAATCTCATAAGAAGTTTGTGATGTGACTTTTGCAGTGCTTCCATAAGATGTATGGTGTTAAGTCAATGTATAGCAGGATTGCTGTTGGAAAATGATCAGAATGCTCAAAACTTGGCTTAATGCATGTTTTCTGTCTTTTAGGTTTATGTGAGTTCCTGTATCTTCTTTCCTGTGTCCTCTCTTTTGCCTTGGTGACTGCTTTCTGTGCTCATGACAAGAGAAGTGATGGCTCATTGTTCACCCTTCGTGATTAGTCCTGTGAAAAGTTGCTGTTCTGCTCTGATGATGCCACTTACCAGATTGGTCCAACTGTGCCTTTCAGTGGCATGCACACATTGGCCTCTACCAGTATCATGGACATAGAGCTTTTCGGGATTGGTTGTCACTTTTTAGTTGTTCTAAGACAAATTAAAGTACCGATCTTAGCTTTCCTCATTCCTCAGAAATACTAATGCACAACATTCTGTTGCTTTTTAGTCTTCTAATCTTTTCTCCACTCAAATAATTTAGAAATTAATGAGTTTCCACTAGTGTCTTCAATTACCTAATGTTCATTGAATTTTTGAAAGGTCTGAGACCTGTAAGCACAAATAATTATTTCATACAAAATCAACAGAGTAGATGACCGCATGCTTTGTGAGGTTGCTTTTTATGGTGGGATGCTTGGTGCTAAAAGAAAAAAAAAATTGCTTACTGCAGATGTGAAAAATTTTGCTGTGGCACCAAGTCATGCCTGTTTCTGAAAAAGGACTTGTAACTTAGCTGCTTCAGAGTCATGTCTTTATTTTAGTTTTTATCCAATTGGTCTTGAAATAATAAAGAGAGAGCTTGCATTCATGAGGCATTTGTTGTAAATGTTCAGTATATTTATTTTGAAAGAGCTGACCTTGAGACTGTAAACCAGTGTAGTACCGTATCTAAGTGTTGTGGAATCGCTTTAGTCTATTTACACAGAAGAGCAACATCTTTGGCTGCTTCTTTTTCTGTCTACAATTTTCCTTAATTTCAACCTGTATAGTTATTTCCAGTAGCAGCATGTCACACTGCCTGCAATATTGGCTGAAAAGTTCAGTAGACCTTTCTATGTAGTTGGCAGTTTCTGTGTACTAAATATTTAGGGCCATGGAAGTTGCTAAGAGCAACATACTAATCTGGCAGAACAGGTGCCAATGAAAACAACATACAGGGTGACTTTTTACTAAGTCAGTAAAATGCCTTTTGCTCAGGTTCCAAAGCATGTTTCTTTCACATGATGTGAAACTGCATTTTAATATTGCACTGTTTTCAGATTATCTCTATAAATGGTCCCTTTTCTTGCTTCTTGGTGGTGATTTTAGAGAAGTCAATTATTTGAGTCCTGGTTACATTACATTTTTATGAGGGAAAAAGACCCAAACCATCTTAACAAATAAGGCATAACTGATTTTAATCAAGTCCATTTCTATATGCAAATATGCATGTGGACTAATGTTCTCTATTCTGTTTCTGTCCTTTCCCTGATTTCACATTGCAGCAGCTGTCTTGTTGACAGCTGTCTGGTTACCTGATCTTCTCTCTCTGTTTGTAAACAACACATAAAATACACAGCTATGGAGGTAGTTTGCCTTCCCTAGGTTGTATTTCAATGGTAGATGTCACTTATCTGGTTGAATAGTTCAAATTAGGTTGGGTAGTGTTCACTGATAAAGATACTGATTCCTGATGAGATGTTAAATTGTGTGGATGCATAAGTACATGGCAGTGCAGTGATACATATATTTTTTAGGGGTTAGCATTTCCAATGCCACTTTAACAATGACTCTTAAATTTACTACAAAACTATTACAAAATTATTTGATCTTTGTTATTGGTAATAGCAGCTTAAATTTGCTTGCCAAACCTATCTTGCACTTGCCAAAATGTTTTCAGCTCAATAGCCAGGAAAGAAATTGACATATTTTTATAACAGACATACTTTTTTTGTACATTGTGTTCATTCTTGAATAAAGTCAGTTCAGTGTTGGCTTGTAGATATTAAAAGGAAAGTATTGACTTTGAATCAATAAATGTTTTCTTTCAGCTGGTGGCCTATCCTTTTTCCTTTCCATAAATTATATTTGCATTAGAAAAACACTTGAATCTTACAGACAGATTTGTGGTGGAAAGAGTAACCTATTAGTCTGAATAAATAAATTGCAGGCTTGAGTTTTTTTTGTCGCACTTGACCCTTTTGTTGCCAAATGGATTAACCTGTAGTTTTATCAGTATTATTGTTGCATTGATTTAACATGTATGCCAAGGGCTTCTGCAAGGAAGGGAGAATATCTCAAAAATACTTTGGAAAGTTTCCTTTTGACTGCAAGTCATATGTGTGTTAACTTTCCTGATTATGCTGCAGATTACTATGGTGGTCAGTAAAAGACTTGTGACCATAATATGCTCATCTGCATTAAAAGTACCTGCAAGGCACATTTGGCTCAATCAATTTTTATATTTGACACTCCCAAAGTTTATTCCTTAAGCACTAACTTACTACTTTAAATTTCATGCCAAATTATTCTGAAGACTGATAATGAATTCTTTAGCTCATGCCAAGTCCATTAAATTGCCAGTTGAGGGGGGAAAAGGCAGCTAGAGGGAAATAAGTTCTAAATGAAATAAAGATGTATAAATCCATGTGATACCAATCAACTAAAGGGTTCTTTTTTTTCAAATGCTGAGGTTATAGACACTTAAAACTGTTTACAAAGGTGTATCTTGAAGACCAGATGTTCCACTGTAAGTGCATGTTCAGTGGCTGACAATAAAGATTCTGCTAGTAATTAGTAGAATTACTTCAAAAGCTTACCTGTGAAACTGATTTGGACTGGTTCCATTTGCTTACCCTTACAGTCCATGCTAGCTCTGACACTGATTCGGCAGTTAACTCATACACTGAACTCTAGGAAAGGTTGTATGACTACCTTGATTAGTTTCAACCTGGATCAGTTTCCTAATGCTTAATCAGAGTAAACATGGGAACATGGGAGTAAGTGTCATGGGATCAGAGATAGTCTGTTACAGGGAACATTGATAATTTAACCTGTTTTTCCAAAAACATCAAGCTTTTTGTGAATTAAAAAATTAAAAAAACCACACAAAACAACAAACACAAAAAACAACAGCAAACCAACAAGAAACAAACCAAAAAATAAAGCAAACACAAACAGCCCAAACAAATCCACAAACAAAAAAACCCAAACAAAACCAAAAGGAAAACCTACCCAAATGAGAACATTTAGGCTTTGCAGCGGTGAATACATCTACTGGAAAGATTTAATTCCACATTTTCTGAGCTCTTTTTCCATGTACTGTGCTCTCCAACTTTGTCCGAGTATTCTGTTTGGTTTGGGGGCACCGAGCACGTTGAACATGCTGCCAAAAGAACAACCACATCATCACCAAGTGTCAGCCATCCTCATGCAGTATGATTCAGTGCTGCTTTCTGTGATAATTCCATCCATCAGCACTGCACAAGAAATCACTTTCTACCTTCACACAAGACAAGAGAAATTGTAAGTTCAGATTTCAAGCAAGTTTTCTATTAAGCCTGGAAAACTTGAAGTGCTGGTTGAGTTGGCAATAAATTGCTGAATAACAAACTTACTTCCTTCAATATGATGCAGAATGGTCCATTTATGAATAACTAAGTTGTCATGCAATAGCTGCATTCATTTGTAGCTATTTAAGGATTTGTGTGAGTTTATAACATTCATTGCTATAGATATGTTCATGGTTCGTTGGGGATGTTTCTCAAGAAATTTGATAGTGTTTTTATGTACATGATAGTAACAGAGCCTATCAACAGAAAATAACGGTAGGGTGTTATGTTTGGTTTATCACTTCTTTCAAGTGAAGTGAACATCACTAAGCAGTAAGAAAGCTTTATATATTGATGTCAGCATTCTAGAAATACTAGTCTTCTACCAGTGCCCTGCATGTCTGAGTCCTCAGCATATCCCTGTTTCCCAGGGATATGCTTTGTTTCACCTACACTATGCTTTCAGTTCAGGAAGGGGATTGTTGGTTTTCAGTTTTTTAAATCTCTCATCAGTCTTTGTAGGTCCTAATTAATTTGAAATAATCTGCCAGGCAAAATAAACATATATCAAATTTGTGCTTTTCCTGATGGGGAAGTTCCAGGTTGATTCCAGCTGATGGAACAGTGGTGTGAGAAATTCTAATGCACTACAGAGGAGCCTGGGTTTAGTTTTTGCAGCTGCTGTCACTCATCGTGATTCCTCATCCAATGTGTGTGGTTGGCTGCTGTTGTGCAAGGCCAATTCTTAAAACATTGCCTCGAGGAAAATGAGTACTGCTTGAAATTGATTTTGAAGTCTTCCACTTTCTTGAAATGTGGTATCTCTAGGGAAATGGCTATTCTGAAGCAGTTTTCCTTGGGACATCATCTTTACACTATCAATAAAGCTTTCAAAGAACCATACACCTTGGAAAAGAGTACTGTTTCAAAGTGGTTGATGCTAGTGGACATTCTCACACTCCACAGATTTTTTCACTTGTCAAAATTCCACCTTCTGGTATGTTAAAAATAATCTCATATGTGATATATGCATTAAGCAGTAGAGTAATGCATTGCACAGACATTTTATTTCACATTTATAATGGAGAGAAACATTTCCAAGGGTTGAAATAAGGAATAAAAAATCACATTTCAGTAAGCAGTATTGGGTTTGGAGGGATGGAGGACAGCAGGGAGGGCAGATGTAAATGAGTGAGTGAAAAGAAAGAAGTATGGGAGAAGGCTAAACTTTGATAGATGACCAAGTACTGTATGTATTCCCTATGGCATCCTTTTCAAGAAGAAGCTATTGGCAACAGCCACAAAAACCAGAGCCCAGTGCAGCAAGGTTTATTCATTTTTCACTGTTTTAGGTAGTAGGTTCCAAGACAGTTCTCTTTCTGGAAGTTGCAATGCATGATTAGTTTCCAGCTGGCATAATCAGGATCTGTCAGAACGGGCAGTAGAGCAGCCCAGGGCAACAGGGCTGTGTGGGGAACAGAGCTGGGAAATGAGACTCTTTTTGACAACTTTTTTTTTTTTACATATTAAATGTAAACTATTTTTCTTACTGTGAACATACATAGGATGGTGAATAGATGACCATGTAGCTTCACATCTCTAAAAACTTACTTAGAAGTCTGTTTCCAGATTCATGTACTGGAGCTGGACAAAATCAAGATGATACTTGGACCTACTGCTGTAGATTCAAGACCCACTATTTAGTTTTATTTATTAGAACCACCCACTTCTATCTGCTTACATCTAACTGCAATTGCACAGATGCTGTTTTCCTCAGAGACTGCCAAAATGCACCCAGCCCAGTCCATGGAAGGGAATTGAATTGCCATCCCATTATTTAAGGACTTTTTGCTTATTCTCTGAATCACAACCAGAGCACTGGAAATAGGTGACAGAAGGAAGTCCTGTGGCTAAAACAACAGCTTTATAAAACCTTGAACTGTGAAGTTATATGAACATGACTGCTTACTAAAACAATTTTAAGTAGGATTTCCAGCCTCTTACAGCACACTTGCATAGTCTTGTAGAGCAAAATTAAAACTTTCTAATCTATATAGATGCATAGCCCATACTGTCTGCAATGTACGTGCTGTAAGGAGATATATTTTGTCTCTAAGAGGTCCTAGCAATTTCTGAGAACACAAGGCACTTCTTGTCTCTTGTTTGAGAGTCCTCCTTTTTGGAGCAGCTCTTCAAGTCCATCCCACAGCAATGTGGAGGCCAGCGCAGCACTGATAAGATGGACATGGTATCCCAGGCCAAAGTGCCAAAGCCATTTGGCACAAGGGACTTGCAGATATTTTTGTCAGTGCTTGCAGCAGGTAGAGTCTGATGCAAGCACTGTGCCCCCAGCTCAGTGGGCCTACAGGGTCAGTCAACATGTGCCCTGTTCAAGGGGCAGCTGAGGCAGCCCAGACTCCTCCAGCCTCCCCACACACTAAGTGAGGCATTTACATCACATTCCTGGGCTACACTGCTGTCTTTCCAAATTTGCACATTATTGCACTAAGAAAATTCTTTTCAAATCACATTTTCTAAGAAAGGGCACGTAGTTAACGCTGTGGAGAAAGTCAGGTCCTCCTGCTCCCTGCCCCCATATAGCAGTCAGCTCATGGAAGGGCCACTGGAGCTGGCTATTATCAATACAATAATCAGAGCTGTCACTGCTTGGAAAACTGTGATCAAGTATGTGCAGCTGCTCATTTGAATAGCTTTGTCACTGAGGAAAGCTATCCACACCCATGGTGAAAAGTTCTCCAGGGAACAGACATGCCTTCTAAATTTAAGCTCTGTAAGTAAGAATTTTCCACAGCCCTTTCCAACAAACCATGGGCCACAGGGCCCATAACCTTTTCTGCCCCATTATTTGCAATATTGATGTTCACATTGCAATATGTTTAAAAGTTGTAATAAATATTTAGGTAATTAGAAAGTGGGCGCTGGCCTTTCTGGATGGGCAACTGCTTTAGATTCCCTGTTGTCTCAGGGTAAAAACTGTTTCACAGCACACAGAACTATTTCCCGGTGAGAAATCTACAGTCCAGTCCTCTGACCATAAATGAACCTGCAAATGAGAATGGCGTTTTCTAATCAGACCAAGAGAATCCAAAATCAGAGGGCTGCAAAGGGTTTAAGAGGATTTTACAGAACTAAGAATACTTTTCCATGGTTCAGGATTTCAGTGCTTTACTTTTTCCTCTAAACAATGTTTTGCCCAAATTTCAGGTACACCACAACATCTGATTTTTATTCCTTCACTGTGTACTGCTTAAGGTTTTGGGGCTCCTGAGAACTGTTTCCAAAGACTTTGTGTGCTGCTGCTTCTGTTTTGCACCATTGTAATAATGTCTTAATTCTCACACCATAAATGGCATCGTAGTCATATCTCAATGGATTGTCAGGAATATGCAGCCAGTTAATAAATTTAAGTGAGACCTGAAACAGCAAACATAGGAACACTGCCCCTAAATATCTACAATGCTCCTAAACTAGTAGCATCAGCAATGGTTTGAAATTTGTTTGGGGGTTAAAACCTTCTAAAGGGTAACAGCACTGCTTTTGTAATGTAGCATCAAATTACTGTCATCCCATGCCTTACCCTCACTTCATCAGTAATACTTATTGTAAGGTTACTTGTTACTTCAGAGCTTCCTAGTGAGGTGCACAAGCACACAGGGAATAATAGACCCTTTGAAAAAGAAAAGCTCATCTATTTTTTTAGTAATAATTATATTAAACCAGCCAATTTTTCCCATAAACTAATTGCCTTCTCCCTTGCCTGTGTTCTGTAGTCAGAAAGATAATACCCCTACAGAAGCAGCAGGGTAAAAGAGAGTTCTTTGCTGCTTCAAGCAATTACCATGACATAAGAAAAAATAGATCCTCTTGAGAAAAGTAAAAAGGGTCACAGCATTCTTGTCAAAAAGCCTCATTTGTTGTAATAAAAAGATTTATTTGAACAAGGACTGGAGGAACTAAGCCAGAATAGGACAACTTTTCTTACCAGAGGTCACTGCAATTTAAATTTACTTTGTTCATCTATGTCATTAAGAACACTTAGAATCATCTGGTGAAAAAAAACCCTTCCACTTCTAATACAGCTTCAGATACAGCTTTTAGTGACATCTATCTCAATTACTCATTTGTTGGGGCACAGGAACAAGATCTGTCCTCTGACAAGCTTCTGCAGAGACAGTTCTGTTGCTGACATCTTGACACAATGAAAGAAACACCAAAACATGGGGAGTAAGTTTCAGGAACTTACACAGGTAGATGGGATACTTCTTTTTCCTATACTGGAAACTTGTGGTTTCTATAAGCAATACATCCAGCGAGAGAGGGAAGAAGAGCAGAAGGGTGGCTGTCACAGTCATGACTGCTGCAACTGAGAGCTCTGTCTACAGGGGCTGTTCATCTGGCATTTTGCTCAAACACAGTGTCACAGTATAACACCAGCTCTTTGCAAGAGTCAGAGCTCTCTGTGCAACTTTGCATGGTTTTGACAAGTATTTCTGACTCTATGCCTGCATATGATCATCAGAGAAGTTGTTAACAACACTAAGACATCCTCTTAGTCAGCCCCAAAGACACAACATTGTCACTGATGTAATACCATCTTCAGCTCTTATCTTTGAGAACAGAGGTGTGAAAAACATACCACCTTCTTCTCCTTACAGAGAGTGTGATTAATTGAGAAATGCTTTTGTGAACACAACACCATGCACTCCTCAGAGCTAAATGCTTCAATATTGATTTTGATTGTTTGAGATTCCTTAATCAGCGAGTGGTTTTGATTGCATTCATGTGTTATGGGAAGCAACAGAAAAATCTCAGCCTGCCTGGAGGTGAAAGTATACTAAAAGATGTGTGTGGGCAGAATCAGCTGTTCTCAAAAAAGTCAGATCCACAGTGAAGCTGTCCAGCTGCTTTGAGGCTGAGCACAGATCTCAAAATAAAAGCCCACAAATACAACCTTGGCAGCAGTTTTTGAGAGTGAAAAAAGGAAAATACAGCAGCGATTGTACTTCCAGGTTCCACCTTCTTTGGTCAGGTAAAACTGCCTAGATAGAGGAAAATGGGAAAAATCTTTGGAGTGATGCCAGACCTAGTCCCTGAAGGAACAAACCCTTTTGGGACAGACACCTAGTCCTTCTGGACTGAGAAATAGCAATCTGGAAAGTCTCAGATAACACAACTGTCACTTCAGGACTCAAGGAAAATGGCAGACTAAGTGACATGAATTTCTTTAATCTCTAGAAAGCTAGAAACTGACCTTGAACTGCAGCAACTGCCTTCAGGAGGTACAGTGATGGGTTTGATGCAGAAGTGACTAAGTTCACTTGAAAGACATAGTGATATCTGCTGATGAACTGAAATACTTTGTCTGTTACAGGAGTATTTTCCAACCATGATTTCCCCATTAGGTTTTGTCACTGTGCCATGTAGTCTGAGGAATTGTAATTCTGAAGAGCAGTTGTATTGTCCAGCTCCACTCCCTCTACTTTTGACCCTTTTGTCAGTTTGCCAGCTGTGGTGGGTTGACCCTGGTTGGACACCAGGTGCCCACCAAAGGTGCTCTATCCCTCCCCTCCTCAGTTAGGCAGTGGAAATAAAATATAACACAAAGCTCATGGATCAAGAGAGGGTCAAGAAAAGATCATCAGCAATTACCATCACAGGCAAAACATGCTCAGTTTGGGGAAATCAGTTTAATTTAGCTAAGTCTTTTTCCCAGGCTTAGCTTCACTCCAAATTCTCCATCTCCTGCCCTGGCGTGGCGTAGGGGGACAGGGAACAGGGTTATTAAATCATACATCTCCACTGCTCCCTCAGCAAGATGAATTCCCACAATCTTCTCCTGCTCCAGTTAGTGGTCCCTCCAATGAGACACAGTCCTCCATGAGCTTCTCCAACATGGATCCTTCTTACAGGCTGCAGCTCTGTGAGAATTGCTCCTGCTTGGATCCCTTCCAGAGGGTGCAGTGCTTCAGCAGCAGACTGCTTCAGTGTGGTCTCCCATGGTGCCACAGATCCTGACAAGACCCTGCTTCTGCATGGGCTTTCCACAAAGTTACAGCATCCTTTGGGTTGCTCTGGCATGGGGTCTTCCACAAGCTGCAGTCAATACCTCCTCCACTGTGGACACTCTCGGGGGGACAGCCTGCAGGAGGACAGCCTGCCTCATCATAGTCTTCACCAGTGGCAGAAGGGCAGCATTATCTCTGCTCTGATGTCTGCAGCACCTCATTCCCCACCTTCTTCACTGACCTTGGTGTCTGCAGAGTTCTTTCACTCACATATTTTCATTACTTTCTCCCAGTTGGTGTTGCACAGTGGGGTTTTTTTACTCTTTCCTAATTATGCAGTCACATAGTTTAGCAGTGTTCCTGATAGACTCAGCTTTGGCCAGCAGTGGGTGCATCTGAGAGCCAGCTGGAGCTGTCACTGTCTGTTGGGAGCTGCTTCTGGCATCACCTCACAGGAGCCATTCCTGCAGTCCTCCCTTCTATCAAAACCTTGCTGCATAAACCAAACAACTCCAATACACGCCTGTTATTAAGCTCACCTTTCTACCTGAAAGCTTATTTGAAAAATATAATGGGCAAACATTATCCTCTTTTGTACAAGGTGAACTGGTGAGTGTTGAGCTCCATTTTCTTCACAACACTGCATGGAACAGGTGGTGTAAGATGTCTGCTACCAAAATTCATATTAACAGGTGACCTACCTCTGAGAGTACAATGGTGATTTTAGCTGATACAGAACCTCAAGAGTTCAGAGGTCCTCTGGCATATTGCAAGTGGTGGTGGGAGTCACCGTGTAAGTCTCTGTGGTGCGCTGCTGCCCTTGGTCCTCTGCACATCTCTCTGGAAGGAGGCACCACGAACAGGTGAGAAGCACACTGACATGGTTGGTATATAGGTTTCTCATTCCAAGAGAATAATAGAAACACATGAATCAAGACCAGGATAATAAAACTCTATCTGCTTTTTTTCTCCCCATTAACTTTATTTTCTTGGCGTTGCAGAACACTCTGCAGCTTTCACAGAGACTTGTCTCATGCAGGGCAACCCCATTTATCACTGAACATTTGGTTGTCTGTCTTAAAACGGTCTAAAGTCCTGAAAAATAATGTAAATTAAGAAAAACCCCAGTGTGGCATTATCCGCTAGATCCCGAACACTTGATAAACTTTTGCTACAAATCGGCTTGCAGTTGGTGGTTTCGCTGGGCTGTGTTGAGACCGGGACTCCTGCTGCGTGCCCATCTGCACTTTGAGCCTCTCTTCCTCTGGGCTGTGCCTTTCGGCAGCGTAGGCGGAGTTTAGTGCCCGCTATGATTAGCTCTGTGATGACGCTCACGGAACCCTCAGCTCCAAGGAAAGACAAAAAAGGGAGCAAAGTTCCCTTCTAAAGGGTAAAACAGTTGCTTGTTTGACACTGTGCCATATGTGCCATATTACTGTCTGCTCTATCTTTTGCTTCAGCTAAAACTGAAAATCCTAACTGGCACTGCCAGCGGCTTTCTCCTGGCAGCCCTACCTCCTGTTGCACTGTCTTTGCTCACTTCTAGTTCTGAGACTTGCTACCAGCCATTTTAGTACCAGTTCCACCCAGAGACTACCCATTTACCACCAGACACACTGAAAAGAAACATCTGCCCTAAGGTTTACCACCTCACAAACAAAATCTTCTCTGTCTGTCACTTAAGATTTGGATCTCTGAGGATCAAACCAAAGAAATAACTAGAGACAGTGCTTTTTCCTCCCTCCTCCACAGAAATAGACTAACAAGTTCTAATAAGTATGTTCATGACCAAGAAGAATGTTACACATTTTCTGCTGCATTTGGGTCTCAGGGATAAGCCCTAGTTAGCACAAAAATATGGATGAGGAGAAGAAAATACATTATTCAAACTATGATACTATAATTTTCCAACAAATCTGGCTGAATTCTTGAACTCTTGTCTCATCTTAGACCTGGCAAGCAATTGACCTGGCAAGCAGTATTGAAACCATTGCTGGTTTTTGACATCTTCATCTCCATTATTTCCCTACAGATAAATTCAAAGAGCTGTTTGTGCAACCACCTTTATTCTGTCTAGGTGGAATAAAGACAATTCTGAACTAGATAGGAAATATACTTTTTGTGAAACTTGCTGTACAAGAAGAGTGTACGCAGGACAAAGCACTACATGCATAAGCATGCCTGGCTCTCAGCTCATACTACAGCCTGGCACTGCTTTTCAAAGCTTCGTTGGCTCTAAGCTGCTTCTGAGAGCAGTTACCTGATATGTTACTATGTAATAAGAGAGCACAACCAGCCTTTCAGCCTCATCTCAGGCCTTCCTGCAGTGTTTTGTTCTCACACCCCACTCCATCTTTCCTCTTCTAAAGCTGATCCTGGCAGTGTAGGATATGCAGGACCAACATGCATGAACAGCTCAAAGCATAAGGAGTGAGCCCCACAGACAGCACATCATATCTGCAGCAATCCAAAGGGCCTCGTGCTGCTCTGATACTGCCATTTCCCTTGGGAAAGGCTCCAGTCTCTTTCCACTAGGGAATGGCAGAGCAAATCAGTGTTTCCCACTCTGGGCCTCTGGATTTGCTTTGCCTTGAAATCCTGTTCCATGAGGACAAGCTGGTTTCTAGCACCACATTTAGAACTTCCCTACCAACAGCAGGAAAAGAAAGCTGCCCATCTCTCAGCCCTGGGAATATATGCTTTGTGCAACAGCAAAGCTCATATGTATGCATCTCCAAATTGTCAGGACAAGAAACCTGCTTGCGTACACATTAAGTATTTTGAGAGCAGATGTTAAAGCTACTTTGGCAATCTACAGGGCACTGTTGCAATTCTTGATTAATCCATTTACATTGAAGGTATTATTCTGTTCAGCTACAAAGGGAATAGCTGCTCTATGCTTCATGCAGCTCTGCTACCTTGGCTGTTTCCTGCACACTGAAAATGGTGGCAGCATGACTGCTGGGTACCTTGCTCCATCAATTTACACATAGCCCAGTTTCCCTTCATTCCATGTGTCTGCACACCTTGGATTGTTAGAAGGTGTCAAGTACATGTAACACACAGATAGGGCCTGTAGTCCCACAGTAAAAAAAAAAAAAAAAGTTAGTACTCTGTAATATAATAACCAGAGCAAGGTATGCTGCAAGTACAGGGCATGAAAATTGTCACACATGCATTTAATTTACCTATAAAACTCATTGGCTTGTGTCAGTCTATGTATGAAAATCTTTGAGACATCTGTGCAGCAGTTGGTTTCTCTGCCAACCTCCTACTTGTTCCCAAACTCCTCACACACTGATAAAAAAACTCAATCTTCTTAAGCTGCATTTGAACAAAATGTGACTGAAGAGGCTTGAACAAAAGCACCAGAACAGGAGCATTTCTAAAGCTCTGCTACAGTCTGAATGGAAGCTCTAAACTTGGGTCAGCAGCATCAGAAGCAGCCACTTTCTCAAGTCTCCTCTCCTAACAGATCTTATCCTCAGATCTGTGGCCAAAGTTCTGGCTAATCTACTACTGCTGTTACCTTATGGACTTTATGCCTTATCTCCATGCTCTGATAGTTCCCTTATTTTTTTGTCCACGTGCTGTTACTGGTGACTTTCTGTTTGCTCTCTTTTGCCCTATTTTATTCTGGTGTTGTTGCAGAACCTTGTGGTGTGCGTCCCTTTTTCCAGTTCCTCTGTGCATGACCACAAAAGGACAGTGCAAAGCACAACTCTATTTTCTCAACCTTTGACATAGAAAAAAAAGAGGAAAAAAATAGCAGGAGAGAGAAAAAGATTAGTAAACGAGCATACGAACAACACATCTGGAACTACAATAATAGGTGCATTGTCCCATTAAGTGTGATAAGCGGCCAGCAACTACATACATAGGTTTAACTCCTGCTCATATAATTAAGATTCTTCATTATAGCAATGAAGCATTTGGCAAAAGCTGCTCTGCAGAAAAATATTTCAGCTACCAAAACACTTCGCTCTCTGGTGAAACATGTCCTCACCTCTGATGCTAGTGTCATTTCCACAGATAATTATCTCATTTGAGTAAGCTTCTCTTGGGCCCCATCTATTGTAAGGAAGATTCCTCAGGCTGGGAGTTCTCAGGAAGTGGTGCATATTGGGGTGGAAACTTAAGGGTGCCTTGATTACCCATACACAATCTATGAGCTTTTCTTGAGTAGTTAAGAAGCGGTTATACTCTTGAAGAAAGATGCATGGAAGTTTTTATGTTAAGAGTTTCCAAGTCCATGACAGAACACAGAGACTGACAAAGTAATAGCACCGTAAATGGTGCTTTTGCACTTGTACTTCAAGTATGCTCTGCAAAATATGGTGATTTTCTCAACCCCTGCTAACCTCTTCTGCAGGCAGTAGTGAAGAGAATGTGTCTGTTAGAAAACAACCTCCTAAGTAAATTCTTTTCCTGTATTTTCTTTTTGTGGTTTTCATTCCTTAGGTAAGAATTTTACTAGGGATGAGGAAACAGCATACCAGCAGTATATCTCATAAGAACAAGTAAATGAAGCACAATGTACGAAGATCAGAGAGCATCTGTGAACTTAACTTAAGGTTGAGGGTTGTGTGGAGCCTGATTCCAGCTAAGAGAAAACAGGGACTAAACAGAGCCTGTAGCTGCTAACAACAAAAATTTCCAACCTTCACAATTAAAACCTGTATATGAGGACTCGAACAAAAGGCAGTAACAATGGACAAATGCCATCAGGGACTATGCCATCAAATGCCATAGTCAGGCTTCTCTAATTTCTTCTCTGTCATTCATATATGGGTGAACTGTTTTAAAATAGTTTTGTCATGATGAGCCAGGATTAAACAGCTTTGTGAAAAGTATAACCTCATTGGCCAGTAGGTGATGAGACACACAAAACACCATGTGCCTATATTTGGTATTTCTCCATTTGGGCTCTCTGTTATTAACAAGATATTCTCCCTTTGTATTTAAGCTGTAGATCAAAATGAATCTGCCTATATACAATATACATATATAAGCAAGCAATTGCTACCAAAAGGAACTTGGCTGCTGCAGTTTTGGAAAACATGCTGGAGCACCCATTCATTTCTTTTCCATGACTCATAACAGTAAATGCAGTGAGAAAGAAATGTGTGTGATCCACATACCCTCCAAGCTGTTGGTGCTCCCATAAACAGTGAATCCTAATTACAGACATTTCTGAACGTGTTGCATACCTTTTGTGATGTTTTTTCAAGAATATGCTGACAGAAAAGTTATGTCAATTTATGTCAAAATAGGAGCCAGAGGGTCAGAAAAATATCTGCCTCCCAAGAATGTGAAAATTGTAGTTTTGGTTTGCTTTGCTTTTTCCTTTCTTTAGAAGCTGTTGGGATTTTTTTTTACCCTTTCAGTACCAGGTTATGTATCTGTTTTAACAAATGTCTATAATGATAGTTATCAGTCTTGCTAAATTAAGTATATCACTATGATGTGCAAGCACGCATACTGTAATGTTGGTTTTAAATTAACAGCAGATTTAGAAGGGGCAGTTATTTTGAAGTGAAATTTGGAGACTGTTTCTTGTTGATATTTTTGGGGACTTTGAAGGAAGATGTGTAAGACAAGGATTGAGAGGAACTGAGTCAGGTCAGGTCATTCTGACCTCTTCTGTGTTTTTCCACTCTTCCTTTCCACTTCTTCCTTTCCAACCCCAGCTAATAATGGGGTTGGTACATCTCTGAAATCTCTGCTCAACTATTAATCTTTCTTAACTGCTCAAGCCAACTAAACTTTCAAACAATGTCAGAAGAGTAAGCTGTCATGCTGACTTACAAGCATGAATTACATGCATTCCCTCAAGGATAAGCAGCGAGCAATGGGACAGAGAAGTGCATTAGCAGCAGTCTTCAGACTACATCTGCAATGTCATGCTTGTTAAATAATTAATATACTTAAAATTACTCTCAAGACAGAAAAAGGGCCTTAGGTTATCTACAAATTCATCCATGTAGTACCCTGGATTTTTTTTTTTTTTTTTTTTTTTTTTATTAGAATCATGCCTAGAGGCTCCAGCTTTTTTTGAGAACACCATTTTCAATGGGCTCTGAATAGCCAGTGTAAGCTCTCCAGGGAAATCTGAACCCAAAACAAGAGATTCAACATAATTTCTGGGAGCCAAATCAAAAATACAAAGGATCTCCCTTTTTCAAATCCAAAAAATGTAATGACTTCAGGTTGTGGCATAATTTCCTGTGAAAGAGGTAACAAGCTAAATTGGGAAGTATTTATGCATAAATAGTTTGTGATTTTCTTCCATCAGTCCTAAAACCATGTCAAAGCCTTTGCTTTGTGTTTCTTTCCATTCTATTACAGAATATAACTGATGC
Organism: Lonchura striata; assembly: GCF_050655825.1. Classification (NCBI taxonomy): domain Eukaryota; kingdom Metazoa; phylum Chordata; class Aves; order Passeriformes; family Estrildidae; genus Lonchura; species Lonchura striata. The sequence continues at coordinate 80,396,764 of NC_140740.1, read as the reverse complement.
CCACAGTGAACAATAATTTCTGGATGAATAGCTTTAACAGCCATAGCTTTTTCTCTAGGTGATAGGTGTGCCAGTCAAATCTTTGAACTGGCATTAATCTAGTTCTTATTTTTTCCATAAGCCAACTTACAGTAATGAAAGAAATGCAAGCCAGATGGCTTAGTACATTGTAGGTGGCATCTGGTGTAATTAAATGCTAGTTTAAAGGAAAACCACAGTGCCTTCTCTATAATTTCTCTAGGAATAGCTCTTGGGAATACTTCCCAATGAAAAAACATTCCTTAGAAGAAAGCTACTAAAAAAGTAGGAGTTAGATGAGGAATGTCCATTCCAATGTGCTTTCTCGTCTGAAGATAACCAGCATTCTTCAAAAGTATTATCTGCTCATATCTGCTAGTTATGACATACATTCTACTCATAATTTCCTCATGTTTCATTTCCTTATTTTGTTACACAATGATGTTAGAATGACCTCATATCAAACAAGCCAAATCTACCTCAACACAGCCAGTGTGTCACATTTCTCTTGTTCAAAGGCACCAAAGCATTTCTGCCCTTCCAATCCCCTTGCTAAAGAAAAAAGTGATTTTTGCCTAGCTTAGGTAGAGCCATCCATGCAGAAAGGGTATCAGTAAGGATTTTTTTCTAGAGGGAGACTAAAGGAGGTAAACTACTATTTCATGAGCCCAAGTCCTAAGGCTGAAGAAAGGCTCAACAGTCATATGTAGCTTTTACTCAAATAATGGAGTATATGTACAGAAAGGCAGAAAAACATTCACTTAGTAAAGGCTTTATTTGTTTAGTACCTTAAGTTGCCTGTACTGTTTACTGGCAAGTTTTTTATGGGCTGAAGCAAGCCTGCCTAATCCTGGACCTCTCAGCCAGCAAAAAAACACTACTGCAAACAAGATATTTAATTACTCCCATGTATGCAAAAAGATATTTTCCATGCCTGTAAAAATGCTAGATGAAAGCACACTGAGTAGGTTGCTGAAACACAAGAGCTTCTCCATATTTTCAAATACATGTCTGACAATACAGAGATGCATGCAGAAACTTACTAATTTCAGATTTGTCTGGAAAATCTTTAGCAACTTTACAAGGGAGAAAAGGCCATGAATGTCATCATAATTTGTTCCAAAGCAGTATATTAAATAATTCACAAGTGTTGCATTCATTATAGCAATTTTCTTTCAAATCTATAAGATCAGAAAGGAAAAAGCAAAAACAAACAAAAGACCCTAAATGGAACCAAAACAAAACAAAACAAACAAACAAAAAAAAAAAACCACAAAAAACAAAGCCTAACAAATTGTACTCTAATTTTATTAGACAAAATTCAGAAGCTATTGAAAAATGTGCATTATATGAACATCAAGAGAACTGTTATAAATCTGGAGATATATTAGATCACAAGATTTGTTGTATTATTAGCAGGAATTGACCCTGTAGCATTGGATGAAGAAAGAAAATGTGAGGAAGCAGCTCTCTGGGGGTCTGGTTCCTATGTTGCAGTAAAATATAAAAAAAGGACATGGATCCGAGAATCCAAGCAAAAATGATATTGTTTATCTTGATGGATGAAGATAACAATATTCTGAGCTAAAATCATGCTCACCAGTGATAGGATAATGTCATTGTCCCACCAAAATGTGTCCTTTCTTACTGTGAATTCCCAGCAGAACTGTTCAAAATTGAGCACTAAATGTTTCACCCAACAGCCATTGACTTTTGTTACCCACATTTATTGTCTTCCAAGAAATGAGATATGATTTTTGACAATAAATGTTTTAATTGCACGGAGCAGAAGTTTCTAATAGCGAAGGCAGCAGATCCTTTTTTTCTCTACACACAGACCATATCCAAGGAAATCTTATACAACAGAATTAAATCTGTTCTCCATTTTGCTAATCAAATATGACACATCTAAGAACAAGCAGAAACTGATGATTTAATGAAGTATTAAGGAGGGGACAGGAAACAGGTATACTCCACACAGCCCAAAGCTACAGAGCAAGTTCAGCAGGTAGCAAGAATTACCTCTTCTATATAGAGTTATTGAAAAATAAGGTACATCACAGCATGGAACATATACTGAAAACATTTTCCCATGTGGCTATTGCTCTGAAGCAGAGAAATTCTACAGACAGAAATTTGGGTAAGTCTGTAAAGGAAGAGTAAATGCAGATTAAAAAAGCATCTGACTTAAAGCATCAGTTTGTCTTTGGATGGACCACAAGGGTTTTCTTCCTCCTTTGCACTTCTTGATTAAAGAATCTGGCCTGGCATGAGGCAGGAAGCTTGGAAACAAAGAAGGGAACTTTGCATCTCAACAGGAATATATTTAGTCCCCTAACAATTTATGGTATCTGCCTCATGGTGTTAAAGAGAACCAAAGTTAATAATCCATAGAGAATGAGGAAGATAAATTTAAAGAAAAAGACTTAAACTGTATTTTGAAGTTTTGAAAAAGAACATCCTGGAATCTTAAAAAAGAAATCAAAATATTATTCTTTAATGAAAGAGATAAGAAATTCTGAAAGTATTACTGTGTTCTGTGGTGTATAGTAAGAGCACAAAATGTGGACTTGGTATTAGTCACACTGTCCTTTTTTTGCCTGAAGCTACCATCAAGGGGCTGCCTGGACCATCATTATATATGCCTTTCCAAAAGCATACACATTTCGAACATTCCACTAGAAACTGAGACACTGACAGGGTGACAGGAAGGCTCTGCTAAGCAACAGCTGGAAAAGATATTCCAGAAACAATGGGAGAGCTACAGAAGCAGCAAATTACTGTGCAGAAGGAGCCTGTTGCTCTGCATGGGAAAAGAGTAGCAGCAGCATGAGGAAAGCAACAGAATGAGATGTCTGCCCAAGCAAATCCCTTTACTTTCAGTTCTCTTTTTTGACACAGATCACTCACTCTCTTTGTGACTTCTGAACATCTCTGCCACTCAAATACCCTCTCCTAAGTCGTTCTGAGGAAGTAAACCTCACAGAACTGCAGTTTGTTGGCCTCAGGCATGAGAGTGATAAAACCTACAACATATATTGTTACACTTGTTATATTATACAGTCACAAGCCCCAGGGGTTTTTGCATTAGAGATTTCCCGCTGGCAGTAAGTCTCAAAATACTAAGTAGTAAGAGTGCTTTGCTGACACAGGAATTGAAAAAATTTGGGGATGCTTCTGTAAGGCCTTTGACTTACTGACCTCAACATACTTGTGTCTTACAAATACAAACCTGTGAGACATTACTCTAGTTTTCCTGGATTGTCAAACCAGTCACAAATTTCCAAATAACCTGCTGACCTAGCGCTTGCAGAAAGGTTTGAAATACTGATCAGATAAAGGCTTTGTCCAAGACAGTAAAGACTTATCTTGTGGGACCACATATAGTGTTAGTGCTAATACATATAACACTCATTCCTTGTAGAGATAAATCAAAACTCTAGGCAACACTGTCTAGGAAGGCCTGTAATCTAGCTATTGTATCTTAAACTGCACATCCTGGTTAATTTTTGTAATACTTCCACATGACAAGATTGTTTCCTCCCAACAAGTGTGGAATAAGCACTATTCTGTCCTAAATACTTAGCCACCAACAAAAGAAATTGACAACATACTGAATTAACCTGGCAATGGTTTGCTCAACAGGTGCAAAATCCCCCTCTTCTCCTGACTCACCTGTAACCCATTTTTTGATAATTTCATTATTAGCTGTTTCTAGGTTATGCAGAAATGGGTTTTTTTCTCGTGAGTATTTGCATAGAATGTGGCACCTTCATCACCTATACAATGTGAAGCAGCAATTAAAAAGGTCAATGTGTCTAGTTGACATATCTGCAAAGTCAAGAATTGCTTGTGTCTATCCTCAATTATATATAAGCACAATGTAGTATGCCCTGCTATGCAGGCCAGGTAAGAAGTCCCAGAAAAAGGGCATGTGTCTGTAAAAGCACCTCAGCTTTGACATAATAGACAATACATATACAATAGATACACAGGTTATAGGAATCTGGCAGAGGACCCTGTAGCAAATCTTTTCTGTATTTACCAGGGCTCAAGATCTCAGGAGTAAAGTCAACTTGCTTAAGAAAATTAAAAGTCATTCCACCATTACAGAACTTCAGACACTTCTACAAATCAAGTTGCTCTTTTTTTCCTCTCCTTTTTTTAATTAGCATACAGTGATATGACTTTTTCAATGTGCTTTGTGGTTTTTTTATCTATATCTTCAGGTCTGTGCAGATTTATGTACTGATGATGATAAGTTTAATATCTAAATCCTAAAGATGGTGTTCAAACACACAGCTTCTGAGTTCAATACTCTAGTTTAACACCTACAAGGCACTTGTGAATGGGCCTAGGAAGATTAACAAGGTATTCTGAAGAACAGCTGACTAGTGACACAGATTGCTAAACTGCTGAGACAGTTTATCCTAGAGACAAATTATGGCGTTCACATGCTGTCTAGACATTATTAAACTGTATTTGCAGTAGGCTCAGCTGCAGGCACAGAAGCACCTCCTGTTTCCCACAATCACCATTGTTCCCTGCCCTGCTGCTAGCTGCAGTGACAGAGCAAAGTTTTGCTCTGTCAAAGTTTTGCCAAGTTTTGCTTCCTGTCAAAACTAACACCAGCAGCTCCTGCCTCCCTGTCCCCTGGCATCTTCGCCCTGTCATGTCCTCACTCAGTTTTGGTGGTTGTGAAGTTGGTGAGACTGCTTCTAAAGCCACAATTGACAAAACCAAGGAACTGACTAAGGTTAAAATTAACTCTTAAATAAGTAAATAAAAACCAGTAGCTTTGCTCTGGAGTCAGCTATCCATGGACCCATCTTTTCTACAGTGAGGATGGCATATTCTTTACAGTCCTACCACTGCTTCCAGCCTGACATGCATAAACTGCTGATGATCTTAGTTTATATTATGAGCTAAGGAGAATAGGGAGAAGATATATATGTTTGCACTGCATGCTTCTGCAGTGCTGGGGTCAACAGTCTGTGAGGAAGGCTTGAGGAAGGAAGAGAAATCAACCACTGGAGCTGAAGTTCCTTGTGATGATGAGTCAACATTCTTGAGCTTCAAGCAGCAGTGTGCATCTGATTCCATTACTTACATGTTTGTTTTTCCTTTTCAGAACTAGTATTAAAATGAAATTTCAAATTCTGGAGTGCAGTTTTGTGGTAAGGGCTTGCCTAGAAGGCCAAGGAGACTTGTTCAGTAAATTAAGTGGGAGTCTGTAGTTGGTTGTTTCTGCAAATATGTTATTTCCTGTCACTTCAGAATAAGTCTAACTTGGCCCTGTGTAGTTTTTGACAGACTTTTCCTTTAGAACAATGATATTAAATTTATCCTAAGCCACTCAGTTGTGGTTCTGTTCCAGTTTCAATACATTCAATAATAATCAAGTAATTATTCTTTCTCACTCTCATGACTAAGCAGGAATCATTTTTTTTCTCATTATTTTCTTTCCATTGGAGACTTTGGTCACATATATTTCTCAGGCTTCTGAAGTTCCTGCTACTGTCCACCATAGGTAGGTCAGCAGAATTTTCTTTTGGAGATACTATTATATTTTCTCTTGTTTCTGCAGGAGATGAAAATTTGAGAGAGGGAAAAAAACTCATCTTTTTTTTCCACAACATAACTATCTATTAAGCACCAGAAGAGTTTTCATTAAGTAATATATATCCCTTTTTATAGAACCTGATGCTTTTAATATATATAAGCATAACTTCTTTATTTTTTGTGAAGATCTGTAATCTAACTTTGGCACTTGTAAAATATGTAAATAAAAAGGAAAAAAAAATCCCAGATATTATATCACACTTCTATCAATAAATTAGAAGTTTGAATAAGTTGACAAAAACAGATGTAATTTTTATATGAAGTCAAGTGATACCACTAATGAATTTAAGTCTCCAGATACTACTCTTGGGAGTGCAGCATAAGAACAAGCATTTCCGAATGCATACTAAGCAATAACATAAGCTAATAATTTTCTGCAGTCATTAAATTTAAAAGAAAGACATTCACTAGCTAATTCTCGTATGACATCAAGCTAGTTTTACTTCTGTAAAACTCAATCTGCTTTGACAATGTCTCCAGATTTCCCTCTGCTGGGATAATGAGATCATTGCTGACCAGAAATAAACCACTGCAATCTGTTAGTGATACTTTTGTAGGGAACACCCTTAGAAAGTTTATAAATGTAGAAAGACAGGAGAGGTTTCCTTATGCATGGGCAGAGAACTGCAAATAATCAGACTGATCCGGTATCCCAGTTCTGTCTCTGCTAACAGCTTAGATGGAATCAGACACTTTAGTCTTCCTGGATGTGCCTGGCTGTTTAGGAATAGAGAGCAGATGTAACAGATGAGGTGCTGGGAGAGACATCTCAATGCTGCTACTTAGAGAATTTTAATTTTATGTGTTCATGAAGGTGTAGCATTGGCTGATGCCCAGTAAAACATTAAATCCTTGCTGTCATGACCTTAGAGTCCAGTCTTCCCTATTTCCTGACCTCCCATGGGTAAACACTTGCTCTGAAGGCCCCTTATTCATATCCATGCCAGCAGAACTGGCATTGGCATCTCTGATTTTCATTTCCATTTAAGCAATTCATGACTGGTACAAGAAGGTAACATTATGCATCAAAAGAGTGATTGATCTGAAAAAACCTCAACAGGCCAGGTCCTGTTCTGCTTACTGGGGTTAAAGAGAGTAGGGTAAAAAGGCATAGTGTACATCTTTGAAATATGCATTTGTTTGCTGTGTTGGCACACAGGGTAGTTGATGAAATCAGACCAGTGAAACTTCCAGACTTTTTTGGCTCAGCATGATTGTAGAGGGTCTCATGTTTGAGGATATAACTGTGTGGGAGAAGGAGTAGCTAACAGAGTTTATTAAGCCTTGTTTGACAGCTCCCAGTAAGAAAAATTCTCACTTAAAAATTCTTTGTGCTGTCATGAGAGATCAAAATGAGTATGCTTTAGAGACAAGATGACAAGCTGCTATGTTAAATATTAAATTGGGACCTCTACATATATTTTTCAGGTTACAAAATATTTTGCTTCACAATAATTTTCAGGCTATTTCAGACATATATTTTTACACTTATTCCAGCATTTTCTACAAAATAACATGTAGATCACTGACAATTTCAAAGAGATCAGCATGTTTTAGCTTGACCTCACACATGCACCAGCTAGAAATTTCCTCTACATCTCTAGGTACCAGTGCATACTGTGGTCTTACTCTGCTGAATGCAGACTCCATTTGCATTGCTTGGAGACTATTTCAGTGTTCATGCATATGGACAGTATTAAGTTTGTACTGCTAGATAGCAATTTGGTCTAGATACTACCACATTACACAACATTTCTTTACTTACTTACCACAATAATTTTCCCATGTTCTTGGAGCTACTCTCAGACAAATAACAGAGCTCACTTGGTAACAGTGTGGTAGATTTGACTCCAGGATATGGATCTACTCATTCTTCCCTGTATTTCAGCCTGTTACAGACCTATGCTACTCCAAACAATGTATGTAGAAAACATATTTACAGCTAATTTCTCTCTCCCTTTAGAGTGTATTCATTTTATAGGAATAATTTTTGGATTTTCTAAGAATCTAATTTGTCTGAACTGCCAGGGAGATTTCTTCTTTCACAAGGCTAGGAAACCAAACCTAAGTTCAAACAAAACTTCCACCACTGACTCACTGTGGAATCCTGTCCAGCTTGTGTATTGTATCTGTAGGGAATGGACTTAATTTTCTCTACTGTCCTGATAATGCTGTACTTTGTATTTAGAGCTAGAAGGGTGTTGATGACGTACCAGTATTTTGGCTGCAAGGCTCCCACAGCATCAAGGATGCCCTTCACTCAAGGTTGCCCTTCGCTCAAGGATGCTCTTCAACAAGGACAGCTTACACAAACTGACCCAGGAATAATCCATAAACTGTGACAACTGTTCAGCAATAAAAGATAAGAGAAATGGGTGGGAAGCATTTGTTCTTCAGATGTTTGTCATCTGGACCAGCTGGTATGTGTTCTGAAGCACTACTTGACTGGACCTAGCCTCCTGATGAGATGGAGAGAATATATATTTTGTTCTGCTTTGCTACCATGCACCGCCTTTGTTCCATCTTTATTAAACTACCTTTGTCTTGATCAACAAGGCTTTTTTCATCTGATTGTCTCCCCCACCATCCTGCTGAGGAGAAAAAGTGATAGAGCAGCTTCCTGAGGAGCTTCCTGGGTATAGTAATTCTCCTGACTTACTCCCTCTTTAAACATTCTTCTTGGGTCATTCAGGAGGTTTTATAGCTCGGGTGTCTTGCTCAGGAGAACTGAGTTTGCTCAACCTAATCGGTTCCTATTAGTTACAGGGTTACCCAATATCACTGGTTACATAACATCAACACATACCCACCCTAAACTCAGCCAGACACACCCACAAAATCCTCAGAAGTGGCACACATTGAAGCTCTGGATACAACCTGGTCGTTTTACACTGATTCACAGGTCTGTGCTCAAACACACTGAGAAATATAATCCCTGTTTCCCAAAAATTTATTCTTGATATTACTATTGTTCAACAGAATTTCTTTCAAATCATGTTGAAATGTTTATTGAAAAGAATCCATACCACTGCAGTAGGCAATTAATTGTTGTAAGGCCTAAATGCGTTCAAGAGAATCAAGCTCTGTGCTCCATCACACTAAGTGGATGTACTTTGCCAAGAATGGAAATGTTCCACATTTTTGTCATTGTATACCATATACAGCATGAGAAAAATATCCCTGGTCTTATTTCCACCTATGTTGCTTAAATGTCAATACAGGTCTAAGATGGACAGGATTTTTATGTATAGAAAACCTAATCTTCTCCATTTAAAATGCATGTACAAAGAACTACCTCTATTCTTCCATCATTCATGCAGGACTGCCTAATTTGGAAAGAATGGCTTACGAGAGGTTGTAGTAACAAATCACTCCTTGTAAAGAATCCTTTTGCTCCTGATCAGACTGAGGAACAGAAAAGAGAGCTATTTTTTCCCATGCAGTGTTGAGAGATCTTCTCCTGTAGCACAACATCATCATGTGTGATCCTGAGAACTGCATCTGAAGAAAAAATGTTTAGCCAGGGCTATAAAAATTCAGCATTGTTTTGTAGTGCTTCCTTTTTCTTCTTCATTATCTGAAAAAAATCCCAAATGTCAGTCTAATTCACTGGCATTAGAAAGGAAGTGTATACTATTAATTAAAAAGTTACAACACTCTGTTATAAATGTCCAGTTCTTCACAGAGATGCCCAAACACAGAGTTCCCTGGTATTTTATGAAAAATTAGTATATTGGGGTGTGGGAGGAAGAGGCCACTGAGGTTTGGGTTTTGTAGGTGGTGTTTTTTGCAAATGTACCTGAAATATACAATTTTTCCTGACTGTAGGGTATGCATCAGGTTTAGTGTAAGATTGGTACTCCACATAACAGCAGTACATAAAAAATCAGTAGTGCTGCACAAGCACTCTTTGAAGCTTTTACACTGATACTTACAATCAACAAAGCTCTTATCTGAACAACAGTGGGAATGGCATGGGGCAGACTGAGGAGACCACCATTTAAGACAGGGATTTTTTTGATACAAATAGATTTAGGAAAAAGGCATTTCTTACCTACTAGTAAGACTATTAAACTAACTGTTTTTAAAACTATTTTAAAGTAACTGTTTAGTTACTTTAAAATTATTTTAGTTCAAGGGTTTCCTACTTGCTCTTACTATTTTATATTCCTTAAGCTTATTGGTTTTCCTTCTATGTACCTGTAAAATCACTAAAGAATCCAAGTATTAGAGTGCTTTCCAAACTGGGCAATGCCAGTTTTCAGAGCTTAGTGTCAAGTAAGGGAAAGATGGAGACAATAAAGGACTCATGAAAAATATGTAATATCAAAAAATATTCTGAGTTGGAAGGGACTCACAAGTCTAACCTTTCCCTCATATCCAGCTTAAATCTCTCCTGGCACAGCTGAACAAACCAGGTGATCTCAGACCCTCCTCATATGGCTTCCCCTTGAAGCTCTTCACCATCCTTTCAGCCTTCCTTTGCCCCTAATTACTTCTTTATGTTTTGGCACCCAAAACTGCCAAAATATAAAGCCTCAGCACTTGAGGTGAGGCAACCCTGGTGCAGAGCAGAGCAGGACAATCCTCTCCATCACCCTGGCTGGTGATGCTGTGCCTGATGTACCCCAGGATGGGACAGGGTTGGGCCCCCAGGCTGCCAGGGCAGTGCTGACTCTTGTTCAGCTTGCCCTCTACCAGGGCCCCAGGTCCATTTCTGTAGTGTCACTCTCCATCATGTCATTCCCCTTTCTGCCAGTTCATCCAGGGTTGCCCCCTCCCAGGTGCAGAATCCAGAACTGGCCCTTGTTAAACTTCCAACAGCTGCTCATTGCCAAGCCCTCTGATTTGTCAAGGTCTCTCTGCCTTCCATCTGTAGACTTACTTAGTATCCCTTCAAGTTCACATGTATTTTAAGTATTAAGAATTATCTGAAGGTAAGGAGCACACAATTGTAACCCAACAGGTGCTATTGTTCTCATTTTCATTAAGAAAGGAGATTTTCAGATTTTAACAGACACTTGTTCCTGGTTTATGTGACTAGTGGGGGAAAACACCATGTGCTATGAATAATGAAGCAGGACATGAATGCAGCAACTAAAATTGCTCTATGTAACACACTGTGAACTACAGAGCTTGAGAAGACAGAAGAAATTGCCCAGATTTATTCTTGGAAAGCCAAAAGACACGTGAAAAAAAAAAAAAGAAAAAGTAAAGTGCTGTAAAAGAAAAGTCTAAGTAAGTAGAATCAATCCACTTAAATCTGCTGCAAATAGTGAAGACTGAAGAGCTGAGGGTTACAAGTTGCAGGACTCCCAGGCTTACATGTTGCAAAGTGGCCTTAGAGGGGAACAGCATGGTGGTTGGGAATGCCTTAATGCTCCAAGGACAGCAAATTTAGTGTAAAATGCAGCTTCAAGATGTACATAAAATGCTAGGAGTACCAATTCTAAACTATGACAGATACCTTGAAAGTCTATGTGAACATGTGTGTGTTGATATCTTTTTTGCAGGGAAAGGAAGAAATACATAAAATTAAGGATCAATCATTTTTATCTGACCAAATAAAGTCGTTAAGTAAAATTTATTTTTAGAATAAAGTAATTAACATATTCTGTGATTAATTCTGTTGTTTTTCTGCATTAGGACACTAAGGTGCTGCAACTGAGGCAAAAAAAGGGTCCTATTACCTCATTTTTATATTTGTACTACGCAACTAAGTAAACTCTTCTCCTTGGACAAGAATTATCTCATTTTCTCTTTCTACTTTCCACAAATACTACAGTAAAAAGAATTAGTAAGCAGGCCAGATTCCAATCTAATAAAACACAGTTTACCTGGAATGGTTCCATTGTGGCTGACAAAATCCATCTGGGTTTGCACTTGTCACCCAGATCAGTAGCTGACTGTTGACCTCAGAGTTTTTGAGAAGATGGAGCCTGAAGGCAGCAGAGTGAAGTTCACACACTGGCAGCTAAGTACCTAGTGTTTACCTGAACAGAAACATCTTGGGAGTCTGCCAAAACCAACCAACCAAAAAAACAGGGAGAAATCTAGAGAAGAAAAACATGACTTCTCTTGCCTTTTGCCTTCCACTGGGTAATTTCTGGGCAATCTATGCCACGTTCTATAGCTATGTTACAATTTAGGAAATTACTTCACTACTGAAACGCTGAGTCATCTTTGTTGAGACAAGTCTATAACATAATGGTGACATAATTTAGGGATATCTTGATCGGCATTTTAATCTATCCTTTTATGTGGTTTGGCTAGAATAAATAAGGGATATACAGGCAGCCTTGTTCCTCGCAGTATTTTATGCTGTGGATTATGCATTAAACTGTACTTACAGTACTGTGCGTGGTGGGAAAAGACGTGTAGTTTACCCAATAATCCTGACTTCATTCTGTGTAGGAAAAGAGCTTGAGTCGTCAGTAGAAGCTGAACACACAGTGTGAGATGGTTATGTTTTTTTTATCAGTTACTGCCTCTACAGACTTACTAGTATTGAAGAGTTCCTCACAGATTGCCACCAAATTTGACAGTGTTCTGATGGAGGATTTTGTCAGCTCCATTTAGCAATTGCCTGTGAAAACTGAGACAGATAACAGACTTCCTGACAGTTTCTAATCTTCATCTCAGAGGGACAAAGGTTAATTAAATACTGCTGCAAGACAAAATTAAATTTCAGCCAAATATTCTTTCAAAAGCTGCATAGGATGGAAGGCTGCCAAAAAACCCCACTGAATTTGGAATTCAAGAAAGAAGAAGGGCCTCCAGGTCTGCAATGCAATAAAATCATACTTTTGATCATTTCTCAAAGGAGTAGGCCAGAGGATGCAATTATGCATAGATTTTCTCTAATAGTTAACAAACTACTAAAAGGTAGGATTTCAACTAAAACTCCTCTCTGTTCTTCTGGAACACATCAAGACTCTAGCATGTCTTCCATCTTACTTCATTTTTCATAGAATAATTTCACATTAAAATTTGGTTTTGGACAAAACACTTCTAAAAACAAAATTAAAAGCAAACAAATAAACAAAAACCACGAAATGACACTCCCTCCCTCCCTTCAAAAAATCCAAACCAACAGACCAAGAAAAGTCCCAATCAAACCAAGTAAAAAAAAAATACCAGAGATTGAAAACCGGAACTCTAATCCACACATTTTCACAATCAGGATTAGACGGTCACCTGTGATCCTTCCAGTGTTTTCTTATGGCAATACAACTTTCTCCCTTGCTTAGTGGCAGCACCAGACAAGGTGGAAGGAGAATGCTCTAAATTCAGTTTGTCATTATTATTTTGATCTTCCAGTATCTACAGAAATGGATTTGGTCCCTGATCTCTTGCTTCTTGATGACAATTTTCACCAGCAGCCATTACAATAAGAGCAAGCAGCATCAACAACCCATACCAGATTCACTGCTTTTGTACTGGCAGAATCCCCTATCCCACTGATGTCTGTGCTGTATATCCTGGTTTGGTATGTATTTCAGGGTGTATTGCTATGCTGCACTTAACTCATTTGCTCTCTGTGCTTATCAGAGGAGGTAAATAGGACTAAGAATTTTTAAATTTCTTTTTTTTTACAGTTCTAAAGTTCAGAACTTGGGAACAGAGGGGGGATGTGAAGGTGGGCCTCCCTCTCACCAAGGGTTTCAGATGAACTCACCCGGTAGTTTGCCATGAGCCCCAAATGCTACATTCAACAGCCCTACCAGGCCAGGTTTCCCAGTTCATTTCAACACACCAGCTGAGCCACTGGCACTACTGTGTTCATTGAATGCCCATTCTACTTTCAAAGTATTTAATTGTGAAAGCATCCAAGTGAGGTCAACTTTTTACTTATGCAACATTCATAAAACAGGCACTAGATTTCCATGCTGATTACATATGTCTTATTTTAAATGCAATTAAAAGCTAAAGCATAGAGCCCTGGATTCTCCAAAAAGCTAAAACATTTGAGATCTCTGGTTAAAGTGAGTTCAATGGTAAGAAAATAAGCATTTATCTTCTCTTTCCAAAGTTTACATAAAGGAATTATAATAATGAATCGTTCACACTGCACAAATGTAAACCATTTAATTAGTAAAGGACATTACTGCCCATAAGGACTTTTTTTCCTTTCCTTTTCTTTTTTTTTGTTTAACCATTATTTAGGGGCTTAAATGCAAGTTTTTAGAGACTTTCCCATAACTACCAATATAGAGTCTTGCCCTTCCTCCGAGGTCTCTTCTGGAAGTCAACTGGGCAAGACAAAGCAGAATTGACTTTGTGACACACAGACATTTTTAGAGGTGTCTAAAACAAGAAAATTTTTTCAACTTATGTTCTGGTTATGAATGAGCCCCAAGAGGCAGAGGGTCTTTTATTTTATGCAATCACTTTCAGAAATCTAATAAATTTCTTCAAAAGCATTATTGTACAATAAGTATCATGTGTCTTTGACAAATGATAAAAAGAGCAGAGAAGTTACATGGACAAATTAAATGGGAATAATTTGAAAGGAAGTTCACAGTGCTTTTTAATTATCTTACTAGTTTAAAAATAACTATTCCACTATCTTCAAAGGAAAAAGACCATGACATCTGAGGAGTTCATTAGCTCTACTTAAAGAACCAAATAACTTCAATACTAAGCAACTGTTTAAGTCTAAGACACAGGGCAAAACAATGCTGTAGATTCTATTTTCAGGGGAAAATGTATATAATTTAAACTCACATAAATAAGTGAATAAAAGTGAATAAACAGTGAATTAAAATAAGTGTCCTAGCAATATGACTGCTTGTAATGGCAGAAAACACTACTTATTTATTTGAAGTTGTCCTAGGACAGAAATATTTCAGAAATACTGCTGTTATTATTTGAAAACATTGTGAAAATATACTGATATGTCAGATAAACAAAACTACAATTTTCTTTTTGTAGGCTATGAATACTAAGAAAATTTGTGGGAAACATAGAGTGTGTGGGTATTTTTCTTCTCACATTAATATAGGGCACTTATTTCAACATCCTTGAACATTTGCAAGGTGAAGAGAGAATAATGATCGTCTCCTAGCTCTTCTGTGCAAATATTTAAATTTTGCATTCAATATTAAATATTTTTTCTGCTTCTTTAGCATGTGAATACCTCAAAATCTTATGATGTGTCATACCATGGAAATAAAATTACTTGCACTTCTCTGAAAAAGTAGTGAGATTGAAACTTAGAAATATTCACTTGTGCTGAGAATCCAACTTCATTCTCCTGATCTCCAGGCTAATCTGTTCATTACTGTTCAAAAGCAGTATCACATACACAACAAACCTTCTTTTATCTAACATCAACATAAGGTTAAAAAAAGTCATAAGTGCTGTAAGAAAGTACAGCACTAAATATATATATTTACTATAGCTGAAGTCTGAAGACCTTTAGAGAAGAACAAAAATGGCTGAGATCCTTATTTAAGTTTCTGCTGGAGTCTTCTCTAGTTGAAGAAATGAACATACATGACAATCTTCAACCAGCCTAAATAATCTGCATAAATCTTATTAACTAAAGTTTATCTATTCCAATTTAATTTGAACATCTGCAACATATTTATTTAATACACTCCAATATTTATACATTTCACTGCTAGTCTATCCTTGCAGTTTGGCACCTTAACACTAGAAATACATCAAGATGTTAATATTAGCCACTCTTTGAAGGTACTCCTGAAGAGCATTACTCCATGAAAAAAGACAAAGTTATAATTTTTAAGTGCTGTTATTCAGAGGCTGTTTCACATATTGTTTCATGTACTCTTTCACATTGTGAAACCATGTGTCCTGAGAGAGAAGCACAAAATTTCTGGCACATAGGAAAAGCAGGGGTTTATTAGAAAGAATAAGAAATACTTTAATACTGCTCTCAGTTGGAACTAGGTACTGGATAGTAGCTTTTGATTAACATTACAACATTTAAAATAGCCTCTGCTATTTCCCCCCTGACTCTCAAAGATCATTCTGGCACAGCAGGAGTTGACGCTACAGGAAGAAATCACACTTCCCTGCAATAAGCAGAAGCTTCTGACTAGTTACAGATCTATTTTTCAAAAATCTGTGGGTGTATGATCTTGGCATTTCCATGCTAAACAGGAGGGATACTATACTAAGGAGGATAGAAAAAGTTGCATATGGATTAGAAGGAAGAGATGCAAGAACTCCAGCCAGCTTCAAAACTTACTGCATATGCTGGTCCACTCTCCATGATCCACTGCATCTCAGTGCTTAGCATCACCCTGTGCAACTTGTCTAGGCTGTAAATGTGATTATCCAAATAGTTAATTAATCTAGCCTGAATTTTTTTCAATCAAATGGTAGAAGATATATTTTGACTCCTATCAGCCTTTAAAAAATTGTTGTACTCTGTCAGCAGAAGTAAAACATAAGGCTTAGCATATTAGCTTCTGCAAATATGTAAATGTTGGGAAATTCAGCTGGACAGACTAAAGCATTCAATATTAAATATTTTAATATTGAATTATTAAATTTGAGGAGGAAGTTGTGTTTTGTGTCCTTTTGTCCATTTCTGTGATATGAAAAATCAGAATTTCCCACTGTGTTGATGGCAATAAATAGAATTGCAGTTATAAAACCACTGATCAGAGAACACTTCCTCTTTGTCCCACTTTCTTGTCATTAATGATAAAGTAGGGAAGAAATGATAGTTGCACATACTGTAATTATAATTAAGCCCAGTAATACACTGCCTACTCAGCATTATAAATCTGACTTCATTAGTGCCCCAAGAAATACTACTTTGACTTACACCTAACACGTTTTCATACTGTGTTAAGAACTTCCGAGTAACAGCTGGTTTCTGATCAGCTGGTTTCTGATGAGTTGGCTATGCTTAGGACCATTCTGCCTTCCTGGTAGTTGGGCTGAATGCATGACAATTAACCAGAGGGATGATACTTAAACCATACCATGTACATCCAGTTGAGAGTCCCAGCATAGCTAAGCTAGATATAGTAGTAGGCACAAATTCTGCTGAAGCTTATCCCCTTACTTAATGTTTATAATGATGTAACTGCCTTAAAGGAATAGAAACAGCCATTGCCTGAGTTGCTGAACTAGATTCTGCCAGCAGCTGTTGTGGAGTCCTGTTCTTGTCTCAGTGAACCCTTGGGGACATCATCAAGGTGACATCAGCAAGGGATATGATTGTGGTGCTAGTTGCAGAATACTCAGATCCCCATTATGGATGGAGAAATTGCTAGACAAGGACAGTGACGTCTTCTAGTATATTTGAAACTCTAGGGAGATCTAGGAAAATAAACCACATGGAATGACAAGGTGAACATACTGTTTGATTATTTAGGAAGAAAGCAAATGAGACATCATATCATTGCACCTCATATGACAAGACTGAGCCATAGCTGATCATTCTCATATCTCCTTTCTGAAAAGCAGAAGAGAACCGGATTTCATTATTCTTCTATTTTACTCATAGGACCCTTCAACCCTGCTTAAATGATATTAGGATATTATTAAGCCCTAGTATTTAAAAAACAATTATATAATTTCTATGTACAGTATAGCAGCCAAGAAGTTGTACCTGTCTGGGTAGTAGAGAGAGATGTTTTCTGTTTCCCATCATCTTGTTCTCCAGTAGCAAGCAGATATCACAAAGGCAAAAATAGTGAGAGTATAGTTGGGGGAATGGATTCCATGCAGAAGCATTTTTGAATGTCTGAGTTACATAAGTTTTATGGCTGAAGTTTTCTGAGGACATGCATTTGAATTTCTCTTCCTAGTCATGTTTTACACAACTCAGTTTAATTTGTTTTTCCATAGTCACTTCAGCCAAAACACAGAACAAGCATATGGTGAAAATGTCCAAGAATATATTCATCCATTTTTTGAGTATAACAAGATTAAGTGAAATAGATGTTTCTCTCAATCCCCTCACAGAAGGGATATGTCACATAACTCAGAGGTGATTAAAATTTAATTTGTAATTTTTGTGTTTCTTAACATTCAAGCCACATGTCTCAAAGAGATACACAACTGTTACATAGGCTAGATTCTCTGTACTTAGAACCTATAAGCTAATCTTAAATGAGATAATAGGACACTTAAAACACTCCCTACTTCTGATATAGATAGTTTTTTCAAATCTTCATAGCTATAATACTGCCTTTCATGACCTGTACATGCATTTGAGTTGATGGAACACAACAAAGAACATTAAATAGAAAAAGAATTAACTGTTGGAGGTCTTCAAGCATCCTGCAGTGATCACAGGATATTGTATCTTTGGCTTCTAACTCAGCTAGCAAACTGCATGTGTAGAACCTAATATATGAGTATGTACAACCAGAGTAATGTAGAGGATAAATCACTGTTGGCCCTTGAATCTTGGTTGTTGCACCAGCCGTGTCCGTTTGTGACCTTGTTCAGCAGCACTTTTTCTCCATGGTGTGCTCATGAAGCAAGAAAAACATCTTGAAGTATTTAAAAATACACATTGTTATGAAAAATATATATCAAAATATATATCAAAATTGTATCTCAAAATACATACTAAGTATCACTTTTAATATCTATGTCCTCAGCTGAAGGATGCAATACATGTAAGGGTAATTGCCTGGCAGTAAATCTTGGGTTTACAACGATTTTATAAAAGAGTTAGCACAACTACTCATTTTAACACACTCAGAGTTACCCTCTGAATATTACAGTTCTGTGAACATACAACAGGATTTCTGAGCTTTCCTTTTCTGCTTTTGACAACTTCTTGCTCCTTTCAGATGGTCAGAAAGCTTGAAAACAAATGTGAAAGCCCTGTCCTGCCCCACCATAGGTACTTTGCAATACCTCAATAGCCAAAAGGTCCAAGTTGCTCCTAAATAAACCTTAATAGAATGTCCAAGCAAAGGAAAGGTGATTTAAGAGAGTGAAACATTTAAGAATTAGACATAAACTAATTTATGATAATTTTTTCGATTAGTTCATACAACATTTACTAGGATAGTATACTTGAAATAGTATGAATTAGTGCTTTATTCCTTCCTGAATTTCAGGTTGATGTGAAGAGAATTGTAGAATTTTATTGAAGTGCTCAAATGCATGTAACTTTTAACCACTATAGTTTCTGAAAGAAACAATTTATAATAATCAGTAAAGAATCTAAAGTAGCTTTCAGAAGAAAAGTATTAATATATGCATATTAATAATTATTAATAGTAAGACCATTAAAACGTATTAATATACTATTAATAGTAATAAACAAATCATTAATACTTTTAAAATAGTTACTTATTAATCGATGCATATTAATAGTATTAATATATGCATATTACCAAGTTCTATTCACAGGATGCTGTTCCCAGCCTTTTACATCGCAGGTGAGCATGCATTACTCTATACAATGCAAATCTGCTCTCTAGTGGCCAAAATTATCACAACAATTTTATAGAAAAATACTTAGTTAATCCTGAGGTAAAGTAAATTCATTGTTGTTTTTGCAGAGTTTTTAAGAAAAAAAAAAAAAGATTAATGAAATAAATATTTGAGTGACTCAGCTTAAGAGTTCGTAATTCTACCCAGACCCAATAATTTCAGTTAATTTTTCTACCAGTACTAGATCAATCTCTTTTAATATAGCTTAAAATACAATTGAGGTACAGTGGAAAATCATAAGAAAAAAGATAACAAATTTTAAAAACCTGAAACAGCTAGTGTACTACCGGCATGAATGGTGAATGAGTTTAGCAAATTTGAATCAGCAAGCTTGAAAGCTTGTAAGATAGAAATGTCAACTGTCAATGCACATGCATGTTATTACCTGTCAGTAACATTTCGTCCTCCTCAAACTATGAAGTAACCATAGAAATAGGAGATAACAATGTCATTATATCATTCTAATAATTTCCTAATTACATCTTTCCTTGCAGAAGTTTCCAAGGGAGACTTTTTTTGAGAAAGACTGTCAATACAATTGAATTTAGAGTCTGCTCATTTCTCTATGTTGACTCTTACACCTTGTTATTAGCTCCTCAATCATGACTGTGTTTAGATTAGACTAGGTAGCACAAACATTTCCAGCTTTTCAGCTACGGCATTCTTCATTTTAGTAATTCACACATAGATGTGTGCTTACTTATGAACACTGGTAGATTAAACTGCAGCAGAATAACTAAATTTACCATAACTTCCACAGGTTAGTGCCTGGCTCAAATAGATATACGGATGAGGAATGAACCACTAATTTCCAGTCCGGGAAGTAAAGGCTACTCAACACTGGCCATTTTAATATGCAGAAATTCAGTAGCAGCTAGGTGTGCATTTTTGACTGGCACAGAAAAGACGGTGATGATCAGTTCTGCCACAGCCATAGCCTCCAAGGCACCTGATATTTGAGATCATATTGGCAGAATAAAATTGAGCATACTGGTAGGATAAAGTTGAGTTTTACAAACAGTTAAAAGAATTTAACTGTCCTAATAAATATTTGGAGTTCTCCTTATATCAATGAAATCATATCATATTTGGTGGGTTTCTCAGATGCTCAGCAAAAGGAAAATAAAAAAGAGTGAGAAAAAAAGTGGGTGAATGCAAAAAATGAGGTTGTGCTTCACAACAATCAGAGATTTCATAGACCATGCTGACTTTCTTAATTGCCAGCCCTTGCATTTGGGAAGATAAGGAAGACCAACAGCTTTTGGAAGTTCTCTTTTTAAGCACTGCAATAAAATGTTTGTGTCATCTGAAGTACAGACTCTAGTTTTTCAAAAGAGAAACTAATTTCTCATTTACAGGTGTAAAGGCACACAGATGCCTAACTTGTGTAGCTATCTACAAGAACAGCTGATAAATAGCTGATCCTTTAGCACTTTCCCATTGATGTATTTCTGCACCTACACTGCAGTACTGCACACAGGCCTTTGCTGCTCACTCCTTATAATATAATTAGAGAAGAACCCCAAATAAAGCCAGCTGATCCCTGCCCCAAACAGGTAGCAATCCAAGGCACCAATGTGTCAACAGCTGAGCATAATTACCAGGGTGAGGGAGACAGACTGGTCTCTATAACCAAAATCATCACAGAACAGCAGCTGCCTAGCCAGCAAAAATATGCTATGCTGACATGGTGTAGAATATGCTCTCTCTGGAGACTTAGATGGGGCAATGAAAAAAATTGTTTCATGTTTGCATAAAACGCCTTACATTTTGCAGTACTTGCAGATTTCTTCTATGACAAGGCTGCTGTACAAAGCTAATCAAAGACCTGTGTGAAGTAGACACAGGTATTTTGTTTTGTGTAAAGAAAAAAATATAATTATGGCAAACTAGCTTATGGGGAAGCCAGCTGTTCAGCTGTGTAAGAACCAGACACCTTGCTGTTATCACCCAGATATATCTTAGATGGACACCATCCAAGTGACTGTTGCTATTTCCCACCATATTATATTACAGCATGAAAAAAATACCAGCAGCACTAAATTTAAACTTCTTTTGTCTCAAAGTTATACTGTAATGTCAAAGGATACCAATTAAATTTAAATACAGAAATATTTATATCAGGATGGATGTTAAATTCAAAGACATAAACTTTTAATATAATTTGAGATTTGAAATTAAAAAAAAAAAAAAAAAACCACAAAAAAACCTTGGAGGTTATTTGCTGTGGAATCACTGCTACAAAACAGCTCAGAGAAGTTACCTGAATTTTTCTACTGGACTACCCAGGATAGTTAAGTAGTAAGGAAACATATGTATCTGCAGTTTCCTGGCTGATTTGTGTACATACACATGGTAAGTGTACAAGGACACATCATGCTCTGTTCTCATAAGGTGATGGTGTAGCTCAGATCTGAATTATAGACATCACTTTTTGTAATTAACCAAGGATTTCCAATTCTACTCACACTCTCTGACAATGGGATATTACCACTTTGTCATTTTTCTTTTGCACAGTATTGTTTAAAAGCACTTGTGCATTTAGCATAAATGGCTGTCCTTAGCTAACCAGCCCAAAGTTAAAATATTTTTAAGTCACTGCTTTGCATATGTAGTATCCCATGACTGTAAGATTAGTACTAATATAACTTGATGTTTTTAGGAAGCATTGGGTCAGACATACCTGTGGCACTTCTAAAGGACTCGAAAAAAATAGTCACAACACTGTTGTTCACAGCGTAACTGAGTGCAGAAATTGCTGTTGTCCTGGGCTGATGTTTTGCAGGAGGTCAAAGAGGAGGAAGCCAGAAGACACATATATGCAAACTAAGATTTTCATGTGGGGGTCAAGCTGTAGTAAGACATTTTTATTAAACCTGAGAGGGTGATCAGAGATGACAAAAAGTAGGAACATTGGACATTGAACAGTGAGAAGCAAGGGAAGACCTCATGGTTAAGACAACATTCTTCACAGCAGAACAGTCAGGAATAACTGACTAGCCACAGGAAGAATCTAGGATAGTGTATCAGATACAGGAATTATTTTTTTTTTCCAGTGAAATAGTGTCAGCACTGGCTTGATCTTTTTCCATAAATTAGTTGGTTTTGTTTTAAAACTCTGATAGAAAAATTGCTCAACAGCGTAATATAATTGGCAGTTTGAGCAATAATAAGAGATAATCCTTTGAGGGATATTCATTGCTTTAAGACTTGCCTGTTTACTTACTTATAAGAAAATACAAAACATGTTTCATAAAAATAGAAAACTGTCTTTACTGTCTAATCCCCCCAAAACTGGGCCCAGAATTATAATTTGGTTTTCCTTATGGCATCCACTCAATATTAAAAATGAAATTTGACAACTGCAATCTTTTCCTCACCAGCTAAAATATTTACTAATCCCTTGACTTGAACATAGATCAGTAATGCTAAAAGCAAAAACATACAACATCTCCTGTTCCTGCAAAAACCGACAAACTCCTCCCTCAAAAAGCCCAGAAATGAAAATAAAGAAAAGCCTTTCTTTTATATTAAATTTAAGTTCATTAAACAGCTAATAAGTATTTGAGGGGCAACTGTGTAACTAGAATAATAAAAAACAGGTAATGGATTATTCACCACATGTTAAATTCCCTCTTCAACAGTCTATTTCCCTATAATCCCAGCAAAAGTGTTTTCTGCAAGATTAGTGTGTCTTTCCATTTCAGCACTTGCAACCCCCCTCAGAAATTACTCAAACACCACTTCTCTACTGCTTGTGCGTTCTCACTCAGCACCTATTCCCATGCTGTCTGAGCTTCTGCTAGGGCTTAAAACAGCATGGCTAACATCAACCATATGTTGTTTGTACTTTCATTCTTCCCTCAGGGAGGAAATGTACTGTAAAGAGTTCTGTTTTCACGGTGGTTGCTTTTATTGATGGGGTGGGGCTTTTTTGTGGGCCAGGTGAAAAATTATCTTATCTGAGATTTGGACCAAAAAATGGAAATTTTTTCAGAATCATCCTGACAAACTGAGTCAGCAGTGTTCTGTTAGTGGGTGGCAGAAGAACCTCAAGGTTCTTCTTGGTGCAACTACAGTATTACCTTGTGGGTGGAGATGGTCTTATCCCATTCACAGCAGTGTCAGGATCAGAGATAAAGCTCCAATAGCCAGGGTTCCAGGTGGAAACCAGAGACACAATTACCTATGGACTTGGTGCAAGGCACCAAGCAGGGAAATGTTAAATTTCTGAGCACTATTAAGGGTATGATCTAAGTACAGTGTGTATGGTAGTCTAAATTTGTGGTACATGCAAATTTTTTCTGTCATTAATACATTAAATCATAGATGCAGTCTAGAAAATAGGGGATGCATGCTGAGCCTTCTCCTACATTCCTTCATGTTTTGTATGTTTTTTGTATGGTTGGTTGGTTTCTTTGTTGTTTTTGTTTTATATGATTTCTTTAAACAGAGCCAGTCCATACAGGTCAGAGCTCTGGTATGTTTTTCACTTTTTTCCTGATCTCCATGATTATTTTGATTTGCCTTCTCTGAAATTGCTTTAACTAGCCAAGCTTGAGCAGTTCCCAACTGCTACAATATTTTCATCAACAAAGCACATGAGAGAGTGTTTATAGTTGAGATCCTGAACACACTGACAATGTACTGCACTAAGAAGTCAAAAGATATTTGAGAAATCCTTATGACAGATATGGCCAACACAATTATATTTAATATTTCAGTTTTGTCTTTATAGGACATTGTTTGTTTCTTGACTTATAGACTAAATGCCCCAGATAAATAGAAATATCCTTATTGATCAGAAATGCATTTTTTCTTAACCTCCTAAAGAATAAACACTATAAAAATAGAGAAATGTATGTTTGAAAGAAGCTTCAGCAGCTGTCTAATGTGAGGTACAGATTTTCCAAATGGAAAACTAACATAACAGTGTTTCATTAAAATTACACAACTAAAAATTAGATATCAAGAATAAATAGTACACTTTTTTCCCAGTGAAATATCATTGTGCCCCAATCTAAAATTCCCCTGACAATTGCCCTGACACACTTTCCATATTGAGCAGATTTTTAAGTATGTTAGTATTACTCTTGCCTTTTATCCGTTGATGTATTTTGTAGAGGATCAAGTCTGGTAACCAATCCCACACAAGTTCCATATACTTTAAAAATAATTTAGTTGCAGTGGTTGATGACATCTGTAACTTTTACTTTCCTTCAATATGAACTCAATGTTCAAATGCTTTCCGTGCACTGCCTCTTGCTGGCAGCAGATGTCCCTTTGTACCCAATATTTTGTATTTGTAAAAAAGGCTAGCTGTGAAGTGACTTGAAGTTTTTGTCTGCTGAGCAACATAGTGTTTTTACTTCACTCATTTCCACAAAGGTCTGGGAATAGGCAAAATTTATTGCTTCTATGTTTGTGTAAATGTGAGACGGAAGGACCAGGAAAAAATACCAAAATTCTGTAAATCGCAGTTCAGTTTTTACTTTATGCTTTCTAACAAACATACAAACAAAAAAGGAGGAGGATTAGGTAACTTTAACTTAGGTAACTTTTCCAATTTGCCAGAAAAATAATGAGTCAATCTTCTTCCCTGGGATTCCTTGGTTGGTATATAAATATATTTCATCTCTAACACAGAACTTGAATTTTTGTGGTTGATCCCCTAAATACCCATCCTCACATCCTGGTTTTGGCAGATTAGGGATACAAATCAGAAAGTAAGTACAAAAATTGGAGAAGTTTGGATTTTATGTCTTTTACTTAACCCTATATTTTTGAGAGTAGCTAAATTTCCAAGTGTGCACTACTTAATTACACTTAAGTTTGCCATTTTGGATACCAGGACACTATGGCTCTTCTAAGATAGTGAGAACAAGAGTAATCCTCCTGAGTAAGTGATTGCAGACTTGTTAGCTGCTTGAGCTACTTCAGGGGGCTATAGATGTCTATAGCACTCATCAAGAATTGCTTTGTTGGTGAGATCTCAGGATTTACCCAACAATGATATTCTTTCAAACTCTCAAACATATGTGTGGTTAAGGGCAGGGAAGGAGGGGGGCAGTGACAAGCCTTGTTTCTGTAGCTAGCCACATATGTCTGATTTTGGTTAAAATATTTAACAGGAAAAAATCACTTGGAAAACGTATTGTAATTTTGCAAATGTTTTTAAGCATCTTTTTCTCCATATGGAATAAAGAAATGTGTCTGGGAATGTTGGTGCCACAATTCCAAATTCTTATTGTCTCACTCACTTCCTGATGAGACCCATATACAAAAAGCCTTGAATATGAAATGACTGTAAAAACTCCTATTGCAAAAGCTACCCGTTAAATGATAAGACTATTGACAATTAAACAATGTGTTATTCTTCTTTCACTAGCTGTGCTTAGAGCAGAAGAAAACATGGGTAATGTTACAGCATCACAAAACTGAACACAGAATTTTCAGGGACTACTTAAATGCCACAGAATTTAACAAGTAGCTTTCTTTTCTTTCTGTGTAACTACAAACACATTCAGTGAATCACGCCAAGAGTTTTTACCTACCAGGTACAGAAGGAGCTAAGATTTGCTTAGAAGTACCTCTAAATGTTATCATTTGCTTTCTGGCTTTGATGAAATGTAAATGTTTTATAATTGGAAAAATGTGGCAAGTCTAGGAAGACATAAAGTGATTGGGTTATTTCCTCGTTTTGATAGCAATCAACAGAGCTGGTAGAGTTGATCATCTTCTTTGTATGGAAATTTAGCAAAAAGTATCTTTTCCAAGGATAAATAATTTCCCAGACTTTTTTCCAAAGTTTTTGTCTCCCCCAGAGAATCAACTATTTGCATTTGGATCAGTTGTTTATCTCTGTTACAGATGCTAGTTGAAGAAAGTAAGCTCTCATCTCACACTCTTTTCTACTTGTGAACTGCCTCAAGAGTGAACATATTTGTCCTTTCCCATCTTCTGGGAAAGTCAATCATTATATTTGGAGTTGTTCCATTTACTATGTTTAAGCAAAGACCAAGTGATTATAAGCTGCTTTTTCATCTTACACATTAATTAAGACTACTGTTGTCTTTTAAAATAATTACTCAGAATCTAACTCAGCAGTAGAGAAATAAAACTTTGAAAGAAGAATTAGCAACTGAAAATCAGCTTGCTTATTTTCAAAACCAAAAAGGCACAAGCTACATGAGCTCCAGTCCACTGCATTCCTCAGAATACTATTCTAAGATATCAGCAGTCCTATTTTTAATCTGAATTTTAAAGTGAAACAATCGTATAAATGGGAATTTATATTAAAAAATATCCTACCATTAGAACAACAAAATTGAAGAAATTTTCTTCAAGAGAAGGGGGAAAAATCTGTTAGAGTAATTCAGGAATAATTAGGACAATATTCTGTTGGAGCACATGCTATGTTATGACACTATTTCACTTGAAACTGCTTCCTAGCTTCAGCTGCTGGCATAAATAATTGCATAAAGCAAACTTTTTTCCAAATATCTTACAGAAGTGAAGCTGTAAACCCATGGTTTTGTGATGCACTGCAAAATTCTGAAAATCTTCAAAAAACAAGCTATTCTTTGATTTCAGCAGACTTAGGTTTTCAGAGGTGTCAGAAAGGTAAGATTCTGTCTTATAAGGGCACCAACGTTCACCCATTAACACGGACTTCATTGTCGTCTGAATACCCTGTTCAGGTCTCTGTGAAAACTGTATTTCAACAATTACTCTATGTTTGGAAAGTCTTTTGAGGGGTTCTCTCTCACTTTATTCCCCAATATTATAATTTTCTCTAGTTGATTTTATCTTTTAGATGTTAAATGCTTACAATTACTTAGTTTTGTGACATACCTGGGGTGACTATGGAGAAAAGAGATTGTATTCCACTTATTTGCTATGAAACAGCAATTGAATGCAGAACTGTGCTTTTACTCAGGCCTTGCTCAGGTAAAATCATATGGTTTAAAAGCCAGGTAAGAATTTCAATGCTTGAAAGGGTATTAGTCTCTCAATTAAAAATGTTTTTAGCCATATCTGGTCAGAATTTGTAGATGTGACAACTCTCTGAGTAACAAATATACACAAGGTGTTACCTGTCAGACTAGACTAGCTCCGCCAACATATGCACACATGTTTTACCTATAACCACAAAGAATTTCAGCTAGTGCTCTGGTATGCATTACATGGATCTGCAAACAATACAGTGCTTTTCTGTGTGTCAGTACATTGGCAAGAATGATGAGCTGGCAAAGGAATACTTTGCATTTTTCTGGATGAAATTTAGCTGCTTCTTTCACAGCATTTTTACATATGTACCTTCAGGGAAGCAAACTCTGTGGTGAACACTGTGCATTAAAAAGTTGAAATTTCCATGACTTTTCAAACTTTTATCTACTCTGATAATATAATCTGAATGCTGTTATATTTCAAATCAAGTATGCTAGTAAGTCACACTGCAGACAGCACTTTTACCATTAAAATACAGAGCTACCTAAACAGCAAAGGAGCTGAGCTGAAGAACACAAAGACAAAAAGTCCCACCATCTGTAGAAGGTGTCAGGGAATACATTAGTAATCAATACTTGCTTTGGTCACCACAATGTTATTCTGCCTACCTCAGTGGCAAAACCCAGTCATTATGGAGAAAAAGATTGTGTTATCATAGGCAGCTTTATCTACTCTCAAAGCTCCTGGAAAGAGTTTGTGAAGATTTACAGTTTTAAGCTTTAATGCTTAACTTGGAACAAACATTTAGACTGAGGTGTTTAAGAGAGAATGGGATTCTAAAATGCTTCAATGTCCCGCAGTGTTACATGGATGTAAGAATCTACCAGATACCGAGCCATGTGAGCCACAATGAAGGTATGACCAAAAGGTGATTTTACATTCAGTAAAATCTGGAACTATCTGTCATCTTTCTATTTTTTCCTAAGGCTGACAAAAATAGTCACTGCATAGAGCACAATTTCATCCTGGTTTTGATTGGAGATCTGCAATATTGTAGGCCTCAAGAAGTTCAATAGTTCTTTTTCTATTTTTTATCACAAAGTCAACTAACTGTGGCAGAATGAGAAGGCTAAATCTGTTGTTAATATTTAAATATGATCAGCTTACTGAATGAATTTAACATGCATGTCTGTGGTTCCTGAGCCAAACCAATTCATTAAGACTGGTCCTGGAAGATAGGTATCTATTGAATTTCTGTATTATCAAGAGGATAAAGATCACCACTTTAATCTTAAAATTTCAGCTTTAATCCACACACTGTTCCCATGAGGTTTGCTACATCTGAACTACACTCAAAACCTGATTTTGGGGAACACTTACAATCACAGTCCAATACAGGAAAGAGCTTGTCTCTGATATGGATACCACCTTTCACAAACTCTGTAAGATCTTGTAACTGTAGTAGGATGTACCCACTACCTATAATATTATGATTGTGTAGTTGACTAATCATCTTCCTATTATCTGTAGGCAAATGAAATCTAAAATACACATTGCAGCATTTTTTGGAAAAAAAAATCTTGCTTTAAAAGACACCTGTATTTGACAAAAACAACCAAATGCTCACTTCATTCACCTTATTTTTAGTGTATCCTTCTCTGAGGCATCTAGCTGTGACTAGCTGAAGACTGCATACATCACATTTTCATGTTTCTCAATACAGAGATTACAGGCTCTATGCCTCATAAAAATGTTGAAGTAATGGTCCCACTGTTTGTTGTTGCAGAAGAAGTCATTAGAGACCCCACTTTTATACAAGACAACAAGCAGATAGTGGTGCTGTAAAAGTAGAGGGGTTTGTACAAACCAGTGTGACCTTTACATAACCACACAAAGGCTAAAGGTCTATTTGGGTTCCATTAGCACATGGCCTTTACCTAGTCAGAGCATCAAGCAGATGAAATACTCCTTTGAAATTTCTACATCAAAACAGTAAATATGGAAGACACTGATGACAAGAGAGTTTCTAGGATGCTTTGTATAAGGCTAGAGTCCAAATCTTCAGGTAAATAAATGTAGTTGATGCAGGACTCATATCCCTTTTCTTCTCTTCCAGTTTCATTCTTAAGAGAGAAGGCCTGCATGACAATAGCTAAAGGAGATGTAGGATATGAACCTTTGTAGCCAAACCTCATGAGTTTCTGTTGGACACCTTACTGATAGAATTTATGCCAATTGTAATTTTATTTCTCATCTTGCAGATCTCAAGCTCTACTTTGTATACAGTACATGTTATCCCAAATTCATATCCAATTAGTCCATTATATCACTTCTTAGAAACAGCATATGAAAATTACTTTTCAGCCTAGAAGAACTCAGTCTCATGCAGACAGTTGATGTTATTATTTATCACTCTGCATATTGAATCTAGTCAGTTTGGACATTTTGTATGTGAAGAGAGATGACAGCATTTCAAAGCATGCTGCGTTATATATTTTGGTTGAATTACTCTTGCATTGGTGATCTTGACTTCATTATGGTCAACCTATTTTAACTCCATCAAAAAGATTTTGAGTACAACTCTGCTTAGAATGTCTGCTATGTTTCTAATTCAAATATTCTAAGAGAAACAGCAATTAGTCAATTCAGTATAAGCAAGAAGTGGGACAAGAAGTAAATACAAATCTGAAATATTCCATTAATACAGTGCTTATGTTTCTAAAATAAAAGAGATTTAGACTGACACAATTTGGAATAAAAAATGTGCTGTTTGGACTAAGGTTTAAAGTAGAGGGTGGACAGCAGTTCAATTGCATATTGAGGTGAGAGAGAGAAACAAATGAGTCACACATGTACTTTATTCTGCAGCAGGAGCAACCAACCCAGGTGGAAGTTCTGGGCTGTTAATCTCCATTCTGAATATGTCTGAAGTTTTGAATGAGAGATATGTGAGCTCTAACCACACAGGATACAAAACCTAACTCTGCAACAGAAATATTGCAACACCACACATGGTAACTGGTTCTCTGCAAAGCAAGCATTCTCATTTAAATAATGTTATGTTCTGACAGTGGTGCCCACAGCTCTTACAAGTTCCTAATACAAGTTTTCTTTAGTTATCACAGAACTAGGCCTACCTGGTGCCAATTCCATTTTAAGATGGCTAGCTCAGCCATGTACTGGAAATTTCATGCTTAGTCCAGTGCAGCCAAGCCCACATGCGGAACAAGCATTGAGAAGAGGTGTAGACAGGCAGACTGCTATGCCTATATCCACCTCTGAGAAGTGAGCTTTTCATTCCAAAGGTCCACCTTTGGCTGAAAATACTTTAAGTTTCCTACACAGTTCCAGTAATTGTTAAGTCCAAAGAATTGAGGTTAAGTTTGGTCTTTATGGTATGCCAGGAAAATATTACAGCAGTTCCACTTTATGCCACTTAGTCACTACAGTTGTTCAAGGTGGCATGGAAGATTTAAGAATAGCTAGAATGCACCAGTTCTTTGACCACTAGGTGCTCTTACTCTTTCACAAATCTTGTGTCAAAGGTTGAGATCTCCAGATGTTTCCCATGCAGACCTGAGACAGATTTCTGATTTCTAATTTAATAATTAATTCAGAGCTAATTCACTGTAGAAATTGGATTAAGCACATTTCCGAGATGCAATGGTGCACAGATTTAGATAACACAAAGTTTATCCTGTCCTCTGCTTGCCTTGTGCACAATTGTGCTCCTCCACATATTAGGCAAATGACAGAACCTGATATTCCAGTTCTTCTTGGCACTTGCAGAGTACTCTTGCAACATCTTTGGGCTTTCCATTAGGAGTTGAGACACAATTTCTGGCTTAACAGACAGCTTTCAACTGACTTTGAAATTTTTCTGTGCTTGCTGCCAGCATCATCTCAGTGGAGCATCAAGTTTCAAAGACTAAGAAAGACTAACTAGCATTATCCTGCTATTCCCCTTGCCATTTTGGGATTGCTTTCCCAATACTTTTTTTTAAATATTTTTTTCAGGGTAGTCACAAAGCCAACATGTTACAACTAGGCACACTAAAACCACAATAATCTAAACAAAGCTTTCATCACCTAGAATGTGTGAGAATAGCTGCAAACACTCCCTTATGTCTCTATTCTCCAACACCATCACCCCCCTTCCGTGTTTATGGTTGGAGAAGGCAGGGAAGAAGTAAATGACCCTCAGGAACTTTTCCCACCAGTTCCCACATGTCTCTGCCCACTAGACACATACCTCCAAGACAGCAATACAACTAAGATGACAGCAAGTACCACCATCCCTTCACAGTTATGTGCCACTTCCCCATGCCATTCTCCCCTTCTCAGTTGATACCAGGTCAATAGAAGGTCTGACTATCTCATACTTGATAAAGCAAAAATTAAGAAGCCAGAGGAAAAGCTAATAGAGCAAAGAGGAAAATAACAGAAAAATAACTGGCACTGGGTACATCTGTGATAGGAAAAAAATAAAATTCTTAGCCATACTTAATCCTATTTTTCACTTTCTAGAGTGATCAGAGAACTACAGCAGATAGCTGGAATTCTAGTGTTGTTGTAGGAGAACTGGGGATTCAAAGCAGTGTGTGAGAAACGAGTCAGTTGGTGAGGGAGATCCAAAATAAGAGTACTTTAGAAATACTATGCAAATGGAGAATATGGAAGGAATACAGAATTTGAAACATACAGACCAGAAATTCTTATAGGGAACTATCTCAATAGCTTTCATCAGGTCTTTAATTTTGGAGATATTTTTTCTCTCCCCTTTCTTTCCAGTCATAAACTGTCATTGCGAAGGACTTATCCCTTTACCTCCCTCACTTTATTACTGTCAGAAGTAAAGCAGCCTAAAGCAATTAGCAGCCGTTGCCCTGTGTTGAAACAATGAAACTGCTGAGCAATAGGGACAGGCTCATTATTATGAGAGACCCAGCACTATGATAATCCAGACCAGGAACTCTGAATCCACTGCCAGAAGAATTACTGCTTAGCATGTTAATAACTTCACTGCATTTCATGCTGGAAACAATTCATCTGGTGTTTCACAAAATCAGTTTTTTAGTCTTCAAATGGTACATATATATGTCAAATATTGAAAGTCAGAATCTGATGAGAGCAGAGATATGACTCAATCTGCTGCCCACCAAGACAACTCATGTGGCCCACGCTTCTGGGGGCAATTTGGGACTGCATACCAGACACATTTTTTGAGGCTGGTATAGCAGCCATCTCCCAAGAGTCCAAGACTCCAGCATGACACATTGGCCACAGAAGTACTTAACAGTGAAGACAAGATTTTCATGCAACTAAAAGCCAAGACATATTTATTGTCTCTCTTGACTTTTCAGATAGCCTCAAACCACATATTTCTCTTTATTGTGCAGAGATTGGAATTTTACAAGTATATAATTAAGTTCAGAAACTCAGGGAGATTAACTATTATGCATTTCAAGTAGCATGAAAGTGAAGTTCACTGATTTTTACTATCCACTACTGTAAAATCGTAAGCTACTCTTTGTCTGTAGTTAGCAACAGCCACAAGGTTTTTGCTATCAACTGTTTCTTCAACTGTTGCCCCAGGTTTCTCTCACCCAACCACAGTGAAGACTAGTGAGTGAAAACCCAAGGGTGTGCCTCTGTTGTGTTGTCCAAGAAGACCATCAGAAGCACTCCGCAGTTGTGTAGCTCCAGGGAAACCATTCTCAAACATCATCTTTAACAACTACCTCACTTCCCAAGCAGTCTTCTTTCCAGTTGCTCCTCTTCTCCACTGACTTTTAGATAGTTGCTCAGGTCCTGCACAGCTATGCACAGTGACTGACCCATCTCCCAACACCTGGGTGTGGGGAGAGTTCAAAAGTACTACTTTTCTTCCTGTCATTTATCTCTCCCAACAATCTTTGGCTTTTAGGGCCACACACTTTGGCAAGACTCTTAATGTAGCAATTTCTGCTCTTATTTGAACTTACCCGTTATTTCCACTATATTCAGGTTTTGTTTTTGCTGCTCTTTTCATTAGCCAAGTGTCTGAGCAATTGTTCCTTGCAGCAATGAATTCACTAGTTACAGATAATACAGAGGTGTTAAGTGTAATATTGAGGCACACAAGCACAGGATCTGCCCCTTGCCCCATTGCACCTAGGGCAGCGTGGGGCTGAGCAAGCCTGTGTGTGTGGAGGAAGCAACACCAAGCTAACTCCATCAAGTTCAACAAACAGCACCAGGTTTGAAATGTGGTGAGGAAACATATTAGTACATCCACGTTTATCTTCTTCGGCAAGTTCAATTTGTAGCTAATTTTGTTTAGCCAACACTGAAGGGTGCATCTATGTATGTGTTTAAAGAGCAGCACAAAAGAATGGAGTCAGGCTGTTCTCAGAGGTGCTGAGCAGTAGGACAAGAGGCAACGGGTGGAAACTGAAGCACACGAAGTTCCACCTGGACATGAAAACTTTACTGTGCAGGTGACTGCACAATGGAACAGGTTGCACAAAGAAGTTACGAAGCCTGCCTCATTGGACAGATCCAAAAACAGTCTGGAGACAGCGCCACGCCATGGGATGGCCCAGCTTGAACAGGGAGGTTGGACCGGATGGTCAGCCGCGGTCCCAGTCCGTGTGACCGACTGTGGGAGTCAGTGTTTCCCCGATCTTCCCCGGGCAGGCTCCTCGCTCCCCGCTCACGCTCGCCGCCGGGCGCCGCGGGCGGGAGCGCCGCGCCCGGAGCCCGCCCGGAGGGCTCCGTGAGGGCCGCGCGGGCCGCAAGGGGGCGCTCTGCGCCGCGCCGCGCGGGGCCCGCCCCGGCGCGCGGGCGGAGGGGCGGAAGCGGCGCGCGGCCATGGCGGCCATGGCGGGCGTGGGGCAGCAGTGGGTGCTGGTGGAGATGGTGCAGGCCTTCTACGAGGTGCGGCCGGGCAGGGCGGCTTGGGGAGCGGGCAGGTGTCGCCGGAGCTGCCCCCGGTGGGTGGTGCTGGGTGGTGGATCGGGAGCCGGGTGCTGCGGGGTCGGGCTGCGCTCGCTGAATGGTGAGGATGTGTGAGTGCGCCATGGCTGTGCATTGAAAATATACGCGCGCGTCTTATTTCTCCGGGTTTATAAAATGACATTTAAGGCGTGCAGGAGAGCATTAAGCCTTAAGGTTCACAGGATTTTACTGGGGTAAGGGTTTGTAAATTACGGATGTCGTTTGCGAAGGAAGAAACGGCGTTTAAATGTTTGGGCTTGAGTTCCCTCCTGGAGGACATCAGCTGTGCGTGTTTGTACCCAGGCTTTGTTCCGTGATGTTGAAAAGGATGTCCTGATGATAGGCCTTGTTTTTGTGTCCCTTCCTTTAGCAAAGGGTCTAAAGAATGTATGCAAGATTTGCAGTCCAAATATAGAAGTGCTTAGCTAACGAAGCAGGTAGCATCGCTCTAGTGCACTGAACCCAGGAGAATTGTAGGCACTGAAAAGCACAGAGACCTCAGTGGCAGTATACTGTGTGTTCTTTACATGTCGTGTCGTATGTGTTGTGTATGTAATCTTAATATGTTTGGTACGCAGAAGAGTACTCTGCAATAGGTAACATTTGTTATTTGAAGTTTGATATGCCGTAGGACTCTTTACTCGTTTTAAAAGCTTGCATCCAATTTACTTTATTTTCTGGATGTATGGTAAGTTCTGCCTTGTTGGCAGGTCAGATACCACCAAAACTATTGATGGGTGGGAGCAATTCCCCTGACTTGAAGAGGGGGTATGCTGGTTTGTGTGCACTTCTAGTCTTAAAAATATAGACAGGAGCCTTTCTGAAATGGAATAACGAAACTTATCATTAATACTAGGTATCCAGTAACTCCACATCTACTTCAAATTGGCTGCACTGCCAGAGCAAACTGATTTTTGTCCCCCAAGCACCCAAAGAAGATTACTTTAACTTGCATCAACTCTGGTTTGCTTTGTGTATTCACACACTTTGTGTCCACACAAGAGAGTAAGAGACAAAAGGACAAAACTAGTTGAGCTGACTCAGTTGTTTTATACCTGATCAAAGTGCCTGTTAAACTGACAGAAGCTGACTCTAAGAATAGAATTGTCTTTCCTTGTAAATACTGGCTGTCCCGGCTGTGGACTGTAGGTTACAAAGATGGAGAGTTGAAGTGGCTTTGTATGGATGACACAGACTTTCAGGGTCTCAGGATACTTCTGCTTGTTTTGAAGGCTGCCTGCCTTCATGGGTGCTGACTGGTGCAACCTGTTTTATGACTTAACTGCCTTTACTCTTGGTATTCAAATTATGTGCATGAACAACAGACTAAATCCATTCAAACTTAAGTTAATAGCTACAAGTAATAGCTGCAAAACGTTCCCGTTTCATATAGTTAAAATTTTTACTGATTTAGAAATATATCAGCTGATGATCAGCTTTGGGTTTTTTTCTGGGTGTGCTAGTAGGGACAAAATGTTGTGTCACACTGCTTGAAATAGAATTCTCTCTAGACTAATTTTTCTACTTTTGTTTTCAGGCTCCAGCTTACCATCTCATTTTAGAAGGAATTCTAATACTATGGATAATCAGACTTCTTTTCTCCAAGACATACAAGCTTCAAGAGCGATCTGATCTAACACTTAAGGTATGAGGAAAAATTATTTCTCTTTAGAGAAACAGTTTAGATTGATGTACTGGGTGTTGAACCGCTGTTGCATTATACATGGTTCTGCTGGTTTTTCTTTACCTTCCAAGGGTGAGCTTACTTTGGACTCAGGAGTTTAAATATGTCAGTTTGTGCTTTTAAAGTAGCACTGTGTTTGAGAGTCTGAGAAATAAGAAAACTGATATGATAGTGACTGTTAAGCTATGAAAAGCTGTCATTAGCTCTGCTGAATGGAGGGCTTTATTTTAAAAATGGAAGAGCTATGTGAAAAACGCCCACCAAGCAAAATTAAATGTAAGATTGTAGATAGTAGAAAAATGCTCAAGCTGTATGTGTGGTGTCTATGAGTTATAACTCATGAGAGTTTACAGTGAATTCCACAAAAATTGTTTGTGTTTAGCAGCAGTTTTCTACTTTTGCAGTGTCATTCTGAGAAAATAAAAAAAGCTGTACTTATGAAGACTGGAGTTTCTTCCTGACTTCTGGCTGTAGACTATCACAAATGAGTAAAGTGTGTTTTGAGGATGTCCCTGGAGTAGTTTATATGAGCTTCAGAATAGTGAACCCCTTATAAATAGGATAAAATAATGAAATTTCTTCCTGGTACTAAAGAAAGTTTGTGAAAGAGATTTATGGGTATTTGTAATGGGTATATGTAATTTTCATCTATGTCATGTGTGTACATGCTTTTTGATCTTATTCTCATTAATGATGCACATTAAGGATGCGTGCTAAGTGTAATTCATCAATGAACAGGATGCAAGGACTGTAGGCACAAGTCTATAATAGTGAGCAAAACTGCAGGCAGTGTCCTTATTTGGGGAGCACTTATTAAACAAGCTTAGAGTGTTCTAGAGAGCACTTCAGCAGATATTTATTGAGACAGCCAGCATGGCTTCACCAAGGGCGAGTCCTGCCTGACC
Organism: Lonchura striata; assembly: GCF_050655825.1. Classification (NCBI taxonomy): domain Eukaryota; kingdom Metazoa; phylum Chordata; class Aves; order Passeriformes; family Estrildidae; genus Lonchura; species Lonchura striata. The sequence continues at coordinate 80,360,167 of NC_140740.1, read as the reverse complement.
AACCTAGTAGCCTTCTGTGATGGAGTGACTCCAGTGGTGGACAAGGGAAGGGCTACTGGGGTAATTTATCTGGACTTGTATAAGGACTTTAACATGGTCCCCCTCAATATCCTTCTCTCTAAATTTGAGAGAATTAGGTGTGATGGTAGGTAGATAAGAAAGTGGTTGAACAGTCTCACCCAAAGGGTAGCAGCCATTGTCTCTGAATCCCAATGGACATCAGTGACAAATTAGGTCCCTCAGGAATCTGTCCTGGGATCACTGTTATTTAATATCTCAATTAAAATCTTCATTAATTTAATGCCTTAATTAATGGCTTAGATAATGGGATTAAGTGCACCCTCAGCAGATTTGCACATGACACCAAGCTGACTGCTGTGGCTGACATACTTGAGGGAACAAGAAAAAAGTGGGTCTGTGGGAGTCTCATGAGGTTTAACAAAGCAAAGTGCGAGATGCTGCGCGTGGATCAGAGCAACCTCTGCTATCAACACAGGCTGGGGATGAGCAGATGGAGAGCAGCCCTGGGGAGAAGGACTTGGGGGTGCTGGTGGTGAGAGGCTGGACATGACCCAGCCATGGGCACCCCCAGCCCAGAAAGCCAAAGGTGTCCTGGGCTGCATCCAGAGCAGCGTGGGCAGCAGGGGAGGGAGGGGATTCTGCCCCTCTGCTCTGCTCTGGTGAGAGCCCACCTGGAACCCTGCATCAGCCCTGGGGTCCCAGCACAGGGAGGACCTGTAGGAGTAGATCCAGAGAAGGCCACCAAGATGATCAGAGTGATGAAGCACCTCTGCTATGAGAAAATGCTGAGAGAATTATTTGGGATTAATCATATTGTTTGATTAGCCTGCAAAAGAGAAGGCTTAGGGGTGGCCTAAGTGCAGCCTTCCAGCACCTGAAGGGAGCCTACAAGAAAGATGGAGACTATTTACAAGAGTGTATAGTGACAGTACAAGGGAGAATGGCTTCAAAGTGGGAGGTTTAGATTAGATACTAGGTAGAAATTCTTTACTGTGGGCATGGTGAAGCACTGACACAGATTGCCCAAAGAGGTTTTGGATGCCCAGTCCTTGCAAGGTGTTTAAAGCTGAATTGCTTGGGGCTCTGGGCAACCTGGTCTAGTGGAAGTTGCCCCTGCCAATGGCAGGGATATTGGAATTAGACACAAATGCTTCTACGACTGGAGGCAGGATGTGAACTTAGCAAGAATCAAGAATGGCTGATTCCGTTTTGTGCGTGGAAGAGTTTGAATTGATTGTGGGATACTCAAAGTTTGCCATCTTTGATAAGAATAAGAATAAGAGGTGGAATGAATGCAAAGGGACCTCCAGTGTGGTGAAACAATGAGTGCTCATATCATCTAGGAAGATATGCTGCAGCCTTAAAGTGAGCCCAGATTATCCATTCAGAAATTAGTACAGTTCAACTACTGGAGTTGTTGTGTATCAGATAGTTTTCATTTCTAGTATTTTGGAGGATACATTTTTTTGCTTTTAAGAGTCATTCTCTCTGCAGTAGAATGCAGGAAAAGGCTCTTTGCAACTCTTGGAAAATTTATGACCCAGAAAAGATGAAACATGTCTTTTCCTTACAAAGTAAGAAATTGGGTCATATATCTCTATGTGCATCTTGGATTTTATCATGCAGTTGCAGGTCATCATCTTAATTCTTTACTGACCATTTTACTGAAGCTGAGGAAAGTACACAGGCAAATATGCTATGTGGGGAAGAAAATTATTTTGGGCAATAAACAACTGGGAGACTGCACATGTAGCCAGTCTGCTGCAGTGGAAGAAAGGGTTTAGAAGGGTGTCAGGAGGAAAAATGTGGAAATGGTTTAGGCTTAAATAACCTTACTTTTGCTGGATGACCATATTAAAATTCACTAACAGGACAGCTGTTAACAGGCTTTCTGAAAAATAGAAGCATGCAAATATGTTATTGTTGTGATACTTTTGCTGAGATTTATAGAAACTTTTCTGAGGTTAAAGGGTGAAAAGGAATGTGAATACTAGCAAAAATGCAACCAAGGATTACTTTGTATATTGACTGGATACATTGATTCACACTGTAGATTACAGACTCAAGAAGTTACAGAGTGCTGTGAGTGGTATTGCAGCAAAGGGTTTGACTACTAAAGACACCACTGACTTGTTACCTTTAAAAAATAGCACGGGTGAAATGCTCTTTGTTCTGATCCTGTGTTCAAGTTGGCTGGCTGTGACGATGGTGAAAGTTAAGAGGAACTGACTGTACCATTGTCATTTGAAGACAGAAGTAGTGGTTGCTTTAGGAAGAACTGTATTTGGAAGGAGAGGTCTTGTCTATAGGTAGTTCACTGAAAGTCAGGCATAAACACAGCAGTGTGAATAATGTGAGTACATCTTCAATTGAACAATTGAAGGAGTTAAGCAAACTGATATATCAGTGTCATAGAATGATTCCGTTTCTCTTTCTACAGTGTAGATAATTCTTGTGAAGAGAGCTCATGTATTTTGTGTAGGGGAATAGATGTAAACACACAGAGACATGCCTTCTCCTTAAATTTCATGAAAAATCTGCACCTAATTGGCACTAGTCTGTGTTATGGATAAAGCCCGTGGGCTTGAGCATTGCTCAGCTGCTTACAAAGCAAAGGAAGAGTAAAAGCAAGGAAACTTGTGAGTGAATATAGAATTATTTAATAAGCAGAGGAAAGAAGACAGAAAACAAGACAAATAATGTCTCATGTACCACCTCCAGTGGATGGACCAATATCAGACAGTTCACAAACAAAAGGTGACTAAATTCCTTAAAACCCATCTTTTCCTTTTTATTGCTGTGTGACATCATACAGTATGATGCTTTGGTTAGTGCAAGCCTGACTGTGTCCTTTCCCAATCTCTCGGGCATGCACTGGTCTATTCACTGTGGGAAAAGAGTGTGAGCTGCGCAAAGGCTGTTCAGCGAGAAATACAACTTTAAAGTTTTACCAGCATTGTCATAGCACTGTGTGAGCTGCTATGCAGGAAGTTCCCATCATCACAGCCAGTCTGTTTCATGCAGTGTGGGATCCCATACAGCCAGGCTTCTGTGTGTGTGTTCATCTACATGTAGAAACATGCCAGCTGTTCAGCAAGGATACTGCTACCGGTTTGCTTTCTGTCTTGTTCTAGTTTGAGTCATGCTGTGGTGTCCTGTCTTTACCACACCAGAAAGAAATACTAGGTTACTCAGGTACAGCCACTGGAGACAGGCCTGCTGAAGTGATAGAGCACACACTACCTTTGTGCCAGCCACTCATGTAATGGTACTGCAGGTTCCTTTGTGAATTATCGCTGGGAGTACTGCCAGAGCAGAGCTGGCTCCATGTAATAAATATTAATGAAGAATACAATTACTGCACAGCCATCCTAGTGATCTGTTAGGACAAGTCAGTCCTGGGGAACAAGAAGGAAATTATATATATTGTGCAACTTAGTGCACTTAGGAGTCATGCTTCTAAAACCATGAAGAAATTCACCCTGAAGTTGGATTGTAGGTTCAGTTAAATGTGTAGCAAGAGTACTGAGAAATCCAGTGCAGAAATCACCTTTCAACTTGTTAACTCTTATGCTTTGGTAATAATATTTGTAAGTATTCCTACTGCTTATTTTAGAAAATAGTATCTCCCAAGTCATTAACTAAAAAGGTGGAGTGCTTCTCTGATACTGTAAGTTCCTGATAGTTCAGTGTTTTAGGAAACATAAATAAGTCTGTGGCCATACAGGGTGCTAGACATAGATTCTTATGGGCTTTCACACAAAGTAAAATCTGTAGAAAGTGGCAATGAGGACTGGAGTGGGCTGTGGAAGTTTGCATCGCAGCATTTAGCTATGTGTGAAAAGAAGGTGCCTTACAGGTCTGTTTGTCTTTTACTCTGCAGTAAATGGTAATGATACTGAGCTTTTCTCTCAAAATTTCTGAAGTACTAAGAGTCACATCTTCCCACTTGCAAATGGGAGGAAAAGCTTTTTCCTTTGGTTTTAAAATTTCCACTATATTGCAGTAGTAGCATGGGATGCACTTTTTTTGAGTGATACTAGTCAGGAGGCTGGAAAGTTTCTATTTGAGGCAAATGTTTAATGTGTGGCTGAGAAATACATTTACCTTAAGAGCTGTGTTGCAGGAACAGCATTCACAGACTGATCAGATGTTGTTCCATAGGGAATAGCAGAGGTAGTCTGCTCCTGTTAGGTTTTCAGTAATTCTGAGTAGAGACTCCCTAAGCAGGTACAATTACTCTCATGTATGAGCATACATACATACTTTGAGAGAAAGAAATTTCTAACTGGCATGCCCATTATTTGTGCCAATTTATTAAATTCTATTACATGTGTCTAGAAATACTGTGAAATTAAAGACTCTGAGGGCCAGTAAATTAGAAGTTTTATTAATCTTTTGATATTAGTGTAGAATATGCATATATGACATTGTTTCAGAACGCTAGTGCTAGCTAAGTACTGTTTTCATTAACAGAATTGCTACCTTTCCTTAAGAATCTGGGTAAACAAGACAACTTTTAAAATAATTTGGGTTTAATGTGTTTACACCCAAATATTTTTCTTACCCAAGGTATATGGCAATTAAAAAGTGAAATCCACAACAGAATACTACCACCTATCATATATGTACGTGTGGTTATCTATGTTATTTAGATAAACAGATTTTAGATTTTTTTTTTTTAATGTATAAGTATGCACAAACAAATTCAAGATTCTACTACATGTAGGGTTAGGCTTTAGAGAGCCAGAAAGTTCAGAGTCCAGGGAATACTGGGGCTGGAAAAGTCATGCCTATGAGATCACAGCAAGGTACCAACATTGCTGCCTCCACACCTTTCTAATATGAGACACCCATGGAGGTGGGGACTTCAGCCTCTGCACCAAGCTTCCTTTATGGTTAGGATTCAGAGAGCCAGAAAGCCTAAAGCTAAATGTATAAAAAGGTATGTGTATTGTAATTTATAAAATATAGTTACAAGCATTTTACACATTATATTTTCATGTTTGTTATGTATTATCCATAAAATAAAATAGATACACTTTATAATGTTATGTGTATTTTATTTATTTAAAAGTAATTATATAAGGGCAAGAGGAAAAGTTGAGAGATGGGTTCATGTGCACTGCAGTCCAAGAAAATGGAAAGTGAAAGTTTTGAGTTCATTCTCTTCATCAGGTGAATGTTTTCAGTGCAGCAAACTAAGGAGAAATATGCAAATCAAGGATCTATTGATGATGTTAAATTGTGAATTGCAAAGATGGTTTCTCTGTATGTTTGAAAATTATTTTTTTTATATTGCTGTGAAATTTTATCTGTTTAGGAGGTAAAAATTAAAGGTACTTTGATGTTGGGTTACTGCACAAAAGTCAGCTTCTGCCCTGTCTTTTTGTTGAGGGGAAGATGGTCATGTTTATCCTAAGCAGTCAGAATGGCAGGCCAGTGTACTGAGGTATTTGGGGAATGGAAGGAGGAAAGGGTTTGCAGTGTCTAGTCTGCAGTAGTGGGTGGCTGCTTTAGATGGAGTTCGGTGCTTGTTTTAATCATCAATGTCTCCAGTCCCCTCCTCTGCTAAGAACTGGTGGAAACAGATGACATAAGATGCGAATATGCAAATGTTTGTCCATGAAAAAGCAAAATGCTGTGTAATGGATGAGGAGAATGATTGTGAACTAGAATTAATGAAATGGTGTTGTTTGAAAGGGCAATTGCAATTCTGTATGTTCAAAGTTACGTTAAGAGAAAAATTAGGGTATTGCCATGTCTCATTGTGGCTTGTACCCTCTGCTGTTGAGTTTGTGTGCAGAAAAGATTTTAAAGGGAAGACTAGACACTTCTTAGAAATGAGTGTGACTGGGGGATAGGAATACTAATTAGGAATTGCTTATTATCTTTATGTTCATAGATCTTAACTGCAAGTGGAATGTGCTAATTTACTGTAGTTAGTGTCCATCTATGCATACTTTTTTCTTTCTGCTAAACTCCTTGACAAAAGTGTTTTAATTAAGCTTGTGTCCTCACTAGTTAAGCTGTTTGATGATATTTCGTGCACTTAGCTCAAAAATGTGACTTGAATGAAAAAGCTTAGTACATGCTTACACGGTTTTAATTCTGCTTTCTTTGAAAAAAAACAAAAAAAAAACCAAACAGAATTTAATAGTTTTAAGGCAGAGCAGGCAATATAAAAATGTTCTGTGTTCAGGTCCCAAACAGAAGAAATACCATGAAGTCCTGAAAGATGTGAAGTCTTTCCCTCTGTGGCATTTGATGTCAAATAAAGCTTTTCTTATTTATTCTTCCATAACTGACAGGCTGCACCCACTTCTCACCTGATTTATTCTGCTGCCTAATAAAAACAAAACTCAGTGAACCTCCCCTGCTAAAACCTCAAACTAAAATGAAACACAACACCAACCAACAGCTCTGTGCTCCAAAATGAATGCAAAACTCTTGATCCTATACATTAGGGCTTTGGGGCCTTTCAACAACTACTGCAGGAGCAGTGAAGGCTGCGTGAGCACATGTCCTGCTTTGTGATTGTCAGAAGTCTTTTTTGAACTCTTTTGGCAAGGTATAAGATACTACTGGGCAACTGCCACACAGGATGTGGTTTCTCAATAGCATCAGCCAGTCTAGGTTGGGACTGGGACTCTTGTTGTGGGTTCTGGTTTAGTTACATATCCCATCCTGCTTTTGCTGACTTAGTTTTCATCTGGATCTGAATAAGGCTTTTGTCTGTTTTTTTAGCTGCTTCTGCCAGCACAAGGAATGTTTGGCAGGAGAAGACTGCATAGTAGCAGCTGCTGGCTTGCAGTGTGGTGGGTCAGCACCCTTAGTGTAAAATTATGTCTTAGATTTTTTATTTTCCATCCAGATAGTATGGTATAGAGATACCCACTAGTGTTGTGAGGTGAGGATGGAATTTTCTTTCTTGGGCTATGGTTGTGGTTTCAGTCTAAGATTAATGTGAATTTAGGTGCTACTTTGAAAATTGATGTGACCTCAGTATTCCTCCATAGTTAGGTGTACAATATGTGGTTTAGCAGTTGTTGTTACCTTTTCTTGAGCATTTGACAGTTTTTCTTCAATGTATCCTTCTCACATACTTGTTACTTTGCTGAATACTTTTATGCCAGTGTTCTTGAAACAGCACTTTTGAAGACTTGAGAATATAAATTGAGGCATTCTATATTAAATTTTTATGAATTCATATTCAGTTACATAAACTGTAGAGGAGAATTTTCATATTTAACAGGTTGAATTAAACAGTATTTATTAAAATTTGGCAGGGACATCATGTTAGTATCTCATCTCTTGATTATAGTGTAAGATCTTTAATACACAGACACATGTGGTCTGTATTTCTTTATATCTTATTCCCTTTCTGATTTCATAATTGTGAGCCTCTCATTTAAAAATTCTGAGATAATACCAATTTTAAGTGTTTCAGAAAGGTAACATGTTCTAGTGTACATGATTTCTAATGCTTGTTATGTTTCTAATAATTGTTATCAACTGTTTATTAATGCATAATGTATTTTCTAGGGGAATTCCCTTCTCAAACAGTATTTCTTTTCTCCTGATCAGGAAAAAGAAGAGTTGATTGAAGAATGGCAGCCAGAGCCTCTTGTACCTCCTGTGCCAAAAGATCACCCAGCTCTCAATTACAACATTGTTTCAGGGTAAATGTAACCAAAATTACTCCTGTTTACTTATTTAAACTCAAATACTTGAGATCCATATTCTACAGTATACTGCATATTAAGCATTTCTATAGCCTTAAAACCTTTAATAAATGAATTGCATTTTTAGAGACCAGGACCAAATTTGCCTATGAAGAGGCAAATTATTATTATTTTTTTTTTTCCAACATTTGGGGTTGGAGAAGGAGTATTGTATCTTTGCCTTCATTTTTCTGTTGTTTTCTATTGTTTGGTATTAATTTGTTTCACATTGCCTGAAAACATGGACTTAGTCCTCTAAAATTGGATACCACCTTCTTACATCATCACAAATCACTTGAAAAGAAATTTTGTGTGTAGCTGCTTGGCACTTTTCTGTGGTTTCAGCCCAGCCAGCAGCCAAGCCCCATGCAGCCACTCACTCCCCCATCAGTGGGATTGGGTATAGAATTTGAAGGGTTGTGGGTTGAGATGAAGAGTTTTACAGGGAAAGTAAAAGCCATGCTTCCCATGGGCAAGCAGGTGCTCAGCCGTATCCAGGAGATCAGGGCCACATCACATATAACATTTACTTGGGAACACAAATGACATCACTCCAAACATGTCCTCCTTCTTCTTCTTTCCCCCACTTTATATACTGAGCATGTCATGTGGATGGACCAAAGGGTCATTTTGGGTCACCTGTCCTGTCTGTGTCTCCTTCCAACCTCCCATGCCCTTCTAACTTCCTTGCCAGTGTGGCAGTTTGAAAAGTAGAATAGGATTTGGCTCTGTGGAAGCCCTGCTCAGCAATAACAAAATCATGTCTATATTATCAACCCTGTGTTCAACACAAATCCAAAACACAGCCTCATACTAGCCATCGTTAAGAAAATTGACTCTACCCCAAACCCAGCACACACTTCATTAAAAATTGTTTTTCTTTGGACAATCAGAATTGGAAATGCTGGATGGTAAAGCTTTTCTGTGAGGAAATTTATGGCTCGGTTTTGCTTTCTTGTGTTACAAAGTTTTTAAAATGTCTGATGACTTAAGCAAGAGTCACATTATTTCAGAAATTGCTTTGAAGATTCTTTTTTACAATCTTCAGATTTGCATGTCACTAGCTTTTACTTGGTAAGCATTCATAATATCTTCCTATTGACACTAATAATTTGAAATAATTTAGTGTCATAGTGAGGTCCATTTTGAGAGTTCTACTACCACAGAGAAGTCTGCCATGTAAAAGTTATACCTGTTTTAATTAACTGTGATGCAAACAATTCTTCTGTTATTCTTCAGAATTTTGAAACAAACTGTACTGTAGAGTTAAAGGAAGTGTTGACTCTTTTAAAAAATAGAACAAATATATTTTAGAGTGATTCAGAAAATGTTTTAGTTATTAGAACTTTCTAGTCCTTATAGCTAGGAAATGTATTGTGACAGAATGCTAATGTGTTGTGGCTGTTAAACTCAACAGTGGCTGTGGGGAAAACTTGACATTTGTCTTGTAATATTTAAGCTGCTTCCCCACAAGTTGCTCAAATGCTGTAAACTGTAACTTTGACTGTAAACTTAAAACATGTTTCAGAGTTAATACTTATTGTAACGATGTATATAATTGCCAAAACAGGTTTGCTTATAGAATAGGGTATACAGATATGATGCTTGTATTTAAAGGGATAATATTTTACTTATTCCAATTTTTTTGTTGTTTTTTTTTTGTTTGTTTGTTTACCTGTATCACAATTTTTAAGGTCAGAAAATTTTTGCCCTTTGCTTCATGTATATTATACTCTTGTTCATTTGCTAGTAGTGTGTGTTTTCAGACTTTCTCTGTTTCTTGATTATATAAATTACTCAAAACAGTACAGATTAAACTGAGTTGGAAACTTGAAATGATAGCTGATACAATAGTTTCATCCACTTACAGCCACTACCTGTATTTCAATAGCAGTATCCGTAGATAATAGGTATTCTGGGGTTGCTTTATGACAAAAAACATTGATTTGGAATTAATTTTTCAATTGGAAGTAAGAGCAGTGAGGTGTCCTTTTCATTTTTAGTACTTCTTGAAAATATATCACTTTGCTTTTAAAAGAGAAGTTTTACATGTCTCTTCAGGGATCGTCTTTCTATGAATTAAATTTTCAACAAGGAATCATTAAATATCTCAAGAAACTAGTTACAGTTTCTTTATTAAATTATAGGAATATAGGTTTTGTTGAGTATATTTGTGACTTCACATTGAACTTAAGTACTGATTGGCAACTGCAAGAAGTAGAAAGAGGGAATCTTGAAAAACTTGTGTGCCTTCTATTGTTGAAAACAGAATTCCTGTATTAATTGCTTATGAACATGACAACTCTTCATTCATAACAGTAGGTCTATAATTGTTTTTCAGTCCTCCTACCCATATAATCACTGTTAATGGCAAGGAATGTATAAACTTTGCATCATTTAACTTCCTTGGACTTTTGAATAATGAAAAAGTTAAGGTGAGTTATTCCAGTTATTCTATTTGTGTGATTATTCCTCTTTTACTTTGTATGTTATCTGGGGATAAAGAATAGAGAAAGCATAAACTTCATCAATAACCTATATTATGAAAGCAGAAAGTAAGATTATAAATCTCGTAATGTTGCACTGGTCAAGTTTGTATTTTTACTGAAGTTTAATCTGGTATACTTATTGCACACCTAGTTGATTCTCAAGTTAGATTAGTATTTAATGTCCTTAAATATTAGAATAAAATGAGTGATGCTTAAACAGTTGTCTAAAGAAGTTTCGAGGTGAAATTAGTTATAAAATTCAGTAAATTATTATACTTTCTGTGAAGCAGGTCATCTTACATGATACAAAAAGTCATCTGTGTACATTGGTGTAAAATTATCAGTGTATAGGAAATCTAATGTAGAAGTATTTCACGTAATTCTTTCCTATTAAAGAGTGCGGCCCAGTCTTCTCTGAAGAAATACGGTGTTGGCACTTGTGGGCCCAGAGGATTCTATGGTACTTTTGGTGAGTAACTTTCTTTGATCTGCCTTTAAACATGTTTAGACTAGTTTGGTAAGTCAGCCAAAATAGTCCAATATATAAGCAAAAAGTTGTTTGTATTGCTCTGAAGAACAGTTATCCTCTAACACACATTTTACTGTAGTTGTTGAGGATTAGTAGCATTTATTCTTTCTGTCTTTGTTTCTTATTATTTTATCTCCTTTCTTACTCTTTCTAATGCTGGTCTTTGAAAATAATTATAATCTGTTGTAGTTCTGGTAACTGTAGTAGAAAGAGAAAATAAACATATTAGAATTCAGTA